>NC_136678.1:1558770-2158770 GCF_903797595.1 Erithacus rubecula
CTTCTCTTCTCTTCTCTTCTCTTCTCTTCTCTTCTCTTCTCTTCTCTTTTCTCACATCCCCAGCTCTCCCAGCCTGGCTCCAGAGCAGAGGGGCTCCAGCCCTGGGAGCACCTTTGTGCTTTCTCTGGACTTGTTCCAACAGGTCCCTGTCCTTCCTGTGCTGGGACCCCGAGTGGAAGCAGCTCTGCAGGTGGGGTCTCACCTGAGCAGAGCAGAGGGGCAGAACCCCCAGCACTTCCTGCTTCCCTTACTGCTGTGGGGTGAGCCCAGGCCATGGGTGGCTTTTTGGGCTGTGATCAAGCACAGTACTGGCAATTAAACTTATGTGGCTCCAATGCAATGGCCTGAGCCAGGGCAAGCTTAGTGCAGTCTCCTAAGAGCAGCAGGAAGAGCTGAAGGGTATTTCATGCTGGCAGAGTTCACAGCAGGTCAAGGACTAACCACTGCAGAGCCCACCCCCTGTGCCCAGGCTGATTTATAATAAATGTGTGTCCCCCAGCCCTGTGCTGGGGCTGCAGCCATGGCCCAGTCACCACCCTGTGGCAGAGCCTGCACAGCAGCACATGCCATGCACAGACAGCCCTGCTGAACTCCTGGCCAGCTTCTGGCACCTGGGCACCCACTCTGTGCCACCACCACCCACTGTCCCCTCCTCAGCTCAGAATCACAGCTGGCTCCCTGCTGAGGGATGCTCAGGGCAGGGCACAGGGCTGTCTGTCAGGGAATGGGGGGTACAAAGAGCCAAAAAAAAAACAGGAATAGATACAGGTCTGTATAACACACAGGGCTCCAACATGCTCCACCCATGCCTGAGCACACAGGAACACAGCCCGTGGTGCTGGATGAGCCATGGGGCAGCAGGGTGACAGCTGATGTGACACAGAGTGACACAGCCCCAGCCTGCTCAGCATCCTCAGCTCCCAGCCCCAGCAGCCACAGGAGACTCTCTGGAATGACCCCACCTTTATGTCCCTGGAGCCCTCCAAAGTGAGGGACAAGTGGTGAGGGCACAGCATGGCCACAACACAGATGGAGAGAGAGAGGAGAGCCCTGCTGCATCCACCTGCAACGAGACCCCACAGCCCTCACACTCCCCTGACTCCTCCAAACTGTCCCCAGCCTTCCTCCATGCCTTTTGCTCCTGCACCACCAGCCCTGCACCTCCTCCTGAGCCTCCCATTCCCAGCTGGGCCCTGCTCCCCTTTTCCCCTGCAGCTCCATCCCACCCTAATAAAAACAGTTTTTGTAGGATCACCAATGTGTTGGCCAGGACTGCCAGCACTAGGACATGCAGGGCAGGGAGCTGCCTTGCTGAAGTCTTTCTAAAACATCCTTAAAGGTACTCCCCAACTATCCTGTGCAAAACAGAGCAGCTCAGTGCCCTTCTCCAATTCTCCTGAATTGAGATGAATGAAATTCTACAGATGTGAGGCAGAGAAGGGAACAGTACAGGTAATGTATGGGAATACCTTTACAGCAATCTCACAGGATCCCCTTCCTTTGGAAAACAAGATGAAGAGGGGGGCTGGAGCCAAGGAAGTTTCCCCTGGGTGGTGGGAAGCCCTGGCACTCAGCTTGGGAAGGGCACAGTGAGAGGCAGGCAGGGTTTGGGACAAGGAAGAGACATCAAGAGAAACACTTCTGCTCTCCACAGTGGCAGAGTGACAGTCACAGCACAGGAAGTACTTGGGATGGGAAGACATGCAGGAAAGAATTTGGGAGAGTTTTTTAATTGTTTGCAGGGATTTTTTAGAGAAGGTGGTTGATCATCTCCAGAGGTCACTCCACCCCTAGCTGCTCTGCATTGCTGTGGTTTTCCTGCCATATTCTCCAGCCACAGCTCCTCCTTTCCCACAAACAAGAGACACTCCAGGGCTGAAGCAGAGGAGCCAGAAAAGCCATAACCCCCCTACAGCAGCCATGAGAGCAGTGGCCAGGTCCTGCAAGTTGTTCTCTCTTGCATCCCCTCACTGGCTGTGCAGAGCTCCTGAGTGCTTCACATCACACCAGCTGTGCCACACCCGGCCCAGTGTCTGGGACACACCGGGTTCCATTCCTGAGGGTTCTCCCTGGATGAGATGCCTTAGGTCTGCCTGGTTTGGAAAGGCTTTGGTGGGTGTTACCAGCTCGGTCACCATAAGCAGGAGGATTTGATGGCAGTAGGAACAAGGGCTCAGTGATTCCTGTCAGACCTGGGGTGTGGAGAGCCCAGCTGGAAGAACAGGAATCTCAAGAAGCTGCAGCCAGCCCAGCCTTCTCCAGGGCTGGGAGCAGAGGGGCAGCAAGGCCCTTCCAAGGCAGCCTTGCCTGGATCTGGGCAGCACAGGATGGGATGGAGCAGGGCAAGGAGCTGTGCCCTGGCAGTGGCACTGAGGATGAGTGAGGGGCGAGCTCTGCTGGCCCACCTGGAGGGGGACACGAGAGGGGCCTGGCTCACCTGCGTCCCCAAAACCCCAGAGGTGGCCAAGCCACAAGCTGGGCAGGATGCCAGCCCCCAGCAGTGTCCCCAGGGCAGAGTGAGGGGCAGGAGGGAGGCAGGAGCAGCTCCCACAGCTGCACTTGCACCCTCCAGGTGCCAGCAGCTGAGCAGAAGAGTTTCTGCAGTTTGATGGAGTGTGTGCATGCAGCCATGCAGGAGTGCTGCCCACTGTCACAGCTGTTGGAAGACTCCAGGAGATCCAGGGTGACCCCAAGCTCTAGGAAAGCCACGTGCAATCACGACTGTCCTGCAGCAAGGAACCCATTCCAGCCTCCAGGCACAGGGCCCAACAGTTCTTGAAAACCAGCAGTGGGCAGCAAGCTCTGCCCAGGGACTGTGGGACACAGGTCAGCTGCCCAAAAGCAACAGTGCCAGTGTTCTGAGCTGCCCATGGCACAGCCCTGGGTGCAGACTTCATGCAGGACTCACAGGAAATTACAGCTGCCCTGAGCAGATGAAAAGCTGAGACTCCTGCACTGCATCAAACACTCATATTCCCTGAATTGTACCTGAAGCTTTGGAAACACAGGAATTCCCTAACCCCAGGGCTGAGATACAGCCCAAAATGGTGGGATTTTCAGAAGCATGCTCCTTGACATCAAACACGTGTGACCTAAAATACCCAAACCAGCATGTGTGACAGCCTGCACCTGTGCTATTTAAATTGTTCTCTTGACACTTTGAGCTCCAGCTCTGTCCCCACTCCCTAGACCCCACATCCCACCTGACACTCCTACAAAGCCCATAAGACTCAGGACAGCTGATTTTTGGTGGTCTGAAAGGGTGGCTCCCTGCAGGTAGTCACCCTGGAGTCTGACTGATGGGGAAAACTTTAAACTGAAAGTTGGCTTTAAATTGAATGACAGTACATTTAAATATTGGGAAAAAATCCTTGCCTTTGAGGGTGGCAGGCCCTGGCACAGGTGCCCAGAGCAGCTGTGGCTGCCCCTGGATCCCTGGCAGTGTCCCAAGCCAGGCTGGATGGAGCTTGGAGCAGCCTGGGATAGTGGAAGGTGTCCCTGCCCATGGCAGGAGGGTAGAAGGAGCTTCCTGACCCAAACTATATTGCAATTCTACAGTTCTAAGAAAACCAGGTATTTCAGTGTGTGCAGCATGCCAAACACCCATTGCAGCTGCCCCGGGAGACAAGCTGTACTCTAAATTTGACTTTATTTCTTCACTGCTCATAACAGAGGTCAGGCAGCCAGGTAACACACAGCCATCTGTATTTTTTTGGGTACCCCTGTGAATAACCTGCCTTGCTAAACACACTCTGAAGCTGCTTGTTCCTGGAGTAAGGTTACAGTGGAAAACAGTGGGATTTGAAACTCTGGAAATTCAAGTAAAAGTGAAAATAAATGCTGTGAATTACTGAACAAGTTGAAGAGTCAAAATAATTTCATCAGGGTTGAAGAAAATATTTTGATTCCATTAGAAAAAGACAAAATCAGATACAAACAGGATTTTTAAAAACCCTTGTGGAACAGAAGAAATCAAATATAGAAAGAATAATTATGAAATATACTGAAATTAAACAACTGTACTTCTTCCTGGATAAAGCAAAATGGATTCTTAGAAAATTTGTGGTTATGGCTATTTTGTTTCATTATTTTCACTTTTATAGTATTTCACTTTTTCACCCCTGAAAAATTAGTTCTAATTAACTAAGCTTCCATGAGAGTAATTCTAAACCTTGTAAACTCTGACTGCAGCTCTTCCCTGTGTGGAGACACCCAGGGTGGCTACTCTGCAGGTTTGCCAGCCTTGCAGGAAGGCAGAGGTGCCCTAGGAATCCTCTCTCCCTGGGACTCTCCTTGTGATGCCTCAGGATTTTAGCTTTTATATTTTCATATATTTGTAATCCTGCAGCTCTCTAGTGTAGAACTCTAAATTCAATGTACAGTGTGAACTGCTGCTCTCCCATTTTGGGCAGACACAACAATTCCTCTCTGGGCTGGGAATCAAGGACACCTCACTGCCTCAGGCCCTGAGAAATGTAAACAAAAGTGAGCAGACTTGGGATAAATGACTCCATTACTTAAAGCTGTAATTAGATTAATCCCCAATATACAAATGAACCAAACCTATAAAAGTGTGAAAACCCATGACCCATTTTGGGTGTAGCCCCTGGGGGAAGCTTTGTCTGCCTGAAATGTACCTGAACTGCCATCAATAAATAGAATTGCTTTTTATTCTCTTAATTTTGTCTAGCCTCTGTTTTTAGGTATCCCCACAAAGCATCACCTGCTGGATGTGGTCTCAGCTCTGAAGCAGAGTCGCTGCCCTGCCCTGCAGGTCCCTGAGGGAAGCTGAAGCTGGGGCTCAGCAGTGAGCTCTGCTCAGAGGGAACCTCAGTCCTGCCCCACAAACAACGTGGGGACACATCCTCACTGCCCTGATGCAGTTTCCCTTTGTATAATTTGCTTTCTCAATAATTTCAACTTTTTTTTTCCCTTCATATATTTTGCCTTCTCTATAATTTCAATGTTTCTTTTTATAAACTCAACCTTCTCCAGAGAGGATTGGGCAATGAAGAGACAGAAAAGGGTCAGGGAGAGATTAAACACATCACATCACCTCTCTGCTGCAGGAAAATCCCTTAGCAAGCCTTTTTCACTCCCTGCAGGTCTGTGCTGAGCACAGCCTGGTGCCCAGGTGAGGGTGCCTGGATAAATTCAGCTGGGTTTGCTCCACAAAGCCACCAGCACATGGTGACAAAGGGACAGCAAGCAGGAGAGAAAGAACAGCAGCTGGCTCTTGGTACCTGCTGGTGTGGGAACAGGTGAAACACCCCCCAGGAGGGTACAGCATAATTAACCTAATATACAAGAAATAAAACAGATGGAATTTCATTTATGCCATGAGTGTACATCAGCTGGTGCTTGCCCATGGAGAAGGTGCTGGGGCAGCATCAGCCCCTCTGGGAGCCCTGTGGGGACAGTGCCACTCCATCCCTTGTCCCCACACACACCTGGGCTCCCCCCTCTGCCCTCCCAGGGCTCAGCCTCATCCCAAACCCTGCACCAGAGGCAAGCCCCATCCCCACTGTCCCCATCTCCTGCTTCCCATGCTCAGCCTGCCCCAGCTCTGCTTTGCCTCTTTAACCTCTCCTGAAATAACTGCACCCACCAAAGCCTGCTGTGAGAAACCCAAAGCTGTGCCAGGGCTTGGGGAGGCTGTCAGGACAGCCAGGAGCTGCAGGAGCACCCCAGAGCTGCCCCTCCATGGGCATCTGCCCTGAGGAGAGCCAAGCCAGCAGCAGAGAGCATTTCATCCATTCATTCATTGATGTCCTGGTTCAGTCATCACACTGTCTCTCAATGGAAATCAATGTGGATTGAACCACAGCAGGGATCTGAAGAGCAGAAAGGAACTAAAAATAGTGCAAACTGTTGATCTGGGTCACAGGAAAACATCATATCCCAGGAAAACTGGAGCAACTGTGGGAGAATATGGAATAATGATTGGAAAGGAGTAACCTTTCTGCCTAACAGAAACAGGACTTTCCCCCTCTTAAATAAAAACTAACAAAATTAAAATACAGTTTTGAAAGGAAAGGTTGGGAAAAAAAATTATTCTAAAATGCTGAAACAAACCATTTGAGCCTTTCTGGAGCAGGATGTTTCCTTTTGAAAGTATGATAAAAAAACCAACCAACCAAAAAAAATTAAAAAAAAAAAAAAAACCACAGAGGATTTTTTTTTTTCATCAATTCTTCCTCCATGAATACTCCACACAAAACCTGCTGCCTTTGATCTCAACCCAGAGATGGTTTCAACCCCTCTGAAAATCCATTTTGCAGTCATTTCTTGTAGTAATACTGAACGAGTTTGGGCCACAGTGATGTGTCTGAACAAGTCCAGGCCATGCTCTGTATTGTGGGAACCAGCCAAACTATATTTAGCTGTTTTTATCCATATTTTGTTGCCTAGTTGTTTTTCTGCATATTTTGCTGTTTCTTTGGACACTTAGCTGTTTTTCTGTATATTTCTTAATTTAAACCAATGTTTATAACAAGTACACAAAATAAGCCTTTTTAAGTATTTTTCTACAACTTGTTAAACCCTTCAAAACCACTAAAGCATAAATTGTACGAAATTAAAAAAAAGAACTGAAAAATAAAATTTAAAATTTAAAAATTTAAAAACCCAAAATAAAAGCAAACAGTGAAGTTTTAAACAACCACCAATCATAGTAGCTAAAAAACTCATACAAAACACACAAACAACATAAAAGCACCAATCAAAAAATGTATAATCACATAAACAATAAACTTAAAATGTATCATTAAAACTAAAAAGTAAACAATGAGAGGAATGTCACATTTGTCTTTACAAACAAGCTGTGGATCTGCTGGTAGATAAGGTTAGCACTGTGAGAGAAAATAAACTATGGGATGGATTCCCCTGATTGATGAATGGAAAAAGATATTTCCCTTTATAAACAAACTGTAGGTTTGTTGATAAATGAAATTGGATATCAGAAAATGAAAGAAGCAATGAGGAAAAACTATTAATTGTATAAGAATTAAAAATTAAAAGGATTAGAGGGCAATCTCAGGTGTCAGGTATTTGGGAAGTCTGTGCCTCTCATATGGCTCAGCAATGGGGAAAGAGAGAGGGAAATGTGGATGGAAATTGGGATAAAAGGAGGCTGTGTGCTCCAAAAATTCAAGAGATCTCAGGGGAATTCCCCATGGCCTCAGCCTTTATTCTAATAAAGCAAAAACACCCCTCTGTCTCCTTTTTGGACACAAACCTCTGGTGTTTGTGGATTAATCTTCCTGACAACAACAAATCAACTTCTGCACAATCATATTAATTCACTGTCCAGAAGTCCTGTTTCTCCCTCACTTCTTCCCAGCCCTTTGAGCAGCAGTCCTGCCTGCAGCCCTGGGCAGCTCCTGCAGCTGGGTCACAGCCTGGGGTGCAGGAAGGGCTCAGCTGCTCCTTACCAGGCTGGAGTTGGCAATGTTGGTGTCATCCTCAGGCATGGGCAGGTAGATGGCCAGAGCAACACAGTTGGCAAAGATGGTGAGGAGGATGATGATCTCAAATGGTCTGAGAGGAAGAGTTAAGGAGTGCAGACAGGAAAGAAAAAGCAGGAATAACCCCCAGCCCTGCCCTGGTGTGGAGAACCAACCCCCATGGGGGCAGAGCAGCCAGACTCAGCCCTGGCACATCCCCAGGGGCTGCAGGGCCAGCACTCAGCACACAGCACTGCAGAGGTCAGCCTGGACACAGAGCAGAGGGATGGAGAGCTGGCACTCCCCCTCCTCACCCTGAAACACCCTGGAGGGTCAGGAGCCTTTTGCAGAATTAGGCACTGGCCCCCAGCAGCCCCCCCAGAGCAGGAGGTCCTGCAGCCACGAGGGACACTCCTGCTGCTCGCTCTCACTGGGCTGAATCCCAGCTGAAGGTTCCTGGGGCAGGGGCTCCCCTGGCAGGACATCCCCAGGTGTCCCTGCAGCCTTGGTGCCCAGGGCTGGCACTGCTGTGACTGTCGCCAGAGTGCCAGGGCTGGCAGTGAACAGTGCTCAGCCTGTCCCACCCCCTTCAAGGTACAAACTGTGCTGCTGTTTGAGCCCTGTGACACCTCAGAACAAAAGGGGTGACTTTATCATTTCCCCATGAAGACCCTGGGACAGGCCCTTGGTCACTCTCAGGCTCCTGCTGCTGTCCCTACTTTGTTTGGGCCTTGAAACCTCTTGGACAAGCCTCAGCTCTCCCCTTCCTGAAGCCTCCAAAGAGCTCAAACTGTGTTTCCAGAGCCTCATTTGCAACCAGGCTCCCCCTGAAGGGATCTCCACTCTCTGTTTCCCCATCATTCTCCCTTGAGGGCTGCCTTGGTGATGGCCACAGCACTGTCCAGCCCAATACTACAGAGCAAGGGGCACCTGGGGACAATGCTATCCACCCCAGCCTGAGTGCTGTCAGGTGTGTCCTGGGCTCATCACAGCCTTTTTTTCTTTTTCTGAACCTTTCTATCCATCAACCTGATGGCACTTTAAAAACTGAAGTCAGCTGGAAAAGCTGCCCCCCTTTGTGTCCAGGTGATGAGGCAGAGCCCAGGGACTGGAGGATTCCCTGCCTGCTTGGACAGGATAAGACAAGCCCTCCTTGAAGGGTGACCCCAACTGGAGTTCCTGTAACTGGAGCTGGGAGCCACTTGCTGCCTGGGATTCTGCAAGTCTTGCACAGTTATGAGGGAGAAATGCAGTGGGACAGATTGAACCAAAAAACAAAGATGTAGATAACTGGGTTCAGGGTCTCTGCCTCCTGTCACTGTCACAGAGCCCCAGCATCCTCCTCATCTCCTTGTCCTGCACTCTATCTTCTCTCTGTCCAGCATGCTCCCACCACACAGCATCCAAGGGTCCCCACACCTAGATTGCAGCAGGAAATAGAAATCTCTCTATCTTGCAGCTCTGTGGTCCTCCAGGGTCCCCAGAATCCTCAACCATCTGCCTTGAAGTTCTCCAGGCTCCAAAATGACCTGAAATACCAGGGTGGTGTCACAAAGCCAGACATGTCCCAACAACTACCAGGCTGTTGGACTGTCTTGCACACAACACCCAGTAAGCTGCAGAACATTCAGATTTCCTTGCCCTAATGAATATATTTTTTGAGATGTGAGCAAATTTCAGCACAAAACACCCTGTGCCTCAAGTCAGCCTTTCACCCACTCTGAGCTGAGTGATGGATGGTCCCTTACCAACTGCAAAAAGCCCCAGGCCCACTCCTGTGGCTCAGCTTTGTGCTCTGGCAGCAGCAGCCCTACAGCCCAATTTGTAGTGCCACACAGAAGCTACAGCCAGGTACCCCCACAGAAGAGGGTCACAGCTAATCCCCCCTTGGCAGCCCTTAGGTCCCTGCAGACCATAATAACCCAGAGGAACTGGAACGACCTGACCCTGTCACCTCACACTCCCTGATCCCTGAGTGAGGGCAGCCAGGTGCATCTGGGTATAAATACAGAGAGGCTCAGGGGAAACCTGATTCCCTGGATCATTTGTCCTGCCCAGGTCAGAGCCACCTGCACACGCCACCTTCCTGTGGGGCACCCACTTGTCTCAGGGCACTGATGAAGGGAAGACCCTCCCTGTGCCATGCACTTATTCAGTGCTGGCCCAGCAGGAAAAATGTGTTTGAGCATGCTGCAAGATGTAAATCCTATTTCCAGCTCTTCCCCTGCCACTGGGGCATGCACACAAGTTTTCTCCTTACTCAGTGCCCATTTAAGACACAGGCACAGTTCCCTTCTCTGTGCCCATAAAACCATAGTTTCTCTTGCCAGAGACACAGAAAATGAGAACTCCCTGATTTTGGCTCTGCTCCCACTCCATGGAGGACAGAGAGTCCCCTTGCAGTAAGGGAATGAGGTCTCGGACTCCAGCACTAGCAGAGCTGTGAGCATGCCCTCGTGCCTGCCAGCAGGCTCCCTGTTGGACAAAGCAGCATCTCTGGGCATGGTTTTGGTATCCCCACAGCAACACAGCCAGCCAAGGTGACCAGGCCACCTCCTAGAGCAAAGCCTGGCCAAGGGTGGGATCATCCTTCCAAGGCCAGGAACACACAGGTAAGAAACTGAAATGAGAAAAGTTGTGGTGGAAGAACTCAGTTCTGCTCCCCAGTCCATTGTTTTTGCTGAAATCAAAGTGGAATATTTCATCTCTCACCCCCTTCCTTTACATAAAATATAGGTGAATAAAGTGATAGTTCCTGGATGCCTGGTAGAAACATGACATTTTGGTATTTCTGAGCTACAGTGCCCCAGTGAAAAGAGCAAAAAGCAACACCCAAACTACAACACTAAGACAAAGGCACAAAGAA
The DNA here is from genome assembly GCF_903797595.1 of Erithacus rubecula. NCBI lineage: Eukaryota > Metazoa > Chordata > Aves > Passeriformes > Muscicapidae > Erithacus > Erithacus rubecula. The sequence goes on from NC_136678.1 coordinate 1,569,082, forward strand.
AGACTATTCCCCTGAACAGTATCACCCACAAAAAGCCTTCACCTGTGACAGCAGCACCAGGGAGGGATGGGACAGGGAGCTGAGGGGACAGTGGTGTCAGCAAGGATTTGGGGGAGGCCCCCAGCAGGGCAGAGCACAGCTGTGGGGTCAGGCAAAGGGTGACACACACAAAGAATCATCCCAAGCAACTCACCATGGCCTTGCTGCCCACCCCCAAACCTCTGTCTCCAGAGAATCACATTGGCCCCAGCCTGACCCCATCCCCACACCCCAGGATGGGCACTGTGCCCCCTCCTGACACACCAAGCCCCCTCCCCTCTCAACAGGCTCTCCCCCATTTCTCCCCAGCACATGACACACACAACACATTCACTCCCACAGTGAATGTCCCCTGCTTGTCCCTGTCCCACCCACCAAAGACCCCATGGCCTGACCCACTCCTCAGCCCCAGCTCTCCCCACCAGCCTGTTGATGCCCCAGTTAGCACAGCCTGTGCCAGTGCATCCTACAGGGCTCCCTGAGTGCCTCTCTGCCTTCACAGGCTGATGAGAGCACCAGCCCGGCACAGGCTGGCAGCTCTGGTGCCCCAGCAGCCCTGCCATGCCCACAGGCACACACACACCCCCAGCCCCTGCAGCCAGAGGATACTTCCACTCCACGATGCTGATGCACGCCTTCCGCAGAGGGTTCTCCAGGGTCAGGCAGAACAGAGCCCTGGGTGGACGAGGAGCTATTGGTGGCACCGGCTTCTTGGATTTCTCCTTCTGCTGCCTCTTCTTCACGTCCCCCTGGGGAGAAGTGGGCTCCATGGTGTTGCTCCCCTAGCTGTCTTGCCCTCCTGCCCTGCAGTGGAGCCCCCCTTCCCCAGGTCCCAGCCAGCTGGAGCTCCTCTGGGTCTCTGTCTGCTCCGTGCAGCAGGGGAGGTGGTGGGGGAGTGGGGGCTGGAGCCTGCACTCGCATGCACAAATGCACAAAGCATAAGTTTAAATTTAGATCCCGGCCTGACTCTGGGTGCTGTCCCAGCTCCTGAGGCAGCAGAAGGGCCCCTGCAGCTGTTCCCTCTTTACCCAGCACATGGGGAGCTGGGCGAGTGCTTGGCGTGCCGCTGGCTGGGCTGGGGGTGGGACAGGCTGCCCGGGCTGGCCACTGTGTCCCCCAGAGCAGAGCCAGGGCAGCGCTGTGCCAGCTCCTCCACCTGCAGGGGAAGCAGCCAGGCTGCCCAGGACACATGCACTTGCTGAATCACATCACACAAGGTGGGATGGAGAAGCCAGCTCTGGCCAAATCCCAAGGAGAGTCCCCCCTCTCCATCCCATCAGTCCTTCTCTGCAGGATGTCATCTGCACCTGGTGCACACTGCTCACCTGTGCCCTGGAGCAGCTGATACTGCGGCTGTAGGGTCTTCGAGGCTGGGTCCATTTCACCAGCTGGACACCCCAATCCCAGACCTCCAGGGAATCATGGTGAGTCCAAAAAGTGCCTCAGGCTTGCTTTTCTGGAGGCACAGAGGAAACCCTTGGCTGGCACAGTCACTTAAACAACCACTTGCTCAGCCTTATGGAGGTAAGCCCTGCATGCAGGATGTGGAGGATGTCTGGAGATGCAGGAACTCCACAAGCCTAGGCCAGATTGTGCCCTCCTGGGACTGGGAAAGCCTGGCTGGATGAATGCTATGGTAACCCCTGAGCTGAGGAGAGAGGCAGGTTATCAGCACCTTCCACACACCAGGGGACTGTGGCACCAAAAGTGTTATATGAGGTTTTCCTGGGGTTTTTCTAGGCTGTCAGCAAACCAGCTGCAGCGATTCCTCGCAGTAATGTCCCACAGCAAATGGTATCCCTACCCTACAGATGTTACAGCTGTGTGACTGCCCAGCTGTGCCCCAGGGTTCTGCTCCACCCACAGCACTGTGCTGCCTTGCTCACAGCTCCCCCTCCTTGTCTTTGTGGGGTCACTCTACCCAGGAGGGAATTGCTTGCCAGGTGTGCAGCCAGCTGTGCTGGGGGCCAGCAAGGAGTGATGGGGGAGCCCAGGGCAGGGAGAGGAACTCCTGCATCTGCTCCAGCCTGTGTTGAGGTACTTTGGAGGAGGATGCCCTCGGTTGTAAAGGGGTTCATAGAATCACGGAATGACTTGGTTTGGAAGGGATCTTATAGATTTTCTCATTCCAACCTCCCTGCTGTGGCCAAGGGCTTTTTCCACTAGAGCTAAATTATTCTACACCACTCTGTTGTGCAAATCAGAGTCAAATAATTTCTGCTGCAGGATCCAGACCCGTTTCCGTGTGAGGCAGATCCCTCTTGTCACTCAGCCACCATTTCCCCCAAAACCCTAAGTGTAAGTGAGGAGCCATACTCTAGCTGCTGCCTGTACAGGGACCGCGGGGCCCATCTAGTGGGGAATCCAGGAGGAACAGGGGAGCTCGGGGAGGAAGCAGGGCCGGGGCTGTGGAGGGGAGCCCCGCAGCCTCTCCGGGCTCGCACAGCCGGGAGCGGATCGCCCAGGGCACCAAACCGGACCAGAACGACCAGGCACGGCTGCAGCACATAGGGGAGAGCTGCAGCACACCCAGCACGGCTGCAGCACACAGGGGAGAGCTGCAGCACACACTGCACGGCTGCAGCACACAGGGGAGAGCTGCAGCACACCCAGCACGGCTGCAGCACACACTGCATGGCTGCAGAACGCAGGGGAGAGCTGCAGCACACCAGGCACAACTGCAGCACACAGGGGAGAACTGCAGCACACACTGCACAGCTGCAGCACACAGGGGAGAGCTGCAGCACACACTGCACAGCTGCAGCACACAGGGCACAGCTGCAGCACACAGGGCACGGCTGCAGCACACACTGCACGGCTGCAGAACGCAGGGCACAGTTGCAGCAGACCAGGCACAGCTGCAGCACACCCTGCACAACTGCAGCACACAGGGGAGAGCTGCAGCACACACTGCACAGCTGCAGCACACCAGACACGGCTGCAGCACACAGGGGAGAGCTGCAGCACACACTGCACAGCTGCAGCACACCAGGCACAACTGCAGCACACAGGGCACAGTTGCAGCACACACGGTATGGCTGCAGCACACACTGCACAGCTGCAGCACACCAGGCACAGCTGCAGCACACCAGGCACAGCTGCAGCACACAGGGCACGGCTGCAGCACACAGGGCACGGCTGAGACGAGCCAAACCGAGACGAGCCAAGGCGAGCTGAGCCTAAAATTGCCATACGTCCTCTTCGGCCTGTTGTGCCACTCATGCCCACACGACTCTGCCCCGCCCTTGGTGCACACACATGGGTATGCCCATGTGTCTACACGTGTACACACATGTGCACACACGGATATGTCCGTGTGTCTGTCTGTACCACAGACCCAGTAACAGCCAGAACCACAGACCAGTGACCCAGAACTACAGACCAGTGACTCAGAATAGGTCCCAGTGACCCAGAGCCACTCACAGTGATACATATCCACTCACTGATCAGTGACCCAGAACCAGTCCCAGCCCCAGCCCCAGGGATCCAGAACCAGTCCCAGTGCCCCAGAACCAGTCCATGTGATTCAGACCCAGTCCCAGTGACCCAGAACCAGTCCCAGTGACCCAGTCCCAATGCCCCAGACGCAGTCCCAGTGCACCAGAACTAGTCACAGTGCCCCAGAACTAGTCCCAGTGCCACAGAACAAGTCCCAATTCCAGACTCAGTCCCAGACCAAGTCCCAGTGCCCCAGAACCAGTGCCCTTGTCTCAGTCCCACTCCTGTCCCAGTCTCAATCCCAATCCCATTGACCCAGTCCCAGTGCTCCAGTTCCAGTCCTAGTCCCTGTCCCAGTACCCCTGTCCCAGAACCAGTCCTAGTAAGCTAGTCCCTGCCCCAGTCCTAGTCCCAGTGCCCCAGTGCCAGTCCCAGTTCCAGTCCTAGTCCCTGGTCCAGGACCCCTGTCCCAGAACCAGTCCTAGTGACCCAGTCCCAGTATCCCAGTCCTAGTCCCAGTATCCCAGTATCCCAGTATCCCAGTATCCCAGTATCCCAGTATCCCAGTATCCAAGTCCCAGTCCCAGTATCCCAGTCCCAGTCCCAATGCCCCAGTCCCAGTCCCAGTGCCTGAGTTCCAGTCACGGACACGGTCCCACTCCAAGTCTTGGTCCCATTCCCGGTCCCAGTCCCACTCCCAGTCCCGGTCCGACTCCCTCTCCCTTGGCTGCAGTTCCCGGTGCCGCCACCGGGGGCGCTGCTGGCTCCGGGCCGGGCGGGGAGGGTGCGGTGACTCCCCCGCGCCGCCAGGGGGCGCTGTGGGCCGGCCGTGCCTCCCTCACGCGGCCATGGCGGCGGGAGTGAAGGGGTTTGTGCTCACCCGGGGTGCGAACAAAATGTATCAGAAACTCCGCAGCTGCAGCGGAGCCCAGGGGTGTCCCAGCAGGTGCGGGATGCTGGGTTAAAGTGTAGCGGAAAATCCCGAGGTGAGGGCAGAAAACGGCGCCGCAGCAGAGCGGCAGACAGGATTCTGCAAGCTGCTGCTGCATGAAGCCGGGAGATGGTCCCTCTGGGAAGGGAAATGGGGCTGGGTCCGCTTCCCAGTCAGGCTGGGTGTTGGAAAGGTCCCCGTTTTGTGAGCAGAGTCTCACTCATGATAAGGAGAAGCAGCCCGGGACAAAAACTCCATAGTGGCAGCAAATCCTCTGGGCAGCAGCAGTCCTGCACCAAAACCCCGCCCTGAGAGAGTGCAGGAGAGCTGAGCTTCAACCCTGATCCCCCAGCCAAAATCTCACAGATATCCCTGTCCTTCCCAAGAGAAACCCCCAGCTAAGAGACTGGAGCAAACTGCACCCCTTCCCCCTTCACTTTGTCCACATCTTTTGGCTCTCTTGAATATCTATGTCTCTGTTTGAGAATTACCCCAGGACAATCTGTGTTCCTATCTCTTAGGAAATAAATGGGAGAAAAATTCCATGAGAGAAAGAAAATAAAAAGGAAAAATCCTAACCTCCAACACTGGGGAAGAGGGACTTCTGGCAAAACTCACTTTGAGCTTTTTTGTTGTTGTTGTTATTGTTGTTCTTGTTTTAAGATGCAGCCATTTAAACAAACCCCCTTTAATGGTTGATTTATACATTCCCACAAGACACGAGTTGAAGCATCCTTTTATTGCAGAAGCACCAAAGAAGTCACTGCTCCCCTAGCAGCAGCAGGAAGAATATGAAGAAGCCAACGTGTTTTTTCAGTGTTATCACCTTGCATTCATGCACTGTTTCTGAATTCAGCTTTCGTTTGGAAAAAGGACTTGCAAACTAAACAGCAAAGCATTTCCCATTCCAACCTATAGCTTCATCACAGAGATGCTGCCTGCTGTGTTTGATTGGCCTCCTAAAAGAATGATAAGTATTCACTCGGACCAGATGCCCATGTCTCGGTGCCCTATCCCTCAAACCAGCCAGGAGCAGATGCTCAGATAAATTTAAGGAGCAATGTCATGTTTCAGCATTGTTTTCTCTCTCTGTCCCCACCTCCATCAGTGACTGTCCCAGTCACAAAGCAACATAAATCTGCACATCTTACACAGTGTTTGTTAAATTTTATATTTTCTCACTACAGACATTCCAATAAGAATTGGCAAATAATAAAGTGGAGGAAGAAGAGGAGGAAAGGAGGGGTGAAGGAGAGCTGAGAAAAATACAAAAAGAGAGAGAAACCCTAAATGTTGCTAAACCCTGTTAGTCAGGGCAACAAAATCATGCAAGTAAATCAAGGCTGAAACTCCACCTGTAGTGACCTGTTGCCAAGTCTTGTTTTATTAAATTAAGCTACAAGCTGTAAGTTCTCTGTTTGCATTGCAGCAGTGTAAAGGCCTCAAGAGTCAGCAATAGCCACTACCCACTCTGTGTTAATAATATATTGCTTTTAATTCCCCACACCCATCCCTTTCCCTGGCCTCCTCTCCCAGCGTGTCATTCTCCATCTCTGGTGATCCTGAGGAAATGATCATCACCTGTGGAGCCATTTAGCAGCCTCTGACATAGGAACTCAGGTTTTTGCCCCGGCAATGGTTTTTCCAGCCGTACCTGAAAAAACATATACATTATGTAATTTGAGGAGTAAGATTATGATTTACATGGTCATGAAAACAGACTTGGTTAATCTTTAAGAGTCTTGGGTGAAGACTTTCAAAGATCCCTCTCAAAAATATGAGTAAATGAAAACTATTATTAATCAATCATAATATCATTATTAACAATCTAAGCGAGCTGGGGTAAGGGGAAGAGAAAAAACAAGGAGAGCTCTGGGAGAGGAGGGAAATTTAGGGAATTAGAGCAGGTGCAAGACAGGATATCTATCTTCTCCTTTCAGCTTTAGGAGAAGGACTGTGCTAAACTCCACCAAATCCTGCTTCCCATCCATTGATCCCCCTGCCTCCTTCAGTCAATAGCAAGACCTTTGATCTCCTCTGCCTACTCTTCCCCAGTGACCACTGCAAGTATCCTTACCAGGGACTGAGGCCATGAGCCTGCTGAGCAATCTTCTTGGCACACCGAATATCATCTTCAATGTTATCATCTTGCAATTCTATACAGAGGGAGAAAATATCAGTGTGGAGGAAAGTGGGGCAGAGCAAGAGCAGGGACAGATGGGCAGAAGGAAAGGTGTCCATCAGGAAGAAAGGGTTGGTGGGACACTGAGAAGATGGATGAACAGAAGGACAGATTGAAATGCCCGGAGCAGCTGCTAGGCAGGTGTCATGGACAGAGCAGGTGCTTTCATAGAATGAACACAGAAAAGTTCTCTGTTCTGTCCTACCACTTACTTGAGCAGCTGATGTGGCAGCCATTTGTGGCTCCAGCAGTCCTACCATCATTGCACCAGTACTTGCTGTTGATCTGAAAGATGCCGTAGTCCCTGCTTGGACCATTGTTATTGTACGCTCTCGTGTTATAATCACTCTCATGTTTCACCAGGCACATCCCTGCAGGAGGAAGAGACATCCCAGAGGAGAGCATTAAGGTATGCTGAGGGTAAGTAAGAGGAAGGATATGAAAGTATCCAGGGTGAATGAAGTGCTGGAGAAGTAATTCAACTGGTGATATCATGAGAATTGCATGGGTAAATTCTTGCAAGGTCAAAGCTCTAGATGGATATTTGTTGTGTGAACTAGAGAAGGGAGCAAGGAAGGGAATGATGAAGAGAAAAGATGAAGTCAAAGAAATGGAGAGACAGAATAGTACTGCTGGAAAATCAAAAAGAAGCTGAGAATGACAAAGGTGGTACAGACAGAGAGGTGCAGCTCATTATACTCACAGTCAGCAACAGTTGTGCCCTGAAAACCCTCAAAGCCATTCCGACGTAGGATCTTCACCATCTCACATCTGGAAATTATTTTTCCCTGGGTACCTGGCAGAGCCAGGCCTAGGAAACCAAGAAGAAAGCCAAGGAAGAGCACTGACTTTCTCATCTTGCAGTCCACAGCAAGGTGTGCCAAAGCAACTGGAGCTGCCTGTCTGCCAGGACTGCCAGCAATGCCAGCCTTTTATTCCTGCTCCCAGGAGGAGGATCAGCTGGTTAAGCAAGCATGTCTGGGAAGTGTGGGCAGTCTTTACCGTAACAAGCCAATAAGGAAGTGGGCCAAACTCCAAAACAAATTCCTGGAAGGTGCCAGTAGCTCTTTCACTGGTCCTTCAAGGCCGGGGCATATGTTTGCCACAGACAAAGCAATCCTCAGTTGGATATCATCCCAAATATCGTGGATCAAAGACTGTAGTTCCCTTGTGTGAGTGTCATGATTTAATTCCAGAAATCTGATAAGTCACTCAATCTTCTCCCAACCTAGTAGGATGGGAAAGGTAAAAGTTAGAAAATGTTTGGGTTGAGATACAGACAGATGAATGGGGAAAGAAAAAACCACACAGGAAAAGAAAAGCAAGATTAAGAAGTAACACACTCCTTCCCATCAAGTTGTTCAACCACCTCCAGGAAACCAGGCTGCACCATATTAACAGTAATTCAGGAGGACAAACACCATCACTCCAAACTTCCCCCTCCTTCCTTCTTCTTCCCTCAGGTTTATACTTTGAGCAGGTGATCTCAGATGTGTTGTGGTCAGTTGGGATCAGCTGTCTTGGCTGCATCCCCCATTGTGGTTTAGGAATAATATTCCCCAATTTAGTACTCCTATTAAAAAGAGTACAAGCTGCTCCCCTCACCGTCTCCAATTTCAGGTTGGGATATAAAGAATTTACTGAGAATGGCAATGAGTTAAGAATCGACCATGACAAATGTCCTTGAATAGAACCTTCTGTGAAAGAAGTGAAGCAGGAGCAGACAACTTAATGTTCTTAATTCATCTTTTTACTATCCCTTGTAAAATATTTGTGGGCAATAAGCTATATATCATAGAAAGAAATCTGATTTATTATATTTTTGTTTACGTGGACTGTATATTACAAGCCATGGCAGATCACTGGACATTAACTTGATTGGTCACTAACTTAAGATGGCTGCATTTGATATCAGTTTTCTTTCTCCTACTTTATGCACCAAAAAGCTCAAGAAAATAAGCGTAGGAAAAAAATTTTGAAAGGTAAAAATAAAAAGAGGCAATGGTTATCAAGCTAAGAAGATATGGCACAGCTGAGTAGCAGGAGTCTCTCATATTGGCGTGTCTGATGAAGAAATTGCAAAATCTGACTGTGCTGGGTGTGGCTGAGGCAATTTCCTTCCCAGTGGTTGGCATGGGGCTGTATTTTGGATTTGCTGAGTGTAGGGCTGACAATGGAGATGTTTTTGTTATTTCTGAGCAGTGGTCACACAGAGCCAAGGCCTTTTCTGCTTTCCATACCTGGTGAAGGGCTGGGGGTGCATGGGGAACTGGGAGATGACCCAAAGAGATCAAAGGCAAGCTCAGGACCATGTGACATCCCACTCAGTGTTTGAAGAAGGGGGCAGAAGGAAGGAGGGTGAGGGATGCTTGGAGTGATGGTGTTTGTCTTCCCAAGTCACTGTTGGGTGCCATGGAACCCTGCTCTCTGTGGGATGGCTGAACACCTGCCTGCCCCTGGGAAACAGGGACTGAATTCCTGCTTTTGCTCTGTTTGCATGTGTGGCTTTTGTTTCCCTATTAAAATGTCTTTATCCCAACCCATGAATTTTCCAGCTTTTACCCTTCTGACTCCCTCCCTGATCCTGCTGGCAAGGGACTGTGGGAGCAACAGTGTAGGGCTTGATGGCAGGCTGGGACTAAACCATAACATTGATTGACAAACTCAGGATGCAGGAATTATATTCCATCTATATATTTTCAGGATTCTCAGTCCTTGAAAGGGTCCTCTATTGTTTATTTCCTTCTCTAGCTCCAAAGTGAGCTCTTTGTCTTTTCATACAACAATGCTGCCATACAGCTTTGAAGATGGATTGAGGATTAACTGAGTGGTTTTGGGAGGGGATTGTGGATGAGGTGTTGAATAGAAGAGCTTCTTTTTATCTTCTCTAGCAGTCATAGAGGTCATTGGCAAGAGAAATAATTTCATTGGCTTCTTTACATATTATTATGTCAACTGATATCCCACCTAAGTTGGAGGAAGTCGTGCAAAGGCTTCACCTTTGCTGTGAATTCCAGAGAGGAAAGAAATCCATGACTCTACAACCCTCTAGCTCAGTGAGGTGCTTATGGAGGTCCTCTTGTTGGAAATGATACCAACTTTAAAATTTTTTGTGTAACTTTAGTGAGGGGTTTGTTTGCCTTTTCCCAAATGGAAAGGAATTGAAGGACTGTTCTACCACTCCAGGCCTGATGAGTTTAACATCTCAGCAGGCTGGAGATAGCACAGAAGATACACAAAACATAACAATCATCAACAACCATTAACAACCATCAGCTACTGGCATGGTCAGAGACACCTGCTCTGGGAAAATGTAGATAAAAAATAAAAATAAGAAAAAAGATAAAAATGAGGACCTAATTGGCATGGTGAAGAGATCTGTAACCAATAAGAAATCAAATACTAAGAACTGCTTAACTTGGAACCAATGAACATTGGTTCTATGGGTTCTGACTGTATAAAGTTTGTGAAAAATCTGATAAAATTCGTATGTCATGGAATGATTTTTCTCAATGAAGCAATGCATTGATTCTCTAACACTAAAACTGTTGTTGGAGACTTTTTGTTTTTCCCACAGTTTCAATGATGACTGTGGTTTGTCCTAGGTAAGTTTTATTCTTTCTGGGAAAGGGATCTCCTCTACCAAGGCACTTTTCCAACATGTTGACTAAAGTTTGTTTAGTGTAAAATTTCAGTGCTTGGCTTTACAATTGAGTAATTGATTCTGAAATGAGTGACAGGTATTTTAAAATTTGTAATTAATTGTGAAATATGTCTTTGTTATTTTATTTACCCTTGCATAGTCCAGAATTTGTTTCCAATACCCACTTTGGATAGAAGGTTGGACTTTTTAAACCAAGTTTTGCACAACTTTGTGACTTGAGATTCAATCGTCAGATAAGATTTAAACTTGAAATCTTCCAGGAGGTGAAAAAAAAAAAAGAGGCTCATATTTCCAACAATAGCTTTCCTACATTTTTTGAAGGAACAGTGGGAATTCTTTGGGAAAATGTAACACCTAAATAGCTTTTAGCTGCAGCAGGGTTCACTGCTCAGCTGTTCATTCTGTGCCATGTTTTGAAGTTGGCTTCCTTAGTAGCCACTGGTGCTTCCATGTAGGATTGCTTTAGTTGTCTGATTCATAGAGAAGTGACAATTACCCTTGTTGGAGCTTTTGCTGCCAGGGGCTTTCCCAGAATCTCAGACTTAGAGCTCAGCCGAGTAGAGTGAGGTAATTCCATACATTGGTCATGTGGAAGAATATTTGTTCTCTGAACTGATTTTTTTTTTTTTTTTTTTTAATGGGAGTACTAAAACTATTAATACCTCACTTAGAAGTTCTGCCTTTTTAACTTTGAGACTCTGGGTTAAGGGAAAGAATGAAGCTAATGCCATAAATAAAATTATTAGCAGATGATAAATGGCCCACACCTGGTGAGCTAACACAAAGCTGTTTCTTCAGAATGACAGGCCAGTGGAAACTGCACAATGCCCATTGTGTAAGAGGGAGAAATGGAAATTCAGCAGCCTCAGTGCCCTGCCAGCTCAGACAGGTCACCTGGAACATTGGGGTCTCTGGGCACCAGGGACCACCAGAGAGACCCCCAGGACAGAAGAATGCATTCATAAAGGAAGGGGGAAATACATCAATGATTTGGGAAAAATTATTGTCATATGTATGTTTAGTCCAGGACAATCAATGCATATGTATAAAAAATGCAATATATAAACAGAAACTTTCCTGTATTCAGCATGCACAGCTTTGGGAGGAGCTATCTCCCTGTGCATCCAGCTGAATTCCTAGATAAATTCATATGCCATAGGTCTGATGAGGAGCAGCTGAGGGAGCTGGGACAGGGGCTCAGCCTGGAGAAAAGGAGGTTCAGGGGGAATTTATGGCTCTGCACATGTTCAGGCTCTGCTCCCAGGGAACAGGGACAGGAGGAGAGGGAACGGCCTCAGGCTGGGCCAGGGAAGGGTCAGGTTGGACATCAGGAGGAATTTCTTCACTGAAAGGTGGTCAGGCCTTGGCAGGGGCTGCCCAGGGAGGTGGTGCAGTCCCCATCCTTATCTACTTCCTTATCTACTGCTTATAGTTCTACTGGTCAAACAAGGAATGAAGTACAATTCTCGGGACCTGCAGCTTTATTTATTTTAGTCAGTAGTGCTAGGCTCTGGCACAAATGAGCCTCTCACTTCACATCCATGGCCAAGGAGTAAAATTGAATGTAGAATGAATTCTGCCATTGCCTTAAACCCAGAACTTGTGGCTTCCACTCTGTTTCTGGGATAGGACACATACACCACTGTGTCAGGGGTATGGAACAGATGGGTTGGAAACAACTGGTTATAGAATCATAGAACCATGGAACCTCTGACATGGAAGGGACCCCTACACCTCTCCTGTCCTGCCTACCCCTCCTGAAGAGCCTGTAACTGTCCAGAAGAAACAGGTGAGGAACCTTTGGGTGAAGAGCCTTTTCCTTCTGAGTGGAGAATCTTCTGGTGAAGAACCAGAACCCAGAACATGGTCAGGTATTGGAACAGGCTCCCCAGTGAATTGGCTACAGCACCAAGCCAGCTGCCAGACACATGGAGTGGTTGTTGGGTGGTCCTGGGCAGGGCCAGGAGTTGCAGCATTTGGACTCGATCCTTGTGTGCCCTTTCCAACTCTGCAGATTCTGTGATTCACCCAGAAGGTTCTTTACCAAATGGTTCTTGGGCACATGGACAGGCTACTCAGAGAGCTGGTCATGGCACTGAACCAGCTGTCAGACATGGTGTGGTTGTTGGGGCTTTCCTGTGCAGGGCCAGGAGTTGGACTTGATGATCCTTGGGGGTCCCTTTCAACAGAGGGGATTAAATGATTCTATAATTCCTAATATCTTACCTAAAACTCACCGACAGAGTCCCACATGCATCATCTAAAATCAACATTGTGCTGCCACATTATTCCCCCCTTTTCCCCTCTTTCCCTTGCCCTTTCTTCTTCTTTTGTATTTTCTTCTTTATTTATCTGGGCCCTTGGTTGAGGCTTTCTGGTTTTCCATCTTTCCATGAACCTTCACTCGGTAAATGCAGGTATACCACGGGTTTCCCCAGTTGCTCTTCACAAGAAGTTTGACATGTGAAAAGGCTCTGGGGAGCAGCATGTTCTGTGAAGGGGGAAAAGGGAGGCATTAAAACCAACATCATCCATGAAATCCCCTTGTTTCTGCTCAAGAACAAGCTCCCAAAAGTAGCTGGGAGAAGCAATAGAGATTTGAAGCTGACTGCTGGTACTAGGGCTGCTGGGGAGGCTGGGGGCGAGGGCAGGCACTCGGCATCCTCTGCATGCTGGCCCAGCTGGGGCTGCACCTCCTTTCCCTCTGCCCCTTGCTCTGTGCTGGCAGAGGGGCTGGGGACGTGCTGCTGTGCATGGGGCTGGTGTGTCACCCATTGGAGTGTCACCCATTGGTGTGTCACCCCCTGGTGTGTCACCCCTGGTGTGTCACCCCACTGAGCCCCTGCCATCCCTTCTGCCTGCCCTGCTCCTGACAGACTGGGAGCAATGGGAGAGAAGGGACGTGCTGTGCTGGGTGACATTGTCCAGCTTGTCAGCAGGGCACAGAGTGGAACAGCAGCGATACCTGATGGCTTTTGTCCCTGTTTCTCCATGGCACAAGGTCGGTTTGTTGTTTGGATGGTGCAGCTGCATGTGCATCTGGCTTTTCTGAAGGCAGTGGCTGCAGCCAGAAATCTCTCAGGAGCTGTGTTGCCACAGGCCTGGCCCTGTCCTTTGGCTACCACAACCACGTGCTACTCAGCCCTCCAAGCCCCACCAGGTCTCTTTCAGCAGCAATCCAGGACCTCTGCCCAGGGAGGAAACATTCACACCTTCCCTGCCACGGACTTCAAGCAAATCTCTTTTGCTCCCTGGCATCTGGCCCCCCATGTGTGGGGCCTACCTTCAGAGGAAAAGTCTGAATGGGGTCTTTCTCCACATTGTAGGTGAACATCCCCAGGAGAGTTTCCTCTTCTCTGTCTGCATCCACTCCCTTGGGAGCAAAGCACAAGGAGAGCAAGTCAGGCTCATCCCAACAAAGAGGGATGGACAAGCTGGATCAGCCCTCTTATGTACCCAGCCTGTCCCAGGGCTCTGGCATTGGTTAGGGTTACTCAGTCTCTGCTTTGGGTCCTAGTCAAGAACCCTTAGGTGCTTGGCCAGAACGAGTTTTAGGAAGGATGGACCTGTCGAGCCCTCAAAGTGTCACTCTGAGCACAGCACTGCTCAGGACAGTGCAGGACACAAAGCTCAGAGCGTGCACAAAAGCAAGCAAGACCCTGCCCTGGCCTCCCCCTAGGGCCACATCCCCCCAGCAGGGCCCAGCAGACTTACAAAGACAGCAATGTCTTTGGGGGCACTGATGATGGTCCCACTTGGAGAGGCCTCTTTGGTGATGTGCTGCACTGTGATGGCAGTCAGGTAGACTCGTGTTGGCAACCTGATGACAACCTGCCCCTGGTGCCCTTTGAAAGGCCAGCAGTTTCCTGGGTAAACATTTGGCTGCAATAGAGCACAAGAGCAATGACATGGGACAGCACAACTGCCCATGTAGTTGAAGCGTTGGGGCTGATGATTGTGGGCTCTATTTCAGCTGGAAAATACTGGGCATGTCAGAAATGGACAGAAGCAGAAAGACTTCCCTGCCTGCCAAAGTGGCCTCAGCATGGCAGAACAGAATAACAGTGCCTATGAAACCATCCTAGTCAGGGACAAGCAGAAACACCTCTGCCCAGGGACTCTGTAGGGCATCCCCCCTCCTGCCTCCCACACTGAAAAACAGTTCTTAGGGTTGACAGTGGAGACAAGGCCACCAGGTAGAAAGAAAAGAAAGTGGTTCCTCCAGAGAGGGACTTGATTCTCAGCAATCCCAGCTCTGTGATCCACCTTTAGTTTCAGGAACCCAGTCTACACTGTGGGCTTGACCACTACCACTGGGCTGAGGGGACAGCCCCTTCCAAATTCCCAGGAGGGAAGAAAACTGATGATTTGTGCTCAGATACCTGCAGAATAGTATCAGGAGGGCTGGCAGGCCAGAAGAAACGTAAAATCCTGTAGACAAAGCTCTCCTTGCAGTCGTAGGTCTGGGAAGTTCTCTGTGTGTCAATGGTGGCTCCTGTCAGGAAGGGAGGGCAAATAGATGCAAGCAGCAGCAGACTGGCAGGGCTTGGTGCTCAGACACCATCTCTGATGCCACTGGCCAGCTCCATGTCCATCTGTCCTGTCCACAGCATGCTGCCCTGGGGGGACAGCAGCCACATGCCTGGTGACTGCCTCTCCCTCAGGGTTAAGAGTGCTGGGAGGAAGCAAAGGACAAGCCAGCCATTCCTTCTCCAGATGCAGTAGAGAGGAGGAGAGCCCCTCCATCTGTAATTTCTGTGCCATCCCCACAGGAGCCTGTGTGGGGGCAGCCCCAGTCGTCCTTGTGGAGCTGGTGGACAGAACACAGACCAGCACAAGGCAGGGAGACCAGGCTGCTTGTGTCCTTACCAGAGCTCTTAAGGGCCCAGTCGGTCTTGACACAGGATTCCAGAGCCATCTGGGTGAATTCCTGGGAAGGCCATGAGCCAACAGGAAAGGATCACATGAGGAAAGCACAGTCCAGCACGCTGCCATCCCCCATGGAGCAGAGCTCAGTGCCAGCCATGCATGCAAGCTGTGCCCACAGAGCTGGGACACTCTGTGCTCCTGCCCAGGCCACGAGCACTGAGCAACAGCATCTGTGGCCACAACGTTCTGACCCCACCAACAACACCAAGGAGAGATTTACTGGGGGTTCTGCCCAGCCAAGCCTCTTCCCCCAAAATGGCAGGGTCACCTTCAAACTACTGATCTCTGCCCTCAGCTGAGTGACCTCTTGCAGCAGATTCTGCAACTTCTGGGTTTCAATCAAAGTGTGGGAATTCCTGCAGGAGCAGAAAAGCAGATCTTGTCAAAGCATTCCTTCTGTGAAGCACCTGAGCTCAGTGAAGAGACACTTCACGTGCTTTCCCTGCTTTGCCAGTGCTTCTTTCCAGCCCAAGCTGAGCAAAAGGCAAAGGCAGGACAGAAATACAGGAGCCTTTGGAAAGTTTGGAAAGTGAGCACAGGTAGCACAAGGTCAGCTGACAATTCTGCACAGACACAGTTCCAGTTCAGGAAATCTCTCTTACCAGAGGATTTTCAATCCTGTTGGAAATACACTTGGCAGCTCCTGAAAGAGAAAATTCTCTATTAGAGTATCTGTTGACAGAGCTTCCCAGGGAAGACTACACAATCTGCTTTTCTTTGGGTCATGCTGTGTAGAAGCAGAAGAGCCACAGGTTTATCCAGCCACCATCAGCAACACTCCCTTGCAGGAGGTGCCTGTCCCACAACATCACTGACCTCCATGAGTCCCTTTGTCCACAGTGACCATCCTGACAGGGCAGTCCCACAGAAAACAGCAGCTGCAATTCACATCACCGAGAGTTACTGGGCTGGGGCTTGCAGCAAACCCACAGTCTGCTCCCTGCTGCCTTGGGGGTCAGGCAGCAGGTCAGCTGAGGGCTGTGGAATGTGGGATGAGGAATTTGGGGTGTGGATTGTGGGGTGCAGAGATAGGATGCAGCTCTGACCAAGGGCCATCAGCCCAGGCTTCAGGGACATGGCAGCATGGTCTGCAGTTGTGCTTGTTGCCCCAGTTCCACTCCCTGTTTCCCCTCACTTCAGTCACCACCAAGACCAGGCTGTAGGGCCAGCAGAGGTATCTCCCGATCCCTCCCCTTGCACAGCCCTTCCCCTCTGGGCATCAGAGTTCAGTTCTGGAAATACCTGTGCCCTTTTCTCTCAGCCTTGCACAAGCCATTCAGTCCAGTGGCCAGAGCAGTACCTGGCTGTGGGACAACCTGAGAATCTTACTGGTGGTCCAAAAGCCAGTCCCAGTCAAGGGCACACTCAGGAAGCACCTGGCCCACAGGAGCTTCCACACATAATGGCCCCAAAGGAAAGCTGGTGTCCAGCACAACCAGGCTGTCACTCTCAGTAAAACTCACCAAGAGCCACTGAGAGCAGCAAGGTGAGGACTTTAAAGCTCTTCTTCAGCAGAGCCATCTTTTGCCTGAAAGAGAGGGAGTCCTGGGAGTCAATTACCCAAGGCTTAGGCAAAGCCCTTCCCAGCAGGGAAGCACAGGAGCTTTGCCTGGCTTTGGCCCCAGAGCTCTCCCACACCTGCACAGTCTCCTGCCAGAGCTGGGGAAACCCTTCCCCTGCAGATGCTGGGCTCTCCCCTGAGTGCTTGGCAGCAGTTTGTCCTTCTGCAGGCAAAGCTGGAGGCTCTGGCTCTGGTGTGCCAGTGGCACTGCCAAGGGCTCTTGGCTCTGCCTCAGACTGACCAGAGCACCAAGCAGTGCTCAAGGTTCATCACCCAAGTGGGAGCCCTGGGCTGCTGGTTTGGGAGCACCCTCTGCTCTCCCTTTGGCTTACACTGGCCCTTAGACATTCCCATCCTGCCCCCTGTCCACAGCAGAAACATGGAGTGTGTGGGTGTGAGGATGGCATGGGCTCAGAAAATTTCTCCCTGGGGAGACAAAGGCACCTGCCAGTGCCATATAACCCCAAAGAACATCCTTTGGAAGAGAAAACAGAGAAGTTATGCCTGTCCCTTGAGTCTCTTCTGTTCTTCAGCTGGGACCCATCCCCACAGAAAGGGGACTTCACACATCACAGGGCTGGTCTTCAGCAAACCTGTCAGCTTCCCCACGCTGCTCTAACCCCACTGACAGCCACATCCACCCTACTGTTCCCAAGCTGACACCCTGGGCATGAGCAGCCCACTCCATCCCAGCTCACTGGGCAGCTGCTGAGCTCACAGTCAGCTCTGCCAGTGGTTTGGAAGGCTCACAATGGCTTTTCTGGTGAGCCTTTCTCCTCCCCATCCCTCCCTGCTCAACTCTACCTCCTCAGCTGCAGCAGGAGGTGGTGGCTGTCCAGTGCCACAGCCACATAGCCACTCTGGCTCCTGTCCCCTGCCACAGGGCTGTGCAGGCTGTGGCTCTGACCTCACAGATGTGGTGGCTCTGCTTTCACAATTGGGGTGCCCAGGGTGACAGGCACGTGGCAGCTCTGTGCATGTCCCCACTTTGGTCTGCAAAAGGCAGTGCTGGGAGTCTGCCTTAAGGTTAGACAGTTCATCCACCACCTAACAGTGAGTTATATATAAGCAAGCAGAGGGCCAGGAATCACAGAATCCTCATGCAGTTACAGGATGGTTTGGGTTGGGAGCATGGCTGAACTCTGGGAGTTATTTCAATTCAGCCTCAGCAGCACCAGTGTGCCCCAGAGGCCACGAGCTGGGGCCTGTTCACCTGACAGTAATGGAACCACACACCTGGAATGTGTGAAGCCCAGTTTCTTACAGCTTTGTGTGTGTTTTGATGCCCAGTGACTAACTTGGCTGTGATTTTCTGATTAGAGCAACCATATCTTTCCTATCAGTTTCTGTTATCTATAAAAGTTTATTGCTGTTTTCTTTGCTGGACAGAAGTATCAACTTGAGCTTGTTTCCTCTACCCAGTTGTTCCTGCTACACTCCCAGGTTGAGGGAAATTTATTATCTCCAGGACTTCTGACTCCTGCCAAACTGGACCAGATCATAGAGCCAAAATAATTACCAGAGAGTGGATGCACAAATAGTGCCATTACATTAATCTTGTTTCCTGCCATAATAAAACATCCATAACATCTCTTTCTTTTCCTTTTCCTCCTCCCAGCTTACCCTCAATTGCATTGAGAGTTTTTTCCCTTCTGGTTTATGCCTGGGCAATACCACCCTGCTCAGACCTGGCATTGCATGCAAGATGCCATTTATTCTCCAAGAAAAGGGAGCCACAAAGACATGGCCTCTGTTGCCTCCCTTTCCCTTGCAAGTCCTGCTCTAAAAGGGATTGTGTTGATGGAAGGCAAAGCCAGGACTGACTGATGGGTCACACGGTGCTGCTGTAAGGGAAGCCAAAAAGGCCTGATGGGCAAGCAAAGGAGATGTGCAGGGGGGCAGGGGGGCAAGAAAGGAGCTCCCTCCACCCAGCCCCAGGCCTCCTACTGATAAACCTGTGGTGAGAAAGGGGGAGGACCAAGCTTTGCCAAATGCAACCACAACAGCTGGAACAGACCCCTCTGGCATTTCTGATGGGGTATCCAACAAAATCTGCTCATATAGGCACCACAGTCTTACATAACTGAAGAAAGGACCAAAAAGCCAGGTGGGAACCCAAGACCTTTGCCCAAGCTGTCACTTCTGCCTGTCTGCTTAGTAAATCCAGCTGCTGCTTGGAAAGCAGTGTGGCAGGAGGTCCCCCACCACAGGAGAGCTGACCTGCCCTGGTGGGATTCTCCCCACCACAGAAGAGCTGCTGTGTCCTGTCCATCACTGGTGCCACAGCTCTGAGCATTGTTCCCCACCACAGGAACTGATGAGCCAACCCAAGCTGGCCTGTCTGACAGTGAGTTGTCTCTGGCTAGTGAGTTATCTCTCTCTGGCACCAGGGGTAGAACTCCCAGCTGACAATAAACAACTGGCCTTGAAAAAAGGATGTGGGGATATAAGCTGGAATTTCTGACTGACAGACACTTCACTTTACAAATTATAAAAGCTGCACAAACTTCCATGGATGCAGAAGTCTCCTACATACACCTTGGAAATGTGTGGGACTTCTCCCCAGGGTCTGGACACAAATCCCCCAGATGTTTTCCCCGGAATTGAGTGAAAGGACCTTGTGTGTACTCCATCATCAATTTGATGCCATGTTACATTGACTCCTAATCTATAGTATTTCTTCCAGCTGTAATATAGGTACTGTTTTATCTACTAGATTTTATCTCTTTTATCTTTTATCTACTAGAATTTGTTTCATCCTGTGTAGCAAGCAGTCTGTTTAAAGTCCTCAGTCTGCTAATCTTGTGCCTATTCAATAAATAATTCATTTTGTAATAGATCTAATTTATCATTCTTGAGAACTTGCAAATAAGAGACATTTGGGGTGCAGGCCACCTCAAACAGAGGTGCTGCCAGAAATCTGAGCCAAAGGCAGAACTTGTCTAAGCTCTTGTCTCCATTTGTACCAACCAGTCGTGCTGACACTGAATTTTGTAATTAGAAGAAAAGTCTCCTGTCTATTGAAAAAAAGTTGCAAATGTAGGAATATAACCAGTGACAGAGAGAGATGGCAACTAGGAGTTCCCAAGGCTGAGTTATTTTTTTCATTAAAAGAAAAATATTGTTGTGGTGCCTCTTATGGATACACTTGACCCTCAGATGTACTCAGGCTGAGTATGGAGCAAGAGGCCCCACGCCCTGTGGTGGATCTGTGAGCTAGAAATTTCCTGGCTTAGGTACAGGGAAGTGATTGTCTCACACCATGTGGTGGGCCTGTGAGCTAGAACGCTCTGGCTTGTGTACAAGGAAGTGAAAGTGCCTTGGAAAAATATTTTTAAAGGTGGTTTCAAAGCCCAAAAGTGAAAAATAACTGAAGTACAGAAGGAGATAACAGAGCTAAAACAAAGTCATCTATCTTCTCTAAACTATTGACTAGTAGCCAACTAATTCACTCTCCAAATGTTACTGTTAGGATAAGCCAAATTTGAGCTGTCCCTGAGTGGCAACTGGACTGCATACCAGGGACTCTCCCCTTGAACTGCAGCACCACTCAAGGTTTCAGATCCCTTACCTGAAATTAAAAGGCCCTTTCATGCCCAAGGCAGAGAGATTCCTTAGTTACAACAGATCCTCACTGACTGATGGCATGCTGAATTAATTTTAAAAAATCTGTGTAGCTGTTCAGTATATTTGTATAGATAATTCCATTAAACATAAACCATTGTCAAAATCTGAGGCTAAGATCAGACCTAGCTGAATCTAGGCTTTGTGGGGAGATTAGAAAGCCAAGGGTTCCACTCTGAACCTCAGTGCAAGGCTCTTCCTTACCCTCACAAACCTTCCTTAGGCAGCTGCTCTCTTGTGCTTCCCTTTCTCCTCCTCAGCTTTGGAGGGAGAGGAACACGAACTGAAACCCAGAATGGTTTGGGTTGGAAGAGACCTGGGAGACCCCTGTCCCTTTCCACCCCTGCCATGGGCAGGGACACCTTCCACCACCCCAGGCTGCTCCAGGCCCCAAACCTGACCTGGGACACTTCCAGGGATGTGCTCTGGGCACCTGTGCCAGGGCCTGCCCACCCTCACAGGGAAGAATTTCTTAATAATGTCCAATTTAATTCACCATCTTTCAGCTTAAAGCATTCCCCCTTGCCCAGTCCAGGTCCTTGTCCTAAGTCCCTCTCTTGTAGTCCTCCCTCTCCTAACAGTTTTCTAGGTCATCTCAGCTTTCTACCTCTCAGATAAGCAGATTATCTTAACAGGATAACCATGGCACTGTTTAACCACACATTAGCAAATATTTAAACTGTCATTTGGAAGATAAGAATTATGAGGGAGGAGGAAAATGACAGCTAAATGGAAGTAAAGCTTTAATTTAGTGCCTAAACAACTTAAGTCCCTATGCTGCACCTTTAGCAGAGGGCTCACATTTGTATATTGGATCATGATAAACCCAAAATTCCTTCTGCCAAGCTTTGAAATGAAGAGATGACTTCATCTGAAGGAAGATAAAATCTATATATGCAAACATTGGGTGATGTTTATAACACCTTCTCAGCACAAAGTTTCTCTTACAGCATCAAGAATTTGCTGGTATGGAAAATTACACATTTTCAGTGTTATTTTAAAGTAATTTACAATTGGATCAACAGTAGTGAGGAAACAGTCATGAATTTGATTTGCTGAATGGGATATGATTCATGATTTTCCCAACAGCTTTTACTCTAGTTGAAGTTTACACCAAGTTGGGAATGACACCCTTGGTTAGTATTGGGCTGGGCAGACACAGTTGGGTGTCTTGGTCAGCCTTGCAGTTTGTCAGTCAGAGCAGAGAAAGAACTGAGCAGAAGAAGGGCAGCAGGTGTAAGTTCCAGTTGACTTTCACCTCAGTGCAGAATTAAACTCTATCTAGGATATTCATTTTTCAGTCAGGCCCCTCTTCTATGTTGTAACTATACTGATGCCTTGGTGTTTAGCTTTTATATTTTTAAAAATCTCCTCTGCTTAGTGTGTAGCTCTGAAACTTTGTGTTAGGTGTTAGTAAATTCTGTTCACAGGGTAGTTGGACAGAACAATCCCTTCCCAGCTGGAGAATCAAGCACAACTGGTACACAAAAAACAGAAACAACAGCGAGGGAAAGGGGGTTGAGCCTGGGGCTGTGGTTGGATAATTGACCCCAATGTGTAGATTAACCAAAATTTATCAAAGTGTAAAAGATTTGTGACTGGATCCATCTTGGATTAGATCTGGGTGTAGCCCTGGCTGGGCTCTTGCACTCCCAAAGGTGGATCCTTTCAATAAATTCCTGTTTTATTCTTTTTGCTCTGTCTGGTCTCTGTTCCAGGTCAGCATGAATACCTGAATAAAGGATTGTATCTCACTGCTCCCTCAGAGCCAGGAGGAATGTCATTGCCAGAGTTTTCATACCATTAAACAGGTAAAAGAGAATATAATCCCTTTTATCCCTTTTAATTCTTTCACACTTCTTCCATGCAACCTTTTTTCTGCTCCAGCTCAACACCTCTTTAAGCAGAAAAGTCCTATCTGCCACACACTTGTCATAAACTAGGAAGGATATGACTTGAGTTTCAAATACATCTGTATTTATTAAATTACACACTTTCAGATGCAAAGACAAAAGAAAAAAAAGAAGTGTTTGTGAAGAAAATTATTCTCTATCTTGACTGTTAGGTTCTTGAGCTGCCTGTGTTTAATGTTTATGTCTCCTTCTAGGTCTTGGTGGCAACAGCTCTGCTAATTGTGAATATCAGTGACAGACTATCTGACTTTCACCAGCTCAGGTGCTCCACCTATATTTAGTCACAGTCAAAGATTTGTTTTGCTTTTTTTTTTCCCCCTGGTTCCCTCCCAGATATTGTCCTGGTTTGAGGGACAGGTGTCTGCCAGTAAAGGCAGAAGTTTTCTTTGGAATAGAGACTTTAATTCCACTCCCCCCAACTATTATAATTGTTTGAATCAAGGACTCTGAGTCAGGGATAAGGGGGTAGGAATAACAGCTCTTTTACTAATATATCTAACTGTACAAGCAGAAAACAACAGCAGTTGATAGTAACAACTTTAAAACAACTTTAAACAATTGTTTACTAACAGTAAATTACTTCCGAGTCCCCTCCGAAGGCACGAGAGGTCCCTCCAGGAGCCTCTGCCACAGACCCCTTTTGTCTGGAGTCATCAAAGGTCCTGGGTGTAACCTGACCAGCTGCATTGGCATGATAATGGGAAAAATTCTTTCAATTGACACAGTAATAGAAAAACACTCAACCCCCAACATTATCCACCCTGAATTTTTTCCATGCCGACATGCTACATCATATTAAACTGTTTAAATCATATACATACATGTAGTTACAGGCACAGTATCATATATGGTTCACCCTAGAACAAGGTCCCCTTGGGGTGTGCATCGGGTCTCTCCATCCTTTTGCATCACCCACCAAGTGCAGCCTGGTCCTTGAGCGAAAACCACCCCACGAACAGGATTGTCTTTGCTGGAAGCAGAGTTCACCAGACAGTTTTTACTAACATGCCTCTCTGTCTCTACAGCAGCTATTCCAAAAGCCCACCTGAACCCCTTTGGGTCTTTGTAGTAGCCGTTCCTGAGGAAGTCTGTGCCTAGAATGCACGGTGCCCCTGGGCCAGTTACAATTGGATGTTTCTGCCACCCCTTCCCTGTCAGGCTAATCTCAGCTTCCAGCAAAGTGAATTCCTGTGATCCCCAACAATGGAAACAGGTACCTTCCCCTCATGTTCTGATGGGATTGGTGGGGGGTCTGTGCACGGCAGGAGCTGTACTCAGTGATCCTTGTGGGTCCCTTCCAACTCAGGAGAGAGAGGAATGATGGATTTGTCTTTACAAACAAGCTGGCAGATAAAACTAGCACTGAGAGATAAAAGAAGCAATGGGAAGTGTTCCACTGATTCATGAATGGGAAAAAAAATTAAAAGAAGATATTTGCCTTTACAAACAAACTGTAGGTTTGCTAAGAAATGAAATTGGATATTGAAAGATCAAATAAGCAATAGGGAAAAAACATGAATTATATAAGAATTAAAAATTAAAAGGGAGGATTGTACCTTAGAGGGGAATCTCAGGTGTCAGGTGCTCTGGGAAGTCTGTGCCTCTCAAGGACCTCAGCCCATGGGGAAAGAGAGAGAGAAATCAGGATAAAAAGGAGGCTACATCCTCCAAAAATTTGAGAGATCCCAGGGGAATGCCCCATGGCCTCTCCCTTTATTCAAATAAAGCAAAAAGACTCCTCTGTCTCCTTTTTGGACACAAACCTCTGGTGTTTCTGGGTTCATTTTCCTGATAGGAGATTCTATGACTTTATTATTTTCTTCTCAAGCTATCAGCTGGCACTTGCTACCTAGCAAGAACAAAACCAGTTTCATTTACAAGAAGAACAGCACTCTGTGAATCTTCTCTGTGGAGTCCTGTATTCATAGAAACAGCTGCAGGTAATAAAAACCTGCAGGGCCTGCTGCCTACAGACATGCTGTGTTTTCTGCATGGGGCTTCTGGATGAAATCTGCAAACTAACCACTGCAATACCTCACTTGCCCCTGTTCCCTTTCCCTCATTTCACAAGAAAAGGTGAACCACAGAAGTGGCTTCACACAGGAGAAGGCAGAGGAGAGGATAAGGCAAGAGGTGAGAAGCAAACACACAGAGCAGCAGCTTTGCCTTCAACCCTGAAAGCTGCAACCCACTTGAAAACCACATTGCCAGCCTTCAGAGTGAAAAGCACAGAACCACCAGCAATAAATCCCAGAATCACAGACTGGTTTGTGATAATAAACCCCAGAATCATAGACTGGTTTGGGTTGAAGGCACCACAAACACCATGTTGTTCCTCCCCCTGCCATGGGCACTGTTCCACGGTGCTCCCAGGCCTGTCCAACCCTTCCTTTGACATTCCCAGGGATGGGGCAGCCACAGCTCTGTGCCAGAGCCTCACCACTCCCATAGGGAAGAATTTCTTCCCAGTATCTTACCTGACCCTGCCCTCTCTCAGTGTAAAGCAATTCTCCCCTTGTCTGGCACTCCAAGCCTTTGTCCAAAGTCCCTCTACAACTTCCTTTTCCTTGTAAGATCCTTTAGACCCTGGAAGGGCCTCTAAGGTATCTCCAGAGCTTTCCCTTCTCCAGGCTGACCAGCCCCATATCTCTGTCTCCAGGGCAGAGGGGTCCCAGCCCCGTGATCATTCCAACCTCTTTCATGTGCTGGGGGCCCAGAGCTGGAGAAAGCCAGGAGGGAAGAATGCTCTTCATACCAGCATCACTGCTCTGGGTCACTCAGGGTTCTGGAGAGGGACTTGTGTGTTGGGTTGATGTGGTCAGCAATGTGTATTCGGTCCCCATCTGTTGCAGCCGGGTGGGGCAGTGACCCTGATCTCCATGGCACATATTCTCTGCTAATGGGCATCTTTAAACCAGCTGGGCAATCATCTTTATCTTTCCCACAGCCCATCCTCCCTCCAGGAGATATCTCCTGTTCATGGCCAGTGAGTCCCAGTGCACGACTGATAAAATTCCATCATCCCACTGGGAGATGCTCCAGCCAGGGCAGGAGCCAAGCCTTTCCTACCCAGATAAAAACTGAAATTTGGAACACCAGTGCACCTTTTCCACTGGATTCCAGAGGAAAACTAGACCTTTCCACATCATCCCTGCACCTTCAGAGGAAACTGCACCTTCTCCAGGAGCACTGCTCCAGCTGAACCACATCTGCCACTGCAGGAGGATGCAGCCACCATGGAATGGGACTGTGCCAACACCCTGATTGACTGACGGGTGTCAGCTTGGATTCTGACTCTGGCAGTGTTTTGGGATTGTTCTTTGTAATACTCTATTTCTATTTTAATTTTTCTAATAAAGAACTGCTATTCCTAATTCCCATATATTTTCCTGAGAGTCCATTAACTTCAAAATTATAATAATAATTTGGAGGAAGGGAGTTTACATTC
The DNA here is from genome assembly GCF_903797595.1 of Erithacus rubecula. Lineage (NCBI taxonomy): Eukaryota > Metazoa > Chordata > Aves > Passeriformes > Muscicapidae > Erithacus > Erithacus rubecula. The sequence goes on from NC_136678.1 coordinate 1,594,811, forward strand.
TCCATTTCAGAGAGAAGCTTCTGCCTTTAGTGGCAGACACCTGTCCTTCAAACCAGGACAACTTGAAAAACCCAGAGGTTGCCTATGCAAGCAGAAGCAGATGCCACCTGCAGGCAGCAGAAAAGCTTTGCCTTGGTTTCCAACACGAGCAGTGCAAGTCTGATGGGGTGATAATGGAATTTTTCCTCTGCTAAGCCAAGGAGCAAACATTAACCACACCCCACAAAGGAGGGAGCAAACCCATCGGCCCCTTTCAGAGTTTCAACACTCAAGATAAACAGAGTAAAAAACAAAGTAAATTTAAACAGAGGTCAGAGGCAGTTTTATAAAATGCATATAGGAACCTGAGCCAAATCTCAGAAAGACTTTCAGTATTGACATTCAAGACTATTACACCAAAGCTCAAAATTAAGTTATAAATTCTGCTTGCCAAATTGTGAAAATATAACTTAAATGGGATACACAGGAATGAGAAAACACCAAAGGAAATAGTGTAGATTGCTGTTTTCCTCCACCCAGCCTTAAGGTGGCTCCAAAGTCACTTTAAAAATAACAAAATCCTTATCCTGGAATGTAAAGACACCACCTTGGTTCTCACACAGAGCAGTAGAGATGCTGGCAGGGTCATGTGCTGTCATTCCATGACAAATAAAAAAAGGTGCAGGATACATTTCTGGGGCTGGTTTGATGGATCACTTCTGTTATGTGACAGCCTGGGAAAGGATGTGGTGGCAACTGAAGTTTAAAAAGGGTGCTGAACGTCATTGTAACTCCTGAGGTGCTTTCATGACTAAATTTCGGGGGTTTTTTAATTGCTTTTTCTTTCCATTGTGGAGGGAACAGGAGCTCACAGGTGGATTCCAGCCACACCTCGGGAGGGCAGCTGGAAAGTGCTTGACTTTAAATGTGTGCTGAAATCCTGCCAATGGTCTGGTGAAGGTCATGTGAACCCCAGGAAACACTGAGCTCCCTTTTTCACTCCTGGAGGGCACCACATTTCACACTGGGGTCCACACCCATTCCTGCAAGCTTGTCAGACTCCAGGTGAGAAGTTGGAACATTGTCCTGTCCCAAGGTGGCTGCCAGAGCTGTGGCACAGCTGGGACAGCAGCTCCAGCCAGGATGGCTGCACCCATGAACCCACAGGAGCCAGGATTCCTCAGGAAACAATTGTCAGGAAAATTAATCCACAACATCAGAGCTTTATGTCCAAAGAGGAGACAGAGGAGTTCTTTCATTTTATTCAAATAAAGGGAGGAGCCATGGGGCATTCTCCTGGTGTCTCTCAAATTTTTGGAAGCTGCAGCCCAGCACTACTTTCTCCTTCTAGAGCCTTTTTTATGGCAGCAGCTGCTGGATGTTTGAAAGGAAGCTGCAAGAGTTGTAAAATGTGATGGCACATACATGTGAGAAGGAAGGTGCATTCCCCAGCACACTGTGAGCAGTTTAAATGCTGCCAGAAGAGGGGGCAATTTAGGAACAGTTTCTGTCCTTACTGTTCTGTGAGATATAGCTGCAACACTGAAGGGATGTGAATGGGACTGCCTTGAGAATATCACAGGAAAGGGAATGTCATCAAATGCTTTCTGTCTTGGCACATCTTTCAGTCTGAACCGCAGCTGGAAATGCTTCTCTTTAGAACTCAGCCACCTTGAGAGAACGTGATGCTCTATAGAACTGAGAAAGAGAGTGTGAATCACTGGTGTGTCCAGTCTAGTTCACAGACTGCAATGAGAAGGTGAATATAAACACTGGGGATTTTTTGTTCTAGGACTATTCTGTATGAGACCAGTCACAGGAGGTTTTGAAGAGGTTTGGGATCTACAAGAGTGACAAAGTAGATGGTATACAGAGCTCAAGGAAAAGTTGCATATCTCCAGGATTGCAATTCAAAGCATGTGAATTACATGTTAAACATGTCCCACAGAAAAGGTTCTGAAAGAAAAAGGCCGTGCTGGAATTACCTTTTTTTTTACAGCCTATAAACTGCACAGCCAACAATTAAACAATTAAGCAATTTTCAAAATTGTCTTCCTTCCCAGCTATGTGCATCATCCCATCCTGTCAGTCTCCAAGAGCCAGGAACAGCAACAGAGCTATTCCCTGCACACAAATGGGGCTGGGGCTGTGAGAAAGAAAAGCACTTGGCTTTTCCTGGGCACTGTCAGAGCTCAGCAAAACAACCACACGATGCCGCTGCCGACTCAGAAAAGAAGGAAACGGGACCATCCCAGATCAAAACCATGCCGAGGGCAGAGAGCCAAGCTGGATACGTCCCCACTCTCAAATCAACTGTCAGGACAAAATTATTTTGCTGATCGTCCCCTTCCAGGTACAAACTTTTATTTGTACCGAACTCTAACGGCAACAAGAGCTCCTTTGTGCTAGTAAATTATTTCAACTCTCACAGAATCTGGTTTCAAACTTGAAAACATTGGGCAAAAATGTAGCCCACAAAAAGTGCCACTAGAGAAAGTTGTTGCTGCTGACAGCTTCAACTGCACCCACTGAACTGCACCCAGAGGAGAGAACTGTGAGCCCATCTCAGAAGAAATAAGCTTCACTCCTCCAAAGTAGAAAATCCATGAATTGATCCCTAACAGAGGTTAGGGATCAATTCCAGAACTCTGTTCCTGGACATTACCTGCCCTGGGTGCTACCTCAACTGCACACAAGACTGGGTATAGCTGCTCACCTTGTCCAGAATAAGTATAGTGCCAGAATTTCAGGAGACCACCTCTGAGAAATGGAAACCACATGGCAAATTGACCCTTTCAGGAGATCACCTTCAAAAGATGGATACCAACTCATAACTATACAAATGGAGGGAGTGATTCAAATATCACAGGACAGAAAGTTGCAACCACCCTTGACCTCCACTAGACAGCTTCTTATCTGCACCTGAAACCCTTGGGCTATGTGCTTTCCTTTCCATGGAAAAGCATTGCCACTGTCTCTCAGGAACTTACCAACTCAAAGTTGGATACCACCACCAGTATTGAATACAGTCAACAGTTGCTCCTACACAGAAGGTGTTTCATCAGAAAAAAAGTTCACCTCCCCATGGTACCTTGACCGCTGCTCCAGAAGCACTGGCACTCTGTCCTTTGCTTCCCAAGGAAAGGTGCAGTCCAAAGTTACAATGTAAAGATGTGCCCAAGAGTGTGAATTCTATCACCATCCTCATGAACTGCTGAAACCAGGTGAGGCAGTGATTCTTATCTCTGTGGGAGATATCCTCTGCTAATGGGTCAGTTGTTAAACCAGGTGGGGCAGTGTTCTTTGTCTTTTCCACAGCCCATCCTCCCTCCAGGAGATATCTCCTGTTAATGGCCAATGAGTCCCAGTGCATGACTGATAAAATTATATCATCCCACTGGGAGATGCTCCAGCCAGGGGAGGAGCCAAGCCTTTCCTACCCAGATAAAAACTGAAATTTGGCACACCAAGGTGCCCTTACCCACTGGTTTCCAGAGGATAAGAGCTACCAGAACCTTCTACAGGATCACTACTTCAAGAAGACCACTTCATTTGGACTGCTACCACCATGCTAACTAGCAGGGTGTCAGGTTGTATTCTGTCAGTGGTTTTATTTTGTACTATTGCATGGTTTTTGGTTTTGTTTTATTTTTCTTCCTTTTAGGTTCTGTTTCTGACTTGGAGTCTCTCACTGGTTTGGCTTTCAAACCAGTTCAGGCACACTGAGACACTTGGCTTTACCTTGCTCTCAGTACCATTGCCCCATTTTTCCCAACCTACTCTTGCTTTGCCTTCCCTTGCCTACATTTCCCTTGCCCTGCCTTGCCCTGCCCTGCCTACAACTGCTTTGCTTTCCTTTGCTTTGCTTTCCTTTGCTTTGCCTTGCCTTGCCTACCACTGCTTGCCTTGCCTTGCCTTCCATGCAAGTGTAGGAAATTCTGGGCAAGGCAAGGAAGAGGCAGGGAAGGCAAGCCCAGTGAGGTGATAGCAAATGGAGTGTTAAGCAAGAGAAGGTCTCAGAGTGGCAGGCAAGGCTGGGCAGAGGAAGTAAATCCAGTGATGGGAAGGGCAGGCAGAGACAGGGAGGGCAAGGCAAGGCCAGGTAAGGAAGGGAAGGGAAGGGAAGGGAAGGGAAGGGAAGGGAAGGGAAGGGAAGGGAAGGGAAGGGAAGGGAAGGGAAGGGAAGGGAAGGAAGGGACGGGAAGGGAAGGGGAAGGAAGGGAAGGGAAGGGAAGGGAAGGGAAGGGAAGGGGAAGGGAAGGGAAGGGAAGGGAAGGGAAGGGCAGGGAAGGGAAGGGAAGGGAAGGGGGAAGGGAAGGGAAGGGAAGGGAAGGGAAGGGAGGGAAGGGAAGGGAAGGGAAGGGAAGGGAAGGAAGGAAGGGAAGGGAAGGGAGGGAAGGGAAGGGAAGGGAAGGGAAGGGAAGGGAAGGGAAGGATGAGCAAGGAAGTCAAAAGGAAGGCAAGGCATGGCAAAGCCTGGGAGAAAGGGGGAGGCAGGTCAAGGCAGGGGATGTGGATGAAAGGTAAAGGGAAGGGAGGGCTAGGCAGGCTAGACAAGTCAAGGGATCAGTCTGAAAGTCAAAGCTTTTGAGAGAGAGGCAAGGCAGTGAGAGTCACAGGAGGGGCAGGCAATGCAAGGCAATGCCAGGAGAAAAGGGGTGTTAAGGTGGGGGATGGAGGAGCAGGGCAATGCCAGGAAAGGAAGGGGCAGGAGGGGCCAGGGAAGGACATGGAGGAATCTGTGAGGCAAGGCAGGGTTGGGGTTGGGCAGGTGACACAACGCAAGGTTGGGGTTGGACAGGTGAGGCAAGGCAGGGGAGGGCATGGCTGTGCAAGGTGATGCAAAACAAGACACAGGCAGGGCAGAGCAGGGGAAGGTAATGGAGTGGTAGGCAATGAAAGGCAAAGCATAGCAAGGGAGTTATAGCCAATTCAAGGCAGGGAAAGGAAAGGGATGGAAAGAAAAAGGGAGAGGTATGCAAGGAAGGCAGGCCAAAGGACAGGTCAGGGCATGGCCAGAAAAGAGAGGGGAGAGGAAGTCAGGGCAAGGGACAGATAGGCAACACCACTGAAGGCAAGGGAGGGGTAGGAATAGAAAGATAAGGTGGGGAAGGGGTCAGCAAGGCAATACAGGGTTGGGGTTGGACAGGTAGAGGTAGGCAAGGCAAACGAAGGAAATTAAGGGCAAGGCAAGGCAGTGACACAGCAGGAGGAGGATAAGGCAAGGCAAGAGAGGGATAGGAAAGGCAAGGCTAGTCTAAGGAGAGGAACAAAAGGTGGGGCAAGATCTGGGAAGAGAGGGCCAGGCAGCTCCTCACAGGTGGGGGATGAGTATGGATGGCAATGCAAAGCTTGAAACGAACAGGCAAGGAGAGATAAGGTGAGGAATGGAGAGTAATGGCAAAGAAAAGCAAAGTTTGGTAGGAATGGCAAGGCAAGGCAGCTGAGTGGTAGGCAAGAGAAGGCCCAAAATTATAGGCAAGGCAGAGCAGAGAAAAGCAAGTGCAGTGATGGTTTGGCAAGACAAGTCAGGGCAGGGCAGTAAAGGCAGGGCAGGGACAGGGAAGGAAGGGATTGGCATGTCAAGGCAGGGGATGCAGAGTAAGGCAATGGAAGAGAAGGGAAAGGTGGACAAGGCAAAGCATGGGGTGTGTTTGCAAGGCCAGGCAAGGTTGGGGCAAGGGAAGGCGAGTCAGAGGCTTGCATGGCAAATCAAGGAGATTATTAAAACATAGAACACTTCACATGGCTGATGGGTGAGCAAGGCAATGCAATGCAAGGAGTGGTAGGAGGGGCAAGGGAAGGACATGTGAGTGTCCCTGAGGCAATGCAAGATTGGAGAGGGCAAGTCAAAAAGAGCAAGCAAGGCAAGGTAGGGCCAGGACATGAGACAGGGAAGTCAGGGTGGGGAATGGGTGGGAAAGCCAGTGGAGTGCAAGAAGAGCAAGGAAAGGGAACTGAGGATTCACTAAGGGAATGCAAGATTGGGATAGGCAAAGATGAGCAAACCTAAGGAAAGGCAGGCAAGGCAAGGCCAGGGAAGGAAAGGGTAGGTAGGTCAAGGTGGGCAATGGGTATGCAGGGCATTACAAGGTATTTGCCTTGCCTTGCCTTGCCCTCTCCCAACTTGCCTTGCCTTACTGACCCCTCTTTGTCCTTTCCTTGTTCTTCCTTAAATTGTAGCTCTGCCTTGGGATCTCCCACTGGTTTCCTTTCAAACTAGAAGACTTGACTTCCTTTTTTTTTTTTTTTTTTTGGGTTGGCTCGTAGTTCCGTTCTTTGGCAAAGAACAATTCTGGATGTGCACATTGGGTGGTGTTGATATTAATTGCTTTTCTTAGTATACAGTTCTGTTGGATGGAGCTGTTGAACTGTTACAGTGTGAATGCAAAAGCCAGACTGCTGAGATTTTTGTCCTGCTGCCTTTAGTGTCTGAGCAGTCAGGAGTGGTGCTCAGTTCTGGATCCTGTGAGACAGGAGGATTATGATGGTAAAACTGAGAAGGCAAGAGCAGATAGCAGGGGGAGAGGTGCAGTTCAATGGGTGCAGCTGAAATTGCAGGCAGCAGGAGCTTTCTCAGCTGGCACTTTTGTGAGCTAGGCTTTCAACAAACATTTTCAAGTTTGTAGTGTCACTCTGCAAGGATGAAAAAAATTTCATAAGTGGAAATAAGTTTGTGCTGCTATTTGAATATGGTGCAAAGAAAGGGTTTGCACTTGGAAGGGGAAGATGGGTGAAATCTTTTTGTGCTGACACTGTAGGTTTGAGAGCAGGGACATTTTGCAGCTGGGCTCTGCCCTTGGGGTGGTTTGGGGCTGGGCTGGGCTGGGCACGTTTCCCTCTGTGAATCAGCAGCGGCATCGTGTGGTTGTTTTGCTGAGCGCGGACAGGGCCCAGGAAAAAGAAAAAAAAACACTTTCCTGGCCCCATTCGTGTGGGGGCAGTGCAGGAACTGGCTCTTGGACACTGACAGAATGTGCTCCTGCATGTAGCAGGGAAGGAAGAGGAATTACTGTTGGCTGTGCAATTTATCAGCTGCAAAAGAAAAGTGAATTCCAGCACAGCTCCTTTCTTTTAGAAGCTTTTCTGTGGGACCAGCAGCTGGGTGTTCTTAGGTTTGTAACTGAATTCTGTGAGGCTGAAGGTTCTGAGGGTACACAGAGCTGAGCACACAGACCTGTGTGGGGCCACAATTTGTAAAGTGCAAGGGGAAAGTGAAGCCAATGCCTAATTTTTTTTCTAGGATTTTCAGCATGAGAATTGCTGGATGTGGTAAGTTTTGAAGTTGGGCTCTGCCATAGTGAAAGAATGTGACACTACATTTAGTTTGAACAGAAAACTCCATGTTTGGTGTTTGCATGGTGATGTTGATATCAAAGTGAATGTGAGACCCACAGCTGAAATGAAAAGCATAACACCAATGTGAGTCAGGCAGTTTAATACTGCAGAGCAAAAGTGATGCCCAGCTCCATCTCCTTTGTCCTAGGAATTCTTTATTAAAGCAGTGGATCTCAAAGGTCTCTATGTGAGACTGGAAGGAGAGAATTCAACATGCATCTTAAAGAGATTTCAGCTTCCTTTTGAACTCCTAATTCTCACCACAATCAAAGGACAATACAAATTCTGGTGACAGGAAAGAAACAGTTGCTGGATTACCCCTTGTTCTCTTTGCAGCTTTTCAACTACACAAAACAGTATCAGTCCATGCACATCGTTCCCAGCTATTTGGACTGTTGCATTCAGAGCACAGGGACAAAATTGCAATCCTCCAGCAAAGATCTTGTTCACCAACAGTGTCAGCTGAGAGCTCTTGGTTGGCTCAACATGTAACTCACACCTCTTGAACTGCCTTGTACTCACTGGGGACGTGCACTCTCCCTATAAACTAGACCAAACACACTGGTGATTCACACTTCCTTTCTCAACTCAATAAAGCTTCATTTTTCTCAATGTCACATCACTGAACCAAAGCATTTCCAGCTGCAGTTCAGACTGAGAGATGTGCCAGCACAGAAGGGATTATGTGACCTTCCCTCTTCCCTGTGAAAAGTGGTATTCACAGGGTAATCACTTTCCTACCCAGATAAAAACTGAGATTTGGAACACCAGAGCACCTTTCCCACTGGATTCCAGAGGAAAGCCAGACCTTTCCACATCATCCCTGCACCTTCAGAGGAAACTGCACCTTCTCCAGGAGCACTGCTCCAGCTGAACCACATCTGCCACTGCAGGAGGATGCAGCCACCATTGAATGGGACTGCTGCCACCACCCTGACTGACTGATGGGTGTCAGCTTGGATTCTGACTCTGGCAGTGTTTTGGGATTATTCTTTGTAATACTGTATTTCTATTTTAATTTTCCTAGTAAAGAACTGTTATTGCTAATTCCCATCTCTTTGCCTGAGAGCCTCTTAATTTCAAAATTATAATAATTTGGAGGAAGGAGGTTTACATTCTCCATTTCAAGAGAGGCCCCTGCCTTTCTTAGCAAACACCTGCCTTTCAAACCAAGACAATGTGCCAGCACAGGTGGTTTTTGCTGACTTCCCTGTTGCCATTGATAACTTGGATTCAGAAGGCAGTTTGGAGGCAGTCATGCTCCTCTTGCAGCCCTGGACACTCAGCCACAGTGCTCTGCAGGTTCATTCTCAAACATCATGATGTTTGACTCTCTCAGATCCAAAATATTTGTGTATTTCTCACACAGAACACTGTGCCACCCCTGAAGCACTCCAGCACACTGCTCTGGTCAAAACACAGCAGCGCCAGGCACTTTCCTTCTCAGCTATAAGAACCATCACATTCTGTCTCTTTTGTAGTCTAAAAAAGTTCTCTCTTGTAGTGTAAAAAAGCTGCTCTCACACAGGTACTGTGCCAGGACAAGAAGCTTGCTTGGATGCTGCCCTTTGCATATAGAAACTTGTATTTGCACCCCAATCAAGTAGTAATTTCTTTCCTTTGCAACCTGCAAATTACCATAACCTGTAAATTATTTTCCCATTGTACACTCCTCAGCTTATGAGCATCATCACACACCTTCCTTGCAGTGCCCAAAGATCCTGATACACCTTCACACCAAAAAATCTGCTAGGACCATTGGGTGTGTGCGTTTTCCAGACTTCAAGGCAGTGAATGCCACTTGAGTATGGTCTGAGTGCAAGTTAGCAAATTGGAAAGGGCAAAGTCAGAGAGAGTTTTCTGTGCTGGCACATTTTCCTCTGTGAGCTGTCACTGGAAACTTTGGTTTCCCTTCAGGTTGTGTGAGATTGGATGTGGAGCAATTGCTGAGATGACAGAGCAGCACTGTGTTTGGTGTGGTTTGTGAGCTGCAGGGCTGTGGAGGCCAGCTCTGGGGCTTTTTCTTTGTCCATTCTTATGGTGGCAGCTCCTGGATGTGAGTTCTACAGCTGGGCTCAGTGGGAAATGTGAGAGTAATTGTGGCTGAGGAGGGAATTGCACTGCCCGTGTGAGTTGTGTGCTGTTGGAAAGCTGCAACAAGGACACACCCAGCAGCTGCTCCTGCCCTGGCACATCTCTGTGCACGCTTTGGTCTCTGCAAAATTGGAAGTGTGTGACCTGAGCCTGGAGCTCAGCAGGGAACTGCAGAGCACCGTGGTGTGACTGTGCTGCATCTCACTCCCACAAGAGCTGATCTGGGGTTTGTTCACCAAGCAGGACAAGCTGTCCCATAGGGAGTTATTCTGGAGCCACAGGATCAACACTGGGCTGCATCTCCCAGCTGCCAATGAACATCTCACTGTTCAAGTGGGATCTGGTGAGATCAGCTGGGTTTGGGACTGACAGACACTCACTCTAAAAGCCACACCAAACTTCCACAAGGCAGAAATGTTCTGCACATTTTCCTGGAAATGTGTGCAGTGAGTGGGGACCCTGCTGCAAGGTTAGTCCTCAGGGATTAAGTGAAGGGATCTGTGCACATTATCGTTGTTGTGGTCCCAACAAAATCCTAAATTTTTGGATCCTAATCAATCCTATTCCTAGTGCCAGCTTTAATACAGGTACCTTGCTGTAGTGCACTGTTTGTTATGCTCTAATCTACCTGTAGTTCTTTAGTTTTATCCTGTATGGTAATTCTGATTAAGATCTTTCATCTTTTATCTTTGTCCATTTAATAAACTATTAATTTTTATTAGAACTTGTGGATCAGCTTAACTGTTGCCAAAATTTGAGGTTAAGGCAGGGCTTGACTGAAGTTTTCACTCCTCCTGTGACAACACCCCCAGACTGTGGGGGGGGCTCATAAAGCCCCCGAACCCCAACCTGGTCACCCACGAGTCCCCCAGGCTGGAGCAGCTGAACTCGGGGATCCTCGGGGATCCTCCCAGCTCAGGATATTCTGGGGCTCCAAGTGAATCAGAAGTGCCTGGGCACTCCACGCCTGCCTGGGAGACAACGCTGCCAGTGAGTCACCTTTATTTAGGGACGCTCTTAGGAGAGCAGTGCCAGAGAAACACAGAGGAGTCCGTCTGCCCTGGTGTTGCAAGTTGATAAACTTTATATATACATTAATTTAGCATTAGCAGTAGTCATGCTAAGGGTTGTCTTATAAACTAGGCCCTGTGTTGGCAGACTCTGTGTGTACTGTGTAGAACTTGCTGACATGATGTATGAGACTTATCTAAAGAAACTGTAACAATTTATTACTAGAAGGAGTGTAAAGGGATAGAAGAAACCTTGAGAAAATCATGTAGGAGTAGTGAAGCAAGAAGATCAAAGAGTGAAGAAATGTAACTAATTTGGGCTCTGACTTTGGACGCTAGTCCTCAGACCCCAGGGCCCTCAATAAAGCACCGCACTAAACAACTCTGTTGTTTCGTGTCTCTTCACTGTCGGGCAACAGTTTTCTGGTGACCGCGGCAGGACTCCGAGGGCTGCTGGGGCGGTTCGCGTCCTGATCCACTCCATGCCGGCACCGAGTGATTCTCGGGGAGTCATCAGTTCGTGCCCGACCCCGCACCTGTCGGACAACTGCAGGAGGTAAGCCCGAAGGTGCTTTATTCTCTGGTACTGGGTGCCTGCCCGTAAGACGAAGCATCGGCTCCGCCGGGTTGGGCTAAAGACGTCTTGGGTAAAGCCCAGGTGCCGGCTGTAAGACGCGGCGAAAGCTTCGCTGGTCCGGCACTTGTTCCCCCGCGGCGTCGGAGGGTGACAAGTTGGTTGGTTGGCTGGTCTATCTTTCTGTTTGCATAGATTTTCTTTCTTTTCCTGTCTATTCTGTTTGGGAATGATGCCGCTGAAAACTTTCAAGGCGTGGGTACAATCCAATGGGAAGGTTCCGGAGAATACTCCCTTGGGGTGTCTGTTAAAGAAATGGAAGAAAGGGGGGTTCTCTGAAGAAGGTTTGATCAAAGGGAAGTTGATTGACTATTGTAATCATTGGTGGCCACTTTATGGGTCCGAAGGGGGGCCTGAGTGGCCATTAAATGGGACAATTGACAAAGGAAAAATAACTCCTCTAATGCAATATTTGAAAGATAATGAAAAATGGGATGAAATGCCATACTTGGATTTGTTTTATTACTTGGGGAGGCAACCGGAATGGTTGAAAGAGTGTGAGATATTGATGATTGGGCTTCAAGATAAGAAGGAAGAATGTCTGGGGTGTAAGAAAAAGGGATTGTGTGTGGATTGTGCGGTAAAGTTGGATAAAAAGGAGGAGGATATGTCCATATATGTTGCTGGTCCGTCCCGTGCAGGTCCCTCTGCTCCATCATCAAGCGAGGAGGAGTTGGGGGGGAGTGATGAGGATGAAGAAGATGAAGCTACGGAGTCTCCACAGATTCCGGGGGTTTCTCGGCTTTCAGTAGCCCTTTGTCCTCAAACCCCCTCCCCAGGTGCCTCCCGTGAAATTCAGAGGACTCCGCTGGCTTCCCGTACCCGACAGGGTCGGAAGAACCAAATGGAGCCACAATTGATTGTCTCTCTTAGGGAAGTGGCTGGACCCCAAGGGGAACGTGTCATAGTTAAGGTACCGTTTTCACCTGGTGATTTGGTTATATGGAAACAGTCGGCTGGAAGTTACAGGGAAGATCCAGAAAGAACTGCGCGGGTGATAAAGATGGTTGTTAAAACTCAGAATCCGGATTGGAACGATTTGCAGGTCCTGCTAGATACATTGATGGATTCCACTGAAAAGGAAATGGTGTTGAGAGCTGCTAAGGAAAAAGCTAGGGAAGATATCCGGACCCAGAGAATAATGGGGTTGTCAGTAAATGAAGTAGTTCCCCAGGATGATCCGGGATGGGATCCAAATACCGGAGAAGGGTACTGCAGATTAAAACAGTTTCAAGAATTAGTAATAGAAGGGGTCAGAAGCGGAATGCCTAAGACGTTGAACTGGTCTAAATTATATACGGTCAAGCAGGAGAAAAATGAGTCCCCCTCGGCTTTTCTAGAAAGGCTGAAAGAGGCAGCTAGACGGTTTACTAGTCTGGATGTGGAGTCGGAGGCTGGGCAATTACAAATAGCTTTGTTGTTTACTGGGCAATCTCAGAATGATATCAGAAAGAAATTGCAGAAGTTAGAGGGAGAGGATACCCGGAGGTTAGAAAAGTTATTGGAAACTGCATGGAAAGTGTACAATAATAGGGAAAAGGAAACAGCCAAGCGTCAGCAGGCTAGTATTCTGGCATTGGTACAGCAAACAGGAGGACAACGTGGTAGAGGTAAAGGAAATAGGGACAGAGGTCATGGAGGATTTGGCGGCAGAGGTAAAGGATTTTACCCGGGAAATAATGGAAATTTTGGACAAGGAAGTTTGGATCCAAATCAGTGTGCTTTTTGTAGACAACTGGGACATTGGAAAAATGAGTGCCCCGCAAGAATAGGGCTTGGGAGAGGAGGGGGCGGAAACAATGGTAACTTTCCTAGTTACCCTCTTTCGCCAGTAGATGCCACTCAAGCCCAAATAATGATGATGGAGAGCTATCAGAGTCAGACCTGACTAGATCAGGATTTGACGATCAGGATCGAGGTGGAGGGAGAAGAACAGGTTTTTAGGGTAGACACTGGTGCAGTACATTCGGTTTTAAATAAGCGATTGGGACCTTTAAGCGACACAACAGTCCAAGTGGTAGGGGCTATGGGACAGGTAGAAGAGAGACCTTTTTTGCAACCTGTGAGTCTGAGATTCGGAAAGAAAGAATTAGACCATAGATTTTTGTACATGCCAAATTGCCCTGAACCGTTATTTGGAAGAGACTTGTTATCTATTCTAAATGCTAAGATTATATTTGAAAATGGACGGGTGAAATTAGAAATTCCAGATGAAGAGATTGGGAAAATATTTGTGACGAGCGAAGTGGATCCACAACCTGTCCCACCTGAGATAGAACAAGCAGTTGTGCCATGGGTATGGGAATCAGGGATACCTGGAAAATCAAAAGCAGCTCCCCCAGCAGTAGTAGAATTAAAAGAAGGGGCAAAGCCAGTAAGGGTACGGCAGTACCCCATTAAATTAGAAGCTAAACAGGGAATAGCCCCGATGATTTTACAGTTCACAGTGTTAGGATTGTTAAAAGAATGTGAATCAGAATATAATACCCCAATTTTTCCGGTTCAGAAACCAAATGGTAAGTACAGGTTAGTGCAGGATTTGAGAGCCATTAATGAAATAGTTAAAGACATTCATCTGGTGGTTGCCAATCCTTATACTCTGTTAACATCCGTATCAGAGAAATTTAAATGGTTTACTGTGATTGACTTGAAAAATGCCTTCTTCTGCATTCCATTGGCTGAAGAGAGTATGAAGTATTTTGCTTTTGAATGGGATGATCCAGCTACAGGATGCAAGAAACAGCTCACCTGGACTCGACCCCCACAAGGTTTCAAGAATAGTCCAACCATCTTCGGTAACCAGCTCGCAAAGGAATTAGAGGAATGGAAAATGACACAGGTAAAGGAGTCTCCTTTCTCTTATGCAGTCCTGCAGTATGTAGATGACATATTAATTGCTACGGAAGAGAAAGAGAAGTGTACTCTTTTGACAATTGCTTTGTTAAACATGCTGGGACAGGCAGGGTACCGAGTCTCAAAGGAAAAAGCCCAATTGGTTCGTGGAAGTGTGCTATACTTGGGATGTGAACTCACCCAAGGACAGCACCGTTTGGGCATGAACCGAGTAGAGGCAATCTGTTCAATTCCACTCCCCAGGAGTCATCAAGAGTTAAGATCATTTCTTGGAATGGTGGGCTGGTATAGATAATGGATATTGAATTTTGGACTTTTGGCAAACCTCTATATGAGGCCTTAAAAGAACAGAGATTGGAGTGGACCCCTGCCCGGGAGAAAGCATTCCAAGACTTAAAACAGGCCCTAAAGGAAGCACCTGCTTTAGGGCTCCCAGACCTAAATAAACCTTTCCAGCTCTATGTGAATGAGAGACAGCAGTTGGCAATTGGTGTGTTGACTCAGAAAATAGGATCCTGGAAGCGGCCGGTGGGGTACTTCTCGAAGCAGTTAGACCCAGTGAGATCTGGGTGGCCATCCTGCTTGAAGGCTGTGGCAGCTACTGTATTGATAATACAGGAAGCTTGGAAGTTGACATTAAGGGGAAAAAGGACAGTATATGTTCCCCATATGGTTTTGACAGTCTTAGAACAAAAAGGGCCATATTGGTTGTCATAGTAGAATGTTACAGTACCAGGCCATCCTGAGGGAACAAGATGATGTGGAATTAGAGACAACTAACCATGTCAATCCAGCAGAGTTTCTCCGCAGTGAAGCTAAGGGAGAGGAGCTCGCACATGACTGTGTGGAAGTAATAGAACAAGTGTATTCCAGCCGCCCAGATCTGAAGGACACGCCGCTGGAAGTGGTGGACTGGAAACTGTTCACAGATGGATCCAGCTTTATGGAAAATGGTACCAGGTACGCAGGGTACGCAGTAGTGACTGTTACACAAGTAGTAGAGGCAAAGGCTCTACCCCCTGGAACTTCAGCACAGAAAGCTGAAATCATTGGACTAACTAGAGCCTTAACTCTGAGCACAGGGAAAAAGGTGAACATTTGGACTGACTCAAAATATGCCTTTGGAGTAATTCACATTCATGGTGCATTGTGGAAAGAAAGAGGGTTGCTTAATTCACAGGGAACTCTAATTAAACATCATGAAGAAGTCTTGGCTCTGCTCAAAGCAGTTCACAGGCCAGAAGGAGTAGCAGTGATGCATGTACGAGGACATCGAAAGGAAGAAGGGAAAATATTCGATGGAAATCGTCTAGCTGACTTCACTGCCCGGGAAGCCACTCGGCAGGTTTGGCCTCAGATGGCCCTGATACCAGCCAAGGTAAACCCTGTGACACCCTATTTGACTCAACCACAATGTGCACCTGACAACGAAAAACTGGCAATGTTGCTAAAAGCACAAAAGAATTCTACTGGATGGTATGTAACAGGCACAGGACAAGTGGTGGTACCAGAAAACATAATGAAAACCATTTTAGTCACAGAGCATAACAAGTGTCATTGGGGTGCAGATGTATTGGTGAAATTTTTGAGAAATTAAATAGTCTCTAATCAGATGTTAACGCTGGCAAAACGAGTGAATGCAATGTGCCCATTGTGTTTAAAGAACAATCCTGTAGTCAGGAAGCAAGTTCAGTTAGGGAAATTACAGGTGGGGCCAGAACCAGGAGATTATTGGCAAGTAGACTTTTCAGAGTTACCACGATCCCAAGGGTATAAGTATATGCTAGTCTATGTGTGTACTTTTTCAGGGTGGCCAGAAGCATTTCCTTGCAGGATAAATCAAGCAAAGGAAGTGGTAAAGACTCTTTTGAGAGAAATCATTCCAAGGTTTGGGGTACCGTTAGGATTATCTTCAGATAGGGGACCCCATTTTATTGCTACAATAGTACAAGAAGTAGCCAGAATGCTAAACATAACCTGGAATTTGCATACTCCTTGGAGACTTCAATCTAGTGGGCAGGTAGAGAGAATGAACCAGACATTAAAAGGCCAAATTAAAAAGATCTGCCAAGAAGCTAAGTTACAGTGGCCTCAGGCTTTACCATTGGCATTGTTATGGGTTAGGATTAAACCCCAAGAAAAGGTGGGAGTGAGTCCGTATGAAATATTGTATGGCAGACCATACCATGCTACCACCTTAAAAGGAGATCCACATATATCAGGGGATCAGGTGATTTTTAATTATGTTATGTCTCTTAACAGAATTCTCAGCTCCTTGCGGGGAGCTTTGCAGTGGAATCGGCCTCTGCCTCTGGAAAATCCGGTTCATGGAATACAACTGGGAGACAATGTATATGTAAAGAATTGGTCCACAGAGCCACTGAGAGAAACATGGAACAGCCTGTACCTGGTGATTTTGACCACATTTACAGCGGTCAAGGTGGCAGGGATCCACAGTTGGATACACTACACACGAGTCAAGAAGGTCCCGGCTCAATGGAAGCGCAAATCGTATCCCCAATGCGAATGAAGATACGAGCCGTACCAGGTTGCTAGTTATTGCTTTGTTAGTGATCTTAAGGTCCTTGTCCACTAATGGAATGATAACGGTTTCTGTTTCAGAATCATTGGTCGGAGCAATGGAGGGAATTACTGTGAACCTAACCTGCGAGATCCAAAATGACCAGGAAATTGGAGCCGGTAAAATGACTGTACATTGGAAAGGAGGAAATAGAGAGCACAAAGGTAGCACTGTCACAATTTGGGATAAGGATACACACACTGGAAACACTACTCTGACAATTGCAAATGTAACCATAGATGACACCGATGTGTTTACATGCTTAGTAATAATGAAAGGTAGTTTTGACTACAAACAGATCACACTTAGGGTAGAAAAATGGAGAAGTGGTGTCAACAAAGCGGTAGTTGCTCCTTTTGAAGCCGAAGTTGACATGTGGGTTGGACCCCCTCTAAGAATTAATTGTACTTGGGTCACAGAAAGCTCATGTGGACACAAATATTCAGTAACTTGGTGGAAACGAAACAAAGAATTGGACCAATGGGAAAAACCGAAAGGACAAAGTAACATAGTTTTAGGTGATCAACACGGAATTGGATGGCTAAATGATACTGAGGCTAAGATAGGGAGTTCGGAAGGAGAAATTATTTGTGTTGTAATTTGTGGATGGTTCACAAATTATGGAAAAAGAAAAGTAGTTGCTAAAACACACCTAGGACAGGAAATGAAACCAACACATGAAGTTTTCCGAGTATCACAAGGGCAGTCAGCAATTTTAGAATGCAAAGTGAAGGCAGATCTTGAATTTAGAGAATTTGGATGGTGGTTTAAGAAAAGTAATCTTCCTCAAAGTGATAAACACTACACTGAGAAAAAGTTAGGACATTCTCTAACATTAGTTGTGTGAGATGTACAGGAAAATGATGAAGGGACTTATTGGTGTTGGGTAGCTAAGGATGCTTGGTGGGTACACTCAAGGACTACAGTGTCATTAGCTCAAGGACAAATTCGGTCAAGAAAGGTCCGAGAAGTATCAAATAATATAAGAAGCAGGTTCCCAGAATTCAAGAGAGGTACAGAACAAGAAAATTTAGTAGTTGGACTAATTAGAGATTTTGGAATGGTCCAAAATGTTTCCAAAATTACAGCATGCTTGCCATTACCACAGGCAGCAGGAAAACCTATCCCATGGGGAGTGATACCAATAACTGAAATGCCAAATGCCTTTGCTAATATTACATGGAATTGTCGAATTATACCGAAAAAGGTTACCAAGTGGGTAAAAGTATGTGCCATATTGTTTCAAAAGTTAACACAAGAACAGTGTAAACAGTTACCAGGATACTATGCTTGGATCGATGATCCTAGATTGGCAGGAAATTGTATGGTGTCAGAGTCAGTTATATGGCCGTGTATAGAAAGTATGGTAAAAAGAGAAAGAGTAACCGAAGAAGAGGTGTGTGAGAACCATACTCGCTTTACTACCTTAGAAGAATGGAAAACAATTTGGGGACCAAGCTTGTTAGAAACTTACATCGATACAGTCAAATGGTGCACCCAATGGACAGGAAAAATTAATCAAATACACAACGGCCCGACAATGTTACAATTCGCCCACCGGCAACTTCGGCAACAAAATGAGAATTGGAGTTGTACAAAGGTTTACACTTGTGATACCCCAGAATTAGAAATAGGACTCATGCCTGTAAGAATGTTATTAAAATTGGGATGTGAATGCAGAGGATACAATCACTCAATGACAGAAATTGACAAAAAGGATGTTAATTGCAAAACCACTACAGTGAGAAGTCCAGGAAATTTGGTATGGGTACTAGGACATGGATTATGGATGACTCACATGCCAATAGATAGCCCCGTCACTCAAATCACATTAGGAATTCCCACCTTATGTCCCTTTTGGAGACAATCTAAATTGAAACCTCAAGTAGAAAGAAGCAAAGGAGAAGTAGAAAATGAAGATCAATGGCAGGAACCTGATAGTGGAGTAAAATTTGGATGGGCATTAGAATCCTTGTTTGCACCAATTGCCTCTTATAGAAACAGAGAAATGATTTATTGATTAATGGGACAAACTGAGAGATTAGCTGCTGCCACCAAGAAAGGTTTTAGAGATCTGAATTTGCAATTACAGGCAACTACTCGAATGACAATACAAAATAGAATGGCATTAGATATGATATTGCTAAAGGAGCATGGAGTGTGTGGTTATCTCAGTGATAAAATTGACCATTGTTGTATCCATATCCCGAATGTGACAATTGATGCAGAAAAGGACATCTCTCAATTGGAAAGTGTAGAAGGAAAGGTTAAAGAATTAAAAAAAGATGCAGAACATAATTGGGTCGGTGCTCTGTTTCAATCCTTCGGGCTCCAAATTTCTGGATGGATCTCGTCAATAATTCAATATGCTATCATGATATTGATCATTGTATTAGTTGTTATTGGAGTCTTTAAGTGTCTTACAGGAGTTATCACCAAAGAGCAGCTGCACACCAGGAGACTGCTCAGCGCAGTTACCCATGCTCCAGTGACACCACCCCCTCCATACAAAAATACAGTGCAGGTGGTGAGATTTCAAGATGAAGACCATGTGAATATTTGAGCATCCCTGCAAAGAAGATTGAGTGATGCTCAAAAGGGGGGATTTGTTGCAAGTTGATAAACTTTATATATATATTAATTTAGCATTAGCAGTAGTCATGCTAAGGGTTGTCTTATAAACCAGACCCTGTGTTGGCAGACTCTGTGTGTACTGGTGTAAAACTTGCTGACATGATGTATGAGACTTATCTAAAGAAACTGTAACAATTTATTACTAGAAGGAATGTAAAGGGATAGAAGAAACCTTGAGAAAATCATGTAGGAGTAGTGAAGCAAGAAGATCAAAGAGTGAAGAAATGTAACTAATTTGGGCTCTGACTTTGGACGCTAGTCCTCAGACCCCAGGGCCCTCAATAAAGCACCGCACTAAACAACTCTGTTGTTTCGTGTCTCTTCTTCACTGTCGGGCAACACTGGGAGATGCAGAGGGGGATGTCTGTCTGTCTGTCTGTCTGTCCATCCCGGGAGATGCAGAGGGGATGTCTGTCTGTCTGTCTGTTCGTCTATCCCGGGGGATTCAGGGAGTGGTACCCGTGTCTGTCCGTCTCGAGGGGTTGCAAGGAGGGATGTCTTTCTGTCCGTCCACTTCCACCTGCTGGCGCCGTGCGCTGGGAAGCCAAGGGGCGGGACGGGAATGTCTGTCTGTCCATCCGTCTAACGCCGTCCGTCTGTCGGGGGCGTGTCCCGCTGTCCCGGCCCGGGTGGCGGCGATTGGCTGGATGAGCTGTCACTCAGAATGCGGCCACGCCTCCAACTCACCGCCACGTCTCGCCAGCTCTGATTGGTCTGCTCCTCTGTCAATCACCGCCCACCTCCCACCCCGGTCTCTAATCTACCCAGCGACAGCCGCTGATTGGCGAGGAGCGCGGGAGCGATTTTTTGATTGGCGCTGTGGCTTCCCGCCACGGGCCCGCGACCGGACAGGGCACAAGGGGCGGTTCTGCCAAGCGCCACCGTGGGAGCAGCAGCGTCTGTGCTCCCTGCGACACCGACAGAGACACGCGGAGCGCTCCAGCTGCAGCGAGCCCGGGACAGGCTGGGGAGAGGAGCTCTGGGGGCATGGGCTGGGGGAAAGGGGCTCTGGGACCAGGGACTGGGATAAAGGAGCTCTGGGGGATGGGCTGGGGGAAAGGAACTATGGGAGGATGGACTGGGATTAAAGGAGTTTTGGGATGATGCACTGGGATAAGGAGATATGGATAAAACAGCTCTGGGATGATGCACTGGGATAAAGGAGCTCTGGGATGAGGGATTGGATAAAGGAGTTATGGGATGATGTACTGGGATTAAAGGAGCTCTGGATAAAAGGGTTCTGGGATGATGGACTGGGGTAAAGGAACTATAGGGGGGATGGACTGGGATAAAGGAGCTCTGGAATGATGGACTGGGATAAAGGTGTTATGGGATGATGTACTGGGATTAAAGGAGCTCTGGGATGATGGACTGGGATAAAGGAGTTTTGGGATGATGCACTGGAGTAAAGGTGTTATAGGATGATGCACTGGGATAAGGAGATATGGATAAAACAGCTCTGGGATGATGCACTGGGATACAGGAGCTCTGGGGTGATGGACTGGGATAAAGGAGCTTTGGAATGATGGACTGGGATAAAGGTGTTATGGGATGATGCACTGGAGTAAAGGTGTTATAGGATGATGCACTGGGATAAGGAGATATGGATAAAACAGCTCTGGGATGATGCACTGGGATACAGAAGCTCTGGGGTGATGGACTGGGATAAAGGAGCTCTGGAATGATGGACTAGGATAAAGGGTGGCTGTGGCAAGCCCAAGTCCCAGTTTCACCTCGGGTGTGTCCTGGTGCTCATTCCCAGGCTGCCCTGGGATGGGCTGGGTCCCATTCCAGAACCACCCCAAATGGGCTGTGGGATGAGGAGTGACACAGCTCTCCAACCCCGAGCCAGAGCCAGGCTGACTCCCACCTCCAGCCTCCAAGGAATGTCTTCCCAAAGGAGGAAAGTCCATTCACAGATAATTGGATTCTACCTGCAGGCACAGGTGTTGGACCCAGCTCCTCGGGCAGTGCCTGTTGATCCAATTTGTTTCTTTAAAGGGCTCTGGAAGAGGAGACACTCACAGGAATTCCAAGAGTTTCAGCTGGGCTATGCTGAAACTGAGGTTATGCAAGGACTGATCTTCCAGACCTTGCTTCCCTTCCTCAATCCATCTGGGGGAAAACCAACAGGACATTCTTCTTTCTGCAAAAGGCTGGAGGTGGGGGAGATTTAGCTTTGCCAACTGATGAAACACATTTCCTCATTTCCTGCATTATGTTGGGGAAAATATCCCTATTTCCCAGGATTACCCCTGTCCCAGCTATATCCAGCTGTTTGCTTTGGGGTGATATTGTAATTTATCCTGAAATTGTAATTTTAAATTGTAATTTATCCTGGTATTTGACTTCCAGTCCTCTGCCCTTCAGAGCCAGCCTCCAGGATTCAGGCAGAGCTGGTTTTCCCCACAACCATGCTTTTCTATAAAAGTACTCTTCTAATCCTAATTTATGCCCTTATTAGTCCCATCTTTGATTCCAAGACTGTTTTGAGGACATAGAGATTTTTCTTGGAGAATAAAAATTTAAGTGGGATAAGCAGGAATTTTCTGGTGAAAAATAGGGTTAACTGTCAAAACTCAGTGGTACCTGGAGGATTTTAGTGGTGAGGGGCTGTCCCAGCCTATTATCCCTGTTTCTGCTTGGTGGACTCTGATTTATCAGTTTTTATGGATTTTTTTCAAGCCCTACCAGAAGGAAACACAAACCCCCAAGGCTGATTGCAGATTTCTTTGCAGGGAAGGAGATAAGAGCTCCAGGAACTTTTTTAGAGATAAAAACCACTGGAGAAGGAGGAAAGAATGCACTGAACAGATTAAAAACTCTCATTTTTTAAAAAGAAGTGTGGAATGACACCTGGATTTCCCCATGGACAGCACCAGGAGAGGGAGACTGTGCTGCAGCAGAGCTGGCAGTGCCCTTGGCACAGCTGCTGTCCTGATCCACCCCCAGTTTCAGCTCCAAATCCCTGCCTTCCCACCTTTCCCCCCTGCTGAGGAGCCCAATGAGAGTAACAAAATGATTTATTTCATTCCCTCCTCCAGCAAAGCTCAGTTCTGTCCAGGAAAGGTAAAAAACCTCTAGAGCTGGCAGGAGCAGCAGGTACAGGTGCTGTGGGGAGGAAGTCCCAGGAGCTGGACCAGTTCCTTTGGTCAGGGCAGGGGTTTGAGCTTTTGGGGTTTCTCCCTCTTTTTCAGATATCCTTGATGACCTCCTCAAGCTCCTCTTTTGTGTACATGTGGAATTTCATCCCAGGCTCCACTGTGGCAAGCTGGAAGAGAAGGAACAAGGGGTTAAGTGTGGTTGAGGAAAGCAGGGAGCAGCTGTTCCTTCTTCTGATCTGCCAGACCAGCAGGATCATTCCAGCTCCATGATCCCCTAAAATAGCTGCCTGCTGCACAAATAGCTTTGAATTGACTCAGTCTCCTCAGAGGAGCAGCACAGGGAATTTTAGTGGGAACAGGCAGGCACTGCTCTCACTTGATGGGTGAAAAGCCCTCAAAACCTCCCAGGAGAGAATTCCTGCCTCTCCAAAGGATTCTTCTCCCCCAGGAGCCAAGGGGATAAATGCTGGGCTGTCTGGGAGCTGAGGGGACTCAGGGTTGGCTCAGGGAAACTGAGGCACAGATCTCTAAAGAAAACAGGGACAACCCAGTGTCAGGGCACACAGCCAAAACATTCCAGAGACAGCACCAATGACAAGCCTGGAGGAGAAACGTGAGCAGAAATATTCACACCTGGCTCAGGGATGGGAGCCCAAAACAGGCACAGCTGTGCCACTGGAAATGCCAAGGCTCCAGAGAGTTGGGATGCCCTGGAATGAGCTGGGGTATCCCATAACAGGCTGGGATTGGGGGACAGGACAGGGATGGGATGCTCCTGAACTCACAGGCTGATGGTTTGACTCTCCAGGAATCAGAGCAATAAGCTGAAGGAAAGCTCTGGAGCATCCCAGCAGATCCCAGAGCTCTTCTGAGGTGACTTCTCCCAAACCCCCTCTCCATCAGCACGAGGGGAAGGAGCTGATCCAGGGCCAGGGAGGTACCACGAGGTGTTTTTCCAAGTGGAAACATCCTGAGAGCTCCTGCCAGGTTTCACCCAGAACTCTCAGACAAGGTGGAGACATTTGGAGATGCCACTTTAGGCCCCTCAAATGATGGAGAGGTTTGGGTTGGAAGGGACCTCAAAGCTCATCCAGTCCCAGCTCTGCCATGGGCAGGGACACCTTCCAATGTCTCCAGGTTGTTCCAAGCCCCATCCAGCCTGGCCTTGGGAACTTGCAGAGATGGGGCAGCCACAGCTGCTCTGGGCACCAAACCACCTGGGCAGGGACTGGACTGATCCTGGGCCCAACCAAACTCAACAAGACCCAGATTTATGCACCAAATCCAGCTCTAAATACTGAAAAAAACCTTTATGAACACCCCAAACCAGCAGAGAGACCAATTCCTTTGCTTTTCCACACCTCCTCAAACCTGTCCTTCACCCTACCACAGCTTCACCATTCCCTGACAGGCTTCACAGGGAAGTCATTAATCTAAAATGGTGAAATCCTTTCAGGCTCCTGACCTTTGCCATCAATGCATTTAACTCTTCCACAACCACACTTTCCCCTCTTCTCTTTGTTCCTAGATGGAAAATGCCACAGCAGCGTGGCTGGAGCCAAAAAATGGGAGAGGCACATACTTCTAGGAAGCAAAGAGCTCTTCAGGTGGCAGATTTTCAGCCAGGGGTGACTTGAGTCAATAGAAACCTTTTAATCCTCAGCACATTCCTGCTGTCCTTCCCCCCAGCACGATCCCACCCCACCCCAGGGCTGTGCCAAGCACAGTTAAGCCCTGTTAAACAGGGACATGACATCAGGATACTGTACACATTCCTTCTGCTTGCACTGTACCAGGAAAAAAATGTATGGCTAAGGGCTGGAAGAGCACCTGGGAAGGAGATTCCAGCCACAGGGCATGATTTTGGGACAGAGGATCCAAGTTTCCATGTGCTCTTGGCCTTCCCCTCCAAAGGAAGTTGGTTAATCCCACTAGGAATGGTCCCCCCACAGCAACATTTAATACAAAAGTGGGGTGAATACCTAGAGGCTGTTTGGGAAAAGGCTTCCCAGCACTCAGAGAGAAGGAATGGGAGGAGGGAGCAGCTCAGGAGCTGGAATGCCACACTTTGGAAAGGTCTGGTGTCTCATAACCCACCCAAAATAGAAGCAAACTCTATCCACCAGCCTGACTTCTCATCTCCCAGTTACCCCACCCAGCCCAGAGGGTTTGCACCTTTCCCTCCCAAAAAGGAGCCTATGGAGCAGGTTTGGGGGGCCCAGCATCCCCAGGTCTGTGGGTACTGCCTGCCCCTGGGGCTCCAAGGCACAGCCATTCCTGGAGGATCCTTGTTGCTCCCACTGTCCAAGGGATTGTTGGCACTGCCCCAGGACTAATATAGCAGCCCAGGAGCTGGGTAATTTTCATTCCTTCTAATATTACAAGCAGCAAGGCAAAAAAGAATGGCTAGATCAAGGGAAGAAGCAGTCTGGGTGGTATGTTGGGTTCTGCTGACTGGAGAAGGTCAAAGAATCCCTTCTGCTCATCATGGATGACATGAGAACAGACCAGGCTCTGCACCTCTGGAAGGGAAAAGCTTCAACTTTTCCAAAATGCCCCACAGGATGTGATGAAAATGGCAGGAACATCTGCAGCAGCTGGCTCAGGAAGCCCTGAGCTGCTCCACTCCTTGCTCTAGGGACAATCCTGACTCCAGGAGGACTCACCTCAATGTTGGTGGCATTTAGTTTCTCCTCCATGACTTGTTTCAGGATGACCAGGGAAGATTTGATGGCTTCCTTTAACGTCATGGACTGCAAAGCAAATGGCTCAAACATGGATTACATGCTGCAGGCTCAGGACAGGCCCCTCTCCTCCCCTCTCCCAAATCCCTTGAGCCAGGCAGCCAAAGGAGCAGCTTATCAAGGGATCTGCAGCATCCCTGGGACACTGCAGCAGGCAGGGCAGGGATATCCACAGGGACAGAGAAACCCTCCCTTTCTGAGATTTAAAAATGGTTCATTTGGGCACATAAATCTGATGGGATTGGGACAGGAGGGGCTGTTTGTCTTGAACAATTTCCTCCCAAAAAGCCACATTCCCTCTAGGCAGAAGCCTCTGTGCTGCATTTAATCTGATAAATCCCATGCATCCCTAGAGCCAGAGGGATGTGCAGCACAGCTGTGCTTCATCAACTTAGCACTTGAAAAAGGGTTGACAATCCAGGGAATCCAGAATTTGGGTAATTTGGAGAATTCTGGTGAACAAATGAGTCCTCCCAGCCACCATCACTATTTATGCTTTTCATTAGGGTTTGGTCACTCATCACTTAAAACAGGCAAATCCTTCCTCATGGGGGAAAAATTTCCTATTTAATATCAAACATGACCAGATCCTCCAGTACAAAAGCTGCTCCCTTCCCTGGTGAGGTGAAGGTGCTGGTGTGAGCTCAGGATGCTTCCAGCTGTATCTACACAGAGCCCAATGCTGACAGCAGCACCCAAAGCTCAGTTTTTATTTATAGAGAACTTCCTGACATGGCTTTAATTATCCCACAGGCAGAGAGCAGCTCCTCAGAGAGCAGCTGCTGGGAGCAGCTCTGCTCACAGAGATCCTCAGCACCTACTCCCAGGATGATCCTGCCCTGAGCAGCTCAGGCACCCCCCCTCCAGCCCAGTGCCAAACCCTCACTGGGGAGGGAATTAGGGAACCCTGGTAGGTGGTGAAGTACCCCAGACCCTGGAGATGTGACCCCAGTCCCAAATGCAGCCCTTACCTTGTGGTAAACCTCCTGCAGGGAGCTCTGGGCTCCCTCCGAGGCGGAGCCGATGGCTCTGGCATCGCACTGCACGAACGTTCCCGAGGGGTCCATGTGGAACCTGTGGGGACAGGGGTGACTACCTGCACCCCACCTCACCCTGGGGCACCCCAAGGACCCTTTACCAGCCCCCCAGAGCTCCTGCACAGCTGGAGCTGTGATTCATCCCCAAGAGCTCCCACTCTGACACTGTCCTCTTTCCTCAGAGAACCATTTTCCTTTGGATTTCCCATCTTATCACAGAATTTTTAAAAAAATAAATTCAGCAAGTTTTCCCTGCTGAAAGGCAGACCTGACTGGTCTGGCTCTGCCAAGCCTTTCCCACCTCCAGTGGGGCCATTTGGAGCCATGAGTTCAGGTTACAGCTGCTCCAACACCTCCCCAAGGAATGTCACATGGATTATGTTACTGGTGGCACTGCTGGTCCTTTAGGGAAAGGTAAGAATACACTCAAGACAAGGAGAGCTTTAATGCTTCCCTTCTCCCCAGGAAACCACATTTTTAATTGAAAAAAAGCAAGGCTTTGGGGAAGATATGATGTTTTTTTCCAATGCCAAACAGGCAGATGGGGCTCTGGAAAGGGTTTAACAGGATTAACAAACATATCAGGGACATAATGGGATAAACCCCGAGGGTTTGGCTTAAGGAAAATGCTAGAATCAAGTCATTAAAGCAGCCTGGGAATTTTGCAGTGGAGGTTTAGTCTTGTCCCTGGATTAAGAGAGGGGAATTTGGCATGGAGGTTTGGTCTTTTCCCTGGATTAGGAGAGCAGAACTCACAGCTGGGGTCCCTTCTCATCCACTCCTCCGAAGAGCAGAGCGACGCCGAACGGGCGGGACTGTGGGAGAAAGGAGGGGATGGCTCAGACAAGGGCAAGGAAAGGGGGGCTCCCCAGCACCCCCCAATCCCCCCCAGGTCCCACCATGGCTCCTGGATCAGCATCTTCCTCCCCAAACTGCAGGGCCAGGTTAGACACAGCCTGTGTCACACTCTCCACCGTCATCGTCTCGTTGTAGGTGAACCAGTGATTCTGCAGGAAAATCCAAATCAAGATTCCCATTATCTCCACATCCCCAAAATTTGACTCCCCTGCATGGCTGAGGTGGGGTGAGACCCTGAGTGGACACAAGGATAACTTCCCTATGAAAGTCAGGGCACAGCCAGGTCTCCCATGGAAGCATCAGGAGAGTAGGATGTACAAAAATGCACAGAAAATGTTTGGGATATCAAGGCCTTGGGATCCAACAGGGAATGCAAGGCTGAAGGGCTTTATCCCAATATCTTCTTTGGAAATAATGTGTTATCCAGCTCTCCAGAGGATGCAAAAGTGCTGATTTGCAGGAGAAAACCCCATGAAAATACTTTGCTGCAGCACAGATTTGTACCTGAGACCTCAAAGCATCTGAAACACCCAGGAAATTTAAGAGGATAAAAAGAAAACCAAAATATCCAGCATTTTGCCAGAACAGTCAGACAGCCCTTGAGCTCTCAGCAAGCCTCCAGCTTCTCACCAGCTTGTCTGATAGAATGATCTTCCCTTTCCCTTGATTTTCAAAGAGTTCCTGGGATTTGTGCTGCTAATTTAAGAACAGAGATGTCAGATCTTACCTGAGTCTCCACTCTGGCCTTGTCAATTAAAGTCTTTGCATCAGCTATTAGGCCACTCATGGCACACCCTGGAAGGGAAAGGGCAAGCAGGAGTCATTCCACCCATTATTTGGGATGTTTTACCCCAGACTGCCCAAAGCACAAAGGGCTGAAGGGAGAAGCTGGTCCCTGATTTGGAAGGTGGGGAAGAGATTTGTCCCACTGTGCTGGGCACTGGCAAAGCCACACCTGGAATCTTGGGAATAATTTTGGGTTTGTCACAAGGACAATGAAGGGCTGGAGCATGTCCAGGGAAGGGAACAGAGCTGGAGCAGCAGGAGTGGCTGAGGGAGATGGGGAAGGGGCTCAGCCTGGAGAAAAGGAGGCTCAGGGGGGATTTCTGGCTCTGCACAACTCCCTGACAGGAGGGGACAGCTGAGAGGGGAGGGGGTCAGGCTCTGCTCCCAGGGACAGGACAAGAGGAAACAGCTCAAGCTGTGCCAGAGAAGGTTCAGGTCAGGTATTAGGTAATTTTTTCTCATGGAAAGTGTGGTCAGGTGCTGGTACAGGCTACCCCTATGAACAATGGTGTATTCCCCATCCCTGCAAGGGTTCAAAAAGTGTGGATGTGGCACTTTGGGAATGGATTAAGTGGCCTTGGTATGGTTGGATTCTATCTTAGAGGGCTTTGCCAGCCTCAAGGATTCTGTGGGACTGGAACAGATTTGCTCCAGAACAACCTGCTGGGAAGGGGCCCTGGCTGCCTCACAGCACAGATTCCACTCTGGGAAAAGGGAACTGCATCACAAGCTCCTGGGAGGAAGAAATTTGGCTCTTGGAGCTCTTCCCACGCCCATGGAACAGCAACACAGGAATTCTGGAGGTTTCCTGCCTTTCAGGGTGACATATTTGGTCATGAACCCATTGTGGGCCACTGAGGGTGTGGGTGGTTCCAGGGTGGATCCTGGAGAAACTGCCCCTAGTCAAGCCCACCATAATTCCCTGCCCTGCCAGAGCTAAATTTGGGAAGAGCTTTCATGAGGGAGGTCACTGAGGCAGGAGGCAGTGCTTCAGCTGCCTTTTCCTGCTTCCTGGAGCTACATTCTGCTTGCTTGGAGCCTGGAGAACCAGTGACCAGGAGCTGCACTGGGAGGGATGAGCATTCCTGCTCCAGGCAGAACTGCCTGCAGGGAGGGCTCATCCCAAAACACAACTTCCCAAATCATATCATAAATATATAAATATAATACCATATTATCTTATCATAAATAACTCAGTTTTAGAGGTACCCCCAGGGCTGAATCCCTCCTCCTTACCAATGTGGGAGTCAATCTCCACAATTTTCTCAATGCTGCTGGGCTCCATGAGGGGAGATGTGATCCTCTTCTCCACAGCCAGGCAAACTCCCTCTGAGGTCTGGATCCCAATGGCTGTGGAGCCCAGCTGCAAAACACCAGCACAGGCTCCAGCTCACACAAACACCAGTGCTCATTCTCACTCACTTGCAGGTGTGTTGATTTGGATTCAATTGTGTCACCCACACTCAAACCCTCTGTGGCTTTGCATTGTGGATTTTAAAGCTTATTCCCTGAAATAGGAAATGGGGAAGGTGAAATCCATGTGATTCCCACAAGAACCCAGTGGGGTTGTTGCACATCCTTCATCTTTCAAGCAGTTTGTAGAGCCTGGTGAGTGGAAAAGGCACTGGGAATTCTCCTCTGCCAGAGGGAAAACAAGGAGTTTGAAGGGTCAGAGAATTTCCCACATCAGTACAAACCCCCAGCTGCAGCTCTGGCTTGGGCACTTGGCTTTCCACAAGCTGCTGTTCTCCCCAGAGTCCCAGGCAGCAAGTTCCACCCCAGGACTGCAGGACACCTCAGTGTCACCAGGGCCACAAGCACAGGGACAGATCTTAGGGGCTCCTGGCAGCCCTTGTCTGACTCTGCTGTGATCCCACCTTGATCCCATCAGGCCCTGCCTGAACCCCACAAATCCCTGCCTTGAGCCCAACAGCCCCTACTTTGCTCCTACCCTGGTCACACCAAGCTGCCCTGACCCCACTTCATCCCACCATGATCTTACCAAAGCTTTTCTGGATTTTATCAGCCCCTAATCTGGATCCCACCAGCCCTTACCTCAATCCTATTTAATCCCACCAACCCCCACATTGGTCCTACCTTAACCCCACCAACAATTCCTTCATCCCACTGTGATCCCACCTTGCTCTTGCAGCTTTCCCACACCACAGAATTTCCTGGCAGAACTGTCCCAGCTCTCACTCCCAACACCCACTTCAACACATGGGGTTTAACTTTAACCCCAAATTCCCTGGAAAGCTGCAAGGGACACAGGTATGGCAGGAGATCTCCCTGCTCCAGATCTATTTTAACTTATCAAGTCAGCATGGCCACCAACATCCTCCTGGGACCTTTAATTCCCAAGCCCTTGATAATTTTATTCTTTTTTTCTGTTACATTGTTACTTTATTTCTCCTTTTAGTGCTCCAAGGAGCCAAAGCAACACAGGGTACAATAAAAACCAATACAAATGCCTCAGAGCTTTTTCCCTTCATCACTTGACCTGTTTCTTCCAAATTTAAGCTTATTACCAATCAACACCCACATTCTATCAATACAACAAACACGAATATTTATCAATTAAGGATATTTAATCCCCAAAGGCCATTTGAACCTGCAAAGGTGGGTTTGCCCATAACAACTTTCACCTTCACATTTAAATCCACTCAAGAAGTATTTTATGTTTGATTTGGGGATAAATCACTTGGTAGGACAGGGCAGGGAACATTCTGCTGAACTTTGGGGAATGTTGATGGGTTTTGGTTCTTAATGATCCATACAAGAGCAGAGCTGTGTGATGTTTGGCTGGAGGAAATGGGCACAGCCTGGATTAGTCCTGAACCCCAGATGTCACAGTTTGGAAACTTTTTAAAAATACCTTTATGGCCTCGATGGCATATTCCACCTGGAAGAGCCTCCCCTCTGGAGAGAACGTGTTCACACCCCTGCAAGGACAACACAGACAGAGTCAGAAGGGCAGGAAAGCAATGGAATGCAAATCCTTGCTCTGGGTGAAGGTGGGACAGCACAGGACACCCCCAGGGATGTTCAAGGGTGGGAACACAAGGAAAGCAGGTCAAGCCTGGATGTCCCAGCACACTGGGGGTGCTGGAAACCTTCAGGATCCAAAGGGCCCACCAGGAGCACCAAAAGTCTTGTTTTGCCATGGAATCCTTGAGGTTGGAAAAGTCCTTTGAGAACATGGAGCCCAACCTTCCCCCCAGCACTGCCAAGGCCACTGCTAACCCCTGTCCCCAAGTGCCACCTCCACGTGTTTTTTGAGCCCTTCCCGGGATGAGGATTCCACCACAGCCTTAGGCAGCCAGAGTCAGGACTGGAGAGCCCTTTCCATGAAAAAAATCCCCAATACACAAACTAAACATCTCTGGCCCAACTTGAGGCTGTTCCCTGGAGCCGAGCCCGACCTGTCCCTCCTGTCAGAGAGTTGTGCAGATCCATAGGATTCCCCCCGAGCCTCCTTTTCTCTGGGCTGAGCCCCTTCCCCAGCGCCCTCAGTCCCTTCCGCAGCTCCATTGCTCCTCACCGGACCCGCTCCTTTCCCTGGATACTCCATCCCATCCCCACACACCAAGCAAGCGCTCAGGGCTCCCCCGCCCTCGGCTCCGTCCCATCCTGGCAGCCCCCGTCCCCTGGCTGCGGGCTCCCGCCAGCTCCCGGTGCGATCCCAGCGCGGGAGGCGCCGGTCGGGCCGCCCCGGACCGGTCGGGCCGCGCCGGGCGCAGGCCCGTGACTCAGCCGCGGGAGCGGGCGGCACTCACCGGTCGTACTCGGAGCGCGTGAGGAACATGGCGACGGCGGGGCCGCGTGGTTCCGGGGGATCCCGGGGACTCGGGAGGTGCCGCGGGGGCTCGGGGGTTCCAGGGGCACCGGGAGCGCCGCTGCCTCACCGGGGGCTGCAACGCCGCTTCCGGCCCCGAGCAGCGCTTCCGCCCGCGCCGCCCGCGCATTGGGCAGCGGCCCTGCGGTCTGACCAATGGGAGAGCGGGGAGGGCGGGATCAGCGCACAGGAGAGGGGCGGGGATTGGGGAGCGGGGAATGGGCGGGGCCAACGCGCGGGGTGTGAGGGATTGTGGGGGCGTGGCCATAGCGCGGGGGAGATGAGCGGAGGGGCGTGGTCTAATGGGCGTCGTCATCGAGGGGGCGGGGGCTGCGAGAGGGCGCGGCGCGGGGCTGGGAGGGGTTCCCGGGAATGGGGACGCGGGAAGGGGGTACCGGGAACGGGGTACGGGAAGGGGGGATCGGGCAGGCGATACCAGGATGGGATACCGAGAAAGGGGCACCGGGAAGAAGCTACGGGAGGCGGTGCTGGGAAGGAGCTCTGGGACGGGATGCAAAGAAGGGGATACCGGGAGGGGATACGGGAGGGGGTGTAAGCCCCTGGCCCCCCCGGGGCCATACCGGCACATCAACGCCCAGTACACGGTGCGACGCCGTCAGCCTCCTTGGCGGCCCCGTTAGCCGCCCCCGGCGGGGTTCCAGCGCTCCCGGCTCCCGGGGGACGGGAGGGGCCGCGGGACGGACGGACCCCCCCCGGGGGGCGCTGCGCACCCCGCGCTGGCCGGAGAGCCGGGGGCGGGCCGGGCCGAGGGGCTGTCCCGGGGGGCCCGGGGCCGGCCCAGGGGCGCTGCCGGGGGCGGGGCGGTGCTGCCTGCCCCGGGGGCCGTGGGGTGCCCGGTGGCGGCTCCGCCAGCGGAGCCGTCCCAGCGGGCGGCGGAGGCAGCACCGACCGCCCCCGGCCCGGCCATGTCGGAGCCTGGCGCCCCCGCGGCCGGTGATAAAGCGCCCCGGCTCCAGGTAGGGCTCCGGTGCGTCCCCCCTCCCGGTGACCGCGGCACGCTCCCGGTGCAGCCCCTTGGTGTCCCGGCACTGCTGCCCGAGGAGACCCTCGGTGTCCCCCCGGCGTCCCGGTGCCGATCCCCCGATGGACGAGCCCATCGTGGTCCAGTGCCGACCTCCGGAGAATCCCACAGTGTCCCTTTGCATCCGCCCGGTGCGACCTCCGGTTCAGCCTCTGCTGTTCTGGTGCCGTGGCCGATGCTATTCCCCGGTCCCCCAGGGCAGCCCCCTGCCCGGGGCCATCCCATTGAAGTATCCCCGTTTCTCCGCGGCATCCCCCCAGTTCCCCGGGGCAGTCCCCCCAGTTCCCCGGGGCAGTTCCTCCGGTTCCCCGGTGCAGCCCCCCTGGTTTCCCCAAGCAGATCCCGGGGCAAGTCCCGGTGTCGTCCTGGTTCTCCCTGGCTCCCTCCCCTCTCTCCTGCAGGACCGTGTCCTTCGTGGGCTGCGCTGGGGCCGCCTCCAGGAGCCCCTGGGCTTCATCAAGGTGCTGGAATGGGTGAGTGCCCCCCGGTGTGTCCCCCTATCCCGGGCCTGATCCTGGACCCCCATCCCAGCCCCTTCCCCTGCACTGCTGGGTGCTGCTCCCCTGGTCCCCCCAGATTTGGGGTGTTCCACTGCTTTCCTGAAGCCACCCCAGAATGAAGGAGTCCCACAGCTCCTCCTGCCCCTCTGGTGCTTCCTGCACCCCATCAGCAGCCGGAGTGGAGATCTTATTTTGGGGTCTGGGGGAGGAGGGGAGCAGGGCCACATGGACGCCTGGGTTCAGGCCACGAGCCCCTCCCAGCCCTCCCCGGTGACCTTGAGCAGGTGGCTCTGTCCAGCCGTGCCAAAGGGGACAGTGACATCGGGGTGTCAGGTCCCCACCATTCCCACAGGCTCGGGGGGCACTGGGTGGGTGGGTGGGGAGAGGGACTGAGGGTCAGTGAGCCCCAGGAAGGGGGACCCTCGGGACAGGGGGGCAGCCAAGCGCCCGCAGCTCTGTCCTGTCCTGGCCATGCCATGAATGGCTCCCTGTGAGATTGGATTTCAGGGTGGCATTTCTGCAGCTCAGCCCTGCCAGGGCTGGGGGGCTCCTGGGGGAAACTGAGGTACAGGGAGAGTTCGGCCCTCTTTGGGTATCTCCCACCAGGAGGAGCCAGATTGAGGGGCTTTCCCCCAATCCAACAGCTCTTTGGTTTGCATAATCCCACCCTCAGAGGCTCTGGGGGCCATTGAGGCCACCATATGGGATCAGACTCCACGTGCTAAGACAGCCCAGGACCAAAAACGAGGAGAAAATCCCTGGAGGATCCACCAGTGCCATGAACAGGGCTGCCTGTCCCTGCAGCATCAGGGCTGGCAGCTTAGAGTCCCCATTTCACCTGGGAAGCTGGGAGCTGAGCCAGGAGGAGTTGTGGGAAAACACTTTGAGAATGGTGTTTTCCTGGAACCCTCACCCAAGAGATGAGGACAGTGTGACTCCAACGGCAAGGGAGGGCAGTGCTGGCTCCTGGGGAGGGGTCTGCTCTGGGGCTCCTACCATGGGGATGCTCCCAGCTGTCTGGAAACCCACTCTGGCACTCAGTACCCTGCCCAAAATTAAAGGGAGATTGGGGTGGGTTTGGCCTTGGTGTCTTCACCCCCCCAAATATGACCCCCCATCTTCAAATCCCAATACCAGTAGAATCCCAGTGTTGGAGGGAGTTACCTGAGGCCAACAGCTGGGGGGTGGCAGATTCCCCATTACTCAGTGCCAGGGAATACAACCCACCCCCCAGGGATGAAAGGGGTCTCCCCAGGGCCTCAACCCCCCCAGACCCATTGTCCTCTCCTGTAGCTCTTTGCCATCTTTGCCTTCGGCTCCTGCGGCTCCTTCAGCGGCGAGACTGGAGCCACAGTGAAATGTGACAGCGGAGGGATGACAGCCATCAACATCCAGTTCGGGTACCCCTTCAGGTGAGGGGGTGCTGAGCCCTGACACCCCCCAGGATTGCCCCCAGACAAGCTGGAGGGTGATGGGTTGGGGTTAGACTCCCTGCCTGCTGACAGGGACCACAGCCTGATCTCTGCAATGCTGTGCTCAGCTGGGGACCATCCACACCCTGACACTATGGGATATCCCCTGGCATTCCTGACACCATCCAGGGGGATTCTTGTTAATCAGGGAAGACCTGGCTGGGGGAGGAGGGGAATTCTCAGTGCTCAGGGAAGACCGCAGGAATTCTGATTTATCTGGGAAGGCAATTGGGCCAGATGAGAGTCACAGTTCTAGCCCCTTTCCTCTGCCACCAGCCCCAAGCCAGGGAACTAGACCCTGGAAAAGAATGCAGGTTATGGCAGTGGTTCTGTGCCCTCCACCCCAGCCTGGTTATTCTAGCCATACCTGTCATCATCTCAGTTCCCAGGGGACCTACCCGCCCCATCCCCTCCATTCCCAGCCCCCTGACAGCCCCCTCCCTCTATCCCAGGTTATACCAGATTCCCTTTGGGATGCCGAATTGTGAGGATGAATCAGAAGCCCGCACCCTGTACCTCGTTGGTGATTTCTCCGCTCCCGCCGAGTTTTTCGTGACCCTGGGGGTCTTCTCCTTCCTGTACTCCATGGCGGCTCTGGTGCTCTACCTCCGCTTCCATTCCCTGTACACCGAAAACATGAAGCTGCCCTTCACAGTAAGGCAGGCTCATCCCTTGGGACACGTGAGCGCAGCGCCATGCCAGGATGGCAGCTGATCCCCGTCTCTCATCCCGGCAGGATTTCTGCGTCACCGTCTGCTTTGCCTTCTTCTGGCTGGTGGCAGCGGCGGCGTGGGGCAAGGGGCTGAGCGACGTGAAGGCAGCCACGCGCCCCTCCACCCTCATCTCCGCCATGGGCGTCTGCCAGGGCGACGGCGTGGTCTGCAACGCCGGCACCACGCCGGCCATGGGGCTGGCCAACATCTCTGTGGTGAGGGCCACAGGGCACACACGGGCACACATGGGCACACAGAGGGGTACACACAGGGGTACACACATGGGCACACACATGGGCACTTGGGCACACACACAGGGGTACACACATGGGCACACACGGACACACACATGGGCACATGGGCACACACACAGGCAGACACACGGGCACACATGGGCACACACGTGGGCATGCAGAGGGGCACACACAGGGGTACACACATGGGCACACACAGACACACACATGGGCACACACAGGGGTACACACATGGGCACATGGGCACACACGTGGGCACGCAGAGGGGCACACACAGGGGTACACACATGGGCACACACACAGACACACACAGGGGTACACACAGGCACATACGTGGACACACATGGGCACACACATGGGCACACACACACAGGGGCACACACATGGGCACACACATGGGCACACACATGGGCGCACACAGAGGCACACACACGGGCACACACACAGGCACACACAGGCACACATGGGCACACACGGGTACACACAGGCACACACAGGGCACACACACAGGCACACATGGGCACACACAGGGCACACACACAGGCACACATGGGCACACACATGAACACACACATGGGCACATGGGCACACACACAGGCACACACAGGCACATACATGGGCACACACACAGACACACACATGGGTACACACAGGGGTACACACATGGGCACATGGGCACACACACACATGGGCACACACAGGGGTACACACAGGCACACACGGGTACACACAGGCACACACAGGGGTACACACAGGCACATATGTGGACACACATGGGCACGCACACACACACACAGGTACACACAGGCACATACGTGGACACACATGGGCACACACACATGGGCACACACACACATGGGCACACACACACATGGCACACACATGGGCACACATGGGCGCACACATGGGCACACACATAGGCACACATATGGGCACACACACACGGGGACACACACACACACAGGGGCACACATGGGCACACACATGGGCACACACACACATAGGCACACATATGGGCACACATGGCCCAAAACTTGCCATTTTTTGATTGGGAGCACAGTTTAGGGGTTTCAAGCAGAGCTGAGCAGCACATGTGCACACACGTGCAACCCAGAGGCTGCAAAGCTGTGCCCATGAAGGCACAGCAGTGCACACATGTTCATGGGACTACACACATGGACGTGTGAGCACACCAGGCATGCACACATACAGGGGCACACTGATGTACACTCACAACCCATGTGCTGGTGTGTGCACACATGTGCCAGATTCCTGAGCTCAGCCAGGAGAGGGCAGTGGGAATGTGGATGCACAGATGAAAATATGGGCACAGTCATGGAAATGTGGGTGAACACATTCCACAGCCATCCTGCCCCCCCCCCCCCCCAGCCATCAGGACTCCCAGCATGGGGTGGGTGGTGGTGGTGCAGTCCCTGGCATTGGTGTTTGGGATGTGTGGGGTGCACGATGTACATGGGAACATAGGGCATGTGGGGTGCATGGGTCATATGGGGCTCATGGGGTGAAGTGGGGTGCATCTGGCATGTGGGTTGCATGGTGTACAGGAGTTGCATGAGGCACAAGGGGCATACAGGGTCGAGGGGGTGCAGGTTGCATGACACCTGTGGGGCACATAGGGTGCATAAGGTGCCTGGAGTGCATGGAGTGTAGATGAGGCCTATGGGGTGTGTGGGGGCACAGAACGTGGGTTACACATGGGTAACATGGGGCCCATGGGGTGCCTGGAGCACAGTGGGGTGCATGGGATGTACCAGAATTATGGCATGTAGTGGTGTATAGGGTATATGGGGTGCATAGGGCACACAGGATGTGCAGGGTACATGGAGTGTAGGAAATGTATGGGGTGTATAGGGCACACATGATGTGCAGGGTATATGGGGTGTAGAAAATGTATGGGGTGCATGGGATGCATAGGGCACACACAGTGTACAGGGTACATGGGGTGTAGGGAATGCATGGGGTCCGTAGGGCACACATGATGTGCAGGGTATATGGGGTGTAGGGAATGTATGGGGTGCATGGGGTCCATAGGACACACAGGATGTGCAGGGTGCACAGGGTATAGGGAATGCATGGGGTCCATAGGGCACACATGATGTGCAGGGTATATGGGGTGTAGGGAATGTATGGGATGTATAGGGCACAGAGGATGTACAGGGTGCACAGGGTGTAGGGAATGTATGGGGTGCATGGAGCTCATGGGGTGCACAGGGGATGTGTGGGGTGCTGGTGCTATGCTCTCCCAAGCGTGCCCTGTGAGACCCTCTCCCTTCTTTGTCCTCTCCCCTCTCCGCTTTTATCTCCTTCAGCTCTTCGGGTTCCTCAACTTCCTGCTGTGGGCCGGGAACTGCTGGTTCGTGCTGCGGGAGACGCCGTGGCTGCGGCCGCCCGAGCCCCGGGACAGCGCGGCCGAGCAGGGCGCCATCGACAAGCAATAGCCCCGGGGCCCGGCCCGGCCCGGGGAGCCCCCCCGGCCCCCGGGACCTCGCGCCGGCCGCCGGCCCGGGGACGGGGTGTCGCTGTCCCCGGTTTGGAGCCGCCGGGGGTTCGGATGCTGAAGGGGGACACGGAACCCCGGGGGTCCCGTTTGTTGTCGGGGGCTCTTTGTGTCACCCCGCGGGGTCCGTGTCTGTACGGGGCGCATAAAGTCCTGGGTACCAGCTCTGGATTGGGGCTCCCGGTGTCTGCCTCGCTGCGCACAGACCTGGCTGAGGCGCGCACGCCCCTCGGCAGCCTGGTCCATACAGGGATAAACCGGTCCCCGTCTCTGGTATAGGGTTAACTGCGGACCTCAGATCAGTATTGGGCTAATGGAGGGTCCCAGACAGGTAACAGCGGATCCCAGACCAGTAAAAGGATAATCAGCAACCCCAGTCCGGTATTGGGATAATACTGGGAACACCACTCCAGTGTAAGGGATCATCTGGGATCCCAACCAGACATGGGAATAATGGCAGGGAGTCCCAATTCCATATAGGGATAATACAGAACCCCAGGTCAGTAAAAGGATAAGGGGGATCCTAAGCTGGTATAGGCATAACGGGGATCTCCAGCCCCGTACAGGAATAACCTGGAACCTCAGCCTTGTATGGCAATACCCTGGGCTCAGAGCCCAGTATAGAAATAACTGTACCGGACCCCAGCCCGTTATGGGAATAACTGGGATTCTGGGTGCGGTATGGGGACAACAGAGAACCCCAACCTTGAATAGGGACACCGAGTGCCCCATACCTGTTACAGGGATCCCCGTATAGGGATAACAGGAGACCCCAGCCTGGTACAGGGATCACTTGGTACCCCCGGGCCAGTGCGAGCTCCCGGGTGCCCCAGCCGGTATCGAGCTCCCGGGTCGGGCCGGGCGGGGGTCGCCCCGGGACTACCGTGCCCGTGGTGCCGCGGGGCGGGCGGGGCGCGCGGCGCATGCGCGGGGCGGGGGCGGCGCGGGGGGGCGGCGGTGCCGCGGCGGCGGCGGCGGCGATGGCGGCGGAGCGGCGGCCGGTGCCCGGCCTGGACGAGTTCGCGGGGCAGAGCTGGAGCGCCTGGGTGGAGCGGGCCGGGCCGCCCGCCGACACCGGTGAGGGCGGCGGCGGCGTGGGGGGGCTTCGCGAGCGGGGCCGCGCCCGCCGACCCCCGGTCCGAGCGCCGCCGCGCGGCGGGCGGGCAGCGGCACCGGGAGAGAGAGGGGAGTCCGGCACCGGGAACCGCGAGCAGGGCATCCTGCACCCGGCGCTGGGAACGGGGCATCCTGCACGGGGAGCCGGGAACGGAGCATCCTCCGCCGGGCGCTGGGAACCGAGAGCGGGTTCTGCTCTGGGAACGGGGCACCGGCACCGGGGCATCTGTGGGAAACTGGGCACTGGGAACCCTGCACCGGGCATCGGGACCCGGCATCCAGTGCCAGGAGCTGGCGCACAGCACAGGGTGCCGGGTCTGGGTGCCCAGTTTCTGGTGCCGGTGCCCGGAGCAGGTTGTCCTGGCATGTCCTAGGATGTTCCCTGGCACTGGGAGCTGGACACCTGGAATGAAGCATCCTGTACTAGCACCTGGCACTGGGAACAGGGCAGCCAGAGCTGGCACGCTGCACTGGGAACCAGACATTGGGAAAGGGGCACCCTGCACTGGGATCCTGGCACTGGGAATGGGGCACCCTGCACTGGGATCCTGGCACTGGGAATGGGGCACCTGGTACTGGGAATGGGGCATCCTGCACTGGGCATCTGGTACTGGGAATGGGGCACCTGGCACTGGGAATGGAGCATCTTGCACTGGACCTCTGGCACTGGGAATGGGACATCCTGCACTGGGATCCAGACACTGGTAATGGGGCACCTTGAACTGAGCACCTTGTACTGGGAACAGGGCACCCTGCACTGGGAACCAGACATGGGAACTGGACACCTTATACAGGGCACCTGGAACCAGGCACCCTGTGCTTGTACTGGGAACTGGGCACTAGGCAGCCACACTGGGCACTGGGATTCAGGAACTGGGCACAGGGTCTCTGCACTGGGAACTGGGCACCCATCACAGGGCCCTGATCTGGCACCAGTCTGAACCCTGTGCCTGTTATGGGGAGCCAGTTTTGGGTGCCCCCTCCTGGATTCCAGATATCCCAGGTGCAGTGGACACTGGTGGGAACAGAGCAGTAACTGGAGAGCCTGGACTGGGAATTAGTTGCCACCATTACCCCAGACCAGGCAGGAGGTACTGGGAGCCCCAGGTGAGGAACTGGGATATCCTGCACTGAGAACTGGGGGCAGGGCACACTGGGAGCCAGGTGCCCCTTACTGGGAGCTTGGCAGTGTCCCTGTGAGCTCTCAGCACTGGGACTGGCTGCCCCAGACTGGGCACCACTCATGGTGTATCTGAATGGGTCTGGGTGCCCAGTATGGCACAGCTGGATGGCACTGGGTCCCCAGTATGGCATGACCTGATAGGACTGGGGAGGGGCTGGGCACCCAGTTTGGCACAGTTGGCCAAGTCACCATTGCCTCTGGCTCAGTGGCCACCAGTCCCCCCAGGACAGAGCCCTGGACAGCAGCCAGGCACAGCCAGTGGAGCCACAGCTGTATGGGAACCAGGGTGACCCAAGGGTGTCAGGAGGTTCCCAGGGGTGTCATGTGCCAGCGCTGGGGTGTCCTCAGGGATGTTACGTCCCATCCAGGATGGGGTTGTCCCCAAGGATGTCCCATCCCAGCCCCAGCGCTGTACTCAGGGATGTGCCATCCCAGGGCAAATATATCCCAAGGGTGTCACATCCCAGGACACGGTTTTCCCAGGAGTGTCACATCCCACACTAGGATGTCACCAGGAACATCCACCCTGCTGGCACTGGGCTGTCAGGATGGGGACCCTGGAGATGGTGACGCAGCACAGGGCAACGCCACTCACAGGATGGATCTGTCTCTCTGTTCTAATTTTATCTGCTTTAATTGTTCCAGGAGCAGGAATGCCAGGACTATCCCCGTGTGGGAGCACTGGGACCATCCCTGTGCCAGCCACTGACATGATTTTGTCTCTGCCAGGATCAGGGTCAGAGCTGGAGGAAAATGGGAAGAGTGGCAGCAAGAAACTGGACACCATGACCCTGATTAAGGAAGGTGAGCTCCTCTCTGGGGTGAAGCCCAGCATGTTGGGGCTGTGTGAGCCATCAAGCTGGGATTGTTGTCTGCAGTGCTTCCAGCAGCATCAGGCCTGTGCCAGCTTACTGAGCTCTCCCCACAGACATGGACATCTTCGGGCACTGCCCTGCGCACGACGAGTTCTACCTGGTGGTCTGCAACCACTGCAGCCAGGTGGTGAAGCCCCAGGCCTTCCAGAAGCACTGTGGTGAGCCAGGGAATTATTCCAGGAATGGCTATTCCAGCCCGTGGTGCCGGGAATGCCACCCGGGCTGGCTGTGGGGGTACAGCCTGGGGGCAGGGAGGGGGCTTTCTGGGAATTCCAGGAATGGCTATCCCAGCACAGGGAGTGCCACCGGGGGTGGCTGTGGGCTAACAGTGGGCTTTCCCATCCCGTCCTGTCCCATCCCATCCCATGGATCCCATCCCATCCCATTGATCCCATCCCATTGATCCCATCCCATTGATCCCATCCCATCCCATCCCATTGATCTCATCCCATTCCATGGATGCCATCCCATGGATCCCATCCCATCTCATTCCATTGATCCCATTGCATTGATCACATCCCATCCCATGGATCCCACCCCATCCTATTCCATTCCATTCCATGGATCCCATCCCATCCCATCCCATCCCATTCCATGGATCCCATCCCATCCCATCCCATCCTATTGATCCCATCCCATCCCATCCCATTCCATGGATCCCATCCCATTCATCCCATCCCATCCCATGGATCCCATCTCATGGATCCCCTCCCCTCCCATGGATCCCCTCCCCTCCCCTCCTGCAGAACGCCGGCACGGCCCGCTCAGCAAGCTCTATTCCCGTGCCCCCACGTGCCACGTGGCTGTGAACGGGCAGCCGGTGCCGGGCCGGACACCAGGAGCGGCCAAAGCCCTGCAGGAGAAACATCCCGGTGGCCGCGGGCGAGCGCAGCCCCTCCCGGAGCACACGGACAAGGACAACAACCTCTGGTGAGCGCCGGGACGGGCGGCGCCGACGCTCTCGTGGGGTGCCCTCCATCCCACCCCTCCTCCCCAAACTCTCTCCGCAGCTTGTTCGTGCCCGTGGTGAACCTGGAGAAGATTCCCAGCATTCCCAAACCGGACGGGCACGGCATCAAGGTGCCCCCCAAAGCCGTCCCCACCGACTCCAAGGAATCCCTGGGGAAAGCTGCCGCGGTGCCCAGAGAGCCCCCGGTGCCGGCCGGGCTCGGGGGGGATTCGACCATGCCAGAGAGCGTCCCCACTCCGGGGGACAAGGATGTGGGGGTCCCCAAAGCGCCCCCCAGGTCCCACAGGAAGCTGGCGCGTGAGTCCCCCCTTTCCTTGCCGGCCGCGGGGGGGGGCGGATGATCCCAGCGGGACATCCTGGTGCCGGCATTCCGGCGGCCAGGTCTAGCAGTGGGGTAGGTACCAGGGGAGCTGCTCCCCCCTGTCCGCTGGGGGGTCCCTGCCCTGCCCCCAATTCCAGTCATCCTGCAGGTTTAGGGCCCCCCCAGTCGACTGCTCCCAAGCAAAAGCGGGAGCTGGGGGTGGATCCCCAAATTTACACGTGTGTTCCTCCAAAAATGGGGTCAAATGTATGTTTGATAAGGAGGTAGAACGTGTCCCCCCACAGTATGAGGTTTTGTGTCCCCCACAAAAACATGAGAATTGGATATGTGACCCCCAAAATATGGAGGTCAAATGTGCATTCCCCTCAAAATATGAGGGTTGAATATGTGTCCCCCAAAACAGAGGTGTTGAACATATGTGCCCCCAAAAATAGGGAGTTTGAATGTGTATCCCTGCAAAATATGGAGGTCAAATGTCTCACCCCAAAATATGGGTGTTAAATGCATGGTCCACCAAGATATGGGGTTAAACACGTGTTGCCCCCAAAATATGGGGGTCAAATGTGTATCCTCTGAAAATATGGGGGTTGAACACTTGTCCCCCCAAAAATTTGGGGGTTGGACATGTGTCACCCCAAAATATGGAGGCTGGATACATATCTCCCACAAAATACGGGGGCCAAATGCGTTGTCCCTCCCAAAATATAGGAGTATAACACATGTTCCCCCCCAAATATGGGGGTCAAATGTGCATCACCCCAAAATATGTGTGTCTAATGTGCGTGCTCTCCCAAAATAGGGAG
This sequence comes from Erithacus rubecula, assembly GCF_903797595.1. NCBI lineage: Eukaryota > Metazoa > Chordata > Aves > Passeriformes > Muscicapidae > Erithacus > Erithacus rubecula. Next base: position 1,638,066 of record NC_136678.1, read on the forward strand.
TTTGGATGTGTGCCTTCCCAAGATACGGGGTTTGGACATTTGTCACCCCAAATGTGCTGGACCCATATTCCCCAAAATAGGGGAGTTAAACATGTGTCCGCCCCTGCCCCCAAAACCCACAGACACTCCCAGGTGATAGCAATGCCATTAGCAGGACCCAGGTGAAAATTGGGGGGGTCACCCCAGGGAAGGGGCCAAAAAGTGGGGGGCTCACCCTTCAGAGGGGCAAAAAGGGGAGGGAGCAGCACATGGTGACCCCCCCTACCCCCTCAAAGCTTCTCAGGCTGTGTCCCCCCCTCAGAGCTGCTCCAAGGAGTGGGTGCTCCATGCCCAGCCCTAGTGGGGGGTTTTGGGGTGCCCCCCCAGCACTCCCCAGCACCTGCTGCCTCCCTGTCCCCCCAGGTAAGGAGTGTGACCTCAACCGGCAGTGTGGGGTGCGGAACCCCGACACCAACAAGCTCTGCACCCGCCTGCTGACCTGCAAGGTAGTGGAACACGGGAGGGGACACCCCAATATCCCAGCCTGGGGGTTCTGGGGGGTCCTGAGCCCCTCCCTGCTGTCTCCCAGATCCATTCAGTTCACCAGCGCCGGGAGGTGCAGGGTCGGGCCAAGGATTTCGATGTGCTGGTGGCCGAGCTCAAGGCCAGCACCCGCCGAGGGGACCCCCCAAAGGACAGGAGCCCCCCTGAGAAGGACCCACTGCACCCTGCCCTGCAGGACACCCCCTCACTGCTGCAGCCCCCCAGTACCCCTCTCTGCCGAGCCAGGCTGCCCCACTGCTTGCACCCCCCTAGGTGAGTACCCCATGAATTTGGGGGAGGGATCTCCTCTCACCTTTGCCCACCTGAATTGGGGGGGATGCATTGAAAGGGCAGGAATGGGAGTGAGAATTTGAGGGGGTCCATCTCACCCCCTCCCCACCTGAATTGGGAGGGGGATGTGGTTTGGAGCAGGGATTTGGAGGGATCCAGTCTCACCAGCTGAATTTGGGGGGATGTGGATGGGAGCAGGGATCTGGGGGTCCTGTCTCATCCCCTCCCCACATGAATTAGGGGAAGATGTGACTGGGAGCTGGGTTTTGGGGAGTCCATCTCCCCTTTTCCCACCTGCACTGGGGGATGTGGCAGGGCAGCAGGAATGTGAGTGAGGAATTGTGGGGTCCTGTCTCAGCCCTCTGCACATGAATTGGGAGGGGGAGTGGATAGAAGGGGGGATCTGGAGGGGTTCCCATTTCACACCCTTCCCAACTTGAATTGGGATTAGGAGTGGTGATTGGGGGGGGGGGGTGGTTATTGTCTCACAGTGACAATAACACACTGAGCACCCCAAAACTTCCTCTCCTGTTCAGGGCCCGACTTTCCTCTGACAGTGACCCCGAGGATGCTCCGGCAACCTCCGGGGAGGGGAGCATGGCAGGCTTCCCCCTCCCCCTGCCCAAGGGGGGCAGCCGCGTGTCCAGCGAGGAGAGCGAGGAGGAGGGGGGCGAGGAGCCTCCCCGGACCCCAGTGCGGCCACCACGGCCTCAGGCGGTGAGTGAGGGGACCCCAAATGGGGCGGGGACCCCAAATGGGGCGGGGACCCCAAATGGGGCGGGGACCCCCAGCTCCGCCCGCAGCCCATCCACGCGCCCTTTCCCGGCTCTGGGAGTGGTTGAGGCGGGGGCCTGGGGGGCTGCAGTGACCCTGGCACGGTGCCCCCCAGTTCTGCACCTTCGGGAGCCGCCTGGTGACCCCGGGCTGTTACGTGTTCGACCGGCGGCTGGATCGGTTCTGCGCCGCACTGGGCTCCATGCTGGAGCAGCACCTCAGCGCACACAGGTGGAGGTGAGGGGGGCTGAGGGGACAAAGCCACCCCACACGGCCAGGGTTTGTGCTCCCTCGAGGGACTGGGGGGAAGGGATGGGGATTTTGGGGGCTTTTGTTGCACCCCGTCCCTGTTCAAACCGAGCAGGGTAAGGTGAGGATGCAGGGATGGGAGTGGGAGCTGGAGGGGGGGTCTCATTTCACCCCATTCTGATCCAAACTGATGAGGATAAGGTGGGGATGGAGGGATGGGAGCAGGGATTTGGGATGCCCTCCCTACCTGAATCAGAGGATTGGGGGAGACAAAGATGGGAGTGGGGATTGGAGGGGTCCCTTTTTCCTCCCTTCTCACCCAAATTGGGAAGGACAAGATGGGGATGCAGGATTTGGGGAGGGGGGCAGGCTCAGTTCATCCCCTCACCTGAATTGGGGTGGAACAAGGCAGGGGTGTGATGGGGATTTGAGGGGATGTCCTATTTCACCCCTTCCCATCCAAACTCGGGGGGACAAGGTGGAGATGGAGTGAGGACTTGTGGGGGCATCCATCTCACCTTTCCACACCTGAACTGGGGGCCACAGGGTGGGGTTGGAGGGATGGCAGTGAGGATTTAGAGGGATGGCAGTGGGGATTTGGAGGGGTCCCATCTCACCTCTCCCCCCTTGAACTGGGGGGATATGGTTGGGAGCAGAAATTTTGGGGGTTCCTCATCTCACCCTCCCCCTCCCTTCCCACAGGAAGATCCCTCCAGCCGTCGTCCCCCCTCTTCACCTCCCCGCGGCCCCCCCCAGCCCCGCTGCCCCCCTTTACGGCCCCGCAGCCCCCTCCCCGCCCCTGCGGACCCTCCCGGCGCCGGGGGGCTGCCGGGTCCCCACCAGCCTCACCTACACCGTGGGGTCCCCGCCCGCGGCCGCCGCCTGCAGCCAGCCCGAGTGCGGGGGAGGGGGCACGCAGTCCATCACCTCCCCCCTCCCCGCCAACACCCCCTCACCCTCCTTCAGCAAGCTGCCCCCCGGCAAGGCCAGCAAATCCCCCCGGGCGCGGGGGACGGAGACGGACCCCCCCCGGCCCTGGCAGCTCACGGCCGGCAGCCCCCCTTACAAACGGACCTGCTTGGGGGACAGCAAGGGCAGAAATCAGGGGGAGACTCCCCCCGGCAAGACGAAACTCACCGCCCCGGCTTCGCCCTCCATCGCCATCCTGAACGGGACCCCGCGGGTGCGCCGGCCGCCCCCCGCCCAGCCCTGCGCTGCCCGGGACCCCCAAACGCCGCTGCTCGGGCTGGGGGGGCTCTCCGAGGATGAGGTGAAGAAGCGCAAGAACGCGGCCACCTACTGCCGACCCCTGAAGGCCAAAGGGGCGCCCCCCCTGCCCGGCCCCCCGGCCCCGCCCGGCCCCGGCGCCGCCGCCTCGGGGGGCTCTGTCCGCAGGAAGAAACCGGGGGCGCCCCTGGGCTTCCAGGAGAAGAGGAGCGCCCTGAAGGTGGGTGGGGAAACGGGGGGACCCCCCTGAGGGTGGAACACTGGGATTGGGGTCGCTGTGCCCTGAGAGTTACCCTGTCCCGGGGGGGAAAGCACGGGGACATCGTGGTGTGGGTGGGGGACACTGTCCTGTGGGGGGACATCCCAACCCTGGGGACACTTTGGGGCTCCCCAAATCCAGTGGAGACCCCCCAGCACGCCCTGTCCCCAGTGTCCTGACTCGCCCCCTCTCCCCCCTGCAGTCCAAAGCCCATTAACAGAGGGGTCACCGGGGGCCCCCCTCTGTCCTCCCCACCGGGAAACGCCAGAAAAACCGATGAAGGGGGAAAAAAAAAATTCCAAGGAAACACGAAGGAAAATCCCAGACTTCCAGAAAATACCTCAAAACTCTCAGTTCTGTTCTCTTGCTGCTAAATCAGCCCCGGGATGGGGGCGGCACTGGGGTCCCACCCGGCCGCGGATATTTATAAGAAACGGTTGTTGCTGTTTTTGTTCTTTTTGTAAAAAAAAAAACAAAAAACAAAAAAAAAATCAAAGAGGAAAAAAAAAAGAGTTGCGTAGTGGGGGGTGGTGGGGGGTCCGCGGGTTTGGAGGCTGGGGTCAGGGGGTCTTTGGGGGATGGGGGGGCTCAGTGGGGCAGAGGGATACTGAGCACCAAGGGGAATTATTGGGGGGCTGGGGAGGGTCATTGGGAGCTGGAAGGGGGTCACTGGGGTTGTTAAGAATGTTGAGGGGGCAATGGGACACTGGGGGGCTCGTTGGGGGGTCTGTAGAGGGTTACTGGGTGTACTGGGGGTCTTGGGGCGCTGGGGGGCTGTGGGGCTGGGCAGGGGTTCCTAAGGGTCTTTGGGAGGCTGAGGGGGTCATTGGGGTGCTGGGGGGTGTACTGGGTACTGTTAGAGTGTCTTTGGGGTGCTGTGGGTGCTGCAGGGTGAGCAGCGCCCCCATAAGTGTTTTTGGGGGGCTGGGAATTGGTCAGTGAGGTCATTGAGATTGTGGGAGTTCAGTGGGAGGCTGGGTGGTGGTAAATAAGGTTATTGTGGTGATGGGGAGATTCAGTGAGCTCATTGGATGGTGGCATACTGGGGACCTTAGGAGGTTTTTGGGGTGCTCGGGGGTAGATGGGGGTTTATAAGTGTGAGTGGGGTTCATTGGGGTGCTAGGAGGGTCTTTGGGGACTGGGGGGGCAGTGGATTAATTAGGGGCTGGGGAGATCAGTGAATTGCTTGGGGGTGGCCTCAGTACATCAGGGAAATCCTGGGGACCATGGAGGGTTATTAGGGTGCTGGGGGAGTTAAAGGGGAAGTACTGGGGACCACAGGGGGTCTTTGGGGTGCTGGGGGGCCAGGCAGGGGAGCATTGAGGGGCTGGGGGTGTCAGTGGGGTCTTTGGGGTGCTGGGGGGATCATTGGAGTGGGGGTGAGCATGGGGCTGGCTGCAGGGGGGCTGCCCAGAACCTCCCTCCCAGCACAGGGTGTTGGGGTCAGAGGGACCCTGGGGTGGGTCCCCTGCTCCCCCCTTCACCCCCTTGCACCCCAGCTGGGGGCAGGAAGGGCAGCAGGACCCCCCACTGACCGCAGGGAATCCCACAGCACTGTCACCCCATCCCCACCCACCCCACCCCACCAGGGGGTCCCATCCTGTGGACACCCCTTTTCACCCCCAAAACCAGGTGAAGGTTGCACAGGCACGGGGAAAACACGTTTATTTTGGCCAAGGCATCGGCAGGCATTGCCCAGTGCGGGGGAAGGTCCAGGGTGGGGACAGGGGACACAGGCGGGGCTGGCATGGGGACAGGGGGGAGGCACCGCCTTTTTGGGGTGCCAGAGCCCCCCGGTCCCACCCCCTGTGGGGGAGGGGGCTCTGTCTGCAGCTGTGGGTTGCAGGGGGGTCAGGAGAGTGTTGGGGTTCCCCAGGGGGTGGCACACCCCCCGTGTCCCCCTGGGGGTGGCACATGCTCCCCAGGGGACTCATGCTTGGCCATGCACATGCCAAGGGGGGCGGGGGGAATGGGGGGGCCGCAGGGAGAGGGGTTCTGCCTGGTGCTGCCGTTCTGGGGGCTCAGGGCTGCCACTGTCACTGTCCCTCAGTCCTCCAGTGCCTGGTGGGGCTGATGCCCTGCAGTTGGTGGCCATGCTGTCCTCACAGAGACTGGTCCCTGTGGTCCTGTGGTGACCACAGCAGCGATGCTCAGTCCTGAGGGGCAACGGTGGGACCCCCAAAAACGAGGGACATGGTGGTGGGAGTGTGATCATCCCTCATGCCCAGGGAAGGTCACAGCAGAAGATTGTCCCCATGATGTCACACCCTTGTCCACTGCAGTCCCCTGGTGACCTTGGCAGGGGCCAGGGATGATGCTCGGTCCTGGAGGGTCATGGTGGGATCCCCAAAAGCTGGGAACAGAGTGATGGGGATCCAGCCATCCCTCTTGCCTGGGGACAGCTGGCAGTGGGGACACGGGGTATCCGTGGGGACTCCCCACCGTGTGTCCCCTCACCTTTGTCCCTCACAGTCCCTCAGTGATCTCAGCAGGGGCCAGGGATGATGCTCAGTCCTGGGGGGTGATGGTGGGACCCCCAAAAGCTGGAACATGGTGGTGGGGGTCTGGCCACCCCTCCTGCCCAGTGACAGGCTGCAGTGGGGGACTGTCCCCTGTGTCCCCTCACATCCTTGTCCCTTGTGCTTGCACAGTGACCTCGGTGGGTGCCAGCAGTGATGCTCCGTCCTGGGGGGGCAATAGGGTTGCCCCCCAAGTTGGGGACAGGGCAGTAGGGGTCCAGCCACCCCTTCTGCCCATGGCATGTCCATGGGGAACAAGTCGCAGGAGCACAGGGGGTCCCGGTGGACTGTCCCCAGGGTGTGTCCCCTCACGGCCCCTGTGATCTCAGTGGGGTGTGGGACCATGCTCAGTCCTGGGGGTTGATGATGGGACCCCCAAAAGCTGGTGCCATGGTGGTGGGGGTCTGGCCACCTCTCCTGGTCACTGTGGGAGACTGTCCCCAGAGTGTGTGGCACTTCTTTGTCCCTTGCTGTCCCATGGTGTCAGTGACCTTGGCGGGGGCCAGCAGTGATGCTCAGTCCTGAGGTGTGATGGTGTGACCCCCCAAGATGGGGACACAGCAGTGGGGGTCTGCCCACCCCTCTGCCCAGGGACAGCTTGCAGTGGCTGGCACGGGGTGTCCCTGGGGACTGTCCCCACAGTGTCCCCTCACACCACGATGGGCGTGTCAGAAAAGACCGAACTCACCGAGTCTGGATCCGACACCTTCCTCTGCGCCTTGGGGCCCTGCCGGGGGGGCAGCGGTGGCGTCCCCCCGCCCTTGAACCTGCCGTTCTGCCCTGTGCCAGCGCCGGGGGCCGCGTGGGACCCGCAGGGCTCCCCGGTGCCCCCGGCGTGGTTCGGGGTGGTGCTCAGCACCGACGAGTTGATGCTGTCGTCGCGTGGTGCCGGCGGCTTCTCGGCGCCGCGGCAGCAGCAGCAGCGGCACGGGGTGAGGTACAGGTAGATGAGCACCAGCACCACGCTCAGGATGCAGCCCACCAGGGTGGTGTAGGCCGTGTTCAGGGTGTCGTGGGGGCCGTGCAGGGTGAAGTTGTGCACCAGCAGCTCCACGTAGAGGGTCTCGTTGAGGAGGGGTCCGGCCACCCAGCAGGAGTAAGTGCCGGCATCCTCGGGGCGCAGCGCCCGCAGCTGAAGGCTGCCGTTGGCCAGCAGCACCACGCTGCCATTGCCCCCGTCCCCCAGCACCCGCTCCCCGCCCGGCGTCACCCAGTGCCGGCTGCGCACGCCCTGCCAGCGGCTGTCACAGCCCAGCGTCACGCTGTCCCCCAGGTGCGCCTCCAGCACGGCCTCCTGCGCCTTGCTGCAGTTGAGAGGCTGCTTGCCCGCCAGCTCCAGGATCTTGACGAGAACCGTCGTTCCGGGCAGGACGCAGCGCAGCTCGTCCTGGAAATCCTCCACGGCGCTGAGGTGGCGGCGGCGGCCGCGGTCCAGCAGCTGGAAGAGCGGGCAGTCGCAGGCCAGGGGGTTGTTGTGCAGGTAGAGGCGGTCGCGCAGCCAGGCGGGCAGCGCCTGCAGCTCGCCCGCGGGCACGGCCCGCAGCCGGTTGGCCGACAGGTCCAGCAGCGCCAGCTGCGGCAGCCGGCTGCCCTCCCGCAGCAGCTCCAGCGGGAAGCGGGCGATGCGGTTCTGCCCCAGGTAGAGCTTGCGCAGCCGGCCCAGGTTCTCGAAGGCCGTGCGATCCACCGTGCTGATCTCGTTGTTGTAGAGCAGCAGCACCTCCAGCTCGCCCAGGTCGCTGAACAGGTTCTCGTCCAGCGTCCGCAGGCGGTTGGAGGACAGGTCGAGGTGGCGCAGGCGCGGCACGTGGGCGAAGGCCTCGGTGGACACGAAGGCCAGCCCGTTGTGGCTCAGCAGCAGCGCGTGCAGGTGCGGCAGCCGCGCCGGCGCCCAGTCCGCCCGCAGCCGCGTCACGTTGTTGTGGCTCAGGTCCAGCACGGCGGTGAAGCGCGGCAGCGGCGCCGGCACCGCGCTCAGGTTGGCCTGCGAGCAGCTCAGCAGGTTGGAGGCGCAGACGCAGCGCGGAGGGCAGCTCCCCCCGGCACAGCCCCATGGGGACAGCAGGGACAGCGCCAGCAGCAGCCACAGCGGCTCCATGGCCACGCACGGGTGACAGGATGGTGGCATGACGGGGATACGCAGCGTGGAGAGCGGGGGAGGCTTCAGTCACATGGTGTCACGATGTGGAGTGGTTAGTCAGCCGGTGTCACACCGCGGGGTGGCTGCAGTCACAGTGTCACGGCAGGTGCAGGGCTCGGGGCTCACCCGGTCCCACAGCGTTTTCAGTCACACGGTGTCATGGCAGGCTCCAGGTTGAGGGCTCACCAGGTCATGGTGCAAAGTGGCTTGGTCACTTGGTATCGCAGTCCGAGGTGGCTTTGGCCACCCAGCGGCAGGCGCCAGGCTGGTTGATCACTTCTTGTCGCAGTCCAGGGTGGCTTTGGTCCGCCAGTGTCACAGCATGTGCCTGGCTCAGGGCTCACACAGTGTCAGCAGTCCACGATGGCTTCAGTCAGGTGGTGTCACGGCATGCTCCAGGCTCACTCAGCCAGTGTCACAGCACGTGCCAGGCGCGGGTCCACTGGTGTCACAGCACACACCGATCTGGCTGCTCACCTGGTGTCATGGTGCAGGTACCTGCTGTCACAGCGCTGAGGGGGCTGTCACCAAGTGCCGTGCTGTGTGCCCAGTGCCATTGCCTGCCGTAGCTGTGTTCCCCCGGTGTCACGACATGGAGTGGCTCTGTGCCCCGGCGGTCCCTCAGTGTCACAGCTCGGGGGGGTTCAGTCCCCTGGTGTCACAGGGTGTCTGCCCTGGGTCACTGCCCACCCAGGTCACGGTGCGGGTGGCTCTGTCTCCGCTGTCACGACATGTCCCCACTGTCACGGCCCACCCGGGGCACGTCGGGCCCGGGGCTCCTGCCTGCTCCCCCCGGCCAGGATCCCCCGCCCCGCGGTCCCGTACAGGGCCGTGCTGCGGACGGAGCGGCGGAGGATGCTCGCTGCCTCCCTCCCCCCTCCTCCCGGGGCGTTGCCGGCGCTGGGCCCGGGCCCGGGCCGGGAATGGGGTCGCAGCGTTACCGGGCCCGGTGCGGCGGCGACCGGGCAGGGCCGGGCCCAGACGAACCGAACCGGACAGAGACAAGCGGAGCCGAACCGAGAGAATCTCAGCGGAGCCGAACCGAAAACGAACTGAGCCGAGCGAGGCCGAAGAAAGCCGAGCGGGCCGCGCCGAACCAAGCCGGGCCGAACCGGGCCGGGCCGAAGCTTCCCGATCCTCCCCGAGCTCAGTCGAGCAGAGCCGAGTCGAGCCCGAACGTAGCCGAACCTTCCCGATCTTCCCCGAGCTGAACCGATCGGAGCCGAGCCCGGTCCGAGCGCAGCCGAACGGTTCCGACCCGGCCCGAACGCGGCCGAACCGCCCCGATCCGCCCCGGGACGGGGTGTGGGGCAGGCCCGGTGCGCACGGCCCGTCCCCATTGGCTGCGGCCGCTCTGCGCTCCGCCAATGGCGGCAGCGCGCGGCTTAACCCGCCGAGCGCCACCGGCACCGGCACCGGCACCGGGCCCGGTTCTGTGTCCGACACCAGCTCTGTGTCATACCCCAGCACTGTGTCCCACCCCGGCCCTGTGTCCGACCCCGTCCTCATCCCTATCCCGGCCCGTCCACACTCCCCTCTCCCCTCTCCATCCCCATTCCTGTCCCGATCCCGTTTTATCCCCTTCTCCCTCCCCAGCTTCTTCCCCACCCCCATCCTCATGCTCATCTTTATTGCCATCCCTATCCCTGTCCCCTGGATCCATCCTAATCCCTGTCCCCGTCTCCATCATCCCAGCCCCACCCCTGTCTCTGTCCCTCATCTCTATTCTCACGCTTATCTCTCCCCTATCCCTATCTTCATCCCCATCTCTAACCTCTATCCCTATCATCTCCCTTCCATCCCTGTCCTCATCCTCTTCCCCATCTCCCAATCCCATCCCCATCCTCATCCCTGTCCCCATCCCGTTCTCATCCCCATCATCTCTACTCCATCCCTATGTTCATCCTCATCCCCATTCCTCTCATCTTCCCCAGCCCCTCCATCTCATCTCACCCGTCCTCATCCCCGTCCTATCTCCATCCCCATGCCATCCCATGTCAGCCCCAGCTGCAGCTGCACTCCCAGCCCCATCCCCCTGCCATTCCCGCTCCTGACGGTTCAGCCCCACACTCCCCATTCCACCCTGAAGTCCTGACCCCACCCCACAGCGCCACCCGCTACCCTCGGACAGAGGGGACTCCCCTCCCCGGGACCCCCGAGGGGCACCCCTGGCTGTCACAGCCCCAGCCGCACCCCCCACTAGTGGCTCTGCTTCCCGGTAGTATTTTTAGATCCAAACATTCGTGCCGGATTTTGGGTCCAAAATTAGAGGGAAAAGAGCTGGAACAAACCATGCTGGGATGATGCAGCTTTTTATTGCGAAGGGGGGCAGGGATTAAAAGGAACCCCTGGAACACAGAACAGGATGTCCTCAGGGTGCCCCTCACCCTGTTCCCTTCACCCTAACTTCCCCCCACCCCCGGTTGGATGCCCCCTTAGTCAGACAGGGAATTTTGTCCTTGGGTCGTCCTTATTTTCCCAGTTTTAATCCGGGAGTTAATCCCTGCCCAAAACCCACTGCCCAGCACCCCTCCCAACAGCCTGCCCCACCCACACCCTGACATCCCCAGCCCAGCGTTGGACTTTGCGTGTCCTTGGGGGGCCCTGGGTGTCCCAGGGGGCAGCAGGATTGGTCCCGGGTGCATGTGATACACGGGAGCACACGTGTGTCAGCACACACACACACAGCCACACGTGTGCACAGCCCAGGGACGTGTGTGTGCCCCCTCACACGTGTGTGACCCCACAGAGGTATCTGCCAGATGTGTAACTCCCCAGGCGGCCGCAGATGGGACAAGGGTACTGGGGTGCTGGGGTGAGGTACTGGGACACTGGTATCTCGGGGTTTTGGGGTGCTGAGGTGTCTTGGAGTTTCATGACATTGTGTGCTGGGGTGCCAAGGTACTGAAGGAGTTGGCTACAGAGGTATTGGAGTGTTGGGGGATGAGTATCCCAGGGTATTGGGGTACTGGGGTGCCAGGGGCTGGGGTGCAGGAGTGCAGGAGGATGGATAGCCTGGGGTATTGGGGTGTTGGGGTGCCAGAATGTGGAGGTACTTGGGGCGCCAGAGTACTGGACTACTGGGGTGCCAGGACACTGAGACACTGGGGATTGCTGGGGTGCCAGGGTACTGGGTACTGGGGTGCTGAGTAGCAGGATGTTGGGGTGTCAGTAGTCCTAGGATGCCATGGTGCTGATATCCTGGGGTGCCAGGGTACTGAGGTGCCAAGGTATTGAGTACTGGGATGCCAAGATATTGGGGTGCTGGGGTCCCGAGGTGCTGGGATAGAGGGATGCTTGGGGACTGGGGTCTTGGGGTGCCAGGATGCTGGAATAGTGGGGTGACAGGCACTGAGGTGCTGGGGTTCCACTGCTCAGGGGCACTGGGATGTTCAGTTGCTGGGGTGCCAGGGTGCTGAGGCACCGAGTTTTTAAGGCATTGAGTACTGGGGTGCCAGGATGTTGAGGTACTGTGGTCACGAGGTGCTGGGAGAGGAGGGTGGTCGGGGATTGGGGTGTTGGGGTGCCAAGCCCCCGAGATGCCAGGGGCTGGGCCAGTGGGGTGCTTGGGAACTGGGGTGTGGGGTGCCAGCAGAGTCAGGGATATTGGGGTGCCAGAGCGGGGTGTCTGCCATGGCGGGGTATCCCCAGGTGTTCCACACAAGTGGAGGGTGCCCACACGGGTTCCCAGGATACGGGGGATCCGTGTGTGCCCCCACTCCGTGGACCAGGACTCACTCCCGTGCTCTGCTTCCCCCGCAGGGGCTGGACTCCGGGCAGGATGGATCCCGTGGATCCGCCGTACCCGCTCACCGGGATCCCGCTATTCCCGCTGCTCCCGGTGTTCCCGGTGCCAGGGGTCCCACCGGGAGCCGCCCGCGGGCCCCAGGATGCCGGGGCTGGTTCGTCCGAGGTCGGGTGTTTCTAATCTGGTTTGGGTGGATTTATTTTTGGGAGCCCGTAGCCTGGCAATGGGCACGTGACGCGCGGGGACACACGTCACCCACGGATCACTTGTCAGCCCCCGTCCCGGGAATGGGACCTGGTGGCCGCGCATCCCACCCGGGCACGCTTGGGGTGGGGGCAGGACACTGCAGGGGGAAAGTTCGCAGCCCGAGCAGGATTTTGGAGGGATGGAAAAGATTGACACCCCTTCCTGCAAGGGAATGGCCACGTCCTGGGAAAACTGAGGCACGGGCCGTGGCGGGGAGGGACACGGACCCCATCCCGTTTGCTCCATTGCTGGACAAGGGAAAGGGTGCTGGGGTGGGGGTAGGCAGAGCTGGGGGGGCTCTCCAGCCCCTCTAAGCGGCTCAGCCCGGCACCCTCCGCACCCCCACCCCACCCTGTGCCACATCCCCCCGTTCCCACCTCTCCCCCCATGAAAGCACCTCCGCCTACACCCCCCCAGCTCCCCTTTCCCTTCCCCAGAGACCGCCCCGTGCCCTCCCCATCGCTTTGGGGCGGCGGGTGGGGAAACTGAGGCAAGAAGCGATACTCGGGGCAGCACTTGGGGGGTCGCACCCTCCGCTCTGCACTGGGAGGGCAAAGCCACGCTGTAGGAAGCAGCGACCACCCCAGTGCGGAGCTCGCAGCTGCGGGGCTCAGGGGCCGCTATCGGTACCGGGAGAGGCGGGCGGCACTAGGACCCAGCAGCCGGGCGGTGCGGAGCAGCCCTCGCCGCAGTGGCTCCAGCCCCGAGCATCCCCCGCCACCTCGGGGACACCCCCCAGCCCCGACCCCTCCCCCGGCCGGAGCGGGGACCCTCGGCTCCATGCAGACCCCCAGGGTAGGTGCCGCGGCCGAGCAGCCCCGCCGGGGGGCGATGGCATGGGAAGGTGGGGAGATGCTGGGGGGATGGGGGAGACTCCCCCGGGGGTGGGAGGGGGGTCCCCAACCGGTGACATCGCTCCGGGGCTCTGGGCGAGGGAAACGGGCAGGGAGAAGGGGAGGGGGGACCCGCGGCTGCACCCCCATTCCTTCAGTATCCCTCCCTCGGGGTGCAGCAGGTGCAGGGGTGGGGACCCCCCACCCCCGTCCGGGGTGTCCGGGGTAGCCCCCACATCCCCCTCATATCCCCGTGGAGGGAGCTCGGGTGGGGGGGGGTCACACAAGGCCTCCAAGCACAAGGGGTGAACCCAGGACTTGGGGGTGCTGGGCCCTCCCCTGATTCTCAGGATCCCCCACCCATCCCAGCCCCCCGGTGTGGTCCCAACACTCAGGGCAAAGGGCTCCACTGGGGTGGTTTGGGTTGAAACGCTGGAATTTGGGGGGTTTACCCCAGAACAGCTCATTTTTGGAGAGAAAAAGGCTTTTGGTTGGGGAAAGGAATTGATGTAGGGGGTTGGGGAGATGGATAGGGGGATATGGAGACCATGTGTGTGGGGGGGTCCCAGCTGTCCCGAGCCCTCCTTGGGATCTCAGGTGTCCCCCAGAGCTCTCTGTCCCCTCTGGCAGCTCTGCCTTCCCCCAGGTGCCTGGGGGCTGTGGCTGGGGGTCACAACTGGGCTGAGACCCACCCTGTGTCACTCAAAGGTCGGCTGTGATCCCACCATGGCTCTCAGGGGTCTCCCCCTTTTTCTGACAGCTCCACCTGCCCCCAGGTACCTGTGGGATGCAGGTGGGAGTCCAGCTCAGTGCTCAGGGGTTCCCCCAACGTTGTGTCCCCTCATGATAGCTCCATGCTCCCTTCAGCAGAGCTGTGACCCCTGCTGTGGCTGTCAGAGGTCACCTGTGAGCCCCCCAGGCTCTCAGAGGGTCTCTCCACCCATGACAGCTCCACCTTCACCCCAGGTACTGGGGGGGCTGCAACTGAAGGTCCTGTTCAGCACTCACGGGTCCCTTCAGAGTCTCTCCCCCTTTTCTGACAGCTCCACCTCCCCCCAGGTACCTGGGGGCTGCACCTGGGGGGTTCAGCTCAGCACTCAGGGCTCCTCCAGAGTCCTGCCCCTTCCAGTGACAGCTGCACCTCCCCCAGGTACCCCCTCGCTGAGCAGCGGGGACATGAGCGGGGCTGGGGGGCACCTTTGGGTACTCTGAGCGCCACGCCCCCAGCGGCCCCCCCGCCCCCGGAGCACCGAGGATGTGAGCATCTGGCGATGCCCGGCTGCGCCGTGCCCGCCGCCAGCCCGGCGGCACAGGATGGAGCCCTTCCTGCCCTCCCCGTGGGGCTGGAACGGCTCTAGAGGGGGGTCCCGGCCCCCCAACAGCACCGCCGAGGCCAAGCCCAAGGACACGGCCTCCAAGTCGGTGGGGCTGTTCTTCATGGTGCTGCTGGACCTCACGGCCATCGTGGGCAACGCCGCCGTCATGACGGTCATCGCCAAGACGCCGGCGCTGCGCAAGTTCGTCTTCGTGTTCCACCTGTGCCTGGTGGATTTCCTGGCTGCCCTGACGCTGATGCCGCTGGAGATGCTGTCGGGCTCGGCCGTGTTCGAGAGCCCGGGGCTGGGCGAGGCCGTGTGCCGCGTCTACCTGTTCCTCAGCGTCTGCCTCACCTCCATGTGCATCCTCTCCATCTCCACCGTCAACGTGGAGCGCTACTACTACGTGGTGCACCCGCTGCGCTACGAGGTGCGGATGACGGCGGGGCTGGTGGCCGGAGTGCTGGCCGGCGTGTGGCTCAAGGCTGTGGCCACCTCGCTGGTGCCGGTGCTGGGCTGGTTGTCCCCCGACCGCCCGCCGGCGCCCGGCGCTCACGGCTGCTCCTTGCAGTGGAGCCGTGGGCCATCCTGCAAGGTCTTTGTGGTCTTCTTCGCCGCCTTCTACTTCGTCCTGCCCCTGCTCATCATCGTCGTGGTCTACTGCGGCATGTTCAAGGTGGCGCGGGTGGCGGCCATGCACCACGGCCCGCCGCCCACCTGGATGGAGACGCCGCGCCGGCGCTCGGCGTCCCTGAGCAGCCGCTCCACCATGGTCACCAGCTCGGGCGCTCCTCGGACCACCCCGCAGAGGATGTTTGGCGGGGGCAAGGCGGCCGTCGTGCTGCTGGCCGTGGGCGGCCAGTTCCTCTTCTGCTGGTTGCCCTATTTCTCCTTCCAGCTGTACACAGCGCTGAGCACTCGGCCCTTGGCCGGGCCGGCGGCTGAGACTGTGGTCACCTGGCTGGGGTTCTGCTGCTTCACCTCCAACCCTTTCTTCTACGGCTGCCTCAACCGGCAGATCCGCGGCGAGCTGGGCCGGCTCCTCACCTGCTTCTTCAAGCAGCCCCCCGAGGAGGACCTGCGGCTGCCGAGCCGCGAGGGCTCCATCGAGGAGAACTTTCTGCAGTTCCTCCAGAGCACCGGGCGCCCACCAGAGCCCCCCAGCCCCGAGCGGGACCTGCCCCCCGTGGATTTCCGCATCCCGGGGCAGATCGAGGAGGAGGCGGCCGAGGGGATGGAGTGGGGCGGGGGGAGCGGGGTGTTCATGCCCGTGGCGGGCTCTGCCAAAGCGGGGCTGTAGCGTTTGGAGGGGTCGGGGTAAATGTGGCTATGAGGGGAGAGATGTCATAGTGACTTGTTGAGGGGGGGTTTCATCACTGCCACGGAGGGTTGGAGGTCCCACGGTGCTTACTGGGATTGCCATGGAGGGTTGGGGGTCCTCGCTGCAGCCACAGGGATTTGGGGGTCCCACGACACCCGCTGGGGTGATGGGGTGGGGGCTCCTTGCTGCAGCCATGCAGAGTTGGGGGTCCCGTGGCACTTGGTGGACTGGGACTGATTCTCACTGCTGTGGGGGGCTGGGGGTCCTACAGCACTCATTGGGGTTTGGGGGGGTCTCTGTCACCACAGCGGGGGATTGGGGGTCCTACGACTCTGGCTGATGTGTGTGGGGTCCTATTGCCGTGGGGATTGCGGGTCCCACCGCGCTCACAGGGGTATGGCAGGGTCCTCATTGCTGCCATGGCAGGTGACGGGGGAGCTCCCACGATCCACGCTGGGCTGCTGCGGTGGGGGGTCAGCACTGCCGCCACTTCGGGGACCGGGGGACCCGTGGCACCATCGCGGTTGGGGGACACAAGCCCAGTGATGGGATAAGGGTGGGGGGGGCTCGTGTTTGGGGTTCCCTCAGGAGGGGTGGCCCCTCTGCAGTCAGGGAAGGGCGGGGAGGGGGGCTGCCTGCGGAGGGGGTCCCCCCATGGCCCTGAGACCCCTCCTCCGCCGCGGAGCCGAGGCCCGATCCTCTGGGGGTGCGGAGCCTGGACCCCCTTCATGAGCGCGGGGTGGGGAAGGCAGCCGGGAGCTGGGGGGCTGGGGCCGCCACAGACTCCACCGACCCCCTCAAGGACTACAACTCCCATCATGCCCGCAAACAGCCGGAAGCAGGGTATTTCCCATCATGTCTCGCTCTACCGAGGCGGAAGTAAGGCGCTCTTTTCCCCCATCATACTCCGCTCTACCGTAGCGAAAAATGATGTTTCCTCCCATCACGCTCCGCTCTACCGGGGCGGAAGTACTCACACTGTCAGCCCTCGAGACTTCATTTCCCGGCGCGCCCTGCGGCGCAGGACCGGAAATCCGGCGCCGCCTCAGGAGCCGCCCGGGCCGAGGCTGCTGCGGCCCCGATCCCGATCCCGGCCCCGCTCCCGCTCGCAGCTCCAGTCTCGATCCCGGTCCCGGCACCCCGCCCTCGGCCGCCCGGCCGCCCCCGCCGCCGCCATGGGGTGCACGCTGAGCGCCGAGGATAAGGCGGCGGTGGAGAGGAGTAAAATGATCGACCGCAACCTGCGGGAAGACGGCGAGAAGGCGGCCAAGGAGGTGAAGCTGCTGCTGCTCGGTGAGGAGGGGCCGGGGGAGGGAGAGCGGAATGGGGGTTTCCGGTCTCGGAGAGATTTTTGGAGGGGCCAAAGGAGGCCTCCGCCCTCAGGAAGGAGTTTGGGAATGGAGAATTGGGAGTTTGGAGAGGCTGAGAAGAGTCCCGAGAGATCCTTAGGGGGGATGTGGTGGTTCACGAGGGATCCCTGTGAGGGCTGGGGAAGTCCCGAAGGATCCTTGGGGGAGCTGAGGTGGTTCATAAGGGATCCTTGGAGGGCTGAGGTGATTCCTGAGAGATCCCTGGGGGGCTGAGCTGGTTCCTAAGGGATCCCTTGGAGGGCTGAGGTGGGTCCCGAGGGATCCCTGGATGTCTGAACTGGTTCCTAAGGGATCCCTTGGAGGGCTGAGCTGGTTCCTAAGGGATCCCTTGGAGGGCTGAGCTGGTTCCTAAGGGATCCTGGTGGAGCTGAGATGGTTCCTAAGGGATCCTGGTGGAGCTGAGGTGGTTCCTAAGGGATCCCTGGGGAAGCTGAGGAGTTTCCGAGGGATCCCTGGGGAAGCTGAGGTGGTTCCCGAGGATCCCCTGGTCCCCGTCCGAGGGAGAGGACACAGCTCATCCCATCCTTTTGGGGGCTCGGGTGTTCTGAGCTGTTCTGGGATGCGGCCCAGGCTTTTCCCGCTGGAATTTCCCCGTGCTCCCTCCCGGCCGCTCGGGGGGAGGGCGGTCCCTTCCCGGTGGGATTGGGCCGAGGCTGGGAGAGGCTCGGCTCATCCCGCGGGTCCGGGCAGGGAGGGGGGGGATGCTGGGCTGGGATTCAATTCCCAGTCAGGGAGTGGGGGTGGAAGAGCTGCGGGTGTCCGTGCGTTTGGGAGCAGCAGAGGTGGGAGATCCTGGGGGATTAAGTGCATGGGAACAGGAGGTGTCAATTCTCTGTCTTTTGACTTTATCTCAGGATCTGGGAGGAGCTGGATGGAGGATTTCCCTTTAGGACGGGTGGCAGATTCTCTTTAGTGGAGTTTTGCTTTGTTGGATCTGTTTTGGAGTTCTTGGAAGTGATGATGGGAGCTCAGGGGAGGCACAGACTGCCCTGCCTGAAGGCTGGGGGAGCAGAGTGGGATGAGATACTGGGGAGAAGTTGGATACTGGTGTGAAATCCCTCCTTGTGAGGGTGGCAGGCCCTGGCACAGGTGCCCAGAGCAGCTGTGGCTGCCATGGCAGGGCATGGACTGGGATGAGCTTCTAACCCAAACCAGCGTAGGATTCTGGAATTCTGTTCAAATCCTCTCATTTTCTAAGCACTACTCAGGGCTGATGAACCATCTGCTGGTGCTGGTCTCTCTTTTCAAGGTCTGGATATATATTTTTGGTTATCCTGATTTTTCTGTCTGGGAGGAGACAGATGGAGTCTGTGAGGATCTGAACAGCAGCTCTGAGTGGGTCCTTTTAGAGCAGGATGTGTGAAGGAATCATCCTGCTCCAGGATCCCTTTTTCTTTTCCATTTAGCCCATTCTCTGCACTCCCTGCAGGAGCTGCTCTGAGCTTTGTACTTGCTGTGTCTGTGGAAAAGCTCTTGGCTGTGTGTCAGGAGAATCCTTTGTTCTCCAGGTGTTTGTTTTGGTGTTAATAAGCAGCACTTGCACATTCTCTGGAATGGAATAATTCTTTCCTCATATTTTTGTATGACATTTTTCCCAAAGCACCAAAGGCTTCTTATCAGCAAACATGGAATGGGGGAAGTATCCCAAAAATTGTACAATCATCAGCTGGAATGTGTTAAAAACCAGGTGAGGCTGTAGAACTCAGAGCAGCAGCTGATTTTGGGTCACTGTTGGCTTTGGATGGCAGGAAAATTCCAGCACTTCCTAGTGTGTCTGCACTAAGGAGTTTTTTAGGAGTAATTGGATCCTCTGGATCTGCCTGATCCCAGGTCAGGTTTGCACCTGGCTGTCACTTGCAAATCTCTCCCAGGTGTTTCCTGGTTTTGAAGCTGAGTGTGGTGATTCCTGAGAATAGCAGGGAATGCTGCAATCTCCCCACACACATCCTTGATGTGCAGGTAAAGCAGATAAGGGGATTCCCAGGAAAAAATTATCTGCAGTGGGAACATCCTTTCAATGAGGTAATAGAAGCTGATGGAAACATCCAGGAGGATTTTTCCATTGTGTGAGGAAGGGGTTTTTATATCCCACATAAAACTGTCTGGATCTGCAGAGTCTTGTACCATTCTGCCCCTCTCAGAGAGGGTTGGTGAAAAAAGAATGGATTTTTCCTGAAGTTTAGAGTCCACACATCCTTCCCAGCTCCATGAAAAGTTCTGCCCCAGTTTGAGATTACAGAGTTGTGATGAGCAAGGAAAGGTCTGTGCCTGTGGAGATGGAGCTGGATCCTTCCCAGCTGGGGTGTGAGGAGAGGGCAGGCAAGGATGGACCCAGAATCTGGAGAGGGAGAAGAAGGCAAATACAGTGAAATTTGGGTGAGAAGAGAAATACAGCCCAAATCAGGAGATTTGGAAGAGGAATCAAATGAACATGAAAATCAGGAGATATGTGGGAAAGGACAGGAATAAAATACAGCTGAAATCAGGAGGCTTAGGAAGAGAAGAGAGAGAGGAAGGTAAATACACTGAAAACTGGGAGATTTGGAGAGAAAAGAGGAAGTAAAATACAGCCAAAACTGGGAGGTCTGAGGAGAGGAAAGGAAGTCAAATACCCCAAAATCAGGAATTTTGGGAGAGGATAGGAAGTCAGAAATCCCCAAATCAGGGTTTCTCTCCTCCATAACCCTTATCTTCTCTTGAGCAGGGGAGGAAGGAGAGAAAATTCCAGTTGTGTTGCCTTTTTCCAGGAGCTTTGGCTTGAGCTTTTCACCTTCTTCCTGGCAGAGGGTTTGGATGCTGGAGGAAGTGGCCCCAGCACCTGGATAACTGCAGGATTGCTGGGATAAAGTTCATCCTGCAGCTCTTCCTGGCACCTTCTCCTCAAGGATTTCAAGCCCCTGTGTTGTGTTTCCCTTTCACAACTCCCAAGTTTGTTGAGCAATTCTAAGTTCTGGGGATATTTTATAAAACAAATGAAACCTGGGGATTGAATAATGACTGACCCTGTGGGATGTCATTATTGTTCTGTGTTGGAATGCCACCAGCACTGGCAGCTGGCAACAGTGAATTCACTCTGTGGAACAGCTCCTGGGAGGCTGGGAATGGCCCAGGAGCCCTCAGTCCCATTTTTCTCCTCCCTCTTGCCCCAGGAAAAGGCTCCTTGGCAGGCACACACAGGTCTCTGCTGATGGGGAAACCCAGCAGATTTTTCCAGCCAAATGGAGGAGGGTGCTGGAGTTGCTCCTGCTTGGGGGGAGCTACCCCAGATCCTTCTCTCCTTGCAGTGCCTTTTCTAAGGTCTGCCATGTTTTTCTGGGCTGTGTCTCAGGGGTCTGTGTGACCCTGAATGGTGAAGCTGGATTCCAGAGCTGTCCCATTCCCAAATCCCTGGGTAAATGGTGGTTTTGTGGCTCTGTGTCCTGGTTTAAAGGACAGGTGTCTGCCAAGAAAGGCAGAAGCTTCTCTCTGAAATGGAGAATGTAAACCCCCTCCCTCCAAATTATTATAATTTGGAAATTAAGGGGCTCTCAGGCAAAGATATGGCAATTAGGAATAACAGTTCTTTAATAGGAAAATTAAAATACAAATACAGTATTACAAAGAACAATCCCAAACCCTGCCAGAGTCAGAATCCAAGCTGACACCCGTCAGTCAGTCAGGGTGGTGGCAGCAGTGCCATTCCATGGTGGCTGCATCCTCCTGCAGTGGCAGATGTGGTTCAGCTGGAGCAGTGCTCCTGGAGAAGGTGCAGTTTCCTCTGAAGGTGCAGGGATGATGTGGAAAGGTCTGGCTTTCCTCTGGAATGCAGTGGGAAAGGTGCTCTGATGTTCCAAATCTCAGTTTTTATCTGGGTAGGAAAGGCTTGGCTCCTGCCCTGGCTGGAGCATCTCCCAGTGGGATGATGGAATTTTATCAGTCATGCACTGGGACTCACTGGCCATGAACAGGAGATATCTCCTGGAGGGAGGATGGACTGTGGGAAAGATAAAGATGATTGCCCAGCTGGTTTAAAGATGGCCCATTAGCAGAGAATATGTGCCAGGAGATCAGGGTCACTGCCCCACCTGGCTGCAGCAGATGGGGACAGAATCCACATTTCTGGCCACATCAACCCAACACACTCTGGCTCCGTGGATATACCAATATTGGGCTGATTTTGCCCCAAACACCCTGTTACCCAGCCTGGACAGCTTCCCTGGGTTTGGATACACTGTGTAATTATGTTGAAGTGGTGCTGCTAATTAATGCAAAAACAATTAAAAGTTTATTTTAAAATAACCTTAATTTGCATAATTCACCCTCCTCCACTACTCCAGGGCTTTTCCCCACCACTGATTTTTCCAACTTTTCTTTCCTGAATTCCCCAAAGCTTTGGTTTTAGGTAAGGAAGTGTTTTCTGGGGATGCCAATCCAGGCAGAGCTGGTGCTGCAATTAATGATGTCATTAATGGAAGTGGCTTTTCTTGGAGCACAGCAGCTGTGCCTGGGATCCCTATTCCAGAGGAGCCATCTGGGGGTTAGACCTGGCTGCTCCTCAGCTCTGCAGCTACTGGATGCCCTTGGCATGGTGATAAGAGGCTCTGGGATGGGGTGTTGGTCTCCAGATGTTGTCCCAGCAGTGCCTGCTGCTCCAAGTGTCCTTCCTTGTGGGATCTGCTGTGGGAATCCTGCTGGGGAAGCTGCAGGGAGCTGTTGTTGCTCTGATCTTGAAGGTGTCTGGGTCTGCTGGAGGTTCCTGATACTCGTGGCCATGGGAGGATTCTCCTCACACAGTTCACAAGGATCTGGCTCAGGCCAGATTGCAGAGACCAGGGAAGTTTTAGGTTGGATATCAGAGGAAATTTCTTCATGGCAAAGGTTGTCCAGACCTGGCATGGGCTGCCTAGGGCAATGGTGGAGTTTCCATCACTGGAAATGCTCAAAAATCTTGTGGGTACCTGGGACATGGATTAGGGGTGGACATGGCAGTGTTAGGATATGGTTGGACTCAATCTCAGAGGGCTTTTCCAACCTTAGCAGTTCCATGATTTCATGATTCTAATTAATTTGATAGCAGGTCAGATCTCTTTGAAGGCACAGCTCTTCTCTGGGCTTTGAGCTCTGGGAAAGTCTTTCCACAGCTGTACTGGAGGCTGGAATTTCCCTGTCCTCAGATGTGGGAGCTGCAGCTTCCTCCCACCTTCTCCCACCTTCTCCCACCTTCTCCCACCTTCTCCCACCTTCTCCCACCTTCTCCCACCTTCTCCCACCTTCTCCCACCTTCTCCCACCTTCTCCCACCTTCTCCCACCTTCTCCCACCTTCTCCCACCTTCTCCCACCTTCTCCCACCTTCTCCCACCTTCTCCCACCTTCTCCCATTTTTCCATTGGGTTACCCAATGTGCTCTGTGTATCTTCCCCTTGATTTTCAGTTCTGCCCTTTTCCCACCAAAACCAGATGCAGGACAGACAAAATGCTCCTTGCCTCCAGGGTGCCTGACCCCCTGGAGTTTTTCAAGAATCAGCCATGGTTTATTTGATCTCCTGGAAAAGAGATCTTGTCCCACCAGGGGCAGATGCAATCTTTTGCTGCACAATGCCATTTTCCAGCTGTGGGATGGGAATTCTGCCCCCTGTATACATCATGCACTTGTGTCAGGACACAGGGGTGAGTGTCTATTCCCAGCACTGGGATTTGGGGATGGACAATTTCCAGCAGACAGCTTGGTCAAGGAATTGTGATTCCATCCATGCTCCAAGAGCCCTCTGTATATGGTTCAAGTTTCATTAAATGCTGAGGCAGTGCATTGAAATAACTTTTCTCAGAAGAGCAGGGGGAGCTGTAAAGTGGAATTTTTAAATTAGATCATGGATCTAATCTTCTGGAAGTTTGGAGTGAGCAGAGCTGTGCCTGCAGCTCCTGGGATGCAGCAGGCACTTGTTCCCTGCAGAAGTGGGATTGAGAAATACTCTTTTCATGGCTTAGATGTGGTTTGGAGCTGAAATGAGGGACAGATGCTGATTATTTTTCCAGCACACTGTTTGTGGTGATCCCTGTGCTGTCCCCTTTGTTCCTGGGGATCCGATGCCTGGCTCTAGTTTCATGTTTTCCCAGTTGGTGTTTGGTCACTTCAGTGCTTCCTTTAACCTTCTCTGGTTACCAGGGTGGTACTGCCTGGGTCACTTTAGAAACAAACACTGGGAATGCTGGGACACAAACTTGGCCTCCTGGAGCTCAGGGGTTTGGGGTCTCCATCCCCTGCAAGCTCTGGCTGTTTGGGGAATGAGCTTATCCCTCAGCAGGAGCTGCCCTGTTTGGGAACAGCTCAGGGTTGTTGTCCCTGCAGGAAATTCAGAGCATGTTTGACTTTTAAAAACAGGCCCAGCACAAGATGACACTTGATAATCAGGAAAATGCAAGTATATCTTTTCCAAGCCTAGGTCTTCCCTCTGTTCCCACTCTCTCCATGTTATCTGTTGCTTTATCCCATTTTACAGGCCTTGCTTGGCTGTTTCTCTGCTGTTGCCACCCAGACTTGGACCCAAAGTCACCAGACTTGGCCTTTTTATCCCAAATCTCAAAGCACATCCATTTATCATGACATCCTGGAATGGATTGAGTTAGAAGGGACATTAAGGCTCATCTCATTTCATGGCCAGGGGCACTTCCACTTGTCCAGACTCTCAGGGGCAGCCAAAGCTTCTCTGGGCACTCTGTGCCAGGGCCTCCCCACCCTCCCAGGGAACAATTCCTTCCCAATACCCCATCTAACCCTGCCCTCTGCCAGTGCAGCCATTCCCTGTGTCCTGTCTCTCCAGGCCTTGACCCAAGTCCCTCCTCAGCTCTCCTGGAGCCCATTTAGGCTCTGGAAGGGGCTCTGAGGTCTCCACCCCTGGAATTGTCCCAGGCCAGGCTGGATGGGGCTGGGATAGTAGAAGGTGTCCCTGTCCATGGCAGGGGGTGGGATGGGAAGAGCTTTACAGGCCTCCAAACCCAACCCATTCCATGATTGTGTAATCCTGTGTGTGGATGGGGAGCTGTGGGGAGCAGGGGGTGCCCAGGAGGCTGGAGCTGCTGGTTTGATCTTCAGCCAAGAGCCACACAAGGCCTCTCCATGGGGGTCTCCAGCCACACTGCTTGACAACAGCCATAATTCCTTCAAAACACTCCTGGGGGAGATCAAAGGGCTGGGAAAACAAATTCAAATCTGAGCTCTGTGCTCATAGAATCCCAGGATGATTTGGGCTGGAAGAGATTTTAAGGTTTATCCCATTCCATCCCCTGCCATGGGCAGAGACATCTCCACTAGAGCAGGTTGCTCCAAGCCCCATCCAGCCTGGCCTGGCACACTCTCAGGGGTGCAGCACAGGGGTGTTGGCTGATGGTTTGTGGCTATTTCAGCAACTCCTTAAGGAATTCCTCAGGAATTTCAGTGACCACTCAGGTCTGGGTGTAGGGGACAGGCACAGGTTCCTCCAGCCTGATGCTTCCCAGGAATATTTCAGCCTTCTGAGTGGTCATGGGATGTTTCTAAGCTTTAAAGTAATTGTCAAATTAAATAGGGTTGAGGCTACAAGAGTTTCAATGCAAAAAGGAAACCCCCTGTGTCCTGGAGCCAACCTGGTAGAGCTGGGAATGCTCAGCCTGGAGAAGTGAAGGATCCAGGGAGATCTTAGAGCTCCTTACTGTGCTTGAAGGGGCTCCAGGGGGTCCAGAGAGGAACTCTGGGGAAGTGCCTGGAGTGTCAGGGTGAGAGGGAATGGCTTCCACTGGCAGAGGGCAGGGTTAGATGGGATATTGGGAGGAATTGTTCCCTGTGAGGGTGGGGAGGCCCCTGAATCCCTGGAAGTGTCCAAGGCCAGGCAGGACAGGGCTTGGAGCAGCCTGGGACAGTGGAAGGTGTCCCTGCCATGGCAGGGGGTGGAGTGGCAGGGGATAGAAGATCCTTTCCAGCTCAAACCATTCCAAGGTTCCTTCTGTGATTCTAAGTCTGCCATTGGGGCTGCTGCTCTTCCTGTGCTTGTCCCAGGTACCTTTTGGTGGGAAAAGCCATGTCAGCTTCAGCCCATGTGCTCCAGCAGTGTTTGGAGTGGCACTGACATGATCCCAGGGTTTGTGTTGTTTGTTTGCAATATGCCATTCTTTACCCAAGCCTCCACTTTTTTTTTTTTCCTCCTCCAGAGCCTCCTGTGGATTATCCTGTGCCATTGGCTCCTGTTCCCTGTGCACTGAGGCTGTAGCCAGCCCCTGTGCCCTGTTTTATTTGAATATATTGTTTTTCCCATCATTCTTGTGGAACTAGAAGTGTCAGCTTAATCTCTCCTGGTTCCTGTTGACTTTTCCAACACTAGCTGGTTTTTTCAAGCCTGGTGGTACAACACTACTCCTTTCTGCTGATTCCCAGTGCAGTTCTCTTGCTGCATGTGATTCTGTGGCATCCAAGAGTTTTCCAGGTGTCCATTGAAACTGAAAACCTCAACAAGGGAATTTGGCATCTCTGTTATCAGGGATGTCAGGATGTTGGGATGTGCATTGCACACCCTGAGGCTGGAAGGAGGGAAGTGATGAAGAGGATGAGCATTTGATAGTTCAGCTTTCCCCAGCTGTGGCTGCACAGCTCCACAGGGTGCTGGAGGCTGTTGGGGAGATATTCCTCATGGAATACAATTCAGGAATGCAGGTGGAAAGCTGAGGAGGGTGTTGGTGGGTGAGGGGAGGTATCCATATTCCTTGTGGGATGAAATAAAGGAAATGTGTTTATCAGGAAGATACCCATGGGGATTGAGGGTGATTTGAACAGCTCCTGCTCCACACTTCCAGTGGCTCTCAAGCCATGGGATGTTTTTGGATCTGGACTGCTCCCAGCTTGGTGGTGCTGTTGTTTGGGCCCCTGTCTGAGGGGAGCTGGTTCCATTTGGGATTTGGGAGCTGTAAGCACAGCCAGATGATCCAGCACTGCTTCCAGCCTGCTCCTCATATGGGGGGTCCTGTCACATTCCCAGGTCTGTAACTCACCCCTGGAGCTTCAAGTGAACTCCTGGGTTTATTCCTGAGCTGTTTATCAGGGGCTGTTGGAATTACTGAGAAATAGCCCTGGATTTGGGAGCTCACCAAGGGCTGCAGCACTTCAGGAGTGGGCCAGTGGAGTTCCTGCCAAATCCCTACAGATTTTCTGAACTGGCTGTTGCTGGAGGTCTGAGCCAACACCTGTGTCAGGCCCTTCAGTTTTATCTTCCTCACTTGGACTTTAATGGATTTCCTGGATGCATCCCTGTTCCTTCCCTGGAAGGATTTGTTTCAGCAGTGACCTGGTTTCTCTTCAGAAACTTGCAGATGTTCCAGGGGCTTTTCCCCTTAATTTTGTGCATGGAATTCCTTTCCTGAAGTACAGTTTAATGCAGTTTTGATACAACTTTAGGGGGGGGAAAAAGCACTGAAAACAGGATTTTTAGGACCTTCTGGAGCAGGAAACTGGATACTTTTGTCTGGAAGATGCAGGGAGTCTGACCTACCTCCTGGGAGAATTTTTAAAGCAAAAATCTGGGGTTGTATGGAATTCCTCCCTTGGAATTCCCAGTCCAAGCTGTGTTTTGTTGCTCTTTTCCCTGTAATCTCCAGCATGTGGCCATGCCAAGTTGCTGGTGCTCCAGGAAATCCTCTGGCTTTCTTGGGGGAAGTGGTTGGATTCTAATTTCCCCCCTTTGCTTTCCCAGGGTCAGATACAGCTGGAAAAACTGCTCCAATTCCCTCCTGCTCTGGAGGGAGAAGGGATCTGGCTGTGGGAACATGGGCAGGGATTGCCAACCTTGGAGGTGGAATTCCAGTATTTACCTGCTGAGCTTTCCCTGAGAACTTGGGGTGTTACTGGGATGATTTGGGATGTTACTGGCATGGTCTGGTGTGTTGCTGGGTGAGGTGTGGGGGTTTTTAGAAGCTGTGGTGTGTCCTGGCTCCATCTGGTTTCCAGAGGGAATAGCATTGAGGACAGGGACATTATGGAATTCTTGCTCACTGTGTCCATGGAGTGGGGCAATCTCTGTAAAAGATGAGCTGCTCTTTGTGTCCAGGGTGGGATGAAGAGGTTCCTGCTGCTATTTTGGGAAAAGAGAAGTTAAGGCTTCTGAACAACATTCACACTGAGCTCAGTGTGAATCACATTTCTTGTGGCAGAATGTGATCCCTGTGTAGCCTTGCTCATGGGAACAGAAGAGAAAGGTTTGGTTCTCCTTTGGCAGGCACAAATATCCCAGGAACACCTGATTTCCATGGGTTTGACTCCACTCTCACATCTCTTGATCTCTGAGGTCTTCCTGCATCCCCATCTAGTCCCTACCTAAGATCCCAGTGTTGGGGGCTTTTCCTGAGGAATCTGTAAGAATTCCAGTGTAACTCTATCCACTCTTGATGTGAATTTCTAGTGTGGAACATCAATTTGCTGTAGGCTGAAGCAGTGTTTTAGTAGAATTGAAATTCCCCTTTGTTATTCCCCTGCTGAAAGTTCAGCCACACTGGGTATAAACACCTCACCTGGAAGTCCCAGAGCTGGGGATGAAGGGTGCAGGATAGAAGCTGCTGAGTTGGGCCAATATGGATCCCTTCAGACAAACCCTTTCCAGTGGGCTGGAGAAAGGGGAATAGCAGCTTGTCCAGTGTGAGCATCTGCAAGTGCTTAGAGAAGCATCAAAGGACAGAAGTGAGACCTAGAGATGTTGAAATTAGGTCCAGAAAGGAAGAGTGAAATGGGGATGATTGGCTGGATTGAAGGGAGAGAACCTTCCAGACATTGCATTCCACCCCCCTGCCATGGCAGGGACACCTTCCACTGTCCCAAAATGCTCCAAACTCTGTTCAGCCTGGCCTTGGACACTTCCAGGGATGGAGGGGGCACAGCTTCTCTGGGAAACCTGTGCCAGGGTCACACCACCCTCACAAAATTTCTTTCCAATATCCCATCCAATCCTCCTTTGTCAGTGGGAAGCTGTTCCTCTGTGCCAGACCAGACATGGGCAGTGTTAATCCCTTTTTTCCCTGGTATTGCCCATCTCTTGGCCATCCCAGCAGGAGCTCCAGCCTTCCATTCCAGAGCTGGAGCTGGAGGGGAGATATTTTTCAGTGAGTGTTAATGAGGTACCTTGTCTGGCTCTTGCCTGAGAGAGGGAGAACCTAGAACAACAGGAAAAACTTCTTTAGGAATAACAGCTCAGTGCTTGGCCATGGCTGAGGAGCCAGTTTGGAGTAGTGAGTTGGTGAGGAGACAGTTTGGAGGATGTGGGTTCCTACTTTCTCCCTCTGAGGTAAGGTGTGAGTAACCTTGGAGAGCACAATTCCTGCTCTGCCAGGAAGTGTTTGGGGTTGAGGAGGGAGGGGGTTAAAGAATCTGATTGGAATCAGTGCTGTATTGGCAGGGTTGGATCTAATGGGGTTGGTGACAGGTAGAACAGAGATTATTTTGGGATAATCTGAGGAGGAAATGACTGTAAATATGGTGCTGAGAAGGCAGAAGCAGAGAGGTCATGTCAAAAATCCCTTCTCAGTCTGGATTTGGGACTGTTTGGGGACACTGGAGATTTGAAATCCCAGCATTTGGATCCTGAGAATTTGGAGAGTGGATGTGGGAAATAAAAATAAGGACTTGTATCCTCCTAGGGGAAAGTGCTGAGTCCACAAGGTGTTGATGTTTTCATTCCTCACCACAAACACTGAGCTGCTCTGGGAAAGCTGGGAATGTTCACCCTAGGGGAGGGAAGGATCCAGAGGGAACTGAGATCTAAAGGGGCTTCAGGAGAGCTGGAGAGGAGCTTTGGGCAAAGGTCTGGAGTGACAGGACACAGGGAATGGCTTCCCACTGACAAAGAGCAGCATTAGATGGGATATTGGGGAGGGACTCTTCCCTCTCAGGGTGGGCAGGCCCTGGCCCAGTTTGCCCAGAGCAGCTGTGGCTGCCCCTGGATCCCTGGATGCATCCAAGGCCAGGCTGGACAGGGCTTGGAGAAAACTGGGACAGTGAAGGTGTCCCTGCCTGGAGCAGGGGGTGGAACAGGATGGGATTTAAGGACCCTCCCAACCCAAACCATCCTGGAATTCTGTGGGTGCTTTATTCCATCCTGAGTCATCTATCCAAACCCAAGCAGGTCCAGCATCATTCCTTGCCTACAGCCAGCCCAGCTCAGGGAGTCTGGAGGCTCAGGAGCCTCAGGCAGGGGCAGAGCCAGCTGAGCTGAGCTCCTGCTGCCACACAGGTGAGATGCTGCTGACCTCAGGAGCACAGTCCTGCCTTTGGGACAGGCATGGGGGCAGCTCAGCTGAGCTCCACAAAGCAGGAAAATGATGGTTTGGAATCCATTGTCACTGCCCTGAGCCATGCAGGAGGGACTTGATCCCAGTGCTCTGGGGCAAAAAAATAGGAAAAACAGGCAACTTGCTGGTTTTTTGCAGTCAGGAATAACTGACCCTGCTTCAAGGGGTAATTGACCTCCCAGGGATAACTGCCCCTCCCCTCTTTCTCCCAGGGATAACTGCCCCTCCTCCTTCTCCCAGGGATAACTGCCCCTCCTCCTTCTCCCAGGGATAACTGCCCCTCCCCTCTTTCTCCCAGGGATAACTGCCCCTCCTTCTCCCAGGGATAACTGCCCCTCCTTCTCCCAGGGATAACTGCCCCTCCTCCTTCTCCCAGGGATAACTGCCCCTCTTTCTCCCAGGGATAACTGCCCCTCCCCTCCTTCTCCCAGGGATAACTGCCCCTCCTCCTTCTCCCAGGGATAACTGCCCCTCTTTCTCCCAGGGATAACTGCCCCTCCTCTTTCTCCCAGGGATAACTGCCCCTCCCCTCTTTCTCCCAGAGATAACTGCCCCTCTTTCTCCCAGGGATAACTGCCCCTCCCCTCTTTCTCCCAGGGATAACTGCCCCTCTTTCTCCCAGGGATAACTGCCCCTCTTTCTCCCAGGGATAACTGCCCCTCCCCTCTTTCTCCCAGGGATAACTGCCCCTCCCCTCTTTCTCCCAGGGATAACTGCCCCTCTCCTCCTTCTCCCAGGGATAACTGCCCCTCTCCTCCTTCTCCCAGGGATAACTGCCCCTCTCCTCCTTCTCCCAGGGATAACTGCCCCTCCTCCTTCTCTCAGGGATAACTGCCCCTCCTCCTCCTCCCAGGGATAACTGCCCCTCTCCTCTTTCTCCCAGGGATAACTGCCCCTCCCCTTCTTCTCCCAGGGATAACTGCCCCTCTCCTCCTTCTCTCAGGGATAGTTGCCCCTCCTAGGGATAGTGCCAGAGGGTCACTTCCCACCTGGCCCAGCTCAGTGACTGTGGCAGCATCTGATGATGCTGAGGCACTTTGGTGTCTTGTCCTGCAGTGAGGGATGGGAGCTGCTCTGTTGGATAAATTCTCATTCCAGTTCTTCAGACCTGCCTCCCATTTGGCTGCCCTTGCTGACCTCTGGAAACTGAGAAATTCCAGGGTTTTTTAGCCAATTCATTCTTGGTGGCTGAATTGGCATCTGTAAATAAAATCTGGGAAGGATGTGCCAGGACAGTGTGGTGGAACTCTACTACCAGCAGCAATGCACAAGGAATATCCTACTCCAGACTCCATCACCTTCTCTGTGGGAACTGGAAATACCACATCCTATTTTCCCTTTCAGTTTCATATGGTTAATTGGATGGTTTTTGTGTTTTTCAGGTGCTGGAGAGTCTGGGAAAAGCACCATTGTGAAGCAGATGAAGTGAGTGCAGTGAACCTTTGTTTTTGTGTGAGATGGGATAAAAAATATGTGGTGCCCTTCTGGTTTGGCTTGGGAGTAAGATGCTGGTTTCCTTGCAGGATTATCCATGAGGATGGCTACTCAGAGGAGGAATGCAAACAGTATAAAGTGGTTGTGTACAGCAACACCATCCAATCCATCATTGCCATCATCAGAGCCATGGGGAGGCTAAAGATAGATTTTGGGGAAGTTGCCAGAGCAGTGAGTATTGCATTTATTTCCTTAGCCTGTAATATTCCTGTGTTATGAATCCTGGAGTTTCAGGATTCCTGTGTAATTCCTGTGTTAATAAATCCTGGAGTTTCAGTCTGGGGCAGAATACATTTGTTTCAAGATGAAGTAGCAAAAAACCTTCATAACTTCAGTTATGAAAACATCAATATTTTGCTGAGGTTCTGGGTAAGAACCTTTAGTAGTTTGAATGCTCAAAAAAAAAAAAAAAAAAAAAAAAACCTCTCCAAATCTTTCTCTAAATTATTTGAATTTTTGGGAATTTTAAGTTTGAAATTTTGGGAGGTTTGAGCCCCTGCTTTTTCCCTCCCCTTGAGCTGCTCATTCCTTGGCCTGTTTGTTGCATTTATGTCCAGCACTTTGAGCCTTGATCCTTGTGGTGATGGGAACTAGAGATTCCTGGAAATGTGCAGGAGAAAGGAATTGTGTCAGCACAGGGCTACACTGTGACTGTTCTGCCCCTGCTGCAGTTGATCCAGCCCTTAATAATAATTTGAATTTATGGTATTTATTTTGGATTTGTGATTCCAAGTCGTGGCCAAAGGGCACATCTTCACTCATATGTTCACCCAGGCTGCTTCAAATTCTCCCAGACTTCTCTTCCACCTTTTTTGGTGCTCGTTGAAGCTGAGTTGGGATCTTGGAACAGGAAAGATGCTGAGTCCAAGTCCTTTCTCCACTTCCCCATGCTGAAGTGGCTTCACAAGAGCTGAAGGCCATGAATTTTCACCACCTTGTCAGGCTTTCCCAGGAAAAGTCCAAATACATCAAACTATGGGGTGACCCACAGAGATCCAGAAGTGGGGTCCCTCTGCCTTTGGCTGTTAGCACCTTGATAAAGTGGATTTGGGATCAGCACCCTGAACCTGGCACATGCAGGGTTTGGGGCTCAGGGCAGAGGAGCTGGTGTTAGGAGGAGATTGCTGGGATATTGGAAGGTCTCTCACAGCTCCCACAAGGACCTGACAGGTGTGATCAGGGTAGGAATAAAGGCAGAGGGGGCTGTAGGGCAGTGTGGGGTTCCCTGTGCTAATCCACTGCATGACCTGGACAAGATCATGGTCCTGCTCTGGCTTCTGAGGGGGATTTCTCATGCTCAGATCCCAATCAGTCCATCCCATCTCCTGATGAAATGTTTTATTAAGGAATCAGTCTCCCTCACTTCCCACAGCTCTAGCAGCAAAAGGCAAATCTCCAAAACTTTGCTCCCATCATCTCTCAGAACTCACTTCTTTTCATTTTCTCCTGTGCTGTGCCACACCAACAGAGGTTCTCCAAGTAAAACCTCTAGTTGAGTTCATTGCTCTGTAATGACAGAAATCCCATGGTTTTGATGGGAATGGTGCCTTTGGAGCTGTGATCCTCTGGAAGTGCTGTGGCCACCCACCCCGATCAGAGCATCTCACCCCACAGCCTGGAACTTCTTCCCCAAAAATTCCCTTTCTGCCTGCAGCAAGCAAACAACTCCATGACTTTTGGGAGCAAACTGGATGCAGTGGGGTGTGGTTAATCAGAGCAGTGCTGAGCTGCTGCTGGGGTGTTTGGGAAGGTGCCTGTGGTGATGCCAGCTGTGTTGTGTCCTGCAGGACGATGCCCGGCAGCTGTTCGTGCTGGCTGGCAGTGCTGAGGAGGGGATGATGACAGCTGAGCTGGCTGGAGTCATCAAACGCCTCTGGAGAGACCCTGGAGTGCAGGCCTGCTTCAGCAGATCCAGGGAATACCAGCTGAATGATTCTGCATCCTAGTAAGGAACCAGCACCAGCTCCTGGGCTCTTCCAGCTCCCACAGGGGACCAGGAGTGGGGTGGGATGGGTGGGAAGGTCCTGTCTGCACTGCTGGTCCTGTCTGACTGAGGATGGAGTGCTGTTTGTCTTCTCTCTATGGAGCATTGGGGAAAACCTCACATTCCTTCTTTTGTGTCTTGGTTGATTTAATCCTGGAGTAGTTTGGGTTGGAAGATCTCATTCCATCCCCTGCCATGGGGGGGACACCTTCTGCTGTGCCAGGTTGCTCCAAGCCCCATCTCATCCCTCCCTAAACATTCCAGGGATGGGGCAGCCACAGCTCCTCTGGGCAGCCTGAGCCAGGGCTCCCCACCCTCACAGCAAGGGATTTCATCTCATTTTAATATGTGATTTTTGACAAATTTGCTGGTTTCATGGAAGAAACTTGGCATCTTGTGCTAAGGTAACACGAGCCCAGGTGTGCCCAGGGGGCCAAGAGGCCAAAGGCCCCTGGCTGGGATCAGGAACAGGGTGTCCAGCAGGATCATCCAGTGCCTGTCCCCTGTGCTGGGAACTGCTGAGGCCACAGCTCCAACCTGGGCTCAGTTTTGGGTTCATTGTGACAAGAAGGACATTGAGGGGCTGGAGCATGTCCAGGGAAGGGAACAGAGCTGGGAAGGGGCTGGAGCAGCAGGAGTGGCTGAGGGAGCTGAGAAAGGGGCTCAGCTTGGAGAAAAGGAGGCTCAGGGGGAATTTCTGGCTCTGCACAACTCCCTGACAGGAGGGGACAGCTGGGGGGGGTCAGGCTGTGCTCCAGGCAACAGGGACAGGAGGAGGGAAAATGGCCTCAAGCTGTAGCAGGGGAGGGTCAGGTTGGACATTAGGGGGAATTTCCCCTTGGAAAGGGTGGTCAGGCCTTAGAAAGGGCTGCCAAGAGGTGCTAGAATCCCCATTCCTGGAGGTGTTCATGGAACAACTGGATGTGGCACTCAGTGCTCTGTTCTGGTAACAAGGTCAGTGGTTGCATCCTGGAGATCTTTTCCAAGCTCAGTGATTTTGGGATTCCATTGAAATGGCAGGTGCTTGGCTGTGTCACCTCCATTGTCCCTGCAAAGGGGAGCAACACTCCTAGAATTTAAACTGCCACTTTCCTGACATTCAGCAATTCCCAAAATGGGATCCCCTCACCTGGCAGGTCAATATTCCCAATTTTTTCCTAACAGTTTTCCCTTTTCTCCTGTCCTTGGCATCTCACAGGCAATGCTGCCTCTAAACTGTTCTGATTCTAAAATCTTCTTGTCCTGGTCCTAAAATCAACACAGTTGCTGAACAGCTGGAAGGTTCCAAGTAGATAAACAGGCTGCTAATGGAATTTTGGTGAAATGTCTCATCTTTTACCAAGGGCAGGTTAGTGCAGGAAGGGGAAATTGTTCCTTTGATGAGCAAAACAGTTGCTGTGTTTTTCCTCTCGTGTTCTTGGTCTCTCTACAACAAAGATTTGGCATTCTGAAAGTTGATTTTCAGCATTTCCAGCTGAAAATTCAGTTTAAGCTTTAAAACTTGGAAAAATGAGTTAGGAAGAGCTTTGTGGAGAAGTTTTAGCTGTACCACAACTCACTGCCTGCAGGTTTTTGCTGTTCAGAGCATATTTGAGCTTGAAAATAAGGCAGAATCCTTCATTTGCAGCATTTTGGCAGGGGTTTGGATCAAGGGAAGGGCTGTCAGGAATTTTCTTGGATTTGTGCATGCCTTTGCAGCAGGAAAGGAGGAAATTCAGGTTCCAAGGGAGGAAAGAGATTGATGAGGAGAGGGGAAGGAAGGAATGATTTAATGGAAGGATGTGAAGAAGAGGAGGAAAGCTTTAGGACCTGGGCAGAGAGCAGGAATGGGGATGAAGGAGGAACCTTGGTGTGTGTCTGGATGGCTGTGGAAGAGGAAGATGATGAGAGCAGCTGGAGAAATGGAGCAGATTGGGAAATGAGGGTGTTATCCTGCTTTTGTAGGTACCTGCTTGACCCAGCTGCCTTCCAGAGGTGGGATTTTGGAGGGATCTTCCTATTCCTGGGTATTTGCCACTCACCTGTGTCCAGGTGCAGCTCTGCCTGCAAGGAGCTGGCACAGCCTGGCATGGGGACATTGCACCCAGGATGAGCCACTCAGGCATTTCCTGAGAAGTGCCCCAGAAAATTCAGCTTCCTGTCCCAAAAGCACAGGAAGTTGCACCAAACCAATATTATGATGCATCTGCAGCCTGGCAACTCCACAGTTGGGAAATGCTGCAAGTGGGTTCATTTCTTAGTGGCAAATTCACACCATTAAAGGGCTGTTCTTCCAGAATTCCCAGAATTTTCCTCTCCCTGCATACATGGCTCCTGACCTGCCTTAGCTCTGGTGTTCCCCAATTAATTCCCTTGTCCATGCTTAAAATCATGGAATATCCAACCTGGAAAGGACCTGCAAGGATGAAGTCCCTTGCACAGAACATCCCAAAATCCCACCCTGTGTTTGGGGGAGTTTTTCTCCATGGATGAGAACATTATCCAAAGGCTCTTTCAGCTCTGGTAGTCTTGGGGCTGTTCAAGTGCCTGACCACCAAGGAGGGATGTCCTGCACTGCTTTTTGTGGTGGGATGATGCAGGCTCTGTCCCACTTCTCTTGGGAATTTCACTTCCCTGTTCCTCTCATTATCTCCTCAAACAGCACTGAAACCTCAGTGTGAGCAGCTGTTAAACCTCAGTGTGAGCTGCAGTTAAATCTCTGCCCCATTTGCTGGTTTTCCAGCTGAAATCCAGTTTTGTCCTGTGTTCCCAGACCAGTTCTGGCTCCACATCAGATTCTGGGGATGAGACACATGGAATGGAGGAAGAGAGGAACAGACAAGTAACTGCTTGTGAAAATCAGGTGGCATGAAGAGCAAGGGTGCTGTGGCAGAGAGCCAAACATTTCAGCTTGGAATTGTTCCAGAAACTCCCCTTGCTGCTGTTTCCTGCATCACTGGGCACTTTTCCCTTGTGCAGGCAGAGATCCTGCCTGGCAGAGCACTGCCCTGGCAGACTGGAGATGACATGGGAGGAGAGAAGGTGAAGGATGGCACTAATCCAAACCATCTATCCTGGAATCAGTGTTTTCCATGTTTTCTTCCTTTTTCTTTCTTTTTTTTTTAAACAACACTTGAGTAGCTCCTGGTCCAAGCTGTTGATGTGGCAATGTGCCTTTCCCAGCAGCATCTGATAAAGCCCCCTGCAGCCACCCTGGGTTTTGTGGGGTGTTGCAAACATTCATTTTTTTAACTTGCATTTTTGCAACTTCCCATTTGTCTTTTCTCCCTAATGTGAGCAATGGCTTTGTGGCTGCCAGCTCCTGCCTCCAGTCAGGGCTGTGGAGAAGCATTTGGGACCTCTGTGCACAACTTGGGAAGGGAAATTAAATCCCCTCTGATTCCATGGGCAGAGACACCTTCCACTATCCCAGGTTGCTCTAAGTCCTGTCCAGCCTGGCCTTGGACACTTCCAGGGATTCAGGGGCAGCTGCTCTGGGCACCTGTGCCAGGGCCCCCCCACCCTCACAGGGAGGAATTCCCTCCCAATATCCCCTCTGAATGTGAAGGATATTTCCATTTCACACATCTCCACATTTTCAAGATACTTGGAAATGTCACCAAGCACATAATGCTTTAAGTGTTTTGTTCCTAGTTTTGATATTTCTCCTGGATGTCAGGCAGGTCTCATCCTGTGGAAGCTGTAGGTAATTATCTGCAGTCTCATGGGCAATTAGCACAGTTCCTGATCAACCTTTCTCTAGTCCTACATGTCTCCTCCTGTTCCCAGATGCCAGTTCTGGCCTAAATTCCCTGACATGGTGCTGGATAAAACCCAGATTATTTCTAAGTGGGGTTTTTCCTTTTCCTCATTTTCTCTCCTCATCTTTTATTCCTTCCTTCCTCTTCTTTTTTCTTCTCTTCTTCTCCCCTTTTCCTCTCCCCCCTCCTCCCCTCCCTTCCCCTTCCTTTTTCTCCCTCCCCTCTTCTTCCATTCCCTTTTCCCCCCCTTTCTCTTTTCCCTGTCCTTCTTCCTCCTTTCCCCATTAAGGACTTTCAGAGCCATTTGTGGCTTTGAAATTCTTCTTCCCAGCACCAAAAGGAGTGACTTGTAAGGGAGCTCCCCATTCCAAGGCTGCTGTGAGCAGGATGAGGAGGGGAGCTCTGTTTTTTTCCTCATTCATTTCCCAGCATCCCTGTCCTGCCATCCCTGCTTCCTGGAGCTGTCTGGGTGTGGGATGTTTCCTGGAATCAGACTGGAATTGCCAATACTCTGTGATCAGAGAGCTGGGAATGTTCAGCCTGGAGGAGAGAGGGCTCCAGGGAGACCTTACAGCTCCTCCAAGAGCTGGAGAGGAGCTGTGGACAAGGAATGGAGTGACAGAAGGGGGATGGCTTCCCATTGCCAGAGGGCAGGGTGAGATGGGATATTGAGAAGGAATTCCTGGCTGTGGCTGCCTCTGGATCCCTGGCAGTGTCCCAGGCCAGGCTGGATGGGGCTTGGAGCAATCTGGGATAGTGGAAGGTGTCCCTGCCCGTGGTAGGGATGGAATGAGATGAGATTTAAGGTCTCTTCCCACCCAAACCATCCCAGAATTCAGGGATTCAGTGATCTCTGCACACACAGGCATTGTGCCAGCCTGGCACAGGATGTCCCAGGAATGCTTGGAGGGTCAGCAGGACAAAGGAGTGACACTGTTGGTTTGATCAGCACTTTATTTGTACTCAGGGCCTCATTTTAAATATGAAAAAAAAGGAAAACAAACCCAAATCAGCTTTTTGAAAGCTTGTGGTGTTGAAGGATGAGGAATAGCTGGCTCTGTAAACACAGGGAAGGAGTGACACAGCCTCAGCCTATGGAGGTGAGGGAGGTGGTGGGAAGGGATTGGAAGTGTGTGGGATGAGGGGAGACAGCAAGGTCTGTGTTTGTTCCCAGAGCTGTTTGTGAGGTGTTTCTGACTGGGCAGCTGGGGCCAGGAGCCACTGGGAACAAGGAAATTCAGCTTCTCCAGGTTTTTGGGATATCTTTTTTAAGTTCCACTTAATCTGCAATACAAGTGGCACTAGCTGGGCTCCACAGGCTGGATTTTTGGGAGGGCACAGCTGCTTCCTCTGCCCACACTTGGCAGGACTTGCAGGGTTTCCCAGAAATCCCCTTTGCTGGGTTTTCCAACCACTTGCATTTCCATGGGATTTGCCCTTTAGGTCTCTCTGGAATTAGTCTGGCAAAGTTTATTGTTTCAGGCAGCAGCACTGAATCTGATCTGCCTTATTCCCTGATGGAGTTTGTTTGGGAGTTTGCCAGCTCCATTCCCTCCTCCCTGGCTGCTCCCAAAGCCTTAATTAGGAATTATCCCACTTTCAGTGCCCAAACTTCCAACTGGCTGTTGGGAGCAGGTGCTTTACAGCTTCAGCTTGGGCTTGGCAGTGCTGGGGTAAGAGTGGGACTCTATCTTACAGGACTTTTCAGCCCAAACAATTCTATGATTTATCACATCCTTGATGTGACCTGTGTGAAAACCAGGCTTTGAGCAGCTGCTGGGCCAGTTCTTAGCATTTCCTTTGGCTTTTGATAGGTTGTTGGAGATACTGGTAGTAGAGAGAGAGGAGAAAAAAATCTGGGCATGTGAGTGCCTGAGCAGAAATATTCCTTGGTAGAGGCTGAGGAAGGTAAATACCTTCCAAATCCTGTTTTACTAAACTGAAACTAAAGCCAGGCCTAGCCCTGGTCACACAGCAGCTCACAAACCTGCCATCCTCTGCAGATGAGAGGGAGGAGAAGACTGGCTCTGCTTGGACTAAATCCACTCTGATCCCAGCTCTGTGGGAAAGGCCCCGTGGCAACGGGCAGGTCCTGGCAGATCACTGAGCTCTGGGGTTTGGAAACAGGGCAGGGCTCTGCAAGTCCTGGCCAGGGGGATGCTGGAGCTGTTGGAGGAGGGATGTGTTGATGGGGTTCCTAGCACAGCTTCCAGGCACATGGGAAGAAGCAATTCCTGGCTTACAATAGATCTGTGATAACAACGGGGGATTTTGGGAGCGTTTATTGCACCCATCAGAGCCCTCCCAGTGGGACAGGGCTGGGGTGATTGAAAGCTGCTCCCCAGAAAGAGCAGTGCCTGTGCCATCCCTGCAGAGCTGTGGGATCTGTGTCATCTTTGTGAAAGCAGCAGGCTGAGCCTGGAGGGAAGATGAGCTCAGAGGTGTTGCTGGCTGGAATGGGATTTCTGATCCTGCTGGGAATCATCTGTGCTGGTGTGCCTGAGAGCTGAACTCCTGAAGGAATGTGCTGGGGCTGGCATTAGTTGAAGTCTCAATGGGAAAATTTCTGCAAGGATGTGGCTTCTTCAAGGCTGTATGTTCAGAGAGTGCTGTGTCAGCTTGTTGGGGAAGGAGGTGACTGAATCTTGGGATGGTTTTTAAGGCTTCATCCCTCCCTCCTGGCTGCTCTGACGCATCCCTGCCCTTTAACAGCAAACCCTTGGATTTATTGCTTTGTGCTTTGAAGCGAGAGACCTTGAGTGTGGATTGCCCTGGGAGATCCAGCCCTGGCACAGCTCTGCATTCCCTCCCTCCCCTCCCCAGCCAGCTCAGCTCCACCAGCACCACCTCCACACTCATCCAGGGAGGGGTTCAAATTCCCAAACCCCCAGAACATCCCTCAGAACAGCCCCAGGGGGTTGTTTGCTTCGAGCTCTGTGCTGTGTGAGGGAGATAAATAAATTCTGTGCTTTGTTCTGCACTTTATAAAAGATTCATGGTGAGGCAGCCGACTAAAAAAAGCTTCTTGTGTTGTCTCTTCTGGTTTAGTTACCTAAATGACTTGGATAGAATATCCCAGCCGACCTACATTCCAACTCAGCAGGATGTGCTGCGGACCAGAGTGAAAACTACAGGAATTGTGGAGACTCACTTCACCTTCAAGGACCTGTATTTCAAGTGAGTGAAGGGCTGTGCCCATGCCCTGCACTGGGGCACATCCCACACTTGCTCCTGGTTGAACTGTCCTCCTTCCCTCCGTTATCCCTCTCCTGGCATCGCTCACTGGAGAGACCGGTTTGACTTTGATTTGCCTTCTGTTCTTTTCAGCTGCTTTTATGTTGGAATCGCAGACACAGGTACTGACTGCTCCTTTCCAGGACCCAATCCCAAAAGTAATACTAAAAGGACACTGACTGGAGTTTGAGTTTAACCCTTTCCTGGGAGCAGAGGAACCGAGCTGTGTGCGCAGCCAGGCTGTGGCTCGGGGGTGCATGGTGTGCTCCATGTGTTCCTCTGGGAATTGCCAGCCTGTGCCTGGCACTGCAGGGGCTGGGACTTTGCTGTCCCCTCTGCTGATCCAGTCCCTGGCAGGCTGTGGATCCAGCCTGCTCCTGGCAGTGTCCCTTTACATGTCACTAACGAGCTTCCTCTAACCTCAGAGCGGCTCCCGCTGCCTCCATTTGCTGAGGCTGCATCCCTCATTCCTCACCTTGGGTCCCTGTAGCTCCCCTTCCTGCTGCTTAGGAATTCCTTGCTTTGGATCCCATGTGTGCTCCTGACAAACAGCTGGAGCCCCACAGCACTCCTGTGCTGGAGGGTGGCTGTAGGACAGTGCCTGTGGCTCAGCCTCCTTCCCTCTGTCTGTGCTGATGGTTTGGAGCCTTTCCTGCTCACATTCCTAAAATGAATCTGTTGGCTTCTTTAGAAATGGGGTGTGAAACACTGATGGAGTTGCAGCAAAATCCAGGTGGTGCTTCTGAAATCCAAGGATCCCAGACTGATTTGGATTGGATGGGACACTAAATCCCATTCAATCCCACC
The DNA here is from genome assembly GCF_903797595.1 of Erithacus rubecula. Classification (NCBI taxonomy): domain Eukaryota; kingdom Metazoa; phylum Chordata; class Aves; order Passeriformes; family Muscicapidae; genus Erithacus; species Erithacus rubecula. The sequence continues at coordinate 1,678,417 of NC_136678.1, forward strand.
CCCCTGCCATGGGCAGGGACACCTTCCACTATCCCAGGCTGCTCCATGCCCTGTCCAACCTGACCTTGGACAGTTCCAGGGGTGGAGCAGCCACAGCTGCTCTGGGCACCTGTGCCAGGGCCTCCCCACCCTCACAGGGAAGGATTCCTTCCCAATATCCCATCCATCCCTGCCCTCTGGCAGTGGGAATCCATTCAACTTGTTCTGTCCCTCCACACCCTTGTCCCAAATTCCTCTCCAGCTCTCATGGAGCCCCTTTAGGCACTGGAAAGGACTCTCAGGTCTCTCTGGAGCCTTCTCCTTCCCAGCTCACCTGACTCCAGAGCAGAGGGGCTCCAATCCTTGGAGCAGCTCTCTGGTCTCCTCTGGAGAAGGAAACTTTTGCACAGTTTTTGGGAGAGCAACATTTTGGTTTCTGAACTGTGCAGTTTAAGAATATTTTTAACAAAAATGCCAAAATATCAGCATTATTGATGTATTTATGCAGCTTCTGGTCCATCCAGGGAATAACTTGTCTTCCCATGGTGATGGATTGGGATTAGCATCTCCAGTGTGTTCCTTAATCATCTCCACCCTCCTTCCTGATCCCAGCCAGAGCCATTGATCATGTGCAGGCCCCAGACACACGAGGTGGTGTCCCAGAGGGATTTGCTCCACAAAGGGAAGCAGTAATCCATCAGAAACCCTGGTGCTGCCAGCTCTGCTGTGATATTCCATGTCAGACATTAATAATGGGATGGGGAAGCCACAGTGACTGGAATTGGGATGAGCTGAGTTGTCAGGGATGCTCTTCCTTCGTGGATCTCTCTGTGCTAATGGCAAATGATTCAAGCCATGGAAATATCCTGGATTCTGACAGAGATTTCCATTTTTTCTTCTAGACCAGAGGGTTAAATAGAAGATGGGAGTTAGTTTGGGATTGTTAAATCCCCCCCTGGACAGCTCCTTGTCTGCTCTGGAACAAATCAATATCTATGACTTAATAGCTCAGATATTAACTTGATTTAACTAAATCCCAGTGCTGGGCTCTCATCAAGATATTTGAATGAGCAGGGGCTGGAACTACTTGTGACACAAATTCCTATTTAATTAGAAACTAATTCAATTTATACAGAAATTCCATAAGCACTGCTCTGCCTTTAACCTTCAGTACCTGCCATTATTTTTAAATACATGAAATAATTTCTTAACCCCCTTAATTTCCTCCTGGGTTCCAGCAGGAGCTTGCAGGTAGTGTGCTCTAAATAATCCATTTCCCTGGAGGTGCTGTGAGAAAGTGTTTGCAGTCCAGTCAAGCGAATGGATTGTTGCTAAGGAAATAGGAAAGAGAACAAAATCAGCAGAGCTCTGGATGGTGACTTCCAGTTCTTCCTGCTGATAACCAGAATCATGGCTGGGATATTAAGTCTCATCCAGGGACACCTTCCACTAGCCCAGGTTGCTGCAAGCTCTATCCACCCTGGCTTGAAAGAAAAGAGAGGATTCTGATTTAAAATCCCCTCAACCAAGAAGGGAATTTTAAAACCCCCTCTCCTGAGAGAACCTCCCAAAAGCCTGTGTGTTCCCAAGCCTCTGCTCAGCCTCCCCCATCCTTGGGAGCACTGGGGGCTGGGAGGAGGGGTGTGCACTGCTGCTGAGCCACTTCTGCCTCTGCCAGGATGTTCGACGTGGGAGGCCAGCGCTCGGAGAGGAAGAAGTGGATCCACTGCTTTGAGGGGGTGACTGCCATCATCTTCTGTGTGGCCCTGAGTGACTATGACCTGGTGCTGGCTGAGGACGAGGAGATGGTGCGTGCTCTGGGGTTTGTGGCTGCAGGGAAGGGAGCTGGGAGCATCCTACTTCCATCCTGCACCAGGCTGGAACGTTCCTGGTGTGCTCCTGCTATTGAATTGTCTGAGAGCTGCAAGGACAAGCTGGAATCTTGCCCCACAAAGTGATAACCTCATGGATGGGTTGTGTTTTTCCACCTTCCTGGTTGCTGGGAGATGCCTGGAGTTGTTCTCATGGCTTGTTCCCTGCCTGTGAGTCACTCCAGGAAGGAGCAGGAGGAGGTGACCTGTCCCCTTGTGCTCCTCCTGAGGCAATGGCAGTGAGGATGTGGCAGTGTCACCCCAGTTTTGAGCCTGGCCTGTGCAGCAGAGCCTCTCTCCCCCATCCCACCTTTCCCTAACATCTCTCCTGTTGGATTTCCTTTTCCAGAACCGGATGCATGAGAGCATGAAACTCTTTGACAGCATCTGTAACAACAAATGGTTCACAGACACCTCCATCATCCTCTTCCTGAACAAGAAAGACCTGTTTGAGGAGAAGATTAAGAAAAGCCCGCTAACAATCTGCTACCCAGAGTACACAGGTAGGCTGGGATCACTGGGATCATCTGTGTCACCAGGCCAGGAATGGGGAGTCAGAGCCTTGCACAACCCAGAATCAGTTCCAGACTTTCCCCAGTTCCTTCCCTGTGCCTGCTGGACAGCATCTCTGGCCTGTTCAGTTGGCTGATAGCTCATTTTCTTGGAAAAGAGCTGTGGTTGGGAATAACCTTTGTCCTTCCCTGAAATCAAGTGTTGCATTCCAACAAATCAAGGTCACTTCATTTCCACACCTTACTGGGACAGTAATTCCATTTAAATTCAGTTTTAGAGGCTGTGGAACTTAACCACATCTTGCTCTGGCTCCTGTCCACGCTGGAGTGTCTGTGTTTGGCACAGATTGTTCTGGAGCCCGTCCCTGCTTTACTTCCACACAGGTGGAAGGTTTTACCCAGGCACTGCTCATGTTTAAAAAATCCTTCCAATCTCTTCAAAGCTTGATTTCTGTGATCCCAGAGAAGCTGTGGATTCCCTGTCCCAAAGTGCTCGAGGCCAGGCTGGACAGGGCTCGGTGTAGTGCCAGGTGTTCCTATTGGGGGTGGAATGAGATGGGATTGAAGGTCCCTTGCAGCCCAGGACTGCCATGATTTGTTACTCTTTGTCCCAGCACACAGCAATCCCTGGATCCCATGTCCAGGGTCACTGCCCAGGGAATAGACTTCAGGTATCCCAGAAGGAGTTAATGGTGGATTTGGATTTGTAGCTGGATAAGGCAGATGGTTGCAAGCAGCTTAATATGGACTTAAAAGCTCCCGTGAGGCAGTGAGCAAAGCCAGGGATCTTCTCCTGTGCAGGCTCCAACACGTACGAGGAGGCAGCCGCCTACATCCAGTGCCAGTTCGAGGACCTGAACCGGAGGAAGGACACCAAGGAGATCTACACCCACTTCACCTGCGCCACCGACACCAAGAACGTCCAGTTCGTCTTCGACGCCGTCACCGACGTCATCATCAAAAACAACCTCAAGGAGTGTGGGCTCTACTGAGAGGTAACTCCAGCTGGGGGTGTCCTGCTGGGAGCAGCTCTCTCTGCTCCCTTCTACATTCCTGCTTTCCTTCCCAGTGTTTCTGCCTGGTGAGCCCCAGCCTCCTGCTGCCTCGTGGGGACTGCGACGAGCATGACCCAGGAGCAGAGAACATGTGGAATCCTGGAATTCTTTAGCACAATCTTCTGTCTTAGGGACCTTTTATTGCTGTGGGATGTGGAATTAGGGCACAGTGAAGCCACGTAGTGGGAGTAGATCCTCCTGGCATCGTTGGACAGCGTGGTCTCCAGGATGTGCCATGGATTCCAGCTGGATTCCAGACCTTGGATATGTAGCTTTCTCTCTTCCTTTGGTTATCAAGCCACCACTAGTCTGTTTTTAAGGGTTTTTGGTTTTTTTTTTTTCCATCGAGAAAACTATAACTTTACTAAACTTTATTTCTTTATTTGCAAACCTTGTTTTAAAAATAATAATAATTAAAAAAAGCAACAAAAAAAAATCACTTAACTATGCACATGTGAGCAGATCCTGCAGAAAATATTCCTCTTAGCAGGAATTCCTTGTTTTTAACACTTGCTATGGCCAGGATTTAATATTTCTGCAGCTACTAAGGGATCCTTAGACCTTTGGCTTTTTTTCCATGTGTGATTTGTTACCATCCTGCTCCCCCCAGGCTTTGGGAAAGGCTCCTGCAGCAGAAGGAGGGTTTAGGTTCTGTTGGGGGTTTGAGCCCAGTTTTATGCCAGTATGGGAAGGGATTTGTGCTCAGCATAATCCCAGCTCAGTTGGGAGAGGAGCTGAACCCTCACTGGGGGAGAAAACTGCTGCTTCCCAGGTCCCAAACCACTGATTGCTGTGCATTTTTTGGGATGAAAACGGTGGATTATTCTGTGCTGCCTTTCCCATGGCGCTCCCTGCCCAGCCCTGTCTTGAGCATGCCTTTACTTTGTCTGTGTGGTGCCAAATCCCTGTTTCCCTCTAGTGCCATCCCTAACCAGTCCTACATTCCTTTGCTGATCCATGATTGCATCCAGACTCCTCCCAGTTTGTCATGTGTACAGTTGGATCTGTTAGACTTGTTGGCAGTATTAAAATGGTGAGTAAAGATTGTAGCCTTTTCTCCACTTTATTCTTCCTTTTTCCAGGAGTGTTCCCAGCTTTTGTGCTTTGCTGGAGAAGGAAAGGAAGAGCTTTGATGGGAACTGGGTGGAATTATCTGGACAGGGAGGTTCCTTGTGCTTTATCACCCACCACTGTTGGTGCTGTGCTGCTCCCAAAGGCTGGAGTCATGCTGGCACAACTGGAACATGCCAGGAATCCCATTGCCCATTGGCAGGTGGATAATTACTGCTTATTTATAGCCCAGATCTCACTGGCTGCTGTGACCCCCCATGGGAATTCTGCTCTGGGCACTTGTGGGATGGAGGTGAGATTGTTCTGAGAACACTTGATTAGAAATCCAGGATAAATTCCTCAGGGATGCTCATGCCTGCTGGCAGGGGGAGCCTTGAGGGAGATTGCCTGTTCTGGAATCCTTTCCAAGCTGTCTGGAGCTGTGTCTGCTTGACAATTTCATTCCAGCCATCCTACCTGGGATAACTCATCCAGGAGCTTCATCTCATCCAGAGGTGCTGCCCAGGAAGTTTTTTGGGGTGGTGACCCCCATCCCACCCTCCCAGGAGCCCAGCAGTGGCCATGGGGTGATCCAGATGAGATCCAGAGATCCATGCATCCCAGGATGGATGCAAAGGAGGTGAAATATCTCCTGATCCAGGCTCTGGGACACAGGAATAGAGCAAAGTGGAAGTGGGAGAAAGGAAGAACATCCACATCATGCATATTCCTTTATTGTGTTTTCTACACTTAAATGAAGCTGCATGGGAGATCTCTGCAGGAGACAGGGAGAGGATGGATACAGGGCTCATCTATGGATTATTTACAAACAGACAGAGCAAATGCAGCTCTAAGTAGCAGAATGAAAATCTTTCAAGTAACCATTTCCTCTTTATCCAGCCCATTCCTGGGCTGGGGTTGGGATTCCCTTCCCCAGCCTCTCCTGCCTGAGAAATTCCCTCCATTTAGGGCCCACAAACCCCTGATTTGTCCTGCCCAAGGGCTGAGTTGGTTCCCAGGAAAGACTGAGGTTGGTTCCCAGGAGTGACTTGGAGATAATGAAGCCTCCACCTTCCCCAGAAATTCCATCCTGGATTAATCCAGCTTTGGTCCAAGGGTAGGAATGGGCTGCAGAGGGAAGGGCAAGGGGGCAATCTATCTACCTAGTCTATCCTACCTCCCAAATTCCCTCACTATTCCTATTCCTGGCTCTGCTCTCTGGTGTCAAACCTCCTGTAAAACACTGAGAACAGGGGTTCTTCCTTGGGAAAAAAGAGGAAATGGCCATGAAAGGGAGCAGGAAGTTGAGCTTCAGCCCCTTCCTAGTTTGAGTTTGGAAGGAGGCAGATTTGGGCAGGTCATAGAAAAAGTGGGAGCGAGTGATGTGTGGTGGGGGTTGGTTCTTCCTTTGGCTCTGCTCAGCAGAACGGTGAGATGGGAATGGTTTCTTCTTCTGGGAGGGAGGAGAGAGAACAGGGAGTTAAACACAGGCAAGGAAACAAGGGAAATTTTATGGAAACAAGGGAAAACTCAGGTGGGGTTCAGCAACATGTGTCACCTCATCCCTTTGCCTTCCTCCGTGGTAATGAGGATGGAGCATCCCCCCCACACCTCCCCCTTTTCCAAGTGCCACCTTCTGGTGCCTCCTGCCTGCAGGGAACCTGCTTGAGGATTTTTTGGTTGTTTTTGTTTCTGGTTTTTAGCTTTTTCCTGGTTTTTTTGGTAGTATTCAAGGATAAAAGAAGCACCAGAGGCTCCCTGAAAAGCAAAGTGCCAGAGTCAGTGGCTGGGAGCTGCTTGGAAAGGAGGGAGAGAGGATGGAATTCCTGCTGCTGCTCAGAATTAGTGCAAGAATTAGGATGATAAACCCTAATTAGGGTGATAAACCCTAATTAAAGTTTTAGAATGAGCTAAAATGCTGGGAGCAGCAGAGTGTACCTTGGGAAATTCCCATCCACTGAGGCTGGGCAGGTGGAATTGCAACAGGAGAGGAATAAAATTATTCCCTTTAGCTCAGATGGATTTGGGAATCTCTTTTTCATCACATGTGCAAGGGTGGGAATGGTCAGTCTGAGCCCACCCCACTGTGGGATGGGACTGAGTCCCATGGGAGCTCAGCAGATGTGACCATGTCCCTGGGCTAATGGGACCCTGCAGTTCCCCCTCCCCACTGCTCCCAGCCCATCCTCCCCTCCCCTACTGGGATTTCCAGGACTTGGTGGCCAGTCATCCCACCACCCCACAAAGCAGGATGGAGCCAGCTCTGATCATCCTTATCCCCCTCCCACCCCTTTTTTGGGGATGGAGCCACCTCTGTTCATCCTCATCCCCAGCTCTTTTGTTTTGGGATGGCACCAACTCTGCTTATCCTGATCTCCAGCCCCTTCCCCAGTCTTTTTTTGGGGGGGGGATGGAACTGGCTCTGCTTTTCTTCATCCCCTTCTCCTTTCCCCAGCCCTTTCTTTTGGGATGGAGCTGGTGGTTAATGTCCTTCCCCGCTACCTCTGTCTTTTTTTGTGGATGGAGCCAACTCTGCTCTTTCTCATCCCTGTCCTCCTTTCCCAGCCCTTTATGGGAGGTATCCAGGTTTGATCATTTTCATATCCCTCCCCTTCCCCAGCCCTTTTTCTGGAATGGAACTGGCTCTGCTCTTCGTCACCTCCCTCTCTTCCCCAGTCTTTTCTGGGATGGAGCCAAATCTGATCCTTCTCATCCCAGTCCTCTTCTCCAGCCATTTTTCCAGAAGGATCCAGCTCTTATCTTTATCCCTCTTCCCTTTCCCAGCCCTTTTTGGGATGGAGTCAATACTGACCATCCTCTTCTTCATCCCCCTTCCATTTCCCAACCCTTTTTGGGATGGAGTCAATACTGACCATCCTCTTCTTCATCCCCCTTCCCTTTCCCAGCCCTTTTCCTAGCACGGAGCCAGCTCTGCTCTTCCTCATCCCCTTCCCCAGCCCTTTTTGGGATGGAGCCAGCTCTGACCACCCTCCTCCCCTCTCCTTTCCCAATTTCCTGGCTGCAGCCTCTCTGCCATACCTGCTGGTGCTCAGAAGAGGCCACAGTCCTTGAGGTTCTCTTTGATGATCACGTCTGTGACGGCATCGAACACGAACTTGACGTTCTGCGTGTCTGTGGCACAGGTCATGTGGCTGTAGATCTCCTTCACATCCTTCCTCATGTTGAGGTCCAGAAACTGGGTCTTGATGTAATTCCCTGCGTCCTCAAACGTGTTTGGACCTATGGGGGGAGGGAATCAGAGGAAGAGGGTGGAGTGCTGACCATGTGTAGCACAAAACTCCTTTTTACCCCATTTCTGTTCTTCCAGATGCCTTCCTGAGGCCACATCTGTCCTCTCCTCAGCTCCAGCCTCCCAGGATTTCATTCACCACCCCACAGAGCAAGATGGAGCTGGTTTGGCTCATCCCCATCCCCTTCCCAGCCTTTTTTTGGGGGATAGAACCATTCTCATCATCCCCATCTTCCCTTCCCCAGCCTTTTTTTGGGATAGAACCATTCTCATCATCCCCATCTCCCCTATCACATCCCAAAACCGAGTTGCTGCATCTTTGCTGGGACCACAGAACAGCCCAGCCCCTGGTTTGGGGGATCTCAAGGCGGAGGGGAAGGGTCTGGACCCACCATCATACTCTGGGAAGCAGATGCTGAGATGAACTTTCTTGATCTTTTCCTCAAAAAGGTCCTTCTTGTTGAGGAAGAGGATGATGGAGGTGGCAGCAAAGAACTTGTGGTTGCATATACTGTTGAATAGGTGCAGGGATTCATGCATCCGGTTCTGCAGGGAAGCAGATTGTCATGGGTTGGCCCCCTTTGGGTCACTGCAGCCCACCCCCAAGCCCCCTTTCCCAGAAAAGAGCTTTTCCCTGTTTGCTGCAGCAGCAGCTGCTCCTGGTGCCTGCCCAGTCCCTCCAGCCCCCCAAAATCACAGATAAATCCAGGTGATGCTCAGGGTAGGGAGTGGTTCCAGTCCCTCCCAGGATTGTCAGAAAAGGATTGTGGTGATTTTACTGGGAGATTTATCCATGGGATAAGCCTGTAAGGAGGGTGCTCAATGAGCACCTTGCCAGTCACCAGGGGGATGCTCATGGTGGACCATGGCTTCTGGCTGTTACCCACAGCTTCAGGAAGGAGCTGGAAAAACTCCAGTTTTAGAGCAGATGTTGAGTTCTTAGTTTGCTGCTGGGTCATCCTGAGGGGATGAAGATCCATCTAAACAGAGCCAGTGGAGGGTTTTCTTGATACAAGGGGGATCCTCCATCTTTGTGGGCAGCAGGTGGGTTCTCCAGGGATGGTTTTCCCTCATCCAGCTTCCCATCACAGCAGCAGCTTTTCTGTGTGCAGAGCACTGGCTCTGCCCTGTCCTGTGCTGGGTGAGCATTCCAGCCTCTCCCAGGGCTGCTTTCCTGCATATGGCTGAGAAAAGGCTGCAGGCTCCTGCTTGGCCATGGCAGGGCCCAGGGATGGCAGATCCCAACCCTGATCCAGCTTTAGCAGAAGGTATTGGGATCCTAAGGAGATGCCAAGGAAGAAGCTGCTCCTGCTCTTCTTGTCTTCACCTCTTATCTCTTATTTCTTCACAGAAAAGCCCATTATGGGGCTTCCATGTTCCTCCTCTCTGGGTCTGTGACCTCTGAGCTGCTTTCCCAGGGCTCTGCTGGTGCATCCCTCACTGCACACCCTTTGGATCATGTCCTTGTGCCCCCACACTGGGAGGGTGGAAGCTGCTCCTCCTTCCCCCTCTGCTCACCTTGGAGGACACAGTGAGGCACAAGGTGTCTCAGATTTTCCTTCATCCCAGGGTGTTCCTGGCTCTTCTTTCTCTTCCCTTTGGCTCTGTTCCAGTTCACTGGTATGTGGCCATTCTCCAATGGCTCTCAGGATCTGCTCAGGAGCACTTGGGGGTTTTCTCATAGGCAGACCCATAATGGCCCAGAGGAAGTGCAAACACCTTTACTGGCTGCAACCGGGTGGGAACCAGCTCCATCCCACATCTCCCACACCTTTCCTGGATCACCCAGAGCATCTGACAGTGCAGAGTGTTGTTCCTCCCCCCTCAGAGCCCCCTGTTCCTCTCCCCCTTGGCTCCCAGTGCCTCCAGGACCCCTGACCCACCACTTCATCATCCTCCACCAGCACCATGTCGTAGGCGCTCAGGGCCCCGCAGAAGATGATGCAGGTCACCCCCTCGAAGCAGTGGATCCACTTCTTCCTCTCTGAGCGCTGCCCTCCCACGTCAAACATCCTGGGGAGGGGACAAGGATGAGGGACACACACCCCTGCTCCTGACACCCCCAGTGCCACATCCTTGGGGAGCAGGAATCACTGTCCATGGAAGGGCATTGGTGGTCCCTCCAGTGTCAGGCTTATCCCAAATTCCCTCCCTGCCATCAGGGCTGGGGAGGGATAATGGAGGAGTGGTCATGGAAGTGAGGGAGGCTCCCACACACCTGAAATTCAGGTCTTTGACAGAGAACTTGGTCTCGATGATCCCTGTGGTCTTCACTCGGGATCGCAGCACGTCCTGCTCGTTGGGGAGGTAGTTGGCAGCTGTGATCCTGTCCAGCTGGTTCAGGTAACTGAGGGGACAGGAACAGACGTGACCTGCTGCCAAGGAGCTGCCCGTGTCTCCCCCTTCCCCTGGAGTTTTGGGGATGGTTGTGAGGCTGAGCCCTGCCAAACACTGGGACTCCAAGGCAGTGACCTCCCTGGGGGAGCTGAGGGACATCAGGAGTGGTGGAGTTGCAGGTCAGTGCCACTTTTGGGATGGGGATGGCACTGGTGGGATGGAGCATGGCTCTTATGGGATGCAGAATGGCACCAGCTGGATGGAGGAGGACAGCACTATGGAGGACAGCAGCAGTGGGATGGGGGTTGACAGTGGGATGGAGAACTACTGGTGGGATGGATGATGACACTGGTGGGATGAAGAATGGCAGGCTCAGGGCATTCCCAGGAGCAGGGAGGAGATGGGTTTTGCCAGGCTGGGTTAGAACTGGCCATGAGCTGCCAGGGGTCCCCAGGCCAGTCCCTGTCCCCACTCACTACGCAGCTGAGTCGTTGAGCTGATACTCGGCAGCACGGTCAAAGCACGCCTGGACCCCCCCATCCTTCCACAGCTTCTTGATGCAGTTCACCAGCTCGGGGGGCATGGTGCCCTCCTCGATGGAGTCAGCCAGGTTGAACAGCAGCCGGCCTTCATCCTGCGACAGGGACCTTTGTCACCAACCCTCCCGTGGCTCCTGTCCCCACAAAGTGCCCTCAGGACTGGGGGGACAACACGGGGCCACTGTGGACCCGGGTTCAGGAGCTGCCCTGGCCCCAGGGGTTTGGGGGGAGGGGGCAGCACCCCACTGACCGCGCAGGAGGACTCGGCGTAGTCGATGCCCAGCGTGGACATGGCGCGGATGATGGCCAGGATGGACTGCAGGATGTTGCCATAGATGATGGACTTGAACTCCATGCACTCCTCCTTCGTGTAACCGTCCTGGTGGATGATCCTGGCAGGCACAGTGGCCTCAGCCCCAAGCCAGGACACCCCCTCTGGGGTGGGAATCACCACCCCACACTGGGCAACACCAAGTGACATGGAGGGCGTGACTGGGGGTCCAGCCACCCCATGTCCAAGAGCTGGTGGCTCATCCTGGTGGCCTCTCCCTCCCCAATGTGGCTCAGGCCATACTCACTTCATCTGCTTCACGATGGTGCTCTTCCCTGACTCTCCAGCCCCTGGAAAAGGGTGGAAGGGACACCTTAGTGCCCATCAGGGCCCGATGCCACAGTGATGGGCACCCCATGGGGACCAAAGCCACTGTCCCTCACCCAGCCCCTAGCCTAGAGGCCTAGACACCCCAGCCTGGCCTCTTCCTACCACCACCATTGTCCCCACACTCATGTCACCCCTGTGGGGTGAGGGACCCCAGCTTGGGGACTTCCAGGGTGGTGGGACCCTCCTGGGTGCAGGTGCCCCAGGTCCCACACCTCCCTCCCACCGTGGGCAGCGCCCGGCGATGCCTTTGGGGCCCTAAGCTGCTTAGGGCAGCACAGGAAGCTGCTTAGAATTAGGGTGTTAATCGTCTTGACCCCAGCCCCCCCCACCTGGATAAGGCCCCACTGCTGGCCCCTGCCCTATGGAGTCACCCCCCTGCCCCACAGGGTCACCCCCTTGCCCCATGGGCTGTGGAGGGACCCCCAAAGAGAGGGTTCCTGCAGGTTTTGGGGTGCTGGTGGCAGGAGCTCCCCAGGCTCTCACTGATGCCCCTGAGATGTGGAGCATCCTCGGTGGGACCCAGTGTCTTGGTCCCTTTCCCCTATCCCCCTACTGTCCCCTTCATGCCTCCATCCCCAAGAGCCAATGTCACCTCCAGCCCTTCCCAGGGACGACCCCGGGGACGTCCTGGTGGCAGGACAACCTCTCCAGGCTGTTGGCAGCTTGTCCAAGGGGTACCAGGGACAGGGCAGGAGGAGCCCAGGGGGTCCTGGATTCCCTGTCCCCATCCCCACATCCCCTCAGCCTCATGGGGTGGAAACACAGGCACATCTCCAGGGGACATTCCCTCCAGCCTTACCAAGCAGCAGCAACTTGACTGTCTTGGCCTCCTTATCCGCATCTTCCTGGAGCTTCTTCTCCAGCTCCTTGGACCTCTTGGCCATCTCCTTGTCCTCAGCACTGGCCCCGCTCCCCATGGCTTCGTTCTCCTCCTCCAATAACTCCACAATCTCCTCTAGGTCCCCAGGTTTTTCCAGCTCTTCAAGAGGGTAATAGGCACACCTCAGCAATGAGGTGGGCACAAGAGCATGAACCAAAAATACCAAAAAAGGTGAAGCAGGCACCCCACACCCTGACGTTGGGGTGCCCTGAGCTGGCAGCACTCTTTGGTGGGTCCTTGCTGCTGGCTGCCCCCCGCTCTCTCCCTTAATTCCCCATGGATAACCTGATTTTTTTTGACCGTGGGATTTGGGGACTTTTTATCTTGCCATGTGACCCAGGAAATCCAATTAGCCCAAGATGGCAAAGATTAGGGCTCAGGGAGAAAAAAAAAGACAGAGCATCTCAGGGAGGTGGGCAGGGGGCTTTACATAAGGGGGGGGGGCATCAGCGTGACACCCCCTGCTGGTGGGGACCACTTCCCTGAGGTTCCTGGGGAAGTGGGGATCATTTTGGGACTCCCTCCTGTCTGTGGGCTGTGATTCCATTTTTGGGGGACCACTGGAGGTGGGATCAGCCCCTGGTTGTGTGTGTCCCCCTCCCCTGGGTGCTCTGGAGCTGTGTCAGGGGCCTGGGTGGTGACAGGGGGACAGGGCGGTGGCAAAGGGGTGATGGCAGGGGATGGTGGCACTGGGGGATTCCTCCTGCTGGGAAAAGGGAGCTAATTACCCCCGAGGGTGGGTAACGAGGCCCCCTAATCCTGCCCCGCTGGGCACCGCCCTCCCACTGCCTAAGCTCTTTAATGGGATCGTGGCTCAGCCTTCCTCCTCCTCCTCCTCTCCCCGGGCTCAGCACCCTCCTCCCAGCCCATCCCCCAGCCCAGCAGCCCCCCAAACCCTGGAGGACAGGTGGGTGCTTCCCCCTTCCTCCTGCGAGGATTCAGGTGGGCACCGCAGGGGGAGCCCCCCACCCCGGGACGGGCTTTGGGACTCCTAAAAGTCCTGCAGGTGCCCGATGTTTGTGTTTAAGGTCCCTGAATCCTGCACTTCGCAGGGCACCGGGGGCTCCATGTCGCCGCGCCGCTGTCCCCACGTCCCACCGGGCGCACATTCCCTGCCAGCGCCGTTGCTCGGGGACACTCTGTTCCCGCTGTCCCCGCGGACACAAAGCCCTTTCTGAGCCTCTAATGAACTCGGCGCTAATGAGGGGGGTCCAATTAAAATACCAGATGCCACCCCCCCCTCCCCGCGGTGTGCGGACAGTGCGGGGCAGGGGACATGACTCAGGCTGGGGGTCCCCACTGTCCCACGTGGCTCTTGTGCCCTCCCAGCCTGGCACAGCCGTGGCCCTGGCGGGTGGTGTCACTTCGCTGTCCCTTCGCCCCCTCGACAACGGGTGGGGGGCACAGAGGGGTGTGGGTGACATTCTCTCCGCTCTAACAGCGGCTAAAAATACCCCCCCGCGCCAGTGGCAGATTAGGGGACACTCGGGGCGCCCGGAGGGGACACAGCCCGACAGCCACCCAGAGCCACCCCGGCACCGGGAGCCCCGGCCCAGGTAGGGACCAGCGGAGACAGAGCAAGGGCAAAGGTGCCCCCCCGGCACCCCCGCTGCCGAGCTCTGCTACTGGGGTGGCCCCAGTTTGGCTGGGGGGTGATTTGGGGGACTTGGAAGGGCAGGGGCTCCATGGGGACATTCCTAGAGGGGCTCGGGGCAACTCCCCAGCAGGGGCTGAGCCGCGAGAGCGCTGATGTGAGTCCTTCTTTTGGGGTGCGGCACCATCTCTGGGGTGGGGAATCATCATCGTGGAGGAGGTGATGCCCCATTTTGGGGGATATTGGCTGATTTCGGAGGTACTCGGTGCCTTTGGGGGTGCAATGTTAACGGGGGGTGACGGTCTGTGTTGGGGATGCCCATCCTGGGGGTGTCGGTGCCCGTTGGGGGGGCACACGGATTCCCACTGGGACGGGGCCGGTCTCTGAACGGGGAAGAACGACACCCTGTGTTTTTGGGGAGCAGTGCCTGTTGGGGGGTGGGCAGTGTCCGTATTGGGGGGGCATAATGTCCACCTCGGGGGAGTGACGCTATACTGGAAGCGTCGCTGTCACTTTGGGGGGGTCCAATCCCATCTCTCGCGGGGGTACGATATCTGTTTGGGGGGGGACTTTGGGGTGAATCTGGGGGGTGACTGTCCTCGAGGAGGCGCTTAGGGCTGTCCCGGGGGTGCCCGACTGTCTGGGGGGGTCACGGGTGCTCCCACAGAGCTGCCTGGGGGTGGCTGTCACGGCTGTCCCGGGTGGGGGGTACACGTCCATCCCGGGGGTGTCACAGCTGTCCCGGGTGGGGGGTACACGTCCATCCCGGGGGTGTCACGGCTGTCCCGGGTGGGGGGTACACGTCCATCCCGGGGGTGTCACGGCTGTCCCCACACGGGTCCAGGGCTCCTCCGGGGGGTGTCCCGTTTGTCTGGGGTAGGGGGTACAGGGCTGTCCCGGGCGTGTCGCAGCCCCGCACCCCCGTAGCTCACAGCCCCATCTCAGGTCTTCCCCCCCCCCCCCATCCTCCAGTGCCGCAGCCACCTCCTTCCTCCTCCTCCTCCTCCTCGCCACATCCTCCGCCCGCCCCATCCTCTTCCTCGTCCCGGTTTCCGGCCGGGCCCCGCCGGGGACTTTGGTCCATTCCCGGGTTCCTGCATCAATCATCAACCAGGGGAGGGAGCGGCCGCTGCGGCCCCGCCGCCGTAAGAGTCCCCCGGGAGCCCCCCGCCACCCCCCGCCCCCATCATCATCACCATCATCACCATCATCATCATCACCGCCAGCGTCAACCCCTCCCCGGCCCCCCCGGAGCCGCCATGTCCTCTGTCCCCCCGGCCAAGTGTCCCTTCAAGAAGCGGGGTAGCCTGCAGACCCCCAGCCCCGCAGGTGAGACCCCCCCCAGTCCCCCCACCCTGCCCACGGCCAGGGGACAGCAGGTCACGCCCAGCGCGGGGGGACGCGGTGCTGCCAGCGGGGGGATCAGGTTTTTGGGGGGCGATCAGAGGTTTTTTTTTGGGGTGGGGGATGCCGCGTTGGTGCTTAGAGGGTTTTTGGTCGGGGGAACAGCCCTGCGCTGTCCCGGCCGCGGGAGGGGTGGCAGCGGCCGAGGGGGGTCCTGTGTGTCCCCTCCCGCAGCGCCTCGGTGGCGCAGTGAGAGCGGAGGAAGAGGAGGAGGAGGAGGAGGAGCAGCGCTGGGGGATGCGGGGCTGGCCTGGAGGGGCCGGGGGGCTCCGCGGGGGCGATCTCGGGGGGCACGGGGCGGGCGAGGTGGCACTTTGTGGCTGGCACTGGTGAGAGAGGGTCTCGGAGTGTCACTGGGGTGCTCCCACACGTGGGTGGCACACGTGTGTTCCGGGTGGATGGGGAATGGTGACGGTAACAGAGTGATTGTGGCACTTCGGGGTGATGGTGGTGACATGCCGGGGTGAGGTGGCACTTCGGGGTTGTCACCTGGTTGGTACTTCTGGGGGGGTCTAGGGGCGTCACCAGGGCTGATCCTGACTCACATGAGCCCTGGGTGGGTGGCACGGGGTGTCCTGGATGGTGGCACTTTGGGGTTGCCATCTGTCTGGCACCCTTGCTGGGGATGGTGTCGAAGGGCCACCAGGGCTGCCACCTGTCACACATGTGGGTGGCACAGGATATGTCCCTGGGGCACAGGGCCAGGCGAGGCACCACCAGTACATCCCGATGACACCAGTGCCATCCCTGCCCTGGGTGACACCAGCCCAGCCCCCCCATCCCCATTGGGGTGGTGCAGGCAGCAAGTGGGGGTCAGGAGACCTGCATCTTCCCCCCAAACTGTGCTGGGTGGAGGGGCTCTTACTGGTGGACCCAGTTGAACCAGTAGGGCCTGATTTCCAGTGCCCCCCCAGGCAGGTCTGTGGTGGGTTTGGGGTTGCAGAGGAGGGGGTTGGTGGCATTGGGCGGTGGGGGTGGCACTGGGCATCCCCCAGCCCGAAGTCCCCCGTGCTGGTGGGAGCAGGGGCTGCTCTGGGAGCAGTGGGGTGTGTTTGGAGGGGGGATGGTGTTGCCTCCCCTCCCTCCCAGTGTGGGATGTGCCCCCTGTGATGGGAAGGATGGGGTGGGGGGCAGGGAGGCAGCAGTGCCAGGGGAAGTGGACCCCAGAGTTGTGCCTCCCATGCCATGGGGGTCCTGCAGCCCAGCCCTGAGCCCCTCATTCACTGGTGGCTCCTTACAGCCCCCAATGGAGCCAGCAGCCCTCCCAGTGCCCCAGGGGGATTGGGGGGGGTGGGGGGGTCCTCTTGCCCTTGAACTGCCTCAGTTTCCCCATCACCCCCATTGGGAAGAGCATCCCAGTTCCATGATGGGGAGGGGGAGCTGTGGAGGGGCTGATTAACCCCTTCCTGCCTGGGTGGGGGTCCAGACAGCCGCACTGATGTCATCCCATTCCTGCAGAGCTGCGGGGGGGGCCAGGGGCCCGACCCCTGCAGTCAGCCTGGTCCCTGCCCGGGACCCCCCACAGTCTGAAGCACTTCCCGGTGGATCTGCGCACTTCCATGGATGGCAAATACAAGGAGATCGCTGAGGTGGGTCTGGGGCACCGAGTTCCCCAGGTCTGGGGGGTGAGTGTATGTTGGGGGAGTGTGGGGGCTCTCCCCTCCCCTCCATCCTTCCCACTCCTATCCAACCCAAACCTTCCTCCCTTCCCACTTTTTCAGCTCTGAGTGTGGGAATTCCTGTGAGCCTTTGTCTCCCAACCCAGGGGGTTGAGGATAGACACAACCCGTGGCAGGGCTGAGGCTGCACCCAGCTCCTGGCAGGGCTGCTCTAGGTACAGGCTGCTCTGGGCACAGCTCATGGCAGAGCTGCTCTTGGCACAGTGTGCTGTGGGCACAGCTCATGACAGGGCTGCTCTGTGCACAGTTCATGCAGGGTGATCTGGGCACAGCTGATAGCAGGCTGCTCTGGGCACAGTGTGCTCTGGGCACAGCTCATGACAGGGCTGCTCTGGGGACAGCTCCTGGCAGAGCTGCTCTGGGCACAGTGTGCTCTGGGCACAGCTCTTGGCAGAGATGCTCTGGGCACAGCTCATGGAAGGTACTCTGGGCACAGCTGATAGCAGGCTGCTCTGGGCACAGTGTGCTCTGGGCACATCTGACAGCAGCTGCTCTGGGCACAGCTCCTGGCAGAGGCTGCTCTAGGCACAGGCTGCCCTGGGCACAGCTGACAGCGGCTGCTCTGGGCACAGTGTGCTCTGGGCACAGCTCTTGGCAGAGCTGCTCTGGGCACAGCTCCTGGCAGAGGCTGCTCTGGGCACAGTGTGCTCTGGGCACAGCTGACAGCAGCTGCTCTGGGCACAGCTGCTGGCAGAGCTGCTCTGGGCACAGCTCCTGGCAGAGGCTGCTCTGGGCACAGTGTGCTCTGGGCACAGCTGACAGCAGCTGCTCTGGGCACAGCTGCTGGCAGAGCTGCCCTGGGCACAGCTGACAGCAGCTGCCCTGGCAGGAGCTGTTCTGCCGCTCGCTGGCTGAGAACGAGATGCGCACGGCTCCGTACGAGTTTCCCGAGGAGAGCCCCATCGAGCAGCTGGAGGAGCGGCGCCAGCGCCTGGAGCGCCAGATCAGCCAGGACGTCAAGTAAGCCTGGGGGGCTCCCCCGCATCCCCCACCGCTGGAAGGGAGCCCTGCATGGGGCCAGGCCACCTCCCTGCCCCGAGGGGCCGTCTCTGTGCCAGCTCTGTGTCCCCTCTCCCGTGGGTGTCGCACTTGGTGTCCCCTTTGCAGTGAGTTTTTGGCTGGTTTCTGTCTGGTTTCTGTTGTTTCAGCATTAACGGGGTGTTTTCTCTCCCCGGCCCCCCCCATTTCTCTCCCCCTCGTCCCCCTGGCTGTCCCCTCCCCACCCCTCCACCGCCGCCTCCTTGTCCCCAGACTTGAGCCCGACATTTTGCTCAGAGCCAAACAGGACTTCCTGAAAATTGACAGTGCTGCGGACTTACAGTGAGTGTCCGGCTCGGTGTCACCGGCCGGGGCCACGGGGGGGGTCGGGGACCCAGCTGGCCCCGCTCTGACCCAGCACACCCAAGCACGGAGCCACGAGGTCCCTTCCCAGCCACTCCCGCTGACACTGAAGGAGTCAATGCACCTGGGGAGGGGGGTTGGGGTGAGCTGGGGGTCCCAGCTCTGCTGCTGGCACAGGACCCCTGTCCTGGCCCTGCCTTCCTCTGGATGGGGGGTCTGATGCTGTGTGTCCCCCTCCCTCCTGTCTCCGCTTGGGAGTTGTCTCTGTCACGAGTTTTTTTTTTGTTCTTTGTGCCCCTCCTCCTTCCCCTCACTTTTCATTGTGCTCATCAGGGCTGGGGGATGTGTTTTGGGAAGGGGAACGATGCCACCACCAAAGAGGACACGCGTGGCACAGCTGCCACAACCTCGTGGTGGCGTCTCTGGGGACAACGTCAGCATCCTGCCAGCCCCAGGTGGGGCTCCTGCTGCTCTTGGGGTACATGGGCATAGGGCAGACCTGTCATTGTCCCACTGGGCACGTCTGTCCCCGCAGGCTCTTCAAGGAGCAGAATGACAGCCTGGTGGATCACGTCCCCAAGGAGCGGGAGGCACTGTTGGAGCGAGAATTCCAGCGGGTGACCATCTCTGGGGAGGAGAAATGTGGGGTGAGCCTCCCCCTGACCCCCCTGGAACCCAGGCAAAAGTCTCCAGGCTGCCAACCCCAGCTTGGGGGTTGTTTTTTTGCTCGGTGTCCCCTCTCCAGGTGCCCTTCACAGACCTGCTGGACGCAGCCAAGAGCGTGGTGAAGGCGCTGTTTGTGCGGGAGAAGTACATGGGGCTGTCCCTGCAGAGCTTCTGCAAGACCACGGCCCGATACCTGCAGGAGCTCTCCGAGAAACCCCTGGAGACCCACGGCTACGAGGAGGTGCCCGAGACCCCCGTGGCTGCAGGTGAGCACAGTGTGGGGGTGTCTCACTGCTGGGCTGGGGTGCTGGAGGAGCTTTTGGGGTGATGTTGGGTGTGTCCTGGCTGCAGATGCCCCTGTGCACCCCCCGTTTGCTGAGCAGCACCCCTATGAAACGTGGGACCCCAAGAACATGCCAGCGGACATGGGCTTCGGGCTGAAGATGGTGGATGGTGTGGTGCATGTCTACACCAAGCAGGACATCACTGACAAGTGAGTTTTGTGAGGGGGAGGGTCCTGCTCACTGGGGTGATGAGTTTTTGGGGGAGCTGTGTGACCCCCCACATGTGTCTCCCCTAGGAGCACGGAGCTGGACCTGCCATACCCCGACCTGCAGGAGTTTATCGCCGACATGAATTTCCTCATGGCTTTGATCATCAATGGGCCCATGTAAGGGGAAGGGTCCCACGGGAGGGTCCTACCCTGGGGGGTAACCCATGATGGGGATGTGACAGAACCCCAGGCACAGCCCCAAGGACATGGCAGTGACTCTGGCACATGGTGCTGGTGCAGCTCCCACGTCCACCCTCACCTGTGTCCAAGAATATGTGTTCCCATATCTGTGGGGGCACCACCCTTTTGGGGCCAGATGTTCCTCACCCCCAAACTGAGCCCCTCTTCCATGTTTTGGGCAGCAAATCCTTCTGCTACCGCCGGCTGCAGTACCTGAGCAACAAGTTCCAGATGCACGTGCTGCTCAACGAGATGAAGGAGTTGGCAGCCCAGAAGAAGGTTCCTCACCGTGACTTCTACAACATCCGCAAGGTACCTGCCCATCCTGAGCTAGTCCTGAGTCCTTTGGGGTTCCTGCCTTGACTGGGGGGCTCCTGGAGGTCTCAGGGCTGAGCATCACCTCCCTGGTGCAGGTGGACACCCACATCCACGCCTCGTCCTGCATGAACCAGAAGCATCTCTTGCGCTTCATCAAGCGGGCAATGAAGAAGCACCTGGATGAAATTGTCCACGTGGAGAAGGGGAAGGAGCAGACGCTCAAGGAGGTGTTTGAGACCATGAACCTCACAGCCTACGACCTGAGCGTGGACACGCTGGATGTCCATGCGGTACGGGAGGCTCCTGAACCCGGGGATGAGCGGAGCCCCCAGCCCAGCCTTGGCTGGGTGCAGGATCTTCTCCAGGGGCGTTCCCCAGGGTGTGAGGGCTGCTGGGGGCTGTGCGTGGGGGTGGGGTGGGTGATGAGGAGTCTCAGGTCACACCTGTCCCACGTTCAGGACCGCAACACCTTCCACCGCTTCGACAAGTTCAACGCCAAGTACAACCCCATCGGGGAGTCCATCCTGCGGGAGATCTTCATCAAGACGGACAACCGCGTCTCGGGGAAGTACTTTGCCCACATCATCAAGGTGGGCCACTCCCCTCCTCCTGATGCTGTGCTACTCGTGTCTCCTTCCCGGTGGCCAAGCTGTGACAGCTGTCACTTGTCCCTTCCTGCCAGGAGGTGATGGCAGACCTGGAGGAGAGCAAGTACCAGAACGCGGAGCTGCGCCTGTCGATCTACGGCCGCTCCCGGGACGAGTGGGACAAGCTGGCCCGCTGGGCCGTCAGCCACCGCGTCCACTCCAACAACGTCCGCTGGCTCGTGCAGGTGCCCCGGCTCTTGTGAGTGAAGGGGGGACAGGAACCCTCCGTGGGGCTGGGGACACCCCACTGCTGCCTGGGGTGGGGTGGGGAGAGGGAAGGCCGGCTCTGAGTGGGGTCCCTTCCCTGCAGTGACATCTACCGGACGAAGAGGCAGTTGGCCAACTTCCAGGAGATGCTGGAGAATATCTTCCTGCCGCTCTACGAGGCCACGATCCACCCTGCCCAGCACCCAGAGCTGCACCTCTTCCTGGAGCATGTGAGCGCTGCATCCTCAGGGGGAGTGGACCCCAGAGTGGTGCCTCCCGTGCCATGGGGGTCCTGCAGCCCAGCCCTGAGCTCCTCATTCACTGGTGGCTCCTTACAGCCCCCCAAAGGAGCCAGCAGCCCTGTGCTCCTGGGGATACCCCAACCCAAACTCAGGAGCAGAGGGGTGACATCCCACCCTGGGGCTGTCCCTCCTGCAGGTGGATGGCTTCGACAGCGTGGATGATGAATCCAAACCAGAGCATCATATCTTCAACCTGGATAGCCCTTTGCCAGGCAACTGGGTGGAGGAGGACAACCCACCCTACTCCTACTACCTGTACTACATGTATGCCAACATGACAGTGCTCAACCACCTCCGGCGGTAAGGACAGCCCTGGCCCGGAGCCTGTGCCCCTCAGGAGGTTCTGGGGAGGTCAGAGGGGGATGGTGACAGTCAAACACCCATTGCAGGAAGAGGGGCTTCCACACCTTCGTCCTGCGCCCCCACTGTGGCGAGGCTGGTCCCATCCACCACCTGGTGTCAGGGTTCATGGTCTCAGAGAACATCTCCCACGGGTTGTTGCTGCGCAAGGTGAGCGGGGAGGGGGTGCCAGGGAGGCTGGGGGTGTGGTGGGACCCCCCTCACTCACCCTGCTGTGCCCCACAGGCCCCTGTGCTGCAGTACCTGTACTACCTGGCACAGATTGGCATTGCCATGTCCCCACTGAGCAACAACAGCCTGTTCCTGAGCTACCACCGCAACCCCCTGCCCGAGTACCTCTCACGGGGGCTCATGGTCTCCCTCTCCACCGACGATCCCCTCCAGTTCCACTTCACCAAGGTGAGCATTTGGGGGATCACAGCCAGTGACCCCCCAGAGGGGCTGTGGGGTGGGCACAGGGTGATGGGATGAGGTTGGCAGTGGGGTGGGATTGGTGCAATGTGGCTGGTGGTGAGATGGGGCCACTGGCAGCATGGATAGACTCTGGAGGGTGCTGATGGTGTGGAGGGGATGGGAGGAGGTGAGGATGGCTGCCTGAGGGGTGTCTGTCCCCAGGAGCCACTGATGGAGGAGTACAGCATTGCCACCCAGGTGTGGAAGCTCAGCTCCTGTGACATGTGTGAGCTGGCCCGGAACAGCGTCCTCATGAGCGGCTTCTCCCACAAGGTGAGGCCCATTCCCTCATTCCCAGTTCTGCAGTGTGCCCATTCCTAATTCCCATTTGCCCTATTCCTATTCCCAATTCCCCTCCATCCCTGCATTCCCAATTCTGCAGTATGCCCATTCCTAATTCCCATTTTCCCTCATTTCCCTGTTCCAAATTCCCCTCCATCCCTGCATTCCCAATTCTGCAGTGTGCCCATTCCTAATTCCCATTTCCCCTCATTTCCCTGTTCCAAATTCCCCTCCATCCCTGCATTCCCAATTCTGCAGTGTGCCCATTCCTAATTCCCATTTCCCCTCATTTCCCTATTCCCAATTCCCCTCCATCCCTGCATTCCCAATTCTGCAGTGTGCCTATTCCTATTTCCCATTTGCCCTATTCCTATTCCCAATTCCCCTCCATCGCTGCATTCCCAATTCTGCAGTGTGCCCATTCCTAATTCCCATTTGCCCTATTCCTATTCCCAATTCCCCACCATCCCTACATTCCCAATTCTGCAGTGTGCCCATTCCTAATTCCCATTTCCCCTCATTTCCTATTCCCAATTCCCCCATTGCTGCATTCCCAATTCTGCAGTGTGCCCATTCCTATTCCCCATTTTCCCTATTCCCAGTTCCCCCATCTCTTCATTCCCAATTCTGCAGTGTGCCCATTCCTATTTCCCATTTGCCCTCATTTCCCTGTTCCCAATTCCCCGGTCCCCCCTTTGCCTCCATTCCCCCATTCCCATCCCCAATGCCCATTGCCCATTTCCCCTCCATGGGCACTGGTAGCAGGGAGCAATTGGCTCTCCCAATTCCCACAGGTGAAGAGCTACTGGCTGGGTCCCAACTACCTGAAGGAGGGTCCGGAGGGGAACGACATCCGCCGGACCAACGTTCCCGACATCCGTGTGAGCTATCGCTTCGAGACGCTGTGCCAGGAGCTGACACTCATCACACAGGCAGTGCAGAGTGCTGAGCTGGAGCCCATCCAGGAGGAGGACCTGCTCACCATCTCCCTGGGCACCCACTGACCCCCCAGATCCCCCCTGAGCCCCCCAGGGCTCCGCCGCCGTCCCCCCTCCCGCTACCTCCTGCCCTGGGAAGGGGCCGCTCCTGCTGCTGTCCTGGTGCCACTGCAGGGGATGGAGTTTGTTGAGTCCTCTCTGTTTCATCTTGTTTTGGTTGTTTTATGGGTGGTTTTTTTGTCTTTTTCCGTTGTTTTTTAACTGGTGTCTCCTTGCTGGGCCTGATGGTATGAGGAGGTGACACAGGGGAGGGCACAGCCATGAGCTCCTGGATTTACCTCCCAAGTTGAGGATGCAGTGACAAGTTGGGGGTGCTGGGTGCTGGTGTGGTGACAGTGTGGGAGTCCCTGCCCAGCCCCACCTGGGTCCTGACACTCTTTAACCCCGGTCCCCTCTCAGCCTGCTCTTCCATCCCATGGGGACAACCAAAGGAACCCAGACCTGAGGTCTCTGCTGTCGGTGGGGACACAGTGGCCCAGGGGACAGGGGGATGGTGCCTGGTGGGGGATGCTCCATCCTTACCATCACAGGGAGGAAGGAAAGGGGTGGGATGGGGAATGTTTCATCCTCACCACTTCAGGGATGAAGGGAAAGGGGACCAGGTGACATATGTCCCTGTCCCCAGCACTCCCAGGGGTGTTTGTCTGTGGCCCAGATCGGGCTGGACCAGGCTTCTCCCATGCCGGTGGAGCATTGCCCCCTCTGTCCCTGCAATCCTCCATCCCAGTCCTGCTCATCTGCATCCGGAGCCGGCATTCCCGGGAAAACCTAATGGCGACTATAAAAACAGCAAACAAAGTTTTGGAAAAAAAAAAACCCTTACCGAGCATGAAAAATAAAAGTATTTAAGTAAAACACTGAAATTGAAGTGGAGGGAGGAAGGGAGGGAGTGAGCGCAGCCCCAGAGGGAAACTGAGGCAGAGAAGGGGGTTGTGTGCCCCCATGAATTGGGTTTAGGGGTCCCGAGGTGCGGTGGGAGGGTCAGGGGGTGGATCCCGGGCGGCGGAGGCAGCGCCAGCGCTGGCGGGATGCCCTGGCACCCTGCCTGCATCCTGCCTGCACCCTGCCCTGCCCTCTGCCTGCCCCCGCTGACGCCAGGGGGAGGGGACGGGGAGGGGACAGGGAGGGTCCGGTCCCAGCCTGTCCCAGTCCGCGGTGTCGCACAGCCTCGGCCAGCCCTCACCATGGTGGTCACTCTGGGCTACTGGGACATCCGTGGGGTGAGTGGGCTCCAGGGGTGACAGCGGCACGCTGGGCACGGGGCTGGGGGTGCTGGGGGTCCCAGAGCCATGTGGGGGTGCTGGGGGGTCCCGGGGTGTGGGGGAGAGGTGCGGGGGTGCCAAAAATGGGTGCTGTGCCCCCCCAGCTGGCCCACGCTATCCGCCTGCTGCTGGAGTACACGGAGACCCCCTACCAGGAGCGCCAGTACCGCCCTGGCCCAGGTGAGGGGGGAAATGGGATGTGACCCCCCCCCAAATCCCTCCAGCCCCAGCCCCCAGCGCCAGTACCGCCCTGGCCCAGGTGAGGGGGGAAATGGGATGTGACCCCCCCCCCAAATCCCTCCAGCCCCTGCCCCCATCGCCAGTACCGCCCTGGCCCAGGTGAGGGGGGGAAATGGGATGTGACCCCCCCCAAATCCCTCCAACCCCAGCCCCCAGCGCCATTACCGCCCTGGCCCAGGTGAGGGGGGAAATGGGATATGACCGCCCCCCAAATCCCTCCAACTCCAGCCCCCAGCGCCAGTACCGCCCTGGCCCAGGTGAGGGGGGCAAATGGGATGTTATCCCCCCAATCCCTCCAGCCCCAGCCCCCAGCGCCCTCGTTCCTGCTGTGCCAGAAAGCAGAGGGGGGGTCGCCCCCATTTCGCAGCGTGTCCCTCTCCCCCCACCCCGCCCTCCTGCCAGCTCGGGGTTCACCTTTGTGTCCCCCGTTCCCCCTCCCACATAAAAGGACCTTGTCCCCTCCCGGGGGCGGCGCTGTCCCTTATCTGCCCGCGCTGTCCCGGGAGGGGTCACCGCCTGTCGCGGACACAGCGGGACACCCCAATGCCCGCACGCCCCCATTGCTGTGGGGCAGAGGGTCTGGGGGAGCCCTCCCCCAAATCTCTCTGCCCTCGCAGCCCCTGACTATGACCCGAGCGATTGGACCAACGAGAAGGAGAAACTGGGGCTCGACTTCCCCAACGTAGGTGATGGGGAAGATGTGGGAGGGGGTGTGGAAGGGGGGTGTGGGGGTCCCCGGGGCTGACCCCCCACGTCGCCCCCTCCTGCAGCTCCCGTACCTCATCGACGGCCCCACCAAGCTGACACAGAGCAACGCCATCCTGCGCTACATCGCCCGCAAGCACAACATGTGTGAGTGCGGGGTCCCAGCGCCCGGGGGGGTCCCCGCGGTTTTGTGAGCGGTGGGTTGACACCTCCCCACCCTGCAGGTGGTGAGACGGAGGAGGAGAAGCAGCGAGTGGACGTGCTGGAAAACCAGCTCATGGATTTGAGGATGAACTTCGTTCGGCTCTGCTACAGCCCTGACTTTGTGAGTACCCCCGTGGGGGTTATGGGGGTACAGATCCCCCCCAGACCCGGGCTCTGCTACAGCCCTGCCTTTATGGGTACCCCCGTGGGGGTTATGGGGGGATGGATCCCCCCAGACCCCGGGGTTGTCCCCCCATATGGGACAAGGGGGCTGAGCCATCAGCAGCACAGGGGTGTTCATTGGGGCATATCCCTTGCCTGGCTGCTCTCAGGGGTGATGTCCCTGAGTTCTGGGGTGCAGCCCCCCCAAACTGAGCCCCCCCCCCCCCCCCCCCCCGCAGGAGAAGCTGAAGCCAGCGTACCTGGAGCAGGTGCCCAAGAAGCTGCAGGAGCTGTCACGGTTCCTGGGCTCCCGGCCCTGGTTTGCAGGGCAGAAGGTAGGTGGGGGATGCTGGGGGGGTTTGGGGAGTCCCTGTTGGGGCTGACCCCCCTGCCCCTCCCCCAGCTCACCTTCGTGGACTTCCTGGCGTACGACGTGGTGGATCAGCACCGCATGTTCGTGCCTGACTGTCCGGAGCTGAAGGGAAACCTGGCCCAGTTCCTGCAGCGCTTCGAGGTGAGCAGGGCCAGGGACAGCCCGGGGCCACCTCGGGACCATCCCCATCCCTGACACCCCAGTGTCCCCATCACTGACATCCCACTGTCCCCATCCCATTCCTGACACTCCAATGTCCCTGTCCCAATTCCTGACACCCCAGGGTCTATCTCTGTCCCCATCCCTGACCCTGTGGTGTTCCCATCTGTGTCCCCAATACCCCGATGTCCCTGTGCCCATCCCAGACATCCTAGTGTCCCCATCCCTGACCCCATGGGTGTCCCCCTGTGCTCCTGTTCCCCCAGGCCCTGGACAAGATCTCTGCCTACATGCGCTCGGGGCGCTTCATGAAATCCCCGATTTTCTGGCGCACAGCGAAGTGGAGCAACACCAAGGAGTGAGGGGCTGACCCCCCGTGCACCCCCCAAGTCACCCCCAGAGTTCTCAATAAATCATGGGGGGCTCCCCCTTGTCCTCCCCCTTGTCCAGCAGCTGTGTGGAGTGCACTGATGCTGAGGGACTGTGGTGGGAGCTGTGGGAACCCCTCATTTGGGGGTAACCCCTGGGGGGATGTTGGACCTTTCTGGATCCTGGGGTGGGAGAAGCCATTCCCCTCCATCCCCAGGATTAGGGGGACCCCCGTGGAGACTGTGGGGACTGAGGTGGGGTCCCTATCCCCCCCAGGGTAGTGAGACCTCCCCTTGCAGCCTATGGGATTGAAATGGGGGACCCTGATGAAGCTCGAAGGGATGTCACCCATGGCCCCCAGGATAATGGAGTTCCCATGGAGTTTGGGGGGGTCACAGGACTCCCAGAAAAAGGGGAACCCATAGAATTTAAGGGGCTGCAGAGCCCCAGAATAAGGAGACCCCATGGAGTTTGTGGAGTTGCAGTGCCCCCACAATGAAGTGATCCTGTGGGGATGGATGGGGTGTGTCACAGAACCCCCCTAGGATAAGGAGAAGCCCATGGAATTCAGGGGTCACAGAGACCCCTATTAAGGGAGACCCCCATAGAAGTTTGGGTGGTCACAGACACCCCAGAATAAGAGGGACCCCGTGGAGTTTGGGGTGGTCACAAAACCCTCAAGACAAGGGGTTTCTCACGGGGATGGGAGGATCACAGAACTCCGGGATGTGGGGAAAGCCATGGAGTTCGGGGGAGGGGGGGGCGGGTTGTGGATAAGGGGGCTCCATGGGGACCTGGGGGGGGCACAGAACCCTCTGTACAGGGGGACCTCAAGGAGTTCGGGGGGATCGCAGGAATCTCAAGACAAGGGGGTTCCCATGGGGATGGGAGGGTTGCAGAAGTCGGGGATGTGCGGGAGCCCGTGGAATTTGCGGGGGTTGTGGATAAGGGGGTTCCATGGGGACCTGGGGGGGCACCGAGCCCTCTGTACAGGGGTACCCGTGGAGTTGGGGGCCGCATCCCCCGGGATGGGCGGAGCCCCCGGTCCGGTCCGGTCCGGTGCCGTTGAGCGCAGCCCCGCCCCGGGCAGGGCGGGACCGGCAGTCACGCGCGCCATGGCGGTGCTGGGCTACTGGGACATCCGCGGGGTGAGCGGGGACCGGGGGGACCAGAGGGGACCCGCCACCCCCCTGGGGACCCGCCACCCTCCTGGGGACCCGGGGGGAGCCGCCACCCCCACGGGCGGGGCTGCGGGGGCCCCCGGCTCTCCTGCGCTTTTTGGGGGTTTAGCGGGTTTTCCCGGGTCCCTTCGGTGTTTCGGGGGTGCAGGGGATGTTCGGGGGTTTGTGGGGTCCCTGCTGCGCTTTTTTGCGTGACTGGGGGCCCTTCTGGCTTTGGCGGTGGGGGCTGCAGGGGTCTGTGGGGGTCGCTTTTGACCTGGGGGGGCTTCGGGGATCCCTCGGAACTTTTAGGGGGCAGCGAGGGTCGGGGATCCCTTTGATCTTGTGGGATGGCTGCAGGGCGGCTTCGGGGGTCCCCCCCCGTCCCTCCGTCTTCTGGGTGTTTGTGGGGGGTGTTCGGGGGTCTCCTATGTCTTTGGGCACGCTGTGGGAGTCCCTCTGCATTTTTGGGGAGGCGGCCGTGGTGGATCTTGAGGGGGGACTGCAGGGGGTCGCCCTTGCGGGGCAGTGGTGAGTGGTGAAACCATGGGGGTCGCTTTTGGGAGGTCTTGGGCTGTCTTCCTCATCTTGGGAGGAGCTGCAGGCACCCCTCTGGTCTCTTGGGGGGGTCTGCAGGGACCCCTCAGGTCTTTTGGGGAGGTCCTTGATCACTTGGGGATAATCTGGGGGGACTGTGGGGATCCTGCTGCACTTGGGGCTGGAAGGATGTTGTTTTTGGGAGGGATTTTTTTTTGGGATGTTGCTTTTGCAGAGGGTGCTGACTGGGGTTACAGGAAAGGGGGTGCAGTTTGCCCTCCCCTGTGCCTCAGTTTCCCCATGTGTGAGCCAGTTCCAGGCTCATGTGTGGGGGATGTTTTTGGGGTGTCTCACTGATCCCACCCCCAGCTGGCCCACGCCATCCGCCTGCTCCTGGAGCACACAGAGACGCCCTACGAGGACAAGCTCTACAGCTGTGGGGAAGGTGAGGGGGCTCAGGGGGTCC
Organism: Erithacus rubecula; assembly: GCF_903797595.1. Classification (NCBI taxonomy): domain Eukaryota; kingdom Metazoa; phylum Chordata; class Aves; order Passeriformes; family Muscicapidae; genus Erithacus; species Erithacus rubecula. The sequence continues at coordinate 1,707,172 of NC_136678.1, forward strand.
CCACACCACCCTCAGCCTCTCTGGCTTTTGGGGAGGACACGACATCACCCAGCTCCCCCTTCCCTTCCAGCTCCCGACTACGACAAGAGCCAATGGATCAATGAGAAGGAGAAGCTGGGGCTGGACTTCCCCAACGTAGGTGGTCTGGAGCTCAGGGGGGGCTGTGACTGGGGGTGTCCCCATGTCCCAGTGTCCCCATGTCCGTCTGTCCCCCCCAGCTCCCCTACTTCATCGATGGCCCCACCAAGCTGACACAGAGCAATGCCATCCTGCGCTACATCGCCCGCAAGCACAACATGTGTGAGTGGGGCTGGAGCTGGAGTGGGGCTGGAATTGCCTTGAGGATGGAGTAGGATTTGTCTTAGGGTAGGGCTGGGAGTTGGAGTTGGAGCAGGGCTGGAGTTGGATTAGGGTTAGAGTAGGGTTGGAATTGAATTGGGATTTAGTAGGGCTTCGTTTGGGGTTGGAATTGGATTGGGATTTAGTAGAGCTTGGTTTGGGATTGGGGCTAGATTGGGGTTAGAATAGGGTTGAAATTGAACTGGGATTTAGTAGGGCTTGGTTTGGGGTTGGAGTTGGATTGGGGTTAGAGTAGGTTTGGAATTGAATTTGGATTTAGTAGGGCTTGGTTTGGGGCTGGATTGGAGTAGTTTGGAGTAGGGGTGAGCATGGGATTGGAGCTGAAATTAAATTGGTCCATAGCCAGCAGCAGAGCTGGGTCAGGCAGGGTTTGGAATAGCAGGACTGGGATCAGGGAGGGTTTGGAGTAGCAGGGCTGGGATCAGGGCAGGTTTGGAGTAGCAGGGCTGGGATCAGGGCAGGTTTGGAGTAGCAAGGCTGGGATCAGGGAGGATTTGGAGTAGCAAGGCTGGGATCAGGGCAGGTTTGGAATAGCAGGACTGGGATCAGGGCAGGTTTGGAATAGCAGGACTGGGATCAGGGAGGGTTTGGAATAGCAGGACTGGGATCAGGGAGGGTTTGGAGTAGCAAGGCTGGGATCAGGGCAGGTTTGGAATAGCAGGACTGGGATCAGGGGAGGTTTGGAATAGCAGGACTGGGATCAGGGAGGGTTTGGAGTAGCAAGGCTGGGATCAGGGAGGGTTTGGAGTAGCAGGGCTGGGATCAGGGCAGGTTTGGAGTAGCAGGGCTGGGATCAGGGCAGGTTTGGAGTAGCAGGGATGGGATCAGGGCAGGTTTGGGCTGACATCCCCCTCTGCAGGTGGTGAGACAGAGGAGGAGATCCAGCGTGTGGACATGCTGGAGAACCAGATCATGGATTTCCGTATGAGCCTTGTCATGGTCTGCTACAACCCTGACTTTGTGAGTGTCCTGCAGCCTGGGGGACCCCATGCCAGCATTGTGGACCCTATACTGGGAGGCTTCTCCCCAGGGTGGCAGGCTGGGGCTGCCCATCCTCATTCCTTCCTTCCTCCCTCAGGAGAAGCTCAAGCCAGGCTACCTGGAGCAGCTCCCAGGGAAGCTGAAGCTCTTCTCCAACTTCCTGGGGGACAGAAAGTGGTTTGCAGGGGAGAAGGTACTGCCAGAACTCCTGAGGGGGCTGAGGGGGCTGGGGAGGGGTTTGTCCTCACTGTGTCCCCCCATTGTCCCCAGCTGACCTTCGTGGACTTCCTCATGTTCGACGTGCTGGACCAGAACCGCATCTTTGAGCCCAAGTGCCTGGAGCCCTTCAAGAACCTCAAGGACTTCATGGACCGCTTTGGGGTGAGCAGGGGCACCCCGAGGTCACCCCTGGGTGGGGGCTGCCGCGGTGGGGGTGTCCCTGACACACTGTGTGTGTCCCCAGGCTCTGGAGAAGGTGGCTGCCTACATGAAGTCCAGCCGTTTCCAGAAGATGCCCATCAACAACAAGATGGCCAAGTGGGGCAACAAGAAGCAGTAGGAGCTCAGCACTGGGCCTGGAGGGTGGGGGCAGCCCTAACCCAGCCCCTCCAGCATCCTCCATCCTTGGGGGGGGGGACAGCACCACTGGCATGACGCCCCCCAAGACAATAAAGTGCTTTGTAGATTTGGCACCCTGAGCCCCCCACAAGCCCTGTGGTGCTGGGGGAGGCACTGAGGAGGCCCCTACCCATGGTTGGGGTTGGTGGGTGTGGGGTGAAGGGGGGTTCCCTGCTCCAGTCCCCCAAGCCACGTGGCTGGTTTGGTTTTGGGGCACGAGCTCAGCCCTGTGCAGTTGCTGTGGGAAAGGAGCCCGGTGCACCTCCCTACTTCCCACCCCCCTCATTAGCACATTCCTAATCAGCTCTAATGAGGCAGCCCTCACAAAGGCTGGGAGAGGGAGCCTTGGTGCCCTGCCACCCACCCAGGGTGCTGAGTGGGGTGGGCTGGGGACAGCCCTGTCCCCTGGGGCCCCTCACTGCCATCAGATCGAGAAGATGGGACCAGCCATGTGCCTTGGGTGCTGCGGGGGGTGCAATGGTGTGTCCCCCTCCTTGCCCTGTCCCTATTCCTCTTATTCCCCTATTCCCCCTCCCCTGTCCCTCTCCCTGCCCCCAGGGTGCCCCCCAGACTCTGCACTCCCAATTGCTGTCACTTTATTTTCCACATCAATCTCTTTACATTTTGGGGGTCCAAAGTCTTTTCCCAGCTCCTGGCCCCCCGAGGGGGAGTGCCTGCCCCCCAATTCCTTTGGGGCGGGGGTCCCCAGGAGCCCTCCAGTGCGTGGGGACAATTTCCAGAGGCCCAGTGTCACTCACTGGTGGCTTTGGAGGGGACGTTCTCTAATTTCAAGGCGTGGTTCTGTGCCTGCAGGGGCCAGGCAGGCTGTGGGGTGTGGGTTCGTCCCCAAGTCCAGCCCGTCCCTGGTGCTCCATCGGGGGCGGGGACGTGTTGGGGACATCAGCGTGGCCTCGGTGGCTCAGTCCCTGGGATCGATCTGCAGAGAAGGGGGTGGAAGAAGGGGGTGTGTGTATGGGGAGCTCCGGGATGGGGAGGGGGCGGCAGGGACGAGGGTCCCTCACCCCCATGGCCAGCCCCAGGGATGGGGAGGGGACATGGAGCCGAGGGTCCCAAAGCCCCGAAATGGGGAGGGAAGTCCCTCACCCCCAGGGATGTCCTGATGGGGGACAGCTTGAAGAGGACCCTCCGCCACTCCTCGGGACAGACGGCTCGCAGCTCGGCCGGGCTCATCTGCAGCAGCTCCTGCCCCGGCAGCACCCCCAAAGTCCGCACCGTGCTGCGGGGGGGGACAGGGGTGAGCCGGGCTCGCCTCCATCCCCGAATAGACCCACGCGGGTTTTGGGGGGGGGGGGGGCTCAAGAGGCCACCTACATCCGCGAGAAGCCCTTGTCCATCAGCCAGGCCGTCACCTCTGCCGGCGAGGAGTCGGGGTGCAGGCTGGGGGGGCTGTCCTGGAGCGGGGGACAAAGGGAGGAGACACCGGGGTAGCAGCTGATGGTGGGGGCCGCGGGGAAGGGAGGGGAGAGGGGACCCCCACCTGTCTGGCGCCGTGCCCCGGCTCCGGGACGGCCTCCGGGAGGGGCTCCAGGATGTTGCCAGGGACGTGCCCCCTGTCCCCCCGCTCGTCCTGCACCAGCCACCACTTCTTCTGCTGGTCCAAGACCTGGGGGAGGTGACAAGGGGGGCAGGGTGAAGGGCCAGGGCCCGGGGGTCCTCATGGACCCATGGAGGGGACTCCCCGTTTGTACCTGCAGCGTGTCCCCCTTCCTGACGCTCAGCTCCTGCGAATTCCTGGCCTGGAAGTCGTACAGGGCTCGGACCAGCCCCTGGGCAGGGAGGGGGGGTCTGGAAGTGGGGAGGGGGTGGATCAGTACCCAGTCGGGGGCCAAATCTTGCCCCGACCCTCCGCATCCGGAGGGGACACTCACCCCTGGCTGGGGCTGTCCCTCCAGCCGGTGGCCGGGGGCGGTGCGGGGGGCAGGGACAGGGAAGGCTGGCGCAAGGGAGCTGGGGAAACTGAGGCAGGCGCTGGGGTGTCCTGCAGGTCCCTGTGGCGCTCCTGCTCCATCACGGGGGGCAGCCACCCGTCCGAAAACACCGGGGTGTACGCGGGCACCAGGTCGCTGTTGGGGTACTCAGCCCTGCAACCATCGGGGAGGACACCGGGGTGGGTGTTGTGACCCCCCCCTCAAATCCAGACCCCCCTTCTCGGTGTCGGGGGTCCAAACCCCACCTGGACTTGCTCCAGGCAGTGCCGAGGCTCTTCCAGACGCCGTAGTCGTCATCACTCAGGTTCTGCTCGAGGAATTCCAGCGCCTCCGGCAGCAGCAGCGGGCTCTCCACCGCCGGGGCCAGCCCGGGGCTGGGGCAGTGGGCCAGGACCTGGAGGGGACGGGGATGGAGCAGCACCCCCAAAGGCACCCCCCAGGATGGGGGGAGTGAGGGGTGACCCCCACGCGGGGGTGGGGCCCGTTTTGGGGGCACTCACGAAGGACAGAGCTGAGAAGATGAGGCGCAGCAGCTCGGAGGGATCGGGGTCCGACACGTAGGGGTGGGTCCGTCCCTGTGGGCACAGGGTGGGGGGTGTCCCTACGGAGCCCCCCGTTCTCACACAACCCCCCAAACCCCACCAGACCCCCCAATGCATCCACATCTCCCATCGCTACACAGACCCTTGTCCCCATACGGCCCCTCCATCCCCACAGAGACCCCCAGGTCACCCACAGCTCCCTCATCCCCACACAGCCCCATCCCCATGACCCCCCCCATCCCCAGACATCCACACTCCCTGCATTCTCATGCAATCCCCCATCCCCACAGTCCCCCCACCCTCACAGACCCCCCATCCGCACACCCTCCCGTCTCCCCTATCCAGCCCAACGGGACCTACCAGGAGGTTGAGGGCGTATTTCACCTTCTGGAAGAAATCCGTGTACTCCTCCTTGGGGGGCAGCGCTGTGGGGGCAGAGTGGGGCTGGCACCGGGCTGGCCGCCCCACAGCCCCCAGCAGCCCCTCAGGGACACTGACCCCCCTTCCTACCTGACTTCTTCTTCTTCAGCTTCTTCTTCTTCGTGCTGGCCGAGTTAAGGGCCATGTCCAGCCGGCCCCTGAAGAGCTCCAGGTCCCCCAGGACGTGGTTGAGAATCTCCTGTGGGTGCAGGGGGCACGGTGTGTGTCCCCAGGGTGGGGGCTGCGGTGTCCCCATCCCTGGGGGGCGGGTTGGGACTTACAACATCTCTGTCCGCCTCGGACACGGCCTGGGCCGGGGGTTGGGTCCGCGGCACCTGCGGGGGCTCCGGCGCGCCTGGGGACACCGCAGGGTCACCGCCTGCTCCTGGGGAAACTGAGGCACGGCGCAGCCCCTCCCTCCCCAGCCTACTCACGGTATTCCGAGGAGAGCAGCCCACGCTGGGGGGGCACCCCACGCTCGGGGGGGGGCCCACGGCGGGGGGGCACGGGGGATTCGGGCTCGGGGGGCTCTGCCCGGCGCTCCGGGGCCGCGTACGGGGGGGCCGGGCTCGGTGCCAGGTCCGGGCTGGTCCGGGACAAGAGGAATGGGGAGGGGGAAGGTGAGGGTGAGCAGAGCCTGGGGACACGGGTTGTGTGGGTGGGTGTGGGGTAGGAGTGATTCCAAGGGAGTGTGGGGTAACAGGCTGAGGGAGGCGAGGGGGTCTGAAAGCCAAATGATGGGAAATAGGAACACACTGCGCTCACGGGGGGAGGGGAGACCGAGCTCATGGGTGGGGTGAGGGGTTTGTTCCCTTGTGGGGGTGAGGAAGAGGGAGTGGGAATGGGGGCACTGATCCTGTGGGTGGGGTGGGGGGTCGGGCCCAGGGGGATGGGGTAGGAGGGGTAGGAAGGAGGCTGAGTCCGGGCATGGGGTGGGGGGCTGTATTCGTGGGGGTGATGTAGGATGGGGGGACTGAGGCAGGAACTGGGGGAAAGGACCCCTCACCCCTCAGCAGGGGTATGTGGCCACAGGCAGCTGCTCTTTGGGGACACTGGGGCTGTGTGGGACCACAAGGAGACCCCAGGCCCGACTCACCACAGCCCTGGGGAGCGGCACTTGGGGGGCTCAGTCGAGCTGTCTGCAGGGAGGGGTCGCACAGTCACTTACCCCCCATACCTGTGCCCATAGCGATTGCTCTGCTCCTCCTTCCTCTGCCTCAACACCTTCTCCAGGCTGCTCCTCAGCGTCTCTGCCTGGCACAGACTCCCTGCCATCAGTTCTCCATTCTGAGGGGCTGTCCCCCCATTTTTCGCCCTCAGGGCTCACCCCCAGCCGCTCGCACTGGAAGAGCAGCACGCTGGTCCTCGGCGGGCTCCTCTCCTGGACGTTGATGGCCAGCACCGTGTTGTCCATCCCGGTGGAGCATCCCTGCACACTGCCCAGCGGGAAAGCCTCCAGCTCCTCCTGGAGGGAGAAAACAGGGTGCGCAGTCCCCCCACCCGAATGGCTGGGAAAGGGTTAAAGGGGTGCAAGTGGGACTGTGGGGTGTGAGTTTAATGGGGGTGGTGGGCTGGCATAGGAGGGGGACAGCAGAGTTTGGGGGGCTGAGTCTGGGGGTGGAGCAGGGTTGTGGGTGCCAGATTGTGGGGTTGCCCAGATTTGGGGGTGCCAGGGCTGTAGGAGCTGCCAGGGTTGGGGGGGCAGTGGGGTGTACTGGGGTTTGGGGTTACCTGGACAGGAGAGGTCCCATAGCCGGGGGGTCCCAGGATTCAGGGGATACCGGGGTTTGGGGGTGCCGAGATTCAAGGGGTGCCCTGGCTGAGGAATGCTGGGCTTTGGGGGTGTCTTGCTCGGGGGTACCAGGATTCGGGGGGTACCAGGCTTTGGGGGTGCCCTGGCCGAGGGGTACCTTGCTCTCCACATCGCTCAGCACCAGCTCCTGGTCCTTGACTGCCAGGGTGACATCCTGCCCCCAGATCCGCCCCTGCTCCTCCAGCTCCTTCAGGCGCTCCAAACAATCCTCGGCGCTGCGCAGGTCCCGCTCCAGGTGCATCGTGAGCAGGTGCTGGGGGTGGGGGGACACGGTACCGATGTCACAGGGACCCCCTGGCAGGGCTGGGGGGCGCGGGGCAGTTTGAGGGGGCTTTACCTCAACGTGGTGCTGGAAATCGTTCTGGAGCTTGAGCAGGGTCTGCCCGTAGTCCTTGCGCTGGTCTGAGGCACACTCGGGGTGAGGGGACAAGGTGGGGGGCGGGGGGGCAGCCGGGGGCATTAGAGGGATTTTTGGGGTGCAGCCCTCACTCACTGTAGATGCTTTTCCCGGTGAGACGGGCGAAGCTGTTGGAATGTCGGAGCGGGTTGCTGTCCTCATACTCACCCCTGGACGGACAGAGGGACCTTCACAACCCTGCCCGCCTCTCCCGCCCACCCCCGGGGGTCCCCAAGGGGGTCCCCCACCCTGCTGGCCGCTCACCGTGGCGGGGCGCTGCTCCAGCGCCCGAAGGGGTCTCCCATCTTGCCGGGGAGCAGCGAGAGCGTCTCGATCCTGCTGTGACATCCCGGGCACGGTCCCTGTGTCACCCTCAAGGTGTTCCCAAACACCTGAGGGACGTGCCACCCCTCCCCCCACTCCGGACGATGCAGTCGCCCCGGTGTTCACCAGGACCCCCCTGACCCTCCATCCCCAGTGCTCCTGGTCCATCCCAGCCCCGAGGGGTCACCCGAACCCCCCTGTCCCGAGATGGGGTCTCTGCCCCGCCCGGGGTGTCCCCGCTCACCTCGATGGTGGCGCTGCGCTCGGGCTGTGCCAGCGGAGGGTGACACGGCCAGGGGACAGACAGGGCTTGGCGCTCGCACCGCACCCTGCTGCTCTTTGCCCTCTCGTTACAGCGTGGGAGGGACGGGGGGGACACAACCACCTGGCACAGCCCTCACATTTGCAAACACCGCGGGCCCCCCACCCCGCGGCAGGGCGGGGTCCCGGAGCATCCAGCGGGGAGCGCAGCCCGGGGTGCCCCCCACCCCAAATCCCCCAAATCCCACCCCGGGACGAGGTGTCGGTGACGTCACCTGGCAGCGCCCAGCCCTGTGACCCGCGGGACTCTGTGCCCTTGCCCGGGGGTGATCCCGGGCTCACCCCAAGGCTCTGCAGGAAAATCCTGCCAGGGTGGTTGGCGAGGAACGGGCCGGAGCCGGAGCGAGGGTGCGGGATTAGGGTGAAGGATGGGTTCGGGGAGCCATCGCCCCAGAGCCCCAGAGCTTGGCTGGGGGACACTGGTGGCGGGGGTCGTGTCTGTGGGATTGGAATGACCCGCTGAATCCCCCCTCCCAGCACAGAGTTGTGAGATTTGGGTTCATTTGAAGCATTTTGGCTTCTCCGGTGCAATTTTGGGGTGATGGATCCTCTGCGCCGTGTCCCCGTGGGTCCCATCTGTGCCCCCCAGTCCCGCGGGCTGTCACATCCCGGCTGACCTTCTCTTTACTTTTTTTCCCTCAGGTTTGTGGAGACCGAACTGAGCCCACCACGGAGTGACCCTGGGGTCCTGCATCCCCCCCGGTGCTACACGGAGCAGGCGACCCCCCTGGGGAGTGTTCGGGGACCGCCGGCAGACGCGCACGGGCAGAAGCGGGGGGAGCAGGTTTTGGGGAGCTGTGAATTCCCCCCCAGAGGTGGCGGGGAAGGGGTGACGGGGTTGGCGTCGTGCCTCAGTTTCCCCATTAGAGGAGGGGCAGGATGCAGTTCCCCCTTTCGGCCACGAGGGGGAAGCACGATCCCGTTTGGCCCGTGTCCCCCGATGCGTGACCCCGCCCCAAAATCTGTCACCCTCCAAATGCATGACCCCTCTATGTGTGATCCCCCAGATGTGTGACCCCCCATCTGTGATCCCTGATATATGATCCCCCAGATGTGTGATCCCCCAGATGTGTAATCCCCCAGATGTGTCACTCCCAGATGTGTGACTCCCCAGATGTGTGACTCCCCAGATGTGTGACACCCCAGATGTGTGACACCCCCAGATGTGCAGCCCCAGATGTGCACCCCCAGATGTGCAGGGTGCCAGGTCCTGCTTGCCCCTCTGCCACCCCCGGAGTTCCTGGAGCTGGGGACATTTGGGTGACACTTCTCGGGGCAGGCTGACACCAGGGACCGCCCGTGGTCCCCGTGGGAGATTTCGGGTTCATCCCCTCCCAGGCGCAGCCCCCGCCCCGATTTTTCTGCCAGGACCCCCCGGCAGCGCCCAGGGCCCGGCAGGACCGCGGCCCGTCCATTCCCCCCCCGGCAGGGACCGAGCGCTCGCCCCGCCCCGTCCCAGCTCCTCCCAGTCACCCCACTGGGTGAACTGGGAGCGGCAACGGCTGCAGATACACTCCAAACCCCTTTTTATTGTTTTTCTCCTCAATTCCCAGCCAGAGCCAACCTGGCTGTGTCCCCCTCGCCCTTGCCCAGCCTCGGGAACTCCCCAGGAGACACCAGCGCCTTGGGAAGAGCCAGGAAGGGGCTCGGAGGCTTCTGGAGGCGCAGGAATCTTTTCCCATTTCAGGTTTTGAAACCTCCAGCATCAAAATGTGCACAATCCGTGAATTGACCCCAAATCGCAGCTGCTTTAGGGAGGGAAATGGCCTCGATCTGCACCCCCTGCTCTGCTCCTGGGGAGGGCACTCCGCACCCAGCGCGGGGACAGCTCTGGCGACATCATCCTGTCGCCACTGGGGACACCTGGTCAGGCTCTACCCCGTTGAGTTGGGGCATTTTGGGGAGTCACCAGGCAGAGGGGGAGCCCAGAGCCAGCAGTGCCTGGAATTCCCGGTGACACATCGCTGCCGGCCAGGTGCCATGAGCCCGCGGGGAAGCAGCTGCGGCTCCGGGGGCTGGGTGCCAGCCAGGACAAACCACCAGCCAGCCTGGATCCGTCCTCACGTCACAGCCCGGGCTGCGGTGTACCCGCATCTCTCACCTAATTGCTGGGGACCAGCGTCTCTTCGTCATTTTGGGGATGGCTGGGGACGTTTAACCCCTCAGGGGCTGGGAAACTGTGTTGGTCGTTCTCCCTGGGTCACACCAGTGGCAGGCATGGCATGGATGTCATGCCACAAAGCACAGCCCCAGGGTTGTAACTCTCAGAGATGCACAAATGCACAAATCCTGCTCTCCACGGGCTCCCCTTGGTGGTGGCAGTGACAAGCTAATGTCCCACTGTCACAGCTGCTGGGCTCACAGCTGCTCTTTTGGGGTGACACTGGAGAAAACAGAGGGATGAAACAGGGGTGCTTGTGGTGGCAGCTCACTGTCATCCTGCTTCCACGGATTGTTTGGTCCATCCCAGTCCATGGTCACCCTGACATGTTTGCCCTGATATGGTCACCCTGGTATGGTCACTCTGAAATGGTCACCCTGGCATGGTCACCCTGGCATGGTCACCCTGGTATGGTCACCCTGGTCCATGGTCACTCTGGTATGGTCACTCTGAAATGGTTGCTCTGGCATGGTCACCCTGATACAGTCACCCTGACATGATTACCCTGGTATGGTCACCCTGGCATGGTCACCCTGGCATAATCACCCTGGTATGGTCACTTTGACATGGTAACTCTGGCACAGTCACTCTGAAATGGTCACCCTGGTCCATGGTCACTCTGGTATGATCACCCTGACATGGTCACTCTGACATGGTCACCCTGATACAGTCACCCTGGCATGGTCACCCTGGCACAATCCCCTGCTGGTCCTTGTCACCCTGCCAGCCTCTATCACCCTGCTGGTCCCTTTGTGGTGGGTGTCACTGGTGCTGCATCTCCTCTCCCATTGATGAAGGTTCTGTTCCAGGGCTGCCACCCAATCCCTCCCTTCCCTGCAATATCCCCAGAGCCACCCCAAGAGAATCCCCTCAAGTCTGGGCCCTGAGCCCTGCGCTGTGGCTCTGTAGCCATGGGACATCCTGGCCCACATTGTTCTGCCTATCCTGGCTCTCCCAGTGTGCTGCTGATCCCATCTCTTCAGAGGAGCAGGACAAGATCTGTGGGGCTTTTTCAGCCCCTTGGCTTCCCCAGGCTCCCAGTGCCATCCTTGGAGGTTGATTTGTTTCCCCTCTCCCATTTCCAAGGGGTGGTGGAGGTGGGATGATGTGCCCATGTCTGGCTCAGCCAGGGGTGACCACAGCTGGTGGCTCCTGGCTGGAGCCCCATAACCTTCACACCATCAGTTTTTCATTTTGAGAAGGTTGAAATAGAATTGTTTTGGATCTCAGTGAGGGAGCTGCACGTGCTGCAGAGCATTGGGGACCCTTCACTTGGGTGATCTAGAGCTATGGTCCCAGGCCAGGGACAGCCCAGGAGCCCTGTGGCCACAAAAACAGCTGGTGTTCCTCCACAGCCCCATGGCTTTGACCACAAACCTGCAACAACCTTCTTATTTTTAGCCTGAAGAGGGAAAAACCAACGTGCCCATGGCCACTCCTGTGTGTGGGACCCATCCTGTTTTCTTCCCACCATCCATCACCCTGGCAGCACAGATGGGGATTTCCAGGGACAGTGAGGGCTGAAGGGACAGTGACACCACACAGATTTAATTAGAGGTGATGAGGGCATGCAAACAAGCAGGTTAAATCCTGAGAATCCTCAGAGGGTTTGGAGGTGTTTCCCACATTTCCCATGGGTGCCAGAGAAGGCTGGATTTTGGGTTTAGGTCTGGGAGTCATGGCTGGGTTGGGAGAGGGTGAGGGGGGAGGTCAGGGAGGTCACAGCTATTCCATGTTCCTCTCCAGCATGGGAATGTGTGCTGGGATCCAAGTGAGCCCAAAGAAAGCTGGAAATTGGCTTTTTCTCCTCCAATTTTGGTATTTGAGATTAATTCCCTCATGGAAGAGTTGATGTCTTCTTTATCCCTCCATCCTGCTTCCCAGCTCTTCCTCCTCACTGCTTCCACATGCAGGGGCAAACCCAAACCAAAAGATTCCTGACATGCTCTGCCACCTTTCCAGTAGTGGGATCTGGGCCTTGGAATGTTCCTCCACCCCTAAATCCCCCAAAATTTAGGGTGAGCCCCAAATCCACCATCCTGGGATCTAAGTGACCCAATGGGGTTATGGAATTCCAGCAGAGCTCAGGGATCCCAGCTCATCCCTGGAAGAAAATGGGGTGAATTTCCTGTCTGGATGGAGCACCTGGAGCTGCTCAGAGACCCAAACCCATCCCCATGGACAAACCTAGGGAGCTTGGGGCCGTGGTGGGGAGCAGAATGGGATCAAGGGTGCTGGTGACAGTTTTTCCATGGAAAAAAAAAAAAAATCATTTCCACTTCATCTTTCCAGGAAGGAGGATGAAGGTGGTGGTGCCCACATGGCACTGAGCTGCATCAGGAGGGGGGGATGAGTGGGTTCCCTTCCCATGGGAATGCTGCTGAGTCACATTCCTGGGGAACTCCTGGGTGATGGGATGGGGCTGGGAGCCCCCCGAGGTCCCTGGGGAGGGGGATGGGTGCAGAACGTGACGCCCAGCACGGCTCAGGGGTGTTGCACTCGTGGGAGAAGCTCTGGAGGAAGTTGTGAAAGGGGGAGCAGATGTCAGTGGGGTGTGGGGTGTGGGGTGGGGAGAACCCACAGCAGGAGCTCCCCAGGGTTCCTCCTCCCACGTCATGGAACCGTCTGTGGGTCCTTCCTGCCCCGGGTGGGAGCTGGGCAGGAAGGGGTTACAGAAATGCTCCCAGGAGGGTTGGGAGCTCTTTGGGAACTCTTTGGGAGATGTTTGGAATGTGTTTTAGGAAACCCCAACTGCTGCTCCTGCCATCAGGTGACATCTCTCACACTTGCACACCCCACAGGTGTCCCAGGATGGAAGCCCAGGTGTCCCAGCCCCACCCAGCATTGCTCCCAGGAATACTGGGACACAAACAGCTGAGTTTCCACCAAAAAACCGTTTCCTACCAGAAAACATAATTCCATTGATAAATATTAGGAATGGGAAGTGTTTGACCTTCTCTACTGTTTGGCTCCTGTGGGGAGCTGGGCAGGAGGAGGAACTCATCCTATTCCAGCCAGTGCAGCTTCTGCTGGGCACCAGGATGGTGGGAATGTCCAGGGCCATTTTCTGCCCTGGAGTGGCTTCATCAGGTCCTAAAATTGCTCCAAAATGTGAATTTGTGAAGAAGAGTATCCAACCTCTGGAGTCCTGGACACTCACTCTGGCTTTGTTCATGATTTACCAGCCCCAGGCAGCAGCTCCAGCCTGAATCCAGCCCAAATCCACTTTTCACCCTGGTTTGGAAGCTGCTGGGTGTCTGTGCCACCCACAGATGTGCAAAAGGAAAGAGGAGCAAACCCAGGAGATTCCCAGATGGTTTGGGAAATAACTGATCCCTGGAGGTGCTCATGGGTCAGGAGGAGCCAGAGGAATCTGCATTTTTGGGGGGGTTGTCACCTGTTTTTCTGCATATTTTGCTGTTTCTTCACACCCTTAATTATTTTTCTGTTGATTTCTTAGTTTAAACCAATGTTTATAACAAATGCACAGAATAAGCCATTTTTAAGTGTTTTTCTGCAACTTCTTAAAATCCTTCAAAGCCACTAAAACATAAATTGTACTTAATCAAAAAAGAAGCTAAAAAACAAAATACCAAAATTAAAAGGCCCAAAATAAAAGTAAGCAGTAAAGTTCTAAACAACAACCAATCATTGTAGCTAAAGAGCTTGTGCATAAAAACACCCATCAAAATATGCATAAAAACACCAATCAAAATATGCATAATGGCATGGAAAGTAGTCTTAAAATGTATAATTAAAACTAAAAAATGCATAATTATATTAATTATATTAATTTACTGTCCCAAAGTCCTGATTCTCAACCCTGTAGGTGACAATTCAGTGGAAGCAGCAGCCAGGATAGTCTGGACTCAGAGACACCCCAGCTCTTAAAAAGGGAATTTCTGGGTCTAGATGGTGAAATGGAGCAATTGCTGCCATTTAAATACAATAATGTAAGAGAAAATGAAGGAAATGAAATGAAAAAAGATGAAATGAAGTACATGAAATAAAAAAAGAGATAAGATAAATAAGATAAAATGAAAGAAATAAAATAAAACAAATATAATTTCATTATATTTGATGAATAAAATAGAATAAAATAAACAAAAAAAAAAAGAAATAAAGGATAAAAACTGAGAGTGAGATAAAATAAAATAAAATAAAATAAAATAAAATAAAATAAAATAAAATAAAATAAAATAAAAATAAAATGGCATTTCCGGAACTCATCCCTGTGGAGCTTCATGAGGCACCATCCCTGCCATCATCTTTAGAGCTGTTTCCTTTCATTTTCTGGTGACTTTGAGCAGGACTGATGGATTTCATCTGGATTGATGGATTTGAGCAGGAGCAGTGGATTTGAGCAGGAGTGGTGGATTTGAGCTTGACTGATGGATTTGAGCAGGATTTGAGCAGGGGTGGTGGATTTAAGCAGGAGACATTGAATTTAAACTGGGTTTGAGCTGGAGCAATGGATTTGAGCTGGACTGGTGGATTTTGGGTGGACTGGTGGATTTGGGGTGGACTGGTGGATTTGATTCAGAGCAGTGGATTTGAGCTGGACTGGTGGATTTGAGCCAGACTGATGGGTTTGAGTAGGAGCAGTGGATTTGAGCTGGATTTGAGCAAGAGTCATGGATTTGAGCTGGACTGATGGATTTGAGCTGGAGCGATGATTTTAAGCCGGGTTTGAGCTGGAGCAATGGATTTGAGCTGGACTGATGGATTTGAGCTGGAGCGATGATTTTAAGCCGGGTTTGAGCAGGAGCAGTGGATTTGAGCTGGATTTGAGCAGGAGCAGTGGATTTGAGCCGGGTTTTAGCCACAGTAGTGGATTTGAGCCGGGTTTGAGCAGGAGCAGTGGATTTGAGCCGGGTTTTAGCCGCAGCAGTGGATTTGAGCCGGGTTTGAGCAGGAGCAGTGGATTTGAGCCGGGTTTGAGCAGGAGCAGTGGATTTGAGCCGGGTTTTAGCCGCAGCAGTGGATTTGAGCTGGATTTGAGCAGGAGCAGTGGATTTGAGCCGGGTTTGAGCCGCAGCAGTGGATTTGAGCCGGATTTGAGCAGGAGCAGTGGATTTGAGCCGGGTTTTAGCCACAGTAGTGGATTTGAGCCGGGTTTGAGCAGGAGCAGTGGATTTGAGCCGGGTTTTAGCCGCAGCAGTGGATTTGAGCCCGGCTGGCCAGAGGGGCGAGGTTTCTGCCCCGGGAAGAGCCGGTTCACTTCCAGACTGCGTAAGCTGCCGCTGCTGCCAAAACGCAGCCCCGACGGCCCTGGTGGGAATTTTGGGGCTGCAAACAGCGTCACTGGAGGTGGCGCGCGGCCCCCGCGCCGTCCCCCCGCCGGCCGGGAGGTGTTTTAATTAATTCCTTAATTAGGAAGCCGCCAGAGGCGCTGCCCAGATGTTGGCTCGGGATGCGGCGGCGGAGGCGGCCCCGGGTCACTCAGCAGAGCCCCGGGGACTGCGGGGTTTGCGGTGAGGATGAGGAGCAGCGCCGGGCGGGGTGTCTGGCCAAGCCGCGCTGGCTGGTCCCAAATCCCCGCCGGGACCACCCGCCCAGGGCGTTTCTGGGCCGGGGAAGTGTCCGGGTGCGTTGTACTGAGCGGGAATGGCGAGCAGCAGCTGGGATGGGCACGGCCGGCGGACACGGAGGGGTTAAATCCGGCCGAATCCCGGGAAGAGCCGGATCCTTTCCAGCTTGAGTAAACCCAGCACCCTGCCAAAATCCTGCTGCAGCATCCAAAATGCTGGATTATTAACCATAATCCGGGCAGGGTATTCCCCTTGAGGAGCGACACTCCGAGCCTGATTCACCTGAGGGACCCGGAGCAGGGAATTCATCCCAGCATCACCGAGCCAGCCCCAAAAAATCCCCCAGAACCACCCAGCTCTGGGGGTTCCTGCTCTGGCTCCAGCCCCTGCAGCTCCATCCAGCAGCTCCAGCATTTATTTTCAAGTGGGGTGGGATCTGGGCTTTGCTTCCCTTTATTTTTAAATTTATTTATCTTTATTTTGGATTTCTGACTCATCCCCACCCGTTGCCGGGAGGAAACCAGAATCAAAAAAGGCCCAGATATCGTTTGTATCAGCTGAATAAAATCCTCCCCCAGGGAGGAAAGTCCACCAACAGCTCCAGGACCTGCTTCTCCTTCCCCCAGTATCATTCCTACAGAGAAGGAAAACTCAGTTTTCCCTCTTTTTTTTTTTCCCAAACCACAGCCAGTTTCCAGCTCTGCAAGCACAGATCCAGGCCTGGGGCTCACAGAATGGAGGGGCAGAGAGGTGATGGGTGCCCCCCACCCCCTTGCATGCTCTGTCTGCCTTTGGGGTACCCAGCCCCATTCCCATGCAAGCTCTGTGGGGCTGCAGCACTTGTGGGGCTGCCAGAACAGGGGGGATGCCAAGGGAGGGGTGAGTGTCCTCACAATGGGGCTGCCCTATTAATTAGGGTGCCTGGTTAATAGGGGTGCTCAGAGATGAGGGTGCCCCACTAATGAGGGGGTCTTGGAGACAAGGGGGCACCCCAGAAATGAGGGTCCACAATTAATGTGGCTGCCCCATTAATGAGTGTGCTCTGTTAATGAGGGTGTCATGGAGCTGGATTGCCCCTAAAAACAAGGGAGCCCCTTTAATGGGGGTGCCTTAAAGATGAGGCCACCCCAAAAAGGACGTGCCCTATTAATGCGGATGCCCCATTAATGAGGGTGCCCTGAGATTGGGGTGTCCCATTAATGAGGGTGCCCCATTAATGAATGCTTTGGGATTGGGGTGCTGTTGCTCCCTGGGGTGGTTCCATGGGTCTCCCCCCGTGATGGGGGGCAGGAGGTCCTGAGACCCCTGGCAGGTCCCACATCCCTCCTTTAGCTGAACATTCCCAGCCCAGCTGGAAGGTGTGAAGATCTGGAGAAAACAACCCCAAAGGAGCATCCTGGGCTGTGAGGATGAGCTGTGACCCTGGCACATGGAGCACATGGACACCTCCAAATCCAGCCCCTCCCTGGGGAAGGCCAAGTTCATCCCCCTGGATCTGCTTTTCCCTTTCCAGGGGGGAGGTGCTTTGGTGATGCCCAGCTGCATCCTGGGCTCCCTGGGATCCCTGGCAGCTGCCAAGTGTTGGTCCTGATGCCAGGAGGCTCCCTGGCTCAGCAGGATGGTTTTGGAGGCTTGCAGGGAGGCTGTTGGGTTCTTATCCCAATCCTAATCCTAATCCCAGTTGTAATCCATCTCTCTATTGCAATGAGCTCAGGTCCTGCCCATTCCCTGCACATGGAGTCACCATCAGCTCATTTTCATGCTCCTGGGTGTGGATTAAATCTGTTCTTTTAGGAATCTGTAACCTGTGGGTGAACCTGCTGCCAGTGTCTCCTGCTGTCCTGGGATTTGGTTTGCTTTTCCTCATGCCAAAGTGAAGGTGCTGCTTTCTGCCCAGGTACCTCAGTGACCCAGAGGGGCTGCCAGGGAAGGGCTGATGTGAAGCCAAACCACCCTGGGATGTCCTGGCTGGGAGAGCTGGCACTGGGCAGCAGGAATGAGCAGCTCTGAGTGGTTTGGGCTTTCCCCAGGGAGTGGATCCTGCTCATGTCCTGATTTTTCACAGCTATTCCAGCTGCTGGGATAACCAAGAGGTCTCTGCTCCAAATCCCACCCTGTGTGCTGTAGCCAGGTGGAACTTTTGCATCCTGGGGTTAGAAGTGGGATCCAGCCCTAAAGCTGGAGCTGGGCTGCATCCCTGGGGTGGGCTCATTCCTGGCCTGTGCCCTTCTAAATATTTTCATTATTTTTAATTCCCATTTCTCTGGCTGTATCCCTATGGTGGGCTCATTCCTGGACTGTGCCCTTCTAAATATTTTCATTTTTTAAAATTCCCATTTCCCTTCCTGCATCCTGGTGGCTCCAGCCCTGTGGAGGGATGGGGATCCAGCCAACGGCTCTGACCACTGGGGACATCAGGCAGGGGTGGGAGAAGGAGGATGTGACCCATGTGGAAACCACAGATGGTTTCGATGTGTTTATGAGCCTGGGCACAACTTCCTCTGCCCGAGTTCCCAGAGCAGGGCTCCAGTTCTCCACAGGCACCCAGGATGTGCAATGGGCAGGGGGTGCAGCACCCATGGGTGACTATCCCAGCCATGCCAGGGGTGGCTGTTGCTGGGATGAGGCAGAGGGACTTTTGGGGAGGTGAATTGCAGCTCTTGGTATCCATCCTCACATCCTGGGATGTGTGTGGGCTGGGAGGCTCAGCTGTCACCCCAGAGTGATGCTCTCGTGGAAAGGCTGAGTGGTGCTGGCCACAGGTCACACTCTCACCCCCAGGAAAAGCTCAGGCAAAAGTTATTCTTGAAAAAAAGTAGAGTTTCCTCTTTTCCTTCCTGGTGGCAGGCACGTGGTGGTGAGGTCATGGAGCACTGGCTGCAGGACATGCCTCCGGCTCGGCGTAATCCCTCCCCGGGGCCACAGCCGGTTCTGGCCAGTGCAGGGGAGGGGGGGGGTTGGGTCCCCACTGCCCCTCCAGCCCCACTTTCCTCCTGGTCAAGCCACCACATCCTGAGGCAGCCCTCGGGCTGCTGTCCCTGCTCCCAGAGTGGTTTCAGCCTCCCCGAGGCGAGCGCGGCTTTGCGCTGGAAATCAGCCCCAGATGTGGGAGCAGCTGCTGCTGGAGGGCCATGGGCAGGGATGGGCAGGGCTTGGGGACCTGGGGACGGCACAAGGGACCTGGTAGGTGCTGGGACAGGAGCTCCTGGAGGTTTGATCCCACCTGTGACAGTGTCCTGTCTGCAGGATGTGCTCCCAGGTGACAGGGACACCCAGGGGAGAGGCTGTGGAGCAGCCACCAGCCCTGGAGTCTGGCAAATGCCATCCTTGGGCTGCTTTTTTGGGAAGCAGGATCTTTTGCTGACAAGAGCTAGGTCCCCATTGCTGTGCCACCACCCTCAGCTGTGTCCCCAGAGGGTGGCACAGCCCAGCCACGAGGACATCATGAACTTTAAGAGCCCATAACTGCCTGGGGAGCTCTCAGGCCCGAGGTCCCTGGCTGAGTGTGGGGCTGCTGGCCCCGCTCAGGGCTCTGGGGCGGGAACCACACACTAATCAAAAGAGGATGGAAAACTCCTGTGGTTCCTTGGAAAAACCACACAGCTACGAGCAGCCCACTCCAGCTTCCAGATGTGGCAGCAGCACAGTGGAATGAAATTCGGATGGATTTTCCTTAATTGCGAGTTCTGAGGTGGGGGTGGCAGCAGCAGATTGGCTCTGCAGCAGTGCTGGGTGGGGGAGCTCTGAGGAGCCCCCTCCCCATGGCTGGAAATGGGTTTGGGGTGGCACGGCTCTGCCTCACACTCTCCTTCTTGAGCTGGGACTTATCTGGCTTATCTCAGACCCTAAATTTGAATCTTTCCAAGATCCATGGGTGCAATATGTTGTTTATCTTTTCTATCTATTTCTAAGAAGGAGCTAGGCATTGCATGAGATAAATGAAGGTTCAAAAGAGGCTCCTTGCCTTTCTCAATGTTTGTAGTTTATTTTATGGTGGTCCCAGAGCAAAAGAAGAGGAGGATCTCAGATAATGGTCTTTTCTAGGAAAGGGTCAGTGAGGAGAATATGGCTCTTTGCCAATAGGATAGGGACAGGAGGGAAGGGTTAAAGCATTTCTTATACCTTTGGTATTGGATTACAACACATGGGGACCCTTGATTCAGTACATTCCTCTGAATGTGAGTTCTGGGAGCTGCTGACTCCCCATGACCTGGATGCCCTCATCACCCCAATCCTGCATCCTCCCCCTGCCAGCACACAGAAGAAGCCCCCTACTCAGGCTCCAGGTGAGGGGTCCCCTGAGCATTGCCCACTCTCTGGGGCCACAAGAGCCCAGGCAGGTATTTTTCGTGCTCCTCAGCCCCTCTGGCACCATCCCCCCGCTGGGATGCTCTGAGGGTTCCGTTCTGCCGCGGCCCCGGGGCCGCAGGGATGATGGGCGGAGGTGCAGCAGCACATGCCAAGATGCATCAGCCTGTGTTTTTCTGGTGGTGGCTGAAGGTTGTTTGTGCTGTCCCAGGAATGATCCAATGCTCTTGGCGTAGGTGCAAGAGCGGCCTCTGGGCACATGCAGTGCTGTTGGTGGGGAGCAGGGTGATCCTGGTTATCCTGAGACATCTTCTGCCCCAGCCATGGCTGCAGCCCCTCCAGACTGCTGTGGGATCCTATTCCTTACCGGTTTTGCATGAGCAGAACTTTTCAGCAAGCCCCAACCCACCCCTCTGCATCGACATGATGCTACCCAGAGTTGGATGGGGCTTTTGATCCCTGGATGAGCAGGGAAGCAGCTTCTTCACCTGCTGGAAGAATCACTCATTTCTTGGAGAAAGCAGCAAGTGCATCAAAATCTGAGTCTCCAACCACATACAAACAGCTGGAGCCATTTCACACCATCCCTGAGAGTTTCTCCGTTCTGGCATGGGATGGAATTGTGACGAGTGGGGGGAAGAGGATGGGGAATGTCCCCTGGGAGTGAAGATGAGGCCACTGAGATGGAGATGGGAGCTCCCTGTCCAGCTGTGAGGGAGATGGGAATGGCTGGATTTAGCATCGGCGCTGGCTGGGAGCGTGGGAGCGATGCGCCTGCTGGATTTGCACCAGGAGATGCTGGCACAGCTCTGCCCAGGCTCCATCCTCATGGTCCCTTCCCATGATACCTGACCTGTCTGCAAGCAGGGTGTAGGATTTGATATTTGTATCACATTTATTTGGCTTTCCAGAGCTGAAAAGATGCTTTTGATAAACCTGTGTGGGTTCCAGAGCCTTCCCAAGGGCAGTGTTTAGCTGGAGAAATGTGAGCCCCCAAATACCTCTTCACCCCCTTATCTCCACCCTCCCCACACCACACTTTGCAAATTCAGAATCTCCTGTTTTCAGCCCAAAAAGCCATTTGGTCTCAGCCAGGGCCACAGTGTGTGTCCTGGGCCACTGGCAGCTCCCCGAGGAGCTCCATCTCTTCAAAAACCAGCCTGACCTTCATCCCTGCTGGGAAAGGGATGGATCCAGGTGTGGAGCCACTGGTGGCTCGCCTACGGGTTCCATTCCTCCAAAAACCAACTTTAACTCCATCTGTCCCATGGGAAAGGGCTGGATGCAGGTGTGGAGCCACAACCAGCTTCCTCAGAACCACCATCCCTCCCAAAACCTGCCTGAGCTTCATCCCTGCCCTGGGGAAGGGCTGGATTCAGGTGATCCACTGACAGCTCCCACGTCTTATCAGGGATAATCCACTCCTGGCATTCCTCACCTGCCATCACCTCCCACCTGCCAGGTAGGGCTTCAGCTCTCCAAGGCTGCAGCATTGGCAGGAGGGAGGAGGCAGCTCCACAGTGCTAAAATCAGTGCTGCTAATGAAAAACAGGCTCCAAGCAGGCAAACAGCTGATCTGTGGCCTCGAACTGAGTAATGCCTCGAATTCCTGGCAGGAGCTGCTTCCTTTTGGGAGGAGAGGGCTCCTTCCCCGGCAAGCAAGGCACTGCTGTCCCCCCCGTCCCCATTAGCCCCAGCTGCCCTTCAGGGAACAGAGAACGGAATGATGGAGATCGCACACTGCTGGGAGTCTGTCCAGCCCCCTGTCTGTCCATCTTTGTCCCCCTCCATCCACAGTGAGGAAGATGATGGGCATAAGCCCCACCGTGCCCTGTAAGAACAGTCCTTGTCCCCCAGGATGTCCCTTAGGGCTGGGGATCCTCCGGATTTCGAGGATGGGTGCAAGCAGGGAAAGGAGCTCAGCAGCTCCCGGGGATGGATCCTGCCGTCGGGTGTGGAGCGAGATAAGGCCGTGACTCAGCCTCAGCCCTCATCCCTGCTTCCCTTCCTTCCCAGCAAAGCCCCTCCTTCCCAGCAGAGCTCGGCGGCACCTGGGGAGCGCGGCTGCAGCCGGGGCTGGGCTCCGCTCGGTGTCCGCGGCCAGTGGCTGATGTAAACAGCTGCGGCTGCCGATAAACAAGCGGCCCCGGCGGGAGCACAAACAGCTCCTCTGTTCTGGCTCTGGATGCCCCGGCAGCCACCCCACGGCCCGGGCTGGATGGCTCCAAATACCCACTCCAGCCCGGTGTCAGGGGGTGGCACAGGGCTGTCACTCCGTCAGCCTGCTGCTGGACATGTGGGGAGGTCACATTCCCAGTTTGGGGGCAGAAAGTGGGATTTAGACCCTCGGACACGTGCTGAGGTCAGGGACAGTGCTGACTCCATCCATCACACAGTCCCAGGGCTGTGGCATCCCAGTAAGGGCTTGGCACGTTTGGATGTCACCTTGCTCCTGGCCGTGGTGACAGACAGGAGCCCCACAGGTGGCGCTGAGGCCTGGCCTCCCTGCGACATTCCCAAGCTGTTTCCCCACTCGTGCCCAGCTGCTCCACGTGCAGCCCCTGGACCCCCCCCCCCCACAGGTCAGGCTGAGCGGGCGGGAGCCAGGGCTGCACCCCCTCTGCCCTGTGCCCTGAGCTCCGGGGGATCCAAGCAGGGAATGGGGCACACTGGGCACTGTGGTCCCCAGCACCCTCGTTCAGGGTGGACTGGCAATGCTGGGGAGTCTCCCGGAGCACGAGCACATGGACATTGCCACATTGTCCTGTTGCCACCCTGAAACCATGTTGGCACCTCCTGCCCCCTGTATCTCCCCCAGACCCTGTGGGTGCCAGTGGGCAGCTGCCTGGGAAGGCTTTTGGCTCTGCCTGTGGCCGCATTCCTCGCTGGAGGGAGGAGTGGAGCAGGAGCCTGACATGACTCAGCCGCAGCCACGAGGGCTGGGGACATGCCGGTGACCCACGTGGGGCTGTCACCCGTCCTTGGTCCCTCCTCATCACATTGCCCCCCCCACCCCGGCATGGGCGCCCCTCCCCGATCCCGGGGCTGGGATTTATCTGTGCCAAAGGACCCCCAAGCACATGCCGGGGATGGCGGGAGGTCTCCCGAGAGCCGCGGTGCCGGACCCGGGTTATGACAACTCGGAGAAGGGACTTTCTCCGCAGGCGCCGGACACAGCCTGACCCTGCGGTTCCCTCGCTCCCAGCTTGGCTGAATTCCCTGTGCCTGGATCCAGCCAGCGCTCTGCTCCCGTGGGTGCTGACCCTGTGGTCAGGGGGCTGCTGCCGGGGCTGCCCTGAGATCCCCCCGGTGATCAGAGGACGTTCCAGAAAGTCCCAGCGTGGAGCAGGCAGCAGGAGAGGGATGCAGGGAAGGAAGCACGGGATTTGCTGTGGGATGAAGGATTCAGCCTCATCACGACATCCTGAGTTCCCCCCCATACTTGCAGCGGGCTGGGGGGAAGTGCCTTCCAACCCACATTCCTCCACTCCTGAAGGAACTGGCTCGGGACCTTCCCACGGGGATTTCCAGCCTGGGCACACATTGCTCCAGCTTGGATCGTGCTGGCGGGGTCCTGGCTCAGCTGCAGCACCCAGGAGACTGCGGGAGAGCATCCTGGACCTACGGTGAATCACCGGGAAGGAACTGATTAAGACCTTGCAACATTTTCCTGCTGGAAATCACTTTCTCCGTACAGGCAGTCTGAGGCTGGTTTTAGGATGCAGCTGGGGGAATTAGATAGGCTACAGTTTTTATCCCTGTTTTGGGACTTGCCGGCTGGAAAAAGCCTCCCAAAGTGAGGGATTGGTTGTGATGTGATCCCATTCCCGTAGGAGATGGAAAGAGGAATCACTGAAGCAGGGGAATTGAAGTGCAGGGATGCTCTAACCTTGGCCATGGTGGAGATGTGGCTGCATGGGGGTGGTGCTGGGGTCCCACCCTGCCCTGCTTTGCCCCCAGCCCTGCATCCTCTGCACTGGGCCAGCAGACATGGGGACCCCCAAGATGCCCAGGAAGCCCCACACCCTCATCCCACCTTTTCCTCTTGACTCACAGTGGCTTTCCCCTTGGCTGTGGGGGGAGAGGGGCAAGTCCTGCACAGCATCGGTGTGGTGACAGTGCCATTGGTCCCAGTTTGCAATTGGGAGAGGGACAACCACCCTAAGTTTTGCCTTCCCCAGTTTTTCTGGCTACAGCGTGGGCACAGAGCTGCTGCCACTTCTGCCACCTCTGCCACCAGCCCTGTTTCTGCCCCGTGACTCAGGGATTTCGGCAGGTTTGGGAAGGGAGGAGGGGCAAAAGCCACTTCCCTGCCAAAATAAAAGAGGCGGATGCTGCGCTCGCCCTCTGTCATGCATGAGGAGGATTAATATTAACCCGTCCCTCCATCCTGCTGTCCCTCTGTCCTGCTCTCCTGCTGTCCCCCTGTCCCGCTGCCTCACAGCTTGTCCCATGACCCAGCATATGACACTTTTCCGGTCCCTTTAAGGCAGAGGGGGTGAGTGTGCTGGAGATGAGCAGCCCATGGTCTCAGCCGGTGTGAAAGGGCCTCATGAGCTGCCACGGGGTCCCCGTGAGTCACCCCCGCTGGTGGCGTCACCCGCCGTGTCCCTCGGTGTCCACCCTGGTGTTCTCCCACCCCGGGGGCTGTGAGGCTCCCAGAATAGCTCGTGATGAGAAATGTGGATAATGTCTCAGCATTTTGGGGAGAAAGGGGTTATTTTGGGAGGACGGCTGATTTCTAACCCAGCGCCCTCCCTCCCCAGCGCGTCACCCTCAGCACCCTCAGATGTTTATCTGCTGCTGTTGCTAAGGGACACTGCGGGTGACAAGACCTGTGACACCCAGCACCGGTGCAAATCTGATACATCTGGGGGCTGTCACTGCTGTCCCCAACTTCAGCTGGGAACCAGCTCTTCTCCAACTCCTCTGCCAGGTCGCTGATCCCAGCCCTCCAATACTGGGATCAACTCTCAGCTCCAAGAAAACCTCTCAGCATCTTCTGCAACCCCAGCAGCATTTCCAGCCCTGGGGAGAAGATTCCCTGGTCACTTGAAGATGTGGTGGCTGTCACCTACACATGGCCCTGTTGTCACCATCCCCTGTTGCAGCTGCATCCCGCTGTCTTGTGGAGCAGTTTGCTTTCTGTTTCCCTTCACAATGCCGAGTCCTTGGCACTGCCATGGATCACCTCGTGGCCACTAATCACTTCCAGTTGCCTGGAAAACAAACAGGCAGTGAAGGGGAAAGTCCCAAAGCTGGGAACAGGGCTTGTTGCATGGCTTTGCTGGCCCTGGATCCAGCCCCTCACAGATCCCTGTGCATGGATCTATCCGTGCACTTAGAGATCCCTTCTGCACCTGTGCAAATGGATCGGCTTGTGCACATGTGGATCCATCTGTGCACAAATGGACCCATCCATGCACACGTGGATTCATCCATGTGCACATGAGTCTGTCCAGGCAAACATGGATCTATCTGTCCATGCATGTGTGGACCCATGCATGCAAACATGGATCTGTCCATGCAAACATGGATCTGTCCATGCATATGTGGACCCACCCATGCACTCGTATCTCATGTGTCTATGCTCATGTGGATCTGTCCATGCACAGGGCTTTGTCCATATTTGTGTCCACTCCATGTCCATGTCTGTGCAGATTTATTATGCACATGTATGCAGACATCTGTCCATGCACATCCCTACAAATGTATCTGCTTTTGCACATGTGGATCCATCCTTGCAGATGGATCTGTCCATACACATATAAACTGATCAATGCTCATGGATCTGTCCATGCACACCCTTGCTAATGCTTCCATCCCTGCACATTCTGATGGGTGTCTGTCAAATGTGCACCCATGTGTGTGTATATGTGTGTGTGCCCAGGGATGAGTGAGCACACCCATGTGCAAGGCCCAGAGCTCTGTGTGTGTGTGTTCACACATATGAACATGTTCTGAGGGCTGTCCATGCACAGCCAGGGGAGTTGTGTGTATGCTCACATGGATACCAATGCCCAGGGGTGACCATACACATACAGGGGTGTGTGTGCACACATGCACATTCCGAGGGGTCCCTGGTGTGCACAGCTCTGTGTGTATGTGTGCTCAGAAGAGAGCACACACGTACAAACGTTGTGCCAGGCTCAGGGCTGTGTGTGCCCATGGCTACCAGGGCCCGGGAGGACCGTGGACATCCAGGGGTGGTGTCTGTCCCTGTCGTGTGACATCTATGCAGACACGTGTGTGTGTGTCCAGGCATAAGCACACGCGTGTGTGTGTGATAATGGAGACTCAGGCACACGGCGCCGATCGGAATCCAGTAAAGCCGAGCAAACCCGATCGGATCCGAGGGGGGCACACGGGACCCTCCGGTGCCGCCCGGTGTCCTCCGGGTGCCGGCCCGGCCCGGGCCCCGCGGGGCCTGGCTGCCCGCCAACGCTTTCTCATAAACCACATGCTGCCGCGGCGCTATAAAGGGGAGCGCGGACGCGGCGGCGGCTCAGCCCGGCCCCGCTCGGCCCCGCCGCTGCTGCCGTCTCGCCCGCTCCGCCCGGCCCCGGTCCCACGGCAGCCCCCATGCCCCGCCTCGGAGCCAAGGTACGGCGGCCCCTCCCGCTACCCGCGGCCGCGGAGACCCCCCCTCAACCCGGCGCCCGCCGTCACCTGCGCGGGGGCCCGCGGGAGCGGCAGCCCCGCTGTCCCCGTGCCCTCGTGGTGGGTCCCCTCCTCCGGGGGTCCCGGCTCCCGGCGGGGGATGCACCAGCCCCTCCTCGGTTGGCGGTGCCGGCCCCGGACCCGCGCGGTGTAGCCGCGGCTCCAGCCCCGGTTCTCGGCTCCAGCCCCGTTACGATTGCCGGACACGGCGTGGGGAGGCCCCGACTTCAGCCCCGGCCGGTCCCCGGCGGGGGGATGCTGCAGCCCCGGCTCCATTCCCGGACCTGCGCGTTGAGGCTCCAACCCCGTCCCGGTTCCCGGTTCCCGGTTCCCGGCTCCCGGTTCCCGGTTCCCGGTTCCCGGCTCCCGGCTCCAGCCCCGTTCCCGCTCCAGCCCCGGCCCCAGCCCCGGCCCCAGCTCCAGCCCCGGCCCCAGCTCCAGCCCTGGCCCCAGCCCCGTTCCCAGTCCGTTCCCGGCGGGGCGAGGCTCCGTTCAGCCGTGGCCACATCTCGGCGGTGGCCCGGGCGGCATCTTGGAGTTTCACAAGAGGGGAGGATTCCTGGACATCATCCAAGGGAAATTCCCCCCCACCCATCACCCAGGCACCCTCTCCCTGCCGGTGCCCCCGGAGACGGGGGCGCACACCCACCCCAGGGTCCTCTCCGCCCCCACGTTGGGAGTCTTGGCTCCGGGATAAGCCCCGTTTCTCACCGGGGTCCCGCCACGGATCGGGGCCTCCTCGCTTCTTTGCAGGGGGATTGGGAGGGAAATTTGGGATGAGGCCAGAGCTGCTGCATGGAAAGAGCCCGGCGGGTGCAGCTGGGGGGGTCTGGAGGGTGGGAAGAGGATTTTTGGGGATGGGTGGGTCAGTGTGTCAGATGGGCTCTGGAGAGCCAGGGCGGAGCAGGAGTTTTGCAGGAGAGACAGAGAAATGGTGTGGGAGAGGGGAGAGGGGATGGATCAGGAATGTGACGGTGGCCAAGAGCCACATCCAGGCTTGTGTCACCGGCTTTGGGAAATTCCCTGCTGACCTGGTGCTCCTAAAAATAGCAGGATGGGGATAGGCACGGGGTTGGAGGACCACAGTGGGATTATCCTGCTGGACCGTGGCCAAGCCCCGGCTACCACAGAGGTGGTCACACCAGGGGGTGGTGAGAGGGGCAGGGGGCTTAGCATGTATGTGGGTTATCCCTGCTTCAAATTTTTCCCGTGTCGTGCTCAGGTGTGCCTGCTCCGCTGTTCCCTGCTGTCGTCCCTCCTCCTCCTCCTGCTCCGCATCCATGAGACGGAGCAGAACAGCTACTGCCAGCAGATCATCACAGAGAGGCACCTGGTCGAGCTGGAGGAGCTGGTGAGTGGGGCTGTGCAGTGGGGTGGAGGCTCATTTGGGGCCAGACGGGCACAAATCAGCATTTA
Organism: Erithacus rubecula; assembly: GCF_903797595.1. Taxonomy (NCBI): domain Eukaryota; kingdom Metazoa; phylum Chordata; class Aves; order Passeriformes; family Muscicapidae; genus Erithacus; species Erithacus rubecula. The sequence goes on from NC_136678.1 coordinate 1,734,973, forward strand.
TTTAGTGCTGAAGTAAGGAAATGGGGTGACATTCAGCTCTCCTAGAGATGCGATGGTACCCAGGAGCTGAGCATCCACGGGCACAAGGGACAAGTGAGCACCGGGGGTGACAGATGCTGTGCCTTTATCAAGGGTGGCCATGGAAAAGCGGCAACAGGAGGAAGGAGAGCAAACGGAAGCAGGAGCGAGGCCGGGAAGGGGACAGGAGTGGGGCTGGACGGGTGCAGGGGCGCTGGGGAAGCAGCGGAGGGGCCGGCGCTGCGGGCTGCGGTGCTTTCCGGGCGGCTGCGCAGGGGTTAAGCGGAGGAATCCGGCTGCATTCCTGAGTCCAGCTGCTTGCCTGGAAGCGGGGCTGGCAACGGGGCTGTGGGTGGGTGGCAGGCAGCGAGGGGGGCCCGGCCGGGCGATGGAGCCGGCCGGGCTGGGTGATGGGGCCGTCATCCCATGTGGCAGCTCTGGGTGCTGGCAGCCGCCCCGCAGCACGGCCACCCCTGGCCCCAGCGGATACAGCTGCCGGGGCCGTATCTCTCTCTCCGTGGCCCTTGGCTCACCTCCGAGCGGGGAATCACGCGGATGTTCAGGGGAGAAGCGAGAATCGGGGGCACGCAGGGATTTGCAGGGTTGTCGCAGATTAAATTCTGCCTGCAGCAAGAGGGGTGTGCGGGCGAGAGACGGGAACGGCGCCTCCGAGCCCCGAGCCTCGCTGCGAGCTCGGTAACCGCCGTGTCCGGGCTCGCTTCACCTCTTCCTCTTTAACCACCGAGCTGAGGGGCAGGAGCCGCTGGGCGAGCTCGGCTTCCTCTGCCCGAGCCCCCTCTGCACGCCCGGAGCCTTTGCTCTCCGCCCAGGGATTAAAATTGGGTCCGCGGCTGTGGGAGAAAGGGGATGGAGCATGTTTGAATGGAAGATGTGGTTTTCCTGCTGGGGATTGTAGCCCTCGCTGATGGAGGAGCTGGCCCTCGCTCCAGCGCCTGCAGGATAATGGAGCAATTGTTTCCGGGACGGCGTCCCAGGCTAGCAGGAGATTTGCCGGCCGGCAATTCTGCCAGCCCTCGCCCTCCCAGCCTGGAATGCCAGCCCGGAGGGAGAGCGTTTGGTTAGGGTGGATTTTTAGTCCCGTTGGAAGGGGTTGTGGAATAGGCGGCCGGCAGCGCTGCGTGTGGGACCCCGGCGCTGTGTGATCCCGGAGAATGTGTGACCCTGGTGACACGGCCACCTCCTGCTCGGCAGGATGCTCTTTTGCAGCCTGGATTTAGAGGAGAGAGTGGTGTGGGGGAGACCCGAGGAGAATTAAGCAGGGCTGGGCTCTGCTGTGGCGCTGGCAGGAAGAGGAGGAGGAGGAGGAGGAGGAGGAGGAGGAGGAGGAGGAGGAGGAGGAGGAGGAGGAAGAGAGGCGGGGTGAGAGCAGGCAGGGAAAGACAAGAGAAGGTCTGTGATTAGGGGAGTACTACATCCTGAGGGGAGCAGGAATCCTGAGCTCACTCCTGCCACTGCATCAACCTTAGGAGTGTGCTTTTGTGAGGAGGAGTAGGGGATGAGATGAAGCAGGAATGGGAACAAAATCCTCCTGTGGATTTGGGGGTCTCGGGCGCCCCTTTGTGTCCAGAGCACAGCATATATGGGGCTGCTTAGCCCCAGCACTGTCCCTGGGGATGTGGGGTGACATCCTGCTTTGTCCTTCCAGGCTGACACCCAGATGCAGCACCCTGGCAGGGTCTCCTTCAAGTTCATTGACAAGATGCAGTTGGTGAGTGGTGTCTTGCTGGGGACAGTAGGGGACAGGAAACAGGGCTGGCTGGTGCATGGTGGGAGGTCCCCTGCTCCCCAGTCTCCCCAATCTTGTCTCCCTTTGCAGGAGACTGCCCAGGAGGGACCCATCCTGCTTGGGCAGGTGGCTTCCAAGTCCCAGTCTGGGCATCCTGTGGGATTGTAGAAAGGCATTTTGTCCCTCTGTGCTTGTTTCCCCCAGGCAGAGCGGGATGTCCATCCAGTAACCTCTGCCACTTTTGGGTGGGTGTGTATCCTTGCAGAATGACTCCATCTGCTATGTGAAAGCTGCCTTTCCCCTGATGGGCAAGATCCTGGAGCGAACAGAGTTCAAGGAGAACTCGTCCAACGCCCGGAAGATGCAGACGGTGCGCAGGATGTACAACCGCATCGACGAGAGCGTGGACCCCTGCATCAGGGAGGAGGATGATGAGGAGAGAATGGTACAGTGTCCCCAGCCTCGTGGGGGTTCGGGCCTGGGTCCTCATCCGGGTGTGAAATGGGATGTCCAGAGCATCCTGGGGTGGGTGTGTGGGCAGGGCCGTGGAGCAGAGCAGAGGTGGGGGGGTGCATGGACATGGAACCATGAGGAGCCAGCAAATCCAGTCTGGGGTGGTCATGAAGCTGATGCTGAGCCTGGCACTTCCTCCAGCTCTCACAGATGTGCTTCAAGGAGTTCACCACCTCCCCCTACGAGATGCTGGTGTTGGTGAAGGATTTCTTCCAGGACATCAAGCGTCTGCTGCAGAACCAGGAGACTTTTGAGAAGGATTGCAGCCACGTCTACCGCAGGGCCTGCCCGGGACCCAGGAAGGCTGGATCCTCACCAGGTGAGATGCCAAGGCTTGGCCTCTGCCCAGTAAACCTGTGCCAGTCTGGGGGGCTTGGGCTCGTCTGCATGGAGCACTTCAAGAGTCATGTGTCTGTGAGTGTGGCACGTGTCCACCTTGGTCCCTTTCCCTGTGTCAGCGAGCTCTGCATCAGTGTCAGGGGAGAAGGGGCTGGCTGCCATTTGAAGGTGGGATTTGGGCTAAGTCCTGCTGGAAGCAAGGCAAGGGAGAGGCGCTGAGGGGGACCAAGAAGGCATCAGGCTTGGCTCCATCTCAAAGCCCCGATGGAGCTGGGTGGAGCATAATGTGGAGAAATGGAGGGACTGCTGTGCCACCAATGTGCTGCATGACCTTGGCTGTGTCACTTCAGCTGCCTCGTGCCTCAGTTTCCCCTGGCCAAGCCTGCAGGGAGAGTGTTGCTGCCAGGGTGGAAGAGCCCCGTGTTGCCGTCTGCGCTTCCACAAGCGCCCGTGCTGTGTTTGCATGGAGGAGATGTCTCACTCTCATCCTCGTGTCACAGCTGTGCCATGTCCTTGTGCCCTGGGGGACGTTAAACGTGGCTGGCTGGCTCCTGCAAGTTGTGAATAACCTGCTGCCATCAGCTCAGGGGACCCGGTGACTCGGGTTTGCTTCATCCCACCTCTTGCTTGTCACCCTTACGCTGCCCTGCCTGCTCCTGCCTGTTCCCTGCCTCTCCCTTGCTCTCCCATTTTTTGAGGGGCTGTCTGACCCGCTTGCCCAGGGCTGCGGGGAGGGATGGGGACAGTGCCCCTGACCTCGGATCTGCTGTCTGTGCCCCTCTTGGAGGCTGGTGACCCCACGGCTGTCTCTTCTCTCTCCTTCTTTCAGGTGTGGGGACAGATCCTGACTGCAATTGCCTGTCCCCTGCCCTCCCTTCTGCCACCCAGCCCTCCCTCTCTGCTGCCACTGGCAGGGACATGGCACCCGCTAGCACCCAGGTCCCCTCCAGCCTCCTCCACACCACCCTCGCTGACTTAGAGGCCCCATCTCAGCCCCCCAGTAGCACGGACGGGGGCTCAGGGACCGAGGAGGTCCTGGGTGCCATGGTAGGTGACACAGCGCTGGTGTTGGCCCCTGAGATGAAGCAGACAGCTCCAGCCAGCAGTGCCGAAGCCCTCCAAGATCCGGCCGGGACGCTGAGCCTGGCACCGGGCGACATCCCCGTCCTCCGCGGGGATGGAGAGCTGGTGGAGTGGGGCACCGGCCACCTGCCGCAGGATCCAGGCCAGCAGTGGGGAGGCTCCATCCTCCCGGATCAGCTCGGCGGGCTCGGGACCACCCCTCCGGCAGCATCGCCCGGCGCTGGCAGAGCCAGGATCCGCCCCGCGGCGGCGGCCGAGCCCGTGACACAGCTGCGCTTCTCCAGGATGGCCCCCGAGCTGCCAGCCCCGGGCAGCCCCCGCCGCGGGGCCAGGGCGTGGGGCTGGGGGCTCAGCCGGCTGCGGGGCCCCGAGGACGGCGGCGGGGCCGGGCCGAGCTTTGACTCTGGCTTTGTTCTGGGCGCAGAGCAGCGCAGGAAGGAGCCGCCCGCCAGGGAGGGCCGGCAGGAGCCCCTCATCTACATTACGGTGGCCAGCGTGGTGGCCGTCTTGCTGGCCACGGGAGGGCTGCTCTTCTACAAGTATAAATATAGGGTAAGACCTCCCCTTCGTCTCCTCCCTGGGCACCAAGGTTTTCTCCTGCCTCAGTTTCCCCACCCATTTCATGGCCAGTGAGGGTTGAGCCCCATTTTCCCCATAGTTTTGAGACTGGGGAAAAATTGGTGGTGCTGAGTGTGATGGGAAGATGTTATTTGTGGGATTTGCAGCTGCTGCTGCAGCCTCCTCCCCTTTCCCATGGCTCATCTCCCAGTTTCCCTCCCTCCACACAGGTCCTGCAGCGGCCGCTGGAAGATGGAGGCTGTGACCCCAAGGAGCCAGAGAGGAGGTGGGTGTGACAGCGTCCTGAGTGGGGGGGCTTTGGGGACCCCCACCCTGGGGGTCCCTGCTCTAAACCCCCCATCTTTGTGTCATAGGGCGCTGCAGGGAGCAAGGGAGTGTTCAGAGCTGGAGACTCAGGATCTCTGAGGTGATCAGGGGCTGGGTGGGACCTTGAAGAGCTCCGGTCCAAGCTGTGAGGACACTATTGTGTCCCTGGACTGTTCCCATTGGTGCTGACCTTGGCCATGGGCGGGGAAATTCTGGGTGGGAAGACACGGACAGGAGCAGGTCTGCGCCCCAGCGCTGCCAGCATGTGGTTTCGCAGCTCGTTAATCCATTACTGGCACTCTCTTAATATACATAGTATTTTTTCCTGTGGTTTTCGTGTGTTTCTCCCCTCGCTGCCCTCCCTGGCAGAGCCTCAGCTCCTGCTCATCTCTCTCCTCCTTTTCCCAGGGCCCCAGGCAGGATGTGAAGCTGCTCGGGGGATGGATCCGGATGGAAGGAGGGTTGGCACGCACCAGCCTTGCCGCGATCCCACCGTGATGCTGACACTCCCTCTTCCCTTGCCCCGTGCTGGTGGCCAGAGACGGCAAAAAAACTCCCTGGCAGGGACAAAAGGATGGGGGGATGTGCCCTTCACCGGGAAGTGAAGGCACCATGACTGCAGCTGTGCTGGGACAGCAATGGCTAATGTGGAGCTGCAGTGCTGAGCAGGACCATGGAGATGCTGGATGTGGGATGATGGATGTGATCCCACTTGGACACGGCCGATGCTGGATGAAGACAGAGGGGATGGCTCCCCAAATCCTCTGGCTCTTCTCCCACCCCAGCAGACTTGGGTTTGGAGCAGCACCCATGGCCCCCTTCACCCTGCCTTTCCTGAGGCTTCAACTGGAGCATCCTGAATTCTGGGGGGCCAGTCCTGAGACACCCAGCCCTGACTTGCAACTCAAACCCTCACACTGTGAATATTTAAAGCCAACCTGTGCCCACGTCCCTGCATGGGGCTGGGTTTGGGGTGAGCCTTGGCACCGTCCCAGTCCCTCCCCATCCTCCTGTTGATAGGGCTTATTTTTTTTTTAATAGAGTGGATGAAAGTCTTTATCCTGCACAAGTGTTCTGGGGGGGGAGCCGTGTGCCCCTCTCAGGGTCCTCGCTGCGAGCTGGCCTCGCTGGGATTCCATTTCTTTGGTGACTGCGCTTTGGAGAAGGGAATGGGGCTGGGAAGGATGGGATCCATTGGGTGTAAGAGCTGGAAGTGCCCCTGCTGGGCACCCTGGGCCTTCCTGGCACAGCCCCACTCGTGGGCTTTGGGAAGAGCCTGGTTTGGGACTCACCAGCCCTGGAGATGCCCCCTGGCTCCCTCCAGCCCCAGATGAAGCGTGGCCCGCGCTGCTCTGGGAGTTTCAAGTATTATTTTTATATGAAGGATGAAAATATGGACAAACCCAACTTTTATTGTTTTAAAGAAAGCTTTGCTATTAATTTGGGGTTTATATATATATGTATGTATGTGTATGTATTTATGACTGGCAGAAGGAGGGGGTTCCCAGGCGAGGGACTGGTGTAAATCAGGATGAAAGCCCTGATGCAGCAGAAAGTCTGGGGCCAAACTCCTGGTGGTGTAAGTCACAAGTTTACACTGTGGAGGAGCTGCTCCTGGGGGAGAAAACTTGCCTTTACCCATGTTGGATTTATTTTGCCTTTTTTGTTGTTGTTGTTGAGTTGGGGTTTTTTGTTGGTTTTGGGGTGGGTGTTTTTTTTTTTTTTTTATACAATGAAATCCTGAAATATTTTATACAAAGGCATTTAAAAGTCTATTTAAAGAAAATAATGGAAATCAACTTGTATATTTAATATTATTAATAAACAGAGAGGTGTAGCTTGGTGTAAGTCTGGGATGCAAGGGGGGATTGGAGTGTGTGACTCCCCTGTCCCAGCCCTGGGGTGCCTGAGGAGGTGACTGGGGGCTGACTCCTGGTAGTGTTCCCTTGACCTGCTTCCCTGTGGATGCTCATGGGTTCATGGCCCTGGAATGAGGGCAGAGGGATGGATACATCCTCCCTCCCTGCCCCCAGCTCCTGCTGGCATGGCTGAGAACTCCAGGCACTGGCTCTGATGCTGGGCCCCCCCAAAATCTGTGTGAACGGTTGGGAAGCAGATGTTTAAAGCAAACATACTTGAGGCAAAATTTCCTGAAGCACTTTGCTTAGAGTGACAGCACTAGAAGAGGCATTTCCTTCCCCCCTGCTGCTCCCCATGCTCCTCTTCCTGCTTTCCAGGAGCAGGGGAGCCCCCCATCCCACTCCTCCTGGACAGATCCAGCATCTCCACTGGGATGTCAGGAGGCTCCCACACCATCCTGGGTCCCTTCCAGCCCGTGGGGTGTGCAGGGTCAACACCCCCATCACTCATCCAAGGGGGTGGCAAGGGCAGGAGGGGATCCGGGGGCGTTTTGTGGGTGCCAGGGCTGAGCCTTGTTTGCTGACAAACAGGATTCCTCGAGGGGAGCTGACTCAGCCCAGCTCTTCCTCCCCAGCAGGAGCCGGGGGTTTCCCAGGTCCACATCCCCTTCCCAGGGAAGTGGGACCTATATATATCCTGCTGGATCCGTGCCACCATCATTATGGTCAGATTTGGGGGGTATTTGAGGCCGGAGGCTGCTCTTAGGGGCGGGCACCATGCCCAGGTTTGGGGTGCCGAGGGCAGCGAGTCTCTGCCCTGTTCCAGGATGCTCCAGGCAGCTGCACAGGAGAGGGTGGCTGGAGCTGAGCGATGGCAGCTTGAAGCTGTGGCAGAGCTGGGGGGCAGAGGTGAGAGCATCCCAGGCTGCTGGGGGGATGTGAGGAGCACCAGCACCCACCCCCTCTGTATTCACACCCCACAGTCCCTCATCCCTGACTATTTCTGGCTGCTCTATGCATTCTAAAAACACCTGGAAAATGCAGGAAAGAAGCAGAACTCAGTGTGCTTGCCCTCAGGTCAGGGTCAGGAGGGTCCTTCTGCTCCTCATGTTCCCAGTGTGGCCTTTCCCCCACTCTGTTACTGGCCCGTGTGGGAGCAGGGATGTGATTCCCTGCCCTGGGCAGCCTCCACCCCCAGCATGTGCAATTTGGGGGTGTAAACCTGCTCTCAACCCCCCACTCAGGAATCCCACAGCTGGGAAGGACACAGAGCTACATCTCTGACCTTCAGCACTTGTAGGGAGGGTAGAAAAAACCCCCCACCCCGGGACTGAGGGGGGCATGGAGGGTGGTGGCACCCGGGGGTCCCTCCTGAGTGTTTGTACTGCAAAAAGCTGCTTTAATGAGAGGAGAACAGGGGATTTGGGGGAAAGGGTGGGTGATGGGAGGGAAAACCATCAGCAAGAAGCCCTCGAGACCTGAAGAACAGGCTGGCATGGAGTGACACACTACGGTCACCAATGCCCACCCGGGGGTCCTGGAGGTCTCCACATCCCTGGTGCTTGCGGCATTGACAGAGCTGGGACATCTCAGACTCATCCTGCTGTCCCAAAACCTCCCAAGCACTCGGAGACCCCCCCAGATGTCCTGAGACCCCTCTGAAGAGCCCCCAGAGAGCTCTGCCCAGCCTGGGAACGCTCCCCAGCGCAGCCGCGGGCACCGCAGAGCTGCTGACGGGGCAGAAGCGGCGGAAAGGGCCCGGGGCCGCGGTTCCTGGGGCACGGCCGCTCCGGGACAGGGTTTTGGCCGAGGAACTGCTGCAGGATTTAGGTGGCCAGAGGCCGTTTTGTGGGCAGACAAAGTGATTTTGGTTACAAACCGTTATCTGCACTTTTCCCTGGGGTTTTAACCCACACGCCGATGTTTGCCCAGCTTGTATTTTAAGGGAGGCGGGAAAGGGGAGGGGAACAGGGCTCAGACCCCTCCCAGTTGCCTGTGGGGCTTTTGGGGATGGGGTCGGGGTGGCCCGGGATCAGAGCCCCCCTCCCCCTCCTCTCTGCCTGCCCTGGAATGGTCCCTGGAGCCCGTGTGGGGACTCTGTGGAGCCGGGTCCGTGACCCTGGGGACAGGCCGGTTGTTACCCTGTCTGGAATGCAGGAGCCGGCAGACCCCGGTGCAGAGGGTGAAGAGGAGGAAGAGTGGGGGAGGAAGGTCTGGCCAGGCTCAGCACCCCCAAAAACTGCTCAGCACCCCCACGCTGGGCCGCGAATGCGGGCGGGTGACTCCGGGGAGCCGGTGGCTCCGCTCGGCTCGTTAATGGGTAACGAGGGCCGGGAGGGCGCTGCCCTGACCCCGCGCTGGCGCTGAGCCCGGGCTGCGCTCCCAGCACGGCTGAGCCCGCCCGGCGCCCGGAGCCGGCACCCACCGGGCACAGACACCGCCGGGACCGGACACCGCGCTCCTGGGGCAGGACACACACCCGGGACCGGACACACACCTGGGACCGGACACACACCTGGGACCCAACACACCTGGGACCAGACACACACCTGGGAGCGGACACACACCTGGGACCGGACACACACCTGGGACCCAACACACCTGGGGCCGGACACACACCTGGGACCCAACACACCTGGGACCGGACACACACCTGGGACCGGACACACACCTGGGACCGGACACACACCCGGGACCGGACACACGCCCGGGACTGGACGCCCGTGTGGGGCTGGACAAACACCTGGGGATGGACACACACCCAGGTGGGTCAGATACACACCCGGGGCTGGACACGGATCTGAGACCCCGCACCCTTCAGGAGATGGACACAGCCCCAGGGCTGGACACCCACTTATCAAACTATTTTCCTGATAATTTCCTGATTTACTTTTTTTTTTTTTTTTAATCCTGAAAACCCTCATTCTTTAGTTTCAGCTTTTATTTCCTAATTAATCAGTCAATTAATTAATTTAATTTATGTAACTTATTTACTCTCTATATTTATTTAGAAAAAAATATTTATAAATATATTTAATTTATGGATTAAATCTGTATAGTTAATCTATTTAACGTAAATTTATGCACAATATATATGCATAAAATTAATAAAAATTAAATTACATTATATATAAAGTTAATATATAAAAATTTTATTAATATATATACATTTTATAGTTTTATAATCACGTATAAATGTAAATGTATGCAACTAATTTATTTATTTTGCACGTTTATATATAATTAATAAAACGTTATTTTACACGATTATATATTTCACACGATTTATTTTACACGATTTTATATTATCAATATTGAATGTATATGGTTGCTATTTTATGTGTAAAATTAATCTTTGTCATTATTTCATTTAGTCGAAGTAATTAGTTTTAATATTTACATAGTAAATAGTAGTTACATAGTGTTTACATAATAATAGTATTTCCTATTTTGCATAGTGCATATGTATAAATTTACATATGAATTTATTAGCATTATATAATTATTGTAGTTGATTGGGATTTGGCAGGCGCTGAAGTTCCTGGCCACGCCCCCAAAGTAACCACGCCCCCAAAGTGACCACGCCCCCAGCGCCCTCCCGTCCTTGTCCGCCAGGGGGCGCCCCGCCCCTCGCCCGCTCCCCCGGCGGCGCCGAGCGGCCTCAGCTGCCCGTCGGGTGCGCGGTGACGTCACAGCGCGGTGACGTCACGAGGCCCCGCCCCTGGCGCGGCGGCCGCAGACCCGCCGCAGCCACCGCGCCGGCGGCACCGCATTGAGCGTGAGGGAGCGGCGGGGCCGAACCGGGCCGGGCCCAGCGAAACCCGCCCGGGCTGCTCCCCCCTGCCCGCCCCGCCGTAACCTGCCCCCTTTCGGCCCGCCCCCGCTTTCCCCGCCGCATCACGATGTCGGTGCCGGAGCCCGCCGGCGGCGAGGAGAAGCAGGCCAAGGAGGTGGAGGACGCCGAGAAATATTCCTTCATGGCCACCGTCACCAAGGCCCCCAAGAAGGTAGCGGGGCTGGCGGGGGGCCGGCTCTGTGCGGGGGATCCGATCCTGGTTCGGGGGAGCAGCCCCCGGTTATGGGAGGAGCTGCCCGGTTAGAGGGGGAGCAGCCCGGTTAGAGGGGGAGGCAGCCCGGTTAGAGGGGGAGCAGCCCGGTTAGAGGGGGAGGCAGCCCGGTTAGAGGGGGGAGCAGCCCGGTTAGAGGGGGAGCTGCCCGGTTAGAGGGGGAGGCAGCCCGGTTAGAGGGGGGAGCAGCCCGGTTAGAGGGGGGAGCTGCCCGGTTAGAGGGGGGAGCTGCCCGGTTAGAGGGGGAGGCAGCCCGGTTAGAGGGGGGAGCAGCCCGGTTAGAGGGGGAGCAGCCCGGTTAGAGGGGGAGCAGCCCGGTTAGAGGGGGATGTAGCCCGGTTAGAGGGGGAGCAGCCCGGTTAGAGGGGGGAGCAGCCCGGTTAGAGGGGGAGGCAGCCCGGTTAGAGGGGGATGTAGCCCGGTTAGAGGGGGGAGCAGCCCGGTTAGAGGGGGATGTAGCCCGGTTAGAGGGGGAGCAGCCCGGTTAGAGGGGGAGCAGCCCGGTTAGAGGGGGATGTAGCCCGGTTAGAGGGGGATGTAGCCCGGTTAGAGGGGGAGCAGCCCGGTTAGAGGGGGAGCAGCCCGGTTAGAGGGGGATGTAGCCCGGTTAGAGGGGGAGGCAGCCCGGTTAGTGGGGGGAACAGCCCCGTTAGAGTGGGGAGCAGCCCGGTTAGAGTGGGAAGCAGCCCCCGGTTAGAGGGCAGCACCCCGGTTAATGGGGGGAGCAGCCCTCTGTTGCGGGCAGGAGCCCTCTGCCTCTGCAGGGGCACAGCCTCTGGTGGGGCGGAGGGAGAATCCTCCCGGTTGTGGGGCGAACAGCCCGTGGTTCCGGGGTGAGAGTCCCCGGTCTGGGGGCGGGGGTAGCCCCTGGTCGGTGGGAAATTCAGCTCCGATTCGGGGCGGGGAGCAGCCCTCGGCTGGGGGGAGAAGCTGTCGGTTGTGGAGTGGGGGGCACCGTGACTCGGCTCTGGGAAGAGCAGCCCCACAGGTGGGGTTTGTGCTGGGAAAGCTGGAATGGATCCAGTTTGGTAACTGGGAAGCAGGACTTGTCCCCATTCAGCTTGGCAAGGGGGCTGGACTGGTCTGGGATGGCAGGTATGAGCCAGGGGACTGCTGGCCCAGTTTGGGGTGGGAGGGAAGGGCTTGGGTACTGGGGAGAGAGGGGTCTGTACTGGGATACAGCCCTGGCCTGCATGGGGGTGAGGGGAGGAGTGAAAACTGCAGGGCAGGTTCTGGGGGGCTGAGGCCAGAGCAGGGGCCTTGGCTGTGGGACAGGAGTGCAGGGGGACAGGGTGACCCCAGGAAGGGGTCAGGCAGGGTGGGACTTGTGGGGTGGGATTGTAGGGTGACAGGGCTTTGTGGTGGGGGCAAAGCAGGGGCGACCTGTTATATGGGAAGAGCCAGAAGCAGCAACCTGGAATCCATCTGTGGGTCACTCAGAAGGGTGGCTGAGAGATTTCAGAGTGTTGAATTTTTTAGGGACGAGGGTTCTGTTGGAGATGTGGTTGGGAGCAAGCAGATTTGGGCTCAGGAAGAAGCTGCCAAGTCACCTCAGTACCTTTTCATCTCTGAAGGCCTCACAGGAGCTCTGAGATCTCCCAGTGGGGTGCTCAGGTGGCAGCAGAGGTGGGTGAGCACTGGTAGCAGGGTGCAGGACCCCGGTGACCTGGGGAGCTGGCCCTGTGCTCCAGGCTCAGGAGGGAAGTTTCCTCCTGTCAGGGAGGCAGGTCCATGTTCCAAGCACTGCACAGATCTGTGCAGCTGAGCTCTGTGTTCCCCTCGGGGCTGCAGCTGCCTGGAAGCCGTGGATGCAAAGGCAGGGCAGTCACAGAGAATGGGAACATCCTAATTCTCCAGGGAATCTCTCCTGCCTGCTCTGGCCACGGGTGGGATTGGGGAGCATCTCACCCTGGGGGAAGGTCAGCTGGATTTGAGGTGTCTTCTCTCCCAGGGAGCAGGGTTGGAGACCAGGCCCTGTTTATCTGGGCTGTGGACATAGCCTGGAGGAAGGAGCAGAGGAATGTGGGGCTGGGATCTGCCTCTTGCAGCAGTGGCTCAGCACAGCTCCAACTCAGGGATTGTTTTTACCTTTTCATAATCATCATCTCTGTCAGAGTGAGCAACATGAGGCTGCAGCTGACTGCTCCAAGGGGACTGCAAATCCCAGAGCATCCCATGGCACCAAAATACCTGTGGTAAAAAGGAATCCATCAGGCATCCTCAGAGGCAAGTTTACCAGCCTCTCAGAGGGATGAGATGTATCCCCAAAATTTTCTGCTGCAGACATGGCTGGTTGTGCAGCATGAGGAGCCTTGGTTGGACTCAGTGGCTGCTGCAGCTTTTTCCTGGCTGGGTGAGGATATTGAAGGTGCCCAGAGCGACACACGACATTTGAGGCTGATAACATCAGAGATGGGGAGCGTGCTGAGCTGAGCTCAGGGAACAAATTGCTCCAGGCTCATGTTTTCCTTGCCTGGCTAGTTCCTGCAGATAGTGCTGGGGAATGGCAGAGGCCTTGGCACGAAGATGAAAGACCAAGGAAGGGAGAATTGCTTTCCTGAGATAAGCTGTTGAGTGCCCCCAGCTCTGATGCCTCAGAACAGGATTGCAATTAAACCATTAAAATGCCCTTCTGATTCCCTGCAAGTCAAGTGACTTTTGTGCCAGCTGCCCTGGAGCTCCTGGCATGGCCAGAGGCCAGCAGAGATGGTAGAGAGAGATGATTTACCAGCATGGAGGTGGGCAGGATTGGAGGTGCTGCTGAAGCACATCCCTCCTGGGTTTTTGGGCTCCTTGAACTTTTCTGATGCAGTTTATGTGAGGAGATTGGAGGTGGGAATGGGCCACACTGAGTGCATCTCTCTCTGTGAATGGCTTTTCAGAGGAGCCTTAACTTGTGCTGGAGCTTGGGGAAGGTGCCAGTGTGAGCCCACCAGCATTCAGCCCAGGAACATCTTGGGTGCAACTGGGAGTATGTTTGCCCCTTGGGTGCTGTGGAGAAGTTGGTGTCTCCTTGTTGGGATCATCTGGAGCTGGGAGTCAGCCCCAGCATTGCTGAGACTTGTTTAAGGTGAAAAAGTGAAACAAGCAGGAGGTAAGAGATTAAATATGATCAACTTCAGGCTGAAGTAGGAGCTGACACAGTGAAGGTGAAAGGAGGAATGGAGATGTTTTCCCCCAAGAGCTGGGATTACCTGGCTGTGCCAGAGCTCCCTTTTCTCTGCAGGTTGTGGGGATTTGTCTGTCAGCATCATGGCCCCAGTTTGGTCTGAGCAAGGAGGTTCTTTGGCCAGGGGTGGTTTGCAGGCAGAGGTGAGCGAAGCTGAGTTTTGCACCTTCTCCAGCCACTGCTGTGGTGCTGCTGGGGAGGATTGGGAGTGGGAGCCTGGTGGCTTCCCCAGGTTTATTGGATGTGGAGATGGTGATGGCAGAGCTCAAGGGCAGGTTGTGCTCCTCCAGATCCTTGTGTGCCATCACTGCTGTGTCTGGGCATCTGCTCTGCTGCCTCCCTGGAGACTGCAGGTGCCCTTGGCAGCAGTTGCTTTCCAATCCACGTCAGCCAGTTGGTGGAGCCTTAAACTCCCAGCGAGCCAGCCTGGGGGTGCCCTGGAGTGGGAAGGACACAGTGAGCAGCACAGTGCTTGCAGCAGGGCAGGGGGCTTGGCACGTGCTGTCCCTGTCTGTCACCTCACCCTGCTGTGTCCTTGTCCTGCTGTCTGCTGGGCTCCTCCACACCTGGGTGCTGCAAACACACGGACACTGCAGACAGATCTTTCTCCTGCAGCATTGCTGGGCTCTGAGGTGGGCTGAAGGTGCTGGTGTGGCTCTGGGGAGGTGAGTTGGCTGGCTTTGTGCCCGTGGAGCCCGTGTGGTGCTGTGCCTGCTGTGCCAGGCTGTGGCAGGAATGCTAATGCACAGCACTGCAGCTCTGCGCTGCCAGCAGGCTGCTGCTGCTGTGGGGGTGGCAGAGATGGAGCAGGGAAAGCTGGGGAGAGGGAGATGGAGCTGTGGAGAGCTGCTGCTCCCTGGGGAGGGGTGGGTGTTCTGTCCAGAGCATCATTCCCTCTGTTCTGTCTGCCATTCCCAAAGACCTGCCCTGCCCAGGCCATTCCCAAAGACCTGCCCTGCCCAGGCCATTCCCAAAGACCTGCCCTGCCCAGGCCGTTCCCAAAGACCTGCCCTGCCCAGGCCATTCTGCAGCCCTGCCCTGCCCTGCCCAGGCCATTCCCAAAGATCTGTTCCTGCCCCACTTTGCTCTGTCGTGACTTATCCAGGCTGGGTGATAATAAACTACCTTCCCCTTGGGGCTGTCAGGGGGATGAGACTGCCCTTGTTAGTCCTGACAGAGCTCCTGCAGCCATTCATTTTTCCTGTCCCTTTAATTTAATTCCTTGGAGTGGCTGCTCATAAATCCTGTGTGCCTTTGTGAGCCTGTCTGGGGCCATGGCTACCACCTCCTGTCCTGCTGTTCTGCAGGCACTGCACACCTGATCTTGTTCCTTTGCCCTGATCTTCACTTCTTTGGTTCCTTGCTTTGTCATGGCAGTTTTTACTTCTCATAATGAGGTGCCTGGGCTGGGATGTGTTGAACAGCTCATTGTCCTCTGTATGGATGTCCTGAGGTGAGTCTGGGTATGCAGGAAAACCCTAATAATTGGGGAAAAAAGCATAGGTGTGTTTGGAGTGGAAATGAATTATCAATCAGAGCTTGGGACAGCCCTTTAACACTCCTGGTGCTGTGTTAAATGACAGAATTCTAATTTTTTTCTGAGTTGCTTCTGGGACCTTCCCATTGCTTTGGTGTTTTGGAGGGTCACCAGATGTCCAGAGGGGAGGCTTGTTCCAGTGCTCCAGCACTGGGAAAGGCCAGAAGACTTAATTGAATTGTTCAACCAGAGAGAGGGAATAAAGGAGGTTTTGGGCAAAACAGTCTTCAAAATGATGTGCCAGAGCCTGTGGCTTTTGCTTTCCCCTTTTCCTCCTGCATCCTGGAAGGATGGCTGGGTTTCCACTCTTGTGTCAGTCCTTTGAAGATGGGAGAAGAGTTGGATATTTATTCTTACCAGTCTTCAGAAGTGTCTCTTGTCGTCTTTTGATGGTGTGAGGGTGGAGACCACCCATCCTGGGAGACCCTTCCCACGTGGGCAGCCAGGTCTGCAGTGTGGGAGAAGTGCTGGAGGCAGGAGCACAGGTTTTTGATCTTCCCTGAGATGCCAGGTTATCTTCTGCTGGGGACCAGCAATACTTTCTTTGGGGACAGTTTTTCCTGTCTTCCCAGCCTGCCAACATTGGAGTGGGTTCCTGTGCTCCCTGCTAGATGTTGAAGCTGGGGTATTTTGCTCTGGAAATCAGGTTTTCAAGGTCAGGTTGAGTTAATCCTTTACAAGTGAGGATCCTGTGTGTGTTGCTCCTCTGAGGAGTTGGTGAGTGCCTCGTCCCAGATTTTGGAGCAGGGAATGTGTGGGACTTCAGCTCTGAGCCTGAGGGATTTGCTTGTGCCTGGCTGTGTTTTATCACTGGCAGTTTCCTGCAGGTGACGGTCGCATTTGCAGAGGCCTTGTTCTGTTTCCTGCTGAGCCCTTTGATCAGAGCTGCTTATCTGGGACCTCTGGCTCACCTTCACTCAGCACATGGTGGTGACATTCCAGGTGACTGTCCTGGGAGATGCTGGTGGCCCTGGGGGCCTGCAGTGCTAAGGACTTTGAACCAGAACTTCTCCCAGAGTGACACTTGGTGACACCAGGGCTTGGATCTGTAAGAGGCTGGGAGAAGGGTCAGGGAGCCCCATCAAGGAGAAGCATCATGGTGCCACCTGAGCAGGTTGTGTGGAGCCCTTTCCCATGGAACTGGGTAATTCCAGGAGCCTGTGCACCCTGAGCAGTGCTGGAATCCACTCTGCTCCATCCCTCTCTGCCCACATCATCCCTGCAGGCTTCCCTGGCATGGTTAACCCTTGGGAATGGCTGCTCTGGTGATGGCCCAAAGGTCCAGAGAGGAAGCTGCTGAAGTTTGGAAATTGTTTGGTTGGAAGGGACCTTAAAGCCCCCCCCCCCCAGTACCATGGGGGAAGCACCTTCCACTCTCCCAGGCTGCTCCAAGCCCCATCCAACCCGGCCTTGGACACTTCAGGGATCCAGGGGCAGCCACAGCTGCTCTGGCACCCTGTGCCAGGGCCTCCCCACCCTCACAGGGAAGAATTTGGGCTGGTTTTTTGGCAGTTGATCTCCCTCCATGGGTCCAGTGCCTGTGAGCAAGCACAGGATGCAGAGCTGAGGCCAGTGCTGCCTTTCAGAGCTGCCCCCATTGCCCTGTAGAGTTGGGCTGCTTGAACTGTGAATTTTAATTACACTTTGGGATCAATACGGTGGCCTTGGTAACGAGCTTATTGCTGCTGCAGAATCTGTTTACTTCAGGTTGGTGACAGCCAAGGGACTGAGGTGGCTGAGGACATGATGTTCCAGCTCCTTGAACAGGCTCCATTATAATTTGGGTGAGGCTCCTGCAGCCCTGGGAGTTGGGTGCAGCTTCCCCTTGGCTGCCCCCACAGACCTGGAGCTGGCTGGCAGCACCCATTCCTGCCTGCCTGAGGAGCTGCCTGTGCTCAGGAGCCAGGATCTGGGTGGGAGCTGCTGCAGCCTGGTTTATCTCTGTGCTGTGGGTGGAGGGGATCACTCCTTCTGGCCTTTTGCAGCCTGGAAAAGGAGGCTCCTTGGGGCTTTGCCCTCCTGAAATTTGTGTTTTAGTGTCCTCCTTCCACATCAGGGTGAGGTTCAGCCTGTGTCTGCTGTTTTCTGCTTCTCCTCCTTTCACCTCCTGACAAGGAGCCCCAGATTTCACACATTCCTGCACTGTGGGGAGAGTTTTGCATCCAACCTGGGCATGTTTTGGAACAAGAACATCTGGCTGATCCCTGTTGACCTTGGAGCTGTCAGCATCTTGCAGGCAGCACAGTGTCTCTTACATTAACTAAACCCTTCTCCAAATATTCTGTGAGCTTGCCATCTCCACGAGGAAATCATTTTCATCCCTCCAGCCTCCTTTAAAAAAAGGGGCTTCATGGAATCAGCCCTGTTTGCAGGAAAGGGTTGGCTTTGCTCTGACACAAGTCAGTGTTCAGGAGGGTGATGTTTGTCCATCCTGGTGGTGATTCCACACACTTCTGAGCAGGGAAAAGCCCATGCTGGAGCCTGAGGTTTCTCCTGCTTTGCCTCTCACCAGATGCATCAAAATCTAAGTAGCTTCCAGGGCTGAAAATATTCTGTTGGTAAATGAGGAATGGGCAGCTCTAGTGGAAATACCACTGAGAGGCTTTGGGAGTCAGGGCAGGGGGAGGATGGATTTCCAGATTGCCAGAACAGGCTGCTGCTGTTTCCATGCTGATCTTGTGAGGTGTTTTCTCTTAAAGCAGTGACACAGAGATGGAGGATCAGCTAAGGATCCCTGAGAGTAGCTGGAGCCTTTCCTGAGTGGGATTTGCTGTTTTGGTTTTTTTGAAAGACCAGTAGAAGTCTTGGAATGCTGAGACTCTCCAAGGCAGTTTGGGGGGAGAAGAAGAAGCAGGTGGGGCACCCAGAAACCCAAGGGGAGTGATTCCTCCCCCAAAACACAGGGGCTGCTTTAGGATTGCAGAGCAGAAGTTTGGGCATCTCAATTTGGGTTTTTTTTTGTGGCAAACCTTCCCTTCAGACCATCAGGTGTTGCTGAACGAGCTGCTTGACAGTGCTTGCAAGTGTTCCCTTGGTCTCATACAACTGTGCTTGGAGAGGCATTTTCTAATTAGTATAAAAATTGGTGCTAATTAAAGCTGATTCCCTCTCAGCTCTGACACACAAACACATTTCATTGGCTCCCAGCTCTGCCAGCTGGCCTGTTGGAGGCCAGCAGTCCCCAGCTTGGCCCATAAGCTGCTGGAAGTGATTTAACCCACACTATTGGAATGGGGGAATGGTTTGGGTTGGAATGATCCTTAAAGCTCACCCAGTTCCTCCCTCTGCCATGGCTCCCAGCCCCATCCAGCCTGGCCTGGGACACTTGCAGGGATCCAGGGGCAGCCACAGCTGCTCTGGGCACCCTGTGCCCTGCCCACCTTCACAGGAACAATTCCTCCCAATATCCCATCCATCCCTGCCCTCTGCCAGTGGAAGCCATCCCTTGTCCTTGCAAGGACATCACCTTGTCTTGCCTTCCAGTTCTTCCAGTGTGATAACTCCAGTTAACACTGCTTTTCCTCCTGCCCAAACACATGCTGTGCCAGAGGCTGGGTGGGCACTGGGGATGCACAAAGGTGAGAAATCCAGGGTGGCTTTAGACCAGTTGCTGCTTGCCCATTCCTGGGGATTATGGGGTTAACCCATGCCTGGAGTTCATTGCCCTTAGGGATCCCAGACATTGGACTTTTGCTGTTCCTGCCAGGAAGGAGATATCCCTGTTTTCCAGGAGATCCTGCTCCATCAGAGCCAGCCCCAATCCTTTGCCTCCATTCCTGCAGTCCAAGGACTGGATGCCTCCTTATCTGCTCATAGGAGCTTTCCCTCTGCTCCTGCTGGAGCACACCTTTGACCTCCAGGTGTTTATGAGGCAGGATTTATCCCCAGTTACTATTTAACACTCAAAACCACATTTCTTTTATTGAATTCTTCCTTCTGTTTATTTTTCCTTTAACTGGCATTTACAGTGATTCCCATTGTGACTGAAATCTTGTGGTGATTTCCAGCTTATTAACCTTTGGAATCAGTCTCTTTATTTCCTGGTGGGTTTTTTTTTCTCTGCTGAGTTTTGGGATTCATATGGAAGTCCTTAATTCTCCTCTTGCACTCACAGAAACTTGGCTTGAGTTTTTTTTTCCCTCAGTGCTTTACCCAACCAGCCTTTCCCTGGCAGTGGAGGGTGGAGGTTGGGGTCAGGGCTTGTCTAGTTTGTTTTGCCAGAACCTCAATGCCCTTTTATTTTTTCACTGGGAGCAGTGTAAAGGTTTCCAGGTGGAGATTTGGCTGGGATTCCTGTTTGAGTAGTTGGTGGGGAGAGTGCCAGGCAGGTCTGTGCCTCTAGGGAGAACAGCCTGCCCTGTGAACCCTCTAGGAGTGAGGTACAGAGCCAGGAGCACCAAATTCCACATGGCTGTGCTTCCATTCACAGAGCAGCACCCTTGGGAAGCTCTTCCAGCTGCAATGTCTGAATGGAGCACTTGGGGGAACCACCAGGAGAAAGTTCTCCTCTTGAAAAGCCACACCTGGAGCAGAAGCAGGTCCTTTTTCCTGGGGGTTGTTTCACTTCCAGCTCTCACAGAGCTGTGGTGCTCAGGCTGTGGAGTTCCAGGAGATGCTTGCAGAACAGCTCTCCTGCTCTTCCAGCATCCCTGTGGAATGGTGGGGTGCAGCAGTGGGTGCTGCTGGGGAAAATCCCCCACCTTGCCCTGGCTGGTTCTTCCAGTGGCAATAGCCTCATGTGAATTTGTGCAGCCCTTTGCCATCCAGGTTTGCACTGCCATGTGTGATCAGAGTTTGGAGGTGGGAAAATGGGATAATTTGGGTTATAGAGCCAAATCACCTCCAAACCCTCCCCTGCCCTGTGGCTGGGGATGAGGATGGTGAGTTGTCAGGGTGGGAGTCTTGCTGATCCTGATCCCCCATCTCTCTTCTCCAAGTACCTTTTTTTTCCTTTCCCTCCATCCTTAAGAAGTGCTGTGATCCAAAAATACCTTTCCAGGCTGGATAACCTCACAGGAAAAGAACCCTAAAACCATCCTGTCAGCCTTGCTGATTCCCACCCAAAAATCCATGTCCTGTAGGACTGTGAAGCAGCAGCTGTCCCCCCTGTGTGTCCCCTGTTTCCAGCCTCATGTCTAGACACTGTGCTGTGGGAACAGGGGCTGGCTCTTCCAGCCTGGAAGCAGAGCAGAGGGGGCCTGAGGACAGGGCAGCCAAGTCCTCTAAACAAACCCAGCACCCTGGCATGGCCACAGTGGGAATGGGGCCAGCTGCAGGGGCCAGCACAGGGACAGGCACTGGGAGCACTGGGAACCTGCAGCTAGTGGGTTTGGGATGGCCTCAGGGCAACAAATGTGGCAACAGCTCTTTTCTCCTGGCTCAGGAAGCTCAGGGTCCCCTGCAGGATCTGGCTGAAAACAGCATGGAAGGGTTCTGTCCCTTCCCTCTCTTCTTTTTGACCTGCAATGAAGGAGAACACTGACTTTTTTATTATCTGGTTATCTGACTTTTTTTCCCTCTGCTGGTGAGGCTGAAGGGCCTCATTCCCTCTGCCCTCCCTGGATGCTGTGATGAGTTACTTCTGCAAGTCAGTGGATTAAAACAACTTGTTCTTTAGAAATTCCTGGCCCAGCTCCTCCAGGAAAAACCAGCAGCTGTCTGTCCTTCTGCAGGTAAGGAATCCTTGCAGACTGAAACTTGAAGGTTCCCATCTCCAAGTGGGCAAAACCCAGCCCTGCTGCTCCTGTCTCATGGGGGAGCTGGGCTGGTGAGGAGCAGGATGCTGGTTTGAGCTGTAAAACATTCCTTGTTTGGCTGAATTTCCACAAATGACAAAGAAATGATGAACTTAAAAGACAGGCCTTGTCAGGGCTGCCTTGGCAGCAGGGGCATCCAGCAGTGCCCTCCCAGCCTCTGCCAGGGAGTTTTTGTTTGGGAGAACATATTAAATAAGGGGAACTGGCTGCACTGAATAATCCTGATCCCTGCTGCTGGTTTTCTGCAGCCAAAGTCAAAGTCCCAGGACTCTGGATCCTTCCAGGCTTTCTCCTGGGAGGACAGAAGTGCAGAGACTTTTCTTCTTTAGAGGTGGTTGTGTGCTGTAGGAACATGCTCTCCTCCCATTTTTCTGTTTCTGCCTAGGCAACTGTGCTGTGTCCTCACATCCAGGGATGTCAGACTCAGAACTCTGGAGGGTTTTAGATGGTTCATTGCTTCCTGCTTATCTTGGGTGATGTGTGGAACCTGCTCCTGTCCCCCCTCCACTTACCCAGGACAGAAGTGGCTGGCAGGACTTTGCCTGGCTGTGTGTGTGCTGATGCTCATGTTGTCCCTAATAATAAATAGTAATAATAATAAAATTGACTGCTGAAGCAAACCTGGGGTGCTATGAATAGAGCCTGGAGCTGCTTCCCAGCCTGTGTCCTTTCCCCTGTGCATTGATGAGCCATGTCAGCTGTGAGCTGGTGGATGCTTTCCAAAATCTCTGTTCCTTCCACAACCTGCTCCTGTGCTCCCCCAGGGCTGCATGGGATGCAGTCAGGGATGTGTAGCACAACAAAGGAGCTTAAGCAATCTCTCTGGAGCTGTTCTGGGAATGGAAGGTATTAAAATGAAAAGTGGGATTGTTCTGTGTGAGAGGGACATGCTGGGTGCATCTATGCCTGGGGTAAATCCAGCTGCACCTACAAGTCCCTCTCCCTGGAGTCAGGGAGTGGAATTTTCTTACTCTGTCAGCTCCAAAATCTGCTGTCCTGGCTGACCACTGGGAAAGTGCTTGGAATCAGCCATGGAGGGTGGCACACCCTGCAGTCATGAGCTGCCACTTTGGTGAGATGGTACCAATCCAGACAGACCTGTAATCTGTTTGCCCTCCCTGTGTTGTAATAATTAAACAAATGAGGCTGTGTGTGCTGCTTGAGCTGCTGGGTTTGGCACTGCCCCACCAGTGTTCACACTGGATTTATCCTTATAACCTGCAGAGGAGCTTGATCAGGATGCTCTTCCAGCTTCCTGGTGGTTTGGGATGCTCTGGGCAGTGTGACCAAATAGGGTGGACAGTGTTCCCTCAACTCCAGCCCTGGGAATGGTGATTTGAGCTGAACATGAGCAGCTGTTGTTGGGAAATGTCAGATCTGCCAGGGAATGGGCACAGTGGCAGTGGATTTCCCAAAGGGAGAAAATGTCCTGCTGGCTTGGCTACTGTGACCAGGAGCAGGCAGTGCCCAGTGATGCTCTGGAAGCACTTGGCAGGAGATGTGGATCCTGCTGTTTTCCTACAGAGCATATCCCCAAATCCCTGCTGTTCCAAGTGAGGAGCTGCTCATTTGGCCCCTTAGGACTCCAGCCCTATCTCCTCCTTCTCCAGGGCAGTGATGCTAAAAACCCCTGTCCTCATTCCTCTGCAGGGAAATGGCTGCTGCCTTGTTTTCCCTCTTCAACCACAAATTTCTGGGGTGAAAAAATATTTCCCTTGTTCTCCACCCACTTGGAAAAATCCCCTTCCATCAGGACAAAGTTTGGGATGGGATTCCTGAGCGTGCTGCTGGGAGCTGGACAGCCCCAGAGCTGTGCCCTGGCTGGGAATGCTGCTCATTGCAATTGCCATGACAGGCAGGGGGATTAGGAGATTTTCTCTCTCCTTAATGCAGCTGAGTGCACGTGGAGGGCTCTGGTCACGCAGCTCTGCACAGAGCCCTGCTGGAGCTGCCACCCCACTGAGGACACCACGGTAACACCCCGGGCTCAGGTGGGGTGGGGGTCTCATGGTGCCTTGGGTTTGGGTGCTCTTGGTGGTGTTTGATGATAATTTTAGCCAGGGCAGATTTTGCTAAGCTGGGGAGTTCAGCTGAGCCCTGGTAAAGCCACGGCAGGGATTACTGGGGGTAATTCAGCACTTGGTTTGTTCAGCACTTGCTGTTTCTCTCCCCTTGGATTCAATCCCCTCATTCCAGTGTTGCTAAACCTGCTGTTTCTCTTGCAGAGTGGGGTTTTACCTCAGAGCTGGCTCAGCACTCACAGCTGGAGCTCTGAAGGGGAGGTGGATTGTGGTGTGGGATGTTGTGGGACTGGGGAGTGCAGCATCCCTCCATCCCATCCTCTCTTTTCCATCCCAGAGGAGCTTTGCTCCATAAGACCATGCAGGGAATTGCCCTGTCCTGGAACTCACACATCCTGGATGCTGAGCCAGGACAGACCTGCACCCTGGCCTGGAGCACTGTCCCCTGTGTTCTTTCCCTCCTGGGTCACCTCTTCCCTGGAAACCTTTCCCTGAGATACAGAAAATTCCTCAGCTAGCACTTTAAGCTGTTTTAATGCCAGCAGCTGTTTTATGGGGAATGTTTTTTATACCCTCTGGTTTGATGAGCTGCCAGAGGAAGAGCTTGATGTGGAGGCATGGAATCTTGTCTCCTGAAATTGCTAATACTTTTTTCTTCTTGAAAGTGCCCATGAGCAGTACAGCAGCATGGAAGTAGCACAAGCCTATTCCAGGCTTTGTGAGGAAGATTGATCCCAGCAACAGACCTTGACCAAATTCCAGCAACATCATTCCTTGTTGGGAAACCTGCCAGCTCCTACCACTCTCCCTGAGCCCAGTGTTGGTACCTGGCTGGAAGTGCTTCTGCCCCTTTTATCCCTGGAACCAACTTTCCTGTGGGGATGGGGGTTGTGGTGCCTCCAGATCCTCCCTCTGCTCTCCCATGGGGATGGAGGTTTCAGTGCCCTCTATGTTCTCCCTCTGATTTCCCATGGGGATGGGGGTTGTGGTCTCCTCCACAACTTTCCTCTGTTCTCCTGTGGGATGGAGGTTGTGGTGCCCTCTGAATCCTCCCTCTGCACCAAATGACCTCAAACAATTGCAAAACCAAACCTTCTGTCTCCATTTATTATTCCCATTCCTTCCACTAATACAAACTAAAGTAATTTGCACCAGAATCTAACTGGAGTGTGCTGGGAAGTCTGGTTGGTGAGGCAGGTACTGGGCTGTGATGTGTCCAGGATGGAGGAGCTGGCTGGAAACCTTTCAGCAGCAGCACCCACAGGAATGCCTGGGATGCTTGGCTGGGTGTGGTGATGGATCTGCTCTGTGTCAGTCAGTTCCTGGAAGGGATGCTGGAGTCCCACATCATCCCTCCTGCCCTCCCTTGGAGTGAGCCATGGGTTTCATGTCCCTTGTCCCTTCCCAAGTGGAATACCATGCTGCTTTTGGCCCATCTGTTGGGATTCTGTACAATTATGGCTACTTTTTCCAGCCCAGAAAGCTGTACTGGTGCTGCAGCCACCCCAGCTCCAGCCTGTGCACATTGCTCTGTTCTGGAATGGATCATTTCAACTAAATAGTTCCATTCTTCTCCCTTCTGAAGGCTGTTTCCTGCATCAAAGCTTTCAGGAGCTTTTGGGATAGCTGTGGCACGGAAAGCCCCTCCTTGAGGCCACTCTGAGCTGTCTCTTTCCATCATCTTGATTTCTCCAGGACTCCTCTCAAGGTCTCTGGTGTCTCAGGGATGCTTTGTTAATCCCACTCCCTGCCATGACGTCTCATCCCTGTTAAATGGCCAAATTAAATCCTGCAGACGTGATCTGAGTGCAGGGGCAGTGCTGGGGCTCTGTCAGGATCTGCCTGGCTGCAGGGAGGGGCTGCAGGCTGCATGTGCTGCTGCTTTCCCTAATTCCCTTTCATCTCTGTGCCTTTCCCTGGCAGGAGCAGCAATAGGGCCCTTTGCTGGCTGCTCACTCGGGGTGAGCACAGCAGCTGAGCAGTTTTGGGCTACTTTTCCTCTCTTTTTGGCCCAACACAGTTAAATTTGATGATCTGGTGGAAGGTGCTGGAGCCCTGAGTTGCCTCTGGCTGAGAGAAGTGGCTGTTTGAGAGGTTCTCTTCCAATGGAAACATCTTGTCCTGCAGAGGAGGCTGAAAGCCAATGCAATGTCAACTTCTTTTTGTTGAAATGTTCTCTCTTGCTGAGGTTTTATCCTGTGCTTTTTGTGTCAGTTTTGGAAGGATGTGTGAAGTTTTTAACCTGTGGGATGCTCTGCTCCTGGGGAAGAGCCTGGAAGCACCAGGGATCTGTTGGGACCACCCCAGTTTTCTTGCTGCTGCATTTTTGGGCAGAAATCTGCCTGGATTGGTTGGAGCAGGGGCTCTGCCTCCACATGGGATGTGGGTTGTACAAGGAGTATTAATTCTTGAAGGAGCCTTAGGGAGCTGGATAAAGTGGATATTTCAGGGTGTACTTTTTATCTTCAGGTGTTGTGTCAAATCTGCAGGGTGACAAAAACCTGCTGGCAGTTGTTCAGGCAGAGGAACGGATTAAATTTTTGGCACCTTGTATTTGGTGATGTTAATTTTTGTGTTCTGAAGGGAGCAGTGAATCCCTTTAACTTGGGGAAGTGTCATGCCCTAAGAATCACCTCCTGATTTAGCACTTTTTCCCTTTGCTGGCAGCAAATCCAGTTTGCAGATGACATGCAGGAATTCACCAAATTCCCCACCAAGACGGGCCGGCGGTCCCTGTCCCGCTCCATCTCCCAGTCCTCCACTGACAGCTACAGCTCTGGTAGGTGCCACCTCCTTGTCCTCGATTGCTCCTGTCTCAAACCCAGCCTGGCTGCTGCACTGAATGTGCTGCTCACTCCCTGTGCCTCATTTGTGCTGTTTGTACTTGGATGCTGAGGGAATGATTCCCGGCATTGCCAAAGCTCAGGCATCGATTGCCAGTTGATAATCCTGTTACCTCTGGGTTGTTTTAGAGAAAAAGAGTGTAAAATTCCTTCAGGGCGTTGGCTTTCCTTAGGAGGGTGGTAATTTGAACCATGAGTGAAAGTTGAGAAGGGAAACAGAGCAGAAACCTGAAGGGTAGGAGGTTCCTGGATTCATAACCTGGCATAACACTCATTCCTCTTTTGCTTTAGCTGCCTCATACACAGACAGCTCTGATGATGAGGTGTCCCCACGAGAGAAACAACAAACCAACTCCAAGGGCAGCAGCAATTTCTGTGTGAAGAACATCAAGCAGGCAGAGTTTGGGCGCCGGGAGATTGAGATTGCTGAGCAAGGTACAAAGTGGAGTGTGGGACATCTGGGGCTTGGGGCACGTTCTGGAGACCAGGAGCTGAGGAGTGGCAATTTCCACTCCTGCTGCAGCCTTGGATATCCTGTTTTCACCTCAAATCAGTTAGGGAAGAGTGAGATGTGCCAGCAATTGTTGATGGTGTGTTCCATCCATTTTCTAGCAGGAGCTCTTGCAGGGTTTAATGTTTTGCTGACTTTGGATGGACAAGGATTTTGTAGGATGAAAGTTGAAAATCCCAACCCCTTCCTCTGGGGGGTGGTAGGAAGCTGAATTACCATTTCCAGTGAGATGATTGGGTAACTCTCCTTTTAGAAGGGGGAAGATAATCCAGGCACACTTAGAGCAGCTCTTCTGAGATGTGGCAGCTCTGTTTCAAGTTCAGGTGCTTCACCTGCTGCTTCAGGGCTGGTGACTGTCCTTAGGTGCCTTCCCCAAACAGTGCCAGTCCCAGACCCCTCCCTCTCTCCTTGTCCCTTGATCAAGTGACAAACAATACTGGTGTTTTGGTTGTATTTTGCCCAGACCTGCCAGGCTAGGGCTGAGGAGTTTTCTCCCTGCCTGTGTAATAGTACAGCAGAAATTTTGGGGCTGGAGATATCCTCAGAGGAGCTGTGGCAGAGAGGGGACCCTGCAGACTGAACCAGCATTTAAACCTCTCTTCCTTTTGCAGACATGTCTGCTCTGATTTCGCTCAGGAAACGAGCCCAGGGGGAGAAGCCTTTGGCTGGAGCTAAGATTGTGGGCTGTACCCACATCACAGCACAGACTGCAGTGAGTCCTGCTTGCCTTGGGTGGGACACCAGCTTTTCCCTGGGGAAGAAAGTTCCTTGTCTCATTGGAATGGGGGAAGGCACATTCAGTAGAGTCTGGAAGCATTTTGGAAAGATTGTGCTGTTGGCATTTCCCCAGGGCAGTGTTTGGTTCCTGTGCCCATCACTGCTGCCCTAGGCCTGCCCTTGTGCTGGGGGCATTGCTGACCCCTGGGGCATCCCTGACTGGGTTATCTCTGATCCCTGGGGCATCCCTGACTGGGTTATCTCTGATCCCTGGGGCTTTGCTGACCCCGGGTTATCCCTGACCCCTGGGGTATCCCTGACTGAGTTATCCCTGACCCCTGGGGATATCCTTGACCCATGGGGCATCCCCGACTGGGTTTTCTCTGATCCCTGGGGCATTGTTGATCCCAGGGCATCCCTGACTTGAGTTATCCCTGACTCCCAGGGCATTGCTAACCCTCAGGGCATTGTTGATACCTGGGGCATCCCTTACCCCCAGGGCATCCCTGACTCCCAGGACATCTCTGACCCCTAGGACATCTCTGACTGCTGGCTTATCTCTGACCCCCGGGGCACCCCTGAGCCCCCTGGGTTATCCCTGATGCCCCTGGGTTATCCCTGAGCCCCCGGGGCATTGTTGACACCCTGGACATTCTTGACCCCCGGGTTGTCCCTGACCCCTGGGGCTTTGCTGACCACTGGGGCATCCCTGACTGGGTTAATCTCTGATCCCAGGGCATCCCTGACCTCCTGGGCATCTCTATTCCCCAGGGCATTGCTGACCCTGGGGCACCCCTGACCCTCAGGGCATTGTTGATACCTGGGGCATCCCTTACCCCCAGTGCATCCCTGACTCCCAGGACATCTCTGACTCCTGGGACATCCTTGACTGCTGGGTTATCCCTGACCCCTGGGGCACCCCTGACCCCCCTGGGTTATCCCTGATCCCCTGGGGGCATTGTTGACACCCTGGACATTCTTGACCCCCAGGCTGTCCCTGACCCCCTGGGCTATCCCTGACCCCCCGGGCTGTCCCTGACCCCCCAGGCTGTCCCTGACCCCCCGGGCTGTCCCTGACCCCCCGGGCTGTCCCTGACCCCCCAGGCTGTCCCTGACCCCCCGGGCTGTCCCTGACCCACCAGGCTGTCCCTGACCCCCCAGGCTGTCCCTGACCCCCCCCAGGCTGTCCCTGACCCCCCGGGCTGTCCCTGACCCCCCAGGCTGTCCCTGACCCCTCGGGCTGGCCCTGACCCCCAGGCTGTCCCTGACCCCGGGCTGGCCCTGACCCCCAGGCTGTCCCTGACCCCCCCCCCGGGCTGTCCCTGACCCCCCCCCCGGCTGTGTCTGACCCCCGGGCTGTCCCTGACCCCCCGGGCTGTCCCTGACCCCCCCCCCCCAGGTTGTCCCTGACCCCCCCCCAGGCAGTCCCTGACCCCCCAGGCTGTCCCTGACCCCCCCCCAGGTTGTCCCTGACCCCCCCAGGCTGTCCCTGACCCCCCAGGCTGTCCCTGACCCCCCGGGCTGTCCCTGACCCCCCGGGCTGTCCCTGACCCCGGGCTGTCCCTGACCCCAGTTACCCTGACCCCCCAGGCTATCCCTGACCCCCCGGGCTGTCCCTGACCCCCCAGGCTGTCCCTGACCCCCCGGGCTGTCCCTGACCCCCCAGGCTGTCCCTGACCCCTCGGGCTGGCCCTGACCCCCAGGCTGTCCCTGACCCCGGGCTGTCCCTGACCCCCGGGCTGTCCCTGACCCCCCAGGCTGTCCCTGACCCCGGGCTGTCCCTGACCCCCCGGGCTGTCCCTGACCCCAGTTACCCTGAACCCCCAGGCTGTCCCTGACCCCGGGCTGTCCCTGACCCCCGGCTGTCCCTTGTCGCAGGTGCTGATCGAGACGCTGTGTGCCCTGGGGGCGCAGTGCCGCTGGTCTGCCTGCAACATTTACTCCACCCAGAACGAAGTGGCCGCCGCCTTGGCAGAGGCGGGTGAGTGTGGGCAGAGCCCTTCCAGCCCCTCCTCCCCCCCGGCCTCACCCCGGGGAAACCCTCTGGGGAACCTCCTACTTGATTTGTGCTTATTTCACTTTATATTTGTTAGTTTTATTCTATATTTATAGGATTTTTATAACATAACGTATACCATAACATATAACATACCGTAATATAATTTTTTATCTTGTAAAATTATAATTTATATTTCAAAATATTTTATACTAGGTATATATAAACATGTATACATTGACATTATAAAATTATAAAAGTATAATTCATATTTCCAAACATTTTATACTAGGTATGTATGCATTGACATGAAATATACAATATAAACATACATGTATAGGTATTTATAAAATGCTTATAGCTGTTTTATATGGGTTATTAAAAATATAAAATACAAATGAATAAAATGAACAGTAATATATATAAAATTATAAAAACATAAAATATATTTTAAGTTTTTATTTAACCATAGTTTAATTCTATTTAATTTATTTTTTATCTGTTTATTGTTAGTACTATTGTTTTCTTATTTATTATTTCTTTGGGTTTTATTATTTATTTGAGTTTTTTTTTTATTTTTAATTTTCTATTTCTGTTTTAGGGAGTTAATATTTTTGGGGAATGTCTTCAAGGGAGGGATAGACAGGTGTGCTTGTGCTGTGGGCTGTGATGTGAGCCCCTTGGCTCTTGTGTCTGTGTGTTTTTGGAGTTGGCCAAGCAGGAGAGAGCTCTGCCAAGCCCAGCAGACTCCAAGGGTGCTCCTGTTCTTCCAGGTGTTGCTGTGTTTGCCTGGAAAGGGGAGTCAGAGGATGATTTCTGGTGGTGCATTGACCGCTGTGTCAACGTGGATGGCTGGCAGGCCAACATGGTAAGGAGCCTCTCCAGCCCTTCCTCCCTTCCAGCCTGGGGCTGTTCCTGGCCTCAAAAGAGTCTCTGACCCCTATTAAAGGGGGGTTCTTGGAGAGCAGCAGCTGGAGGTGGGCTGGGAGCAGCAGGGGTGATGTCCTGAGCTGGCACATCCCAATGGCCAGGGAGCAGCTCCTGGTGGAGTTGCCATGAGCCAAGAAATGGGAGCTGTTCCCCCTGCAGGAGCTGCCCCAGCCACTCCTCTCTGAGCACAGCTGCCCTGTCCCTCCCAGAGCTGGGGTCATAGTGGGGACCTTTCCCTTGTCAAAGCCAATGTGCCCCCTTGGTGCATGGTCTGTGCTCACCAGTGGTGTGTCTGTGGTCTGACCTCCCACAGCCTCTCCTCTCCCGTTTGCTTTCTGGGCATGAGTGTTGTGGCATGCTGAGCTCAGCCTAGTTAGTGCTGCCTGTGGTCACCTTTCCAGGCTGCAGTGCAGTAGCAGAGGCAGGAAATCCTGTTAGGATCCAGCAGCTGCACACAGGGGTAAGGAATCCCAGTGTTGCAGGCACCTAGGGGAGCTCAGGAGTCCTGTCCCCCGTGCCTCTGCCCAAACAGCCCCTCCAGCAGTGCCTGAAGATGCTTCTCCAAATCATTTCCCTCATCCTGTCCTCAGCCAGTGCATTTCCCAGTGGGAGGCCTGACTGCTGCCTGTTCCTCTTGCCTGCTCTCCAGATCCTGGATGATGGTGGGGACCTGACCCACTGGGTTTATAAGAAATACCCCAGTGTGTTCAAGAAGATCCGAGGGATCGTGGAGGAGAGCGTGACCGGCGTGCACAGGTGGGAGCTTTGGGCAGGCAGGTCCAGAGACCTCAGGGAGTTGCTGTGTGTGCTCTGACCTGCCTCTGCCCTCTCCCAGGCTGTACCAGCTCTCCAAGGCTGGGAAGCTCTGTGTCCCAGCCATGAATGTGAATGACTCTGTCACCAAGCAGAAGTTTGATAACCTGTATTGCTGCCGGGAATCCATCCTGGACGGGTGAGTCCAGCTCTGGCACTTCCACATGGGTGGGTTTGGCTCTGGCTGCTCTTAAGCAGAGATCAGGCTCTGCTGCTGTGACCTGGTTTTGGGCTTGCCTGATCCCAACACAGGTGTCTCTCTGTCCCCCAGCCTGAAGAGGACCACGGATGTGATGTTTGGAGGGAAGCAAGTGGTGGTTTGTGGTTATGGGGAGGTGAGTTCTGTGAGCTGTGCTGGCCTCTCCCAAGCTCAGCATCCTGCAATTCCCTGTGCAAAGGCCCCTCTCCCTTGCTATAAGGAGTAGGTCCTGGTGAGCAATAATGCTGGAATCTGCTGGGAGGATGGAGATCAAGGATCAGGTTTCCCAGTTTGCTGCAGATGAACTGGGCTGCACAGCCCACAGTTGCTGGGAACACTGGCCTGAATTGCAACTACCCACGGGTGCTCCCATCTGCTGTCCCTGGCCCAGGTTCAGCATCCAGCCTGGCTGTCACTGAGCAGGGCAGGCAGCTTCTCCCTGGGAGTAATACTCTGGCAGAGGGAAATTGTATAATGAATTTGTAACTGATTCTACCTTGGAAGAGCTGGAGCTGGGAGCTGCCACTTTCCCTCCATCTGTGCATGTCCATGTGGGTGTTTATCTTCCAGCACTGTGCAGGGACTGGCAGGAGCTGCAGAGACTCTTCCAAGCAGGAATTTGCTCCCTAATTCATTTAGGCACCAGTGGAGCCCAGCTTTGCTCAACCAAGAGACTGTGCTGTCTCTCACTGAGTGCTCTGGGCTGGTGCCTGATTCTCCAGGCAGGAGTTGTGCAGATGGTGTTGTCTCCAGGGTCTGTTCCAAGCTTTACTGGATTTCACACCAGGAGAGTCAGAGAATCCCAGACTTCCAACCCACCTTTGGTTGGAAGGGAACTTCAAGCCCATCCAGTTCCACCCCTTGCCATGGACAGGAACACCTTCCACTAGACCAGGTTGCTCCAAGCCCCATCCAACCTTGAACACTTCCAGAGATGGGGAGCCACAGCTTCTCTGAGAAGTCTATTCTAGTGCCTCACCACCCTCACAGGGAAGAATTCCTTCCCACTGTCCCATCTAAACCTGCCCTCTGGCAGTTGGAAGCCATTTCCCCTTGTTCTGTCACTCCATCCTGTGTCCAAATTCCCTCTTCAGCTCTCCAGGAGCCCCTCTAGGCACTGGAAGGGGCTCTAAGGTCTTGCTGTATCCTGCTCTCCTCCAGGCTGAACACCCTGAGCTCTCCCAGCCTGTTCACCCTGCAGGTTTCCCCTTTGGGTGTGAGTCCCTGTTGGCCCTGTCTGGCTGTGTTCAGTAGACCTGAGGCTGGAGCTGGATTATAAATGAGGGTCTCTCTGGAAATTATTTTAACCACCTTGCTGGTCACAAAATGGGGCTGAGTAGAGTTGATGAAGCAGAGCCAGGTGTTGGTGTGGGTTGGTGATGTGGGGAGTTGTTTGACTTTGTTTTAATTTTCCACTGAGGAGGGGCAGTGAGTCTGAGGTGCTGTTGCAGGAACCCTGTGCTCCCTGTGCTGATGTGGGCAGCATGGGGTGGAGGATCTGCCCCTGAGGAGTGCAGGACAGCTCTGAAGCCCTGTAGCTCAAAGGCAAGGGGGCAGTGTGTGCTCCTCTAGGCTGTCTATAATTCCTGCTTGGAGAAAGGCTCCTGCAGTGCTCAGCTGTGAGAGTGTTGGGTTGGGAAGGCTCCTGCTGTGGCCATTTCCAGATGGGGCAGCCACAGCTTCTCTGGGCAAGCTGTGCCAGGGCCTCACCACTCCCACATGGAGGAATTCCTTCCCAATATCCTGTCTAATCCTGCCCTCTGGCAGTGAGAGGGGGAGCTGGGCTTGTGGCTTGTTGTGCCACTCACCCTGGTGGTGTGTGCCACTACATCCTGAGCTGTTCCTGGCATTGTCAGGTGTCTGGGA
The DNA here is from genome assembly GCF_903797595.1 of Erithacus rubecula. NCBI lineage: Eukaryota > Metazoa > Chordata > Aves > Passeriformes > Muscicapidae > Erithacus > Erithacus rubecula. Next base: position 1,767,842 of record NC_136678.1, read on the forward strand.
TGAGGATTTTCCAGCCTGGGATGGGTTTGGGCTGTTCAGGGCAGGGGCTGTGGCACTGGTGTGTCTGTGTCCTGCCTCACTGGGATCCTTTTGCCTCTGCAGGTGGGGAAGGGATGCTGTGCTGCCCTGAAAGCCCTGGGAGCCATTGTGTATGTCACAGAGATTGACCCCATCTGTGCCCTCCAAGCCTGGTAAGGTGTTCCCACCTGTGTGGGAATGTCTCTCTCTGCTCTTCCAAACCCTGCCAGAGGCTGGGGTGATGCCAGGGGGATCTGTGGCTCATTTTGGGGAACATGCACCTTGTTGGAGTGTTATGGGAAAGGACTCAGGCAGCTTTCAGGGATGGGGTACTGGGCAGAAAGTGTTCACTGGCTGTTTTGGGGAGGCTGCTCAAGCCTCTGTGCCACACATTCCTGTGTCATCAAACATTTCCAAGACTGGGTTGGACATCTCAACTGTTTTATAGCCCTCCCTTGTGACACTGGTGTCCCTGGAGGGGTAGAGGAGAGTGTGATCTGCTGCCAGAGCAGTTTGGAGCTGCTGAGATCCCTCCTGGCCTGGGACAGAGAAGGAACAAACTTCTCCTCCTCATCATGGTCCCTATTCCCCTTTCTTTGCCAGCATGGATGGATTTCGGGTGGTGAAGCTGAGCGAAGTAATCCGTCAGGTGGATGTCGTCATCACCTGCACAGGTAGGGACAGGCAAGGCTGGAGCAGGCTGAGGAGCATCACTCCTGGTGGAGCCTCAAGGGAGCTGGGACTGGAGGACATTTCACTGCTCTCTGCTCCTAATTTTCCACAATAGCTGAGCTCTGCCAGCACCTTTTCACCTTGGTTTGCATCTGACCACAGTCCTGGCCCAGAGGAGAGGGACAGCTTGGCCACATGTTCTCAGGGAGCCTGGGTAATTCATGGGAACAAAAATGAAAGATTTGGGCACTGAACAGGCTCCCCAGGTCCCAGTCCTTCCAGAGCTTAAAGGTGTTTGGACAATGCTCTCAGGCACTGGGTGGGATTGTTGGGAGTGTCCTATGCAGGGTCAGGAGCTGAACTTGATGATCCTTGTGGATCCCTTCCAGCTCAGGATGTTCCACAACAGCACTGGTCCCTCATGTTCTCTGCTGTCAGAGCCAGAAGGGCTCATCTGATGTTGCCCCAAGCTGAGACTCTGACTGGAGTTCAGGGAAGGAGAGACCAGGGGGTTTCAGTTCCCATTGCTGTGGGATCAGCTGTGCCCTCTGTGCCTGCAGGGAACAAGAACGTGGTGACCAGGGAGCACCTGGACCGGATGAAGAACAGCTGCATCGTGTGCAACATGGGCCACTCCAACACTGAGATTGATGTGGTGAGTGTGGCAGCTCCTGCCCTGAGTGCAGCCTCTCTCTCCCCTGAGTGCCCTCTCCCCCGAGTTCCCCTCCCCTGAGTGCCCTCTCTCTCTCCCCCGAGTGCCCTCTCCCCTGAGTGCCCCTCCCCTGAGTGCCCTCTCCCCTGAGTGCCCTCTCCCCTGAGTGCCCTCTCCCCTGAGTGCCCTCTCTCTCTCCCCCGAGTGCCCTCTCCCCTGAGTGCCCTCTCTCTCTCCCCCGAGTGCCCTCTCCCCTGAGTGCCCCTCCCCTGAGTTCCCTCTCTCTCTCCCCCGAGTGCCCCTCCCCCGAGTGCCCCTCCCCCGAGTTCCTCTCCCCCGAGTGCCCCTCCCCCGAGTGCCCCTCCCCCGAGTGCCCCTCCCCCGAGTGCCCCTCCCCTGAGTTCCTCTCTCTCTCCCCCGAGTTCCCCTCCCCCGAGTTCCCCTCCCCCGAGTTCCCCTCCCCTGAGTTCCCCTCCCCCGAGTTCCCCTCCCCCGAGTTCCCCTCCCCCGAGTTCCCCTCCCCCGAGTTCCCTTCCCCTGAGTTCCCTCTCTCTCTCCCCCCCGAGTTCGCCTCCCCCGAGTTCGCCTCCCCCGAGTTCGCCTCCCCCGAGTTCCCCTCCCCCGAGTGCCCCTCCCCCGAGTTCCCCTCCCCCGAGTTCCCCTCCCCTGAGTTCCCTCTCTCTCTCCCCCGAGTGCCCTCTCCCCCGATTTCCCCTCCCCTGAGTTCCCTCTCTCTCTCCCCCGAGTTCCCCTCCCCCGAGTTCCCCTCCCCCGAGTTCCCCTCCCCCGAGTGCCCCTCCCCTGAGTTCCCCTCCCCCGAGTTCCCCTCCCCTGAGTTCCCTCTCTCTCTCCCCCGAGTGCCCTCTCCCCCGATTTCCCCTCCCCTGAGTTCCCCCTCTCTCTCCCCCGAGTTCCCCTCCCCCGAGTTCCCCTCCCCCGAGTTCCCCTCCCCTGAGTGCCCCTCCCCTGAGTGCCCCTCCCCTGAGTTCCCTCTCTCCCCTGAGTGCCCTCCCCCGAGTGCCCCTCCCCTGAGTCCCTCTCTCTCCCGTTGCAGACCAGCCTGCGCATGCCCGAGCTGACCTGGGAGCGGGTGCGTTCCCAGGTTGATCACGTCATCTGGCCCGATGGCAAGCGGGTGGTGCTGCTGGCTGAGGTGTGTTCAACCTGGACCATGCTGTTTTGGGCCTCCAGCAGGAAATCAAAGATTTAGCCAGGTGGAAAAGTGTTGGGAGGAGCTTCAGTGCTCAAAAATTTTTTTTAAAATTATTTATTTTATTTATGTTTTTAGTTCATTTTCTTGAGGGTGGGTGTGTGTATCCCACATGCAGCTATCTGTTCTTCCAAGCTGGGATTCATCCCCCTCAGGCAAATCCCATCTGTGCAGGGTTTCCCAGTTGCTGGGTGGCTTCTCTTCCCACAGGAGCTATTGTGGCAGGAGGAAGGACTGGCTTTTCTAGGGACCACAACATTCCCCTGCTTTGAAATGAAGGGTTAAGGTGGAAACTGGAGCAGACTTGAAAAGCTTTGGTCACCTGTGTCCCTGTTCCCCTGTACAGGGAGGGGGTGGAGGTGAATCCCACCTGGGAGCTCAGTTTGGTTTGGATTTGGGAGCGTGTCCAGCCCTGTGCTGACTCCTCCTGCTTTCTCCCAGGGCCGTCTGCTCAACCTCAGCTGCTCCACAGTCCCCACCTTTGTTCTCTCCATCACAGCCACCACACAGGTCTGTACATGGGTGGGGCCCTGCAGGAGCCTCGGGGTGGGGCTGGCTTGGAAGGAGCTGGGAACACGCTGGGATTGGTCCTTGAGATGGCACCACTGCCAAAAATACCATTTTGTCTGGGCTGGAGTTATTGCTGGCATGGACCCAGTGTTTTGGGTACAGCAAGTTTTGGGAGAGCTTTTAAATGAGTGGTTTCATGGCACAGATCCTGCTGGGCTGGCAGATAGGTTGAAGCTTCCTCCAGACAGGCTTGAGCCCTCCTAGGACAGACTTTAAGACCCCTAGCATGGGTTTAACCTTCCCCAGCACAGGTTTAAGCCCTTCTAGCACAGATTTAAGCTCCCCCAGCATGGGTTTAAGCCCACCTAGCACAGGTTTGAGCTTATCTCAAAGCAGGGTTTTGTTTGGTCTGGGAACATGGAGAAGGCTGGTGGCACTGGGAATGTGGAGGGGATGAGTGGGACTGGGAACACAGAAGGGACTGGTGGCACTGGGAACATGGAGGGAATTGATGGCACTGGAACACAGAAGGGACTGGTGGCACTGGTGCTCGTGGGGAAGGACAGCCAGGCTGGCAGTGAGGAGTTCCTTTATCCTCACTCATCCTCCTGTCAGCCCAAGTGGACAGGGAACAGGACTGTATTTTGGACTTGGCTCCCAGCAGTGGAATCCAGCACCTGGGGGTGCAGTTTCATCTGTCCTGAAGGAATGACCCTGGGTTTGGGGTGCTGCCAGTTTCTGAGGAGCAGCCTCTCCCTTTCCATGTGCTGCAGCAGCTGGGTGGTTTCAGATGAGAAGAGCTGCTAACCCTAAACCATCCTCATGTTTTTCCCTGGGGTTTTGAGCCCAGATGCTGCAAACAAGTTGGGTGGCATCTCATCCCTGCTCTATGATCCCTCCAGTGGGATTATGGAGACCCAGCCAGGGATGTACCTGGGGTGGGAGCCTTCTCCCCAAGGCATGTTGAAAATGGTTGCACTGTCCCTCCAGCTCCTTCTCTGCCTTTGTGAGCTTTGTGCTGCCCAAGCTGGTGGCCATTCCTGACTGCTCCCAGCTTATCCCTGTGCTCTCCACAGGCTCTGGCTCTGATTGAGCTCTACAATGCTCCTGAGGGCCGGTACAAGCAGGACGTTTACCTGCTGCCCAAGAAGATGGGTGAGTGAAGGAACTGACTTTTCCCTGGGGAATCCATGTGCCAGCAGAGAAATGCTTCCAGAGGGACAGTGAGCTCAAGGAACCACCAGAGGCAGTGTTCTTATAAAATATGTGGGGGTTATTTGATTTATTTTCCTTAGTGTTCTGCAGCCTCCCTTCTCTGGGATTGTCCATGTCCTCACTTGGGCTCAGCTCTGCTTTGAGTGATGGTGAATCTGCCCAGCCAGACCTTCCAATCCTCCCCTCCCCATGTTGTGGTGGGGGATGGGGATGTCCTGATGCCATTTTCCCTGTTCCCATCCCCAGATGAGTACGTGGCCAGTTTGCACCTGCCCTCGTTCGACGCCCACCTGACGGAGCTGACGGACGATCAGGCCAAATACCTGGGACTCAACAAAAATGGGCCTTTCAAACCCAACTACTACAGGTGAGGACTGCTGGGGCAGGAGCTCCCAGCTGCCCATGGGTTTGGAGTTCTGCCTCCAGCTCTGGGGAGTCCAACAGCAGGAGGATGTGGAGCTGCTGGAGCATGTCCAGAGGAGGTCATGGAGCCCCTCTGGCAGAGCTGGAAAGCTCCCAAAAGAGCTTAGAACCTCTTCCAGAGCCTCAAGGGACTCCAGGAGAGCTGGAGGGGGACTTTGGACAAGGGTCTGGAGTGACAGGTTGAGAGGGAATGGCTTCCACTGCCAGAGGGCAGGGTTAGATGGGATAGTGGGAAGGAATTCTGGCTGTGAGGGTGGGGGGCCCTGGAGCAGAAGAAGCTGTGGCTGCTCCTGAATCCCTGGAAGTGTCCAAGGCCAGGATGGACAAGGCTTAGAGCAGGCTGGGATAGTGGAAGGTGTCCCTGCCTGTGGAATGAGGTGGGATTTAAAGTCCCTGCCAGCCCAAACCAGTCTGGAATCCCCCTGCCCTGGCACAGCAGCACATCCCATGTCCCTCACTGTCCCTTTTTTCTCTCCTAGATACTGACGGGACCATTTCCATGAAGGACCAGACCACACAAGGCAACATTTGAGAGATTATTTTTAAAAATCATTTTTATTTTGGTTTACTTTTTTTTTTTTTTTTTTTTCTCTCTTAACCACCACCAAAACTTGTTTTTACATTTTATCTGTGATTTTAAGGTCAGGTTTTCTTTTCTCCCCCTTTTCCATGATCGCATCTGTGTCTGATCTTGCCAGACAACCTGGGATTTGCTTCTTGCTTTCATGTGGCTGAAGCTGCTGGTTCCCAGCCCTGGCTCCAGGAGGGGCTTTCCCTTTCCTGCTGTGCCAAGGGCACTTCATTCCTGCAGCAATGGTTTATTTTTGGCTTTTATTTTGTATCTTTTCCCACCTTTCCAGCCCACGTTGGTCTCAGCCGGGCTCCCTGTGGATCCTTCTACCTTATCTTCTATTTCTTTGTGTGGATTATCTGCAACTTCTAAATTGCCTTAAAGAGCCCAGTTTTAGCTGCTAGATCCCTGCTCCGGGTGCTTCCTGGGAGCAGAGTGGCCTGCAGGACACCTGGCAAAGGGGGTGACTGTGCCCAAGCCCAGCCCAGGTCCCTGCGCTGAGGTGGCCCAGCTTTGGTGGCCACTGGCCTGGGTTTGCTGGCCACCTGGGTCCAGGGGAGTTCAGTGTTTCAGGGTGCTAATCTGAATCCGGATGGGGGTCGCTTTCCCAGCATTATCCTCATCTCTCCTAGGTTGTTTTTTTTGGTTTTTTTTTTTTTTAGCCAAACTGCACCTTAATTGAGTTTTAAACATTTTTTTTTTTCCATTTGTTTATTTGGTTTTTTCCTTCCTCTTTTCCTTTTTGATCCTTACAGAGATGTTTTAGAGGGTGGAGATGTTTTTAGATGTTTTAAAGAGGAAGCACTGGGGACGTGGCTGCCTTCCCATCTCCCACTGGGAAGTGTTGGGTGGTGTTGAGGGTGTCTGGGGTGGGTTTTGGGGCTGTTTCACTATTTTTTTTTTTTGAGCTGGATGCAGAGATGAGCCTTCCCCATAGCCCAGCCTGGCCCTTCTGCTCCCTGTTGCTGTTTTCCTCACCCTCTCCCCGTATGTCCTGGCTGCTCCCATTGCCTCCTCCATGCCCTCCCTGCTGACATTTCCCTTTCCCAGCTTGTGCTGGGGTGTGGGAAGCTCCTTTCAACCCACTGAGGTTTCTCTTGGCTTTTTTTATCCTCCCCAAAATCTCCTGTCCCTTTCCCCCTCCAAGGCAGGGAAGGAGCTGCTGGTACCCCCGATTGTGGAGCTGCTCCTTCCCCCCTTTGCAGGGATCCACCTGGACAGATCCTTCCCGGGGGTTTGCAGGTCTGGGGGTGCAAAGCTCCTTTGGGGGGAGCCAGGAGATGGGAGAGATGCTGAGATCATCCCTCCTCCACATCTCTGACTGTTCCTCTCTCCCACCCTGCCCGATCTCCTGGACCGTCGATTTTGGGGATCACCTGCCTCCTTCCCCCGCAGATCCCGGGGCTCACCTGGGTCCCTCCCGCCATCCCAGGGCCAGCTGAGCGAGCTGGGAGGATTGGGGTGCACCCCTTCCCTGTGAGCCCCCATCCCAGCCCTGCTGGGTGGGATCTTGGCTCCAGGGCTCTGTCTGGATAAGCCATGCCGGGGGAGCCCGGGGGCGGCGGCGGGCCGGGACCGAGAGGTTTATTTTGTATAGGAATGATTTTTAATGAATGCAATATTAATCCTTGCAGATGAGCAATAAATCATTAAAGTCTAATTAAACTATTAGGAAAAACGAAGTGCTTCTGGTTGTGGGTAGTTTATTTGGTGTTTTGGGGGACTTAGAGTTGTTTTCAGCTGGAATCTCCATTTGGCAGCCTCAGGGTGGGCATTGGGTCCTGCCAGAATGTTCTGAGCGTTGTCAGAACTCTGGATTTTTGGGGTTTCACTCTCTTTTAAGCCCAACAGGGCACCTTAGCTTGGGTTTAAACCCTGTAAGGTTCCTCTGCCGTGGTCAGACTCCCCTCTGAGCCCCACCAGGTCCCCCGTCTTCGGGGTCTGAGCCCCCCCAGCCCCTTCCACTGGACGATTCCTTTGTTCCAGTTCCTCCAGTTTGGGATCTGCCTGTTCCTGCCACTCCCAACATGGCGGCCTCCAGCGCCCGGGCCCTGAGGCGAGGGCGGAAGTGCCACACCCAGCATGGCCGCGCCCAGGGCCGCGCCGCACCCAAGATGGCCGCGCGGGGGCGGAGCCCGCCGCCTGACCGTGTGTGGCTCCGTCCGTGGCCGCCGGGGGCGGGCAGTGCCGGCCGTGACGCGGCCGCCACGGCGGAGCGGCGGGAGCGGCGGGCGGAGCTGCATCGCACCCACCGGAGACACCGGAGCTCCCGCAGGTGCCACTCCCAACATGGCGGCGGCGCTGCCCCGGCTCTCCCTGCCGCTCCCGCGAGAGGAGGGGGTGAGTCCTCGCGAGAGCTCGGCGCGGCGGAGCGGCCGACATGGAGCCGAGTGGCGGCCCCGGGCCGGGGCCGGTCCCGGTCCCGGGGAACAACAAGGGCCGCGGTGGGGCGGCCGCGCCCGGGAGGGGCCGTGACTTGGCCCGGCCGCCGCGCAAGGACTCGGAGGTCAGCGCCGCCGCCGGGAGCGGGGTGGCCTTCCCGGGCGGGGCGGGCCGCGCCGGGCCTCGTCCAGGGCCTGCCCGTGGGTGCCGGTGCCCAGGGGCGGTGCCGGTGTCTGACTGCTGCCGGTGCCCAGGGCCGCTGCCCCCCAGTCGGTGGCGGTGCCCGGTCGGTGCCGGTGTCCAGGGGTGCCAGTGTCCGGCTCTTCCAGCCCGGCTTGGGCACCGCCTTCCCCGGGACCGGCCCGGCCGCTGGCTCCGGTGCTCCCGCTCTGGTCCCAGGGCCGGTCCTGAACCGGCCGGTCCCTCGGTGCCGCTTCCCCGGCGCAGTGGAGCCGAGGGGCCTCTCCCTGCCCGGTGCCGGTGCCGGTGTCCCCTTCATCCGTCCCTTCCCCAGCTCCGGGCCGCCGTGGCTCGGCTGGTCCCGCCGGTCCCGCACGGCAGTGACAGGGCTGTGCCGGGGCTCTCTCAGCCCCTCCGGGGTTTTCTCGGTGTCACCGGTCGGTGCCGAGCCCGGACCAAGGGTGGATCCAGCAAGAGGTGACCAACCCCCGCAGGGCCACCCCGCGGTCCTGGGGTCACCCTGAGCCTCGGGGCTCAGGAGGGTCGTGTGGAGCTGAGATGTCCCGGGGCTTTTCCAAAGCCTTTCATCCTTGGGGTGGCCGGGAGCTATTCACACCCACAGGTTCATCAGAAAGGTCCCTGGGATGCCGGGGGAGGGATGCGAGGGGGATCTTGGAGAGCCTGAGCTGCTGGGGGGCTCCCGGAGAGCAGAACCAGCTCATGGGGGGGGGGGTTTGGAGCTACCCCTCCTTCAGACTCCTGGAATTCGGGATTGTCCAAATTTAGGAGAGTTCTGCTGTGCGTTTGCACCTCATTCAGGGGTGGGTGCCTCAAAATTTGTGTGGGTTTGGTTCTGAGTTGTGCCTGTTCTTCAGGAATGTGTGCCCCAAAATTTAGGATGGTTGTGCTGTGGCTCTGCTCCTCGCTCAGGGGTGGGTATTCTGAGAGGGTTCTGGTGTGGGTATGCCCTGTGCTCAGGAGTGTGTGTTCCAAAATCCTGCTCAGGGTCTACCCCTCACTCAGAAGTGGGTGCCCCAAAATTTGGCAGAGTTCTGGTATGAATTTGCCTCTTGATCAGGTGTGGGTGCTCCAAAATTCAGGGGAGTTCTGGTGTGGATCTGCCCATTACTCCAGAGTGGGAGTGAATCCCATAATTCAGGAGAATTCTACTCTGAGTCTGCTCCTCCTTCAGGATTGGGTGCCCCAAAATTTGGGATTCTTGTATGGGTCTGCCCCTCACTCAGGAGGGTTTGAGGATTCTGTTCTGGATCCTCCCTGTGCTCAGGAATGGGAGCCTCATAATTCAGGAGAGTTCTGGTGTGGATCTGCCCATCACTCAGCAGTGGGAGTTCCATAATTCAGGAGAGTTCTGGTGTGGATCTGCCCATCACTCTGGAGTGGGAGTCCCATAATTCAGGAGAGTTCTGGTGTGGATCTGCCCCATGCTCAGGATCCTGAAATTTGTGAGGGTCTTGCTTGTGTGCCTGCCCCTAGGTTGATGTTCTTGACTTCGCTAAAGGGAGCAGATGTTTTGTGCTCTAAAGGTTCTCCTGGATGGTTTTGCAGCCTCACCAGAGCTGTTTGCAGTAATTTCATTGTCACTAATCCCATCTGCTGGGATGGCACAGGGGGATAACCCAAATTTTCCTGATTTTGTGTGAAATGGGGGAGCCCTGATCCCACAGAAGCCTCTCCCTGTCTGCTGCTGTGTTTGCTGTGCTTTGGGGCCCCCCCGTGCTCTGGGGGTGCTGCAGTGGCTCCCTGCAGCACAGCCACCGACGCAGGAGGTGGGCTGGAGTTGCCTCGGTAACGTTGGTGCTGCTGCAGGAATGTTTTTGGTCCCTAAACCAGGAAAACCAGCCCTGGATTTGCAGGAGGATGAGGTGAATTGAGAGTGTTTTTAGGGATTTTGGTTTTCCTGAAATATTCTGTAATGGAAGTGATTTTTTACCCTGTGTTTTCAGGGCTATTCGGAGTCGCCAGACCTGGAGTTTGAATATGCAGACACAGATAAATGGACAGCAGAGCTGTCAGGTAAGGAATTCTTCTGTGATGGATCAATTAATCAACCATGATTTCCTCTCTTGGCAGAATTAAATGAACTCTGTCAATTCCACTATCACTTTCTTATTATATTTAAACTTGGTATTGATGCTAAAAAGAACAGGAAATGTGTAATTAATATTTTTGGTTTTACACTGGTTGGGGTTTTATTAGATTTTGATATTTTGGCTGAAACTGCAGTTCCCAGGGCTGAGTTGCAGCTTGGTGCAGGTTTTCTCCTCTTTTGGCAGAGCTGTACAGCTACACAGAGGGACCAGAGTTCCTGCTCAACCGAAAATGCTTTGAGGAAGACTTCAGGATCCACAGTAAGAGCCTTTTTCTGGATTCTTCTCCCACTGGGCAGGGACAGGGATTTCTCTTCCTGGAGAATGCCAGAGCTCACTGGGGGTCTGCAGCTACTCCTGAGGGACAGCCCTGATTTCTGCTCCCTGTGAGCAGGGACAGGAGTCAAGGGAAGGGTTGGAGCTGTGTCAAGGCAGGCTCAGGCTGGATATCAGCAAAGGTTCTTCCCCAGAGAGTGCTGGCACAGCCCTGAGGCTGCCAGAGCTCCAGGAGAGTTTGGACAACATTCTCAGGGACCTGGTGAGATTTTGGGCTGTCCTGTGCAGGGCCAGGAGCTGGCCTTTATGGTCCTCGTGGGTCCTGTGCAGCTCAGGATGTTCCATGATGGCACAAGTGATGTAATGACCTGCTGGACAGCAGGAGCCATCCCTCAGCCATCACATATCCTGGGAGTCCTTCCCCAGCAGTGCTGTGCCACTGTCCCTGTGCTGAGTCCAGAACTTGAGTGTTCCCTGTCCCTGCCATGCCCCAATCCCATCCCTGTCTGTGCCATGCCCAATCCCATCCCTGTCTGTGCCATGCCCAATCCCATCCCTGTCTGTGCCATGCCCAATCCCATCCCTGTCTGTGCCATGCCCAATCCCATCCCTGTCTGTGCCATGCCCCAATCCCATCCCTGTCCCTGCCATGCCCAATCCCATCCCTGTCCCTGCCATGCCCCAATCCCATCCCTGTCCCTGCCATGCTCCATGCCCATCCCTGTCCCTACCAATCCCATCCCTGTCTGTGCCATGCCCCAATCCCATCCCTGCCATGCCCAATCCCATCCCTGTCCCTGCCATGCCCATCCCTGTCCCTGCCATGCCCCAATCCCATCCCTGTCCCTGCCATGCCCATCCCTGTCCCTGCCATGCTCCATGCCCATCCCTGTCCCTACCAATCCCATCCCTGTCTGTGCCATGCCCCAATCCCATCCCTGCCATGCCCAATCCCATCCCTGTCCCTGCCATGCCCATCCCTGTCCCTGCCATGCCCCAATCCCATCCCTGTCCCTGCCATGCCCATCCCTGTCCCTGCCATGCCCAATCCCATCCCTGCCCTGCCATGCCCATCCCTGTCCCTGCCATGCCCCAATCCCATCCCTGTCCCTGCCATGCCCCAATCCCATCCCTGTCCGTGCCATGCCCTAATCCCATCCCTGTCCCTGCCATGCCCATCCCTGTCCCTGCCATGCCCATCCCTGTCTGTGCCATGCCCCAATCCCATCCCTGTCCCTGCCAATCCCATCCCTGTCCCTGCCATGCCCATCCCTGTCCGTGCCATGCCCATGCAGCCCTGTTTGCCCTGCAGTGCGGGACCGGCGCTGGCCGCAGCTGGAGCGCACGCAGCACCGCACACACGCCATGCGCCTGCTGGACGGGCTGGAGGTGACGGCGCGCGAGAAGCGGCTGCGCGTGGCCCGCGCCATCCTCTACGTGGCACAAGGTGACACCCTGTCCCTGCTGCCCTCTGCCAGGCCAGCAGTGACCCTCTGCAGGCCAAAACAAAAATACTGCCATATGTTAACAGATACATTGTGGGTGTATCTGTATATATATATATATATAGTGCAATATATATATAGTGCAATGTTGTTTGTGTATATTGTACAATTTACTTATACAATTGTATATTGTATATATACATGAACAACAAAAATTTTTATATATAGTATATATTTAAATAATATAGTACTCCTTTAATATAGTATTTCAATTATTGATATATATAAAGATAAGAAGGTGTTATATATAAAGATAAGAAGGTGTTATATATAAAGATAAGATGTTATATATAAAGATAAGAAGATGTATTTATGCATCTTTATATATAAAGATAAAGTATATAGGTAAATATATAGAAACATTTATATATTTAAGTATAAATAGATATGTTTATATGCATAATATAAAATATGTAGCTATATAAATATATACTTATATTTAAATATACATAAATATTAGTATAAATAAATTATAATTACTAAATATATATAAGATGTGTTTATACATCTTATATATATTTCATGTATTATATGTTGTATATATACTATATAATATACAATATGTAATATATAGTTTTGTATTATGTGTAGTATAATATATATTGTATTATATATGTACTGTAGATAATGCTGTGCTATGTATTATAATTATGTATTTTTATGTGTATATTATATATGAGATTATATTGTACTATGGCTCATATATAGTATATACATAAGAATGTATAATTATTATGTGTATACTATACATATATAGTATACATACTATATATGCATACTATATATATGTATATATTATATATGTATATATCTTATATATTATATATTAATTATTTATAAAATTTCCATATAAATTACGTATGCTATATGTAACATTTATATATGTAGACTATATATATGAGACATGGTACAATATAATCTTAAATGTATAGTAAATACATAATAGTATTGAATTATAATATATATATTGCATTCAATACATAATATAATCTACAGTACATATATAATATACTGAATATTGTATACTATATATTGCATATGTCTTACATATAATACATTGTGTATATATTTCTACATTATAATATATTAAATGCTATATGTGTTTTATATATTATATGTAGTCTATATTATTCATATTATATGTTGTAAATGGTGTGAAATATGTTATATATTACATTTAATATATAAATATTTAATATACTGAATTTATAACATTAATATGATAGGATAATTACTAATTATTATAACATATAATATTTTGAATAATTTTCATTCCTTGGGGATTTCATTCCACGTGGGATGTCTGACACAAAACTGAATCTCACGGGACCTGACAGTTCAGAGCAGTTTGGCCCAAAATTGGGCTGATTGCTGTGTGCTCCCCCAGCTGTGCAGGTCTGGGGTTACCCCAGGAGAGCAGTTCCATGCCAGTTTTCCCTCAGCTGAAGGTGTGTCCCCCCAGGCTGGGGGATCCTGGGCTGGGCTCACAGGGTCTCCCCACAGGCACCTTTGGGGAGTGCAGCTCCGAGGCCGAGGTGCAGGCCTGGATGAGGTACAACATCTTCCTCCTGCTGGAAGTGGGAACCTTCAACGCCTTGGTGGAGCTGCTCAACATGGAGATTGAGTGAGTACTCTGGGAAAACACTTGAGGAGTGGCTCTGGAGGCACCAGTTGTCCTGGGTGGATGTCTCATGTAGGATTATACCTGATTTCTCCTGAAATTCCCCTGCAATCAAACACCTGGCAGCAAACAGGCAGCTCTGCTCCTCTGCCCGTGGCTGCACTGGCAGCAGGGAGTTCATGGCAGCAGTGTCTGTCTCAGGGTTTGGAGCTGGCATGTGGAGTGCCCATGACAGAGTTTGAATTCCCCCAAATTCCCTCTGAGCTCTTCTCCCTCTACAGCAACAGTGCAGCCTGTTCCAGTGCCGTGAGGAAACCAGCCATTTCCCTGGCTGACAGCACTGACCTCAGGTAAGGAGTGGCAATGGGGGCTCAGGAGGGGGGGCAGGGCTTTCTGGAAGCTTTGGGAGGCTGAAACAGGCACTGGAAGGGATCCCAGGGCTGTCCCAGCTCTGAGAGTTTCCACAGGAGTGGGGCACACTGGGGATATGAAATCAGGAAAATTTAGGAAAGCAGGTTTGTTTTTTCCTGTTTGGACTTGCAGAGACTTTTCCCCCCAGTGCCTGTGTGCTGGTGTGGAGCAGGTCCATGAATTGTGGATGTGATCTGGGTTCTGCAGCTTCTCCCTGAGCCCTGGGTGCTGACAGAGCTGCCATAACTTACCCAGTCTCTGGGATTCAGCTGCCCTGGTTTTTGCAGGGTGCTGCTGAACATCATGTACCTGATTGTGGAGACTGTGCGCCAGGAGGCCGAGGGGGACAAGCCTGAGTGGAAGAGCATGAGGCAAACCTTCAGAGCAGAGCTGGGTGAGGACCAGGAGCTGGGATGGAGCTCCCAGGGCTGGAGACATGGACATGGGATTTGGCTCTAGGAGTCAGATAATAGTGACTGGCAGCACTGGGTTGGTTTCTGCTTGACTTGTGGGGCAGAGGGAGGTGAGCAGAGGAAGCCATCCAGCCTTTTCTGCTACTGGGTGCTCTCTTCCTGGGAAAAAAACCCCAGAATATTGGAGCTGCTGTTTCCTCTCAACATAGAGATGAGAAATTATGGAGTTTAAGAGGCCTTGGAAGGGGAGAGGGAGCTGTCTGGGGTGAGGTGAGGGTCTTGGAGCCAGTGGGGAGGAGGGTGCAGAAGCTGGTGATGCTGGTGATTGGGGTGAGGCCAGGGATGAGGAATTGCTGGCTGATGGTGCTGTGTGTTTCCAGGAGCCCCCCTGTACAACAATGAACCTTTCTCTGTCATGCTCTTTGGGATGGTGACCAAGTTCTGCAGTGGCCATGCTCCACACTTCCCCATGAAGAAGGTGCTGCTTCTGCTCTGGAAGACTGTGCTGGTAAGGAGAGGACATGGGATGTGTGGCTTGATACTTGGCAGAGGAGGGAATTCTGCTCTCAGAGTTGGCTGTAATTGCTCCATCCTCTTATTTTGGTGTTCAGTTGTCCTTTAAACCCAACCCCAGGGTTTCCCCCATAGAGAAGCATTGGGTATTGGTGTCTGGAGCTGGATACTAGGGATAGACCCAAAGCAAGGTCCCTGGCTGGGGAAAGGAGTGCCCTGAACTCTGCAGTTGTGGATGCCTGGACATCCTCCTGTCCCTCCTGCCTCTCTCAATGCCATGAGGAGCACAGGACAGACAGCTCCTATTTGAAACCCTGGGGAAGGATTTGGGCCCCTCAGGACGAGAGATTTTGAGGGGCTGGAGCATGTCCAGGGAAGAGAACATTGCTGGGGAAGGGTCTGGAGGGGCTGAGGGAACTGGGGGGGCTCAGCCTGGAGGAAAGGAGGCTCAGGGGGGACATTTTGGCTCTGCACAACTCCCTGACAGGAGGAGGCAGCCAGGTGGGGGTCAGGCAAAAAGAAACAGGACAAGAGAAAACGACATCAAGCTATGCCAGGGGAGGTTTGGGTTGGATATTGGGAAATTTCTTTCATGGAAAGAATGGTCAGGCATTGGCACAGGCTGCCCAGGACAGGGGGATTTAAAGGACACATAGATGTGGCACCTGGGGACATGGATTAGTGGTGGCCTTGGCAGTGGGAGCA
Source organism: Erithacus rubecula (assembly GCF_903797595.1). Taxonomy (NCBI): domain Eukaryota; kingdom Metazoa; phylum Chordata; class Aves; order Passeriformes; family Muscicapidae; genus Erithacus; species Erithacus rubecula. The sequence continues at coordinate 1,783,227 of NC_136678.1, forward strand.
GTTGCACTCTGTGATCTCAGAGCTTTTCCAGCCTGGATGATTCTGCGATGCTGCCAGGCGAGTTTGGGAAGGGCAGGTGTGGATGCCCCTGGAGCTGCCCACGCTCAGCACGCTGTGCTGTCCCTTGCAGTGCACCCTGGGGGGGTTTGAGGAGCTGCAGAGCATGAAGGCAGAGAAGAGGGAGGTGCTGGGGCTGCCCCCCCTGCCCGAGGACAGCATCCAGGTGATCCGCAGCATGCGCGCCGCCTCGCCGCCCGCCTCCGCCTCCGACCTCATCGAGCAGCAGCAGAAACGCGGCCGCAGGGAGCACAAGGTGGGCAGGGACATCAGGGAGGGAGCCATCACACGCCCAGGGACAATCTTAAAGGATTTTTCCAGTCTGGCTATTTCAGGCTTGGATGGGATTTTTTTCCCAAGCTAGAGCCTCTTTCTCTAAACACAAGAGAATCATAACAAAAGATAAACACCTGCTGGGTCTGTGAGAAGCCTGGGATAAATAGTGTCTCCTTCTCTGACCAATGATCTGTCTGTATTTTGTTTTTCACGAAATTTATTTAAGGCCATGGCTTCCTTCAATAAGTTTTCTTTCTTATACCATGCAAGGGGGTGCCATGTTACTGTGTCCTTTTGCTGCTCCATAACCCCATGCACAGTCACAAGGGAGGGCACTGCCAGGTCTGGGCTTGTTTTCAGGAAATTCCCTTCCTGCCCTCCCTGCTGCAGGCCCTGATTAAGCAGGATAACCTGGATGCCTTCAACGAGCGGGATCCGTACAAAGCTGATGACTCCCGTGAGGAAGAGGAGGAGAATGATGATGACAACAGCCTGGAGGGAGAGACCTTCCCCCTGGAACGGGATGAAGTGATGCCCCCCCCCACCCAGCACCCCCCCAGCGACCGCATCACCTGCCCCAAAGGGCTGCCCTGGGCCCCCAAGGTCAGGTGAGTCGGGGGCTCCTGCTGGGAGAACTGGAGCAGGGTCAGGGAGATGGAGGCTGTTGGATGTTGGCTATTGGGATGTTGAGATTCAGATCCCAAGGCTTTTCACTGTGCCTGGGCTGTGCCTTTCCCTGTGCCTGGCTGGGCATCTTTGAAATATGCAGGAAGATGTGACTCTTCCCTTCCCCCTTTGCTGCAGGGAGAAGGACATTGAGATGTTCCTGGAGTCCAGCCGCAGCAAATTCATCGGCTACACACTGGGCAGGTGGGTGCAGAGCCAGCCCAGTGCTGCCACTGTGGGGGACCTGTGGGAGAGGCCAGTTTGGGGGCTGCTTTTGTCTCTGCATGGCAGCAGGGAAGGCTTTGGCTGGCTGGTGTATGGCTTCATCCCTGGGTGGTCTCTGGCACCCCTGGGTGCTCAGCCCTGCTCCCAGCCTGACTCTTTCCCTCCTCCAGTGACACCAACACTGTGGTGGGCTTGCCCAGGCCCATCCATGAGAGCATCCGCACCCTGAAGCTGGTGAGTTGAGGAATTCCTCCAGCCCCTGCTGCTCTATGGGTGCCCCTTGCCCATCTCCCTGCTCCCTTTTTCCCCTTCCTCCACCCAGTGGTGAGAGAGCAGCCTTAAGCTTTCTTCTCATACAGGACTCAGTTTGTCTGAGCCTCCTTCTTAGTGTGTTCCATCCCTTCCTTAGGGGGCTCCATCCCTCCCCTAGGGGGCTCCTTCCCTTCCTTATAGTGTTCCATCACTTCCTTAGGGGCTCCATGCCTTCCTTAAGGGGCTCCATCCTTTCCTCAGGGTGTTCCATCCCTTCCTTAGGGTCCTCCATCCCTTCCTTAGTGGGCTCTATCCCTTTCTTAAGGAGTTTTATCCCTCTCTTCATGTCTTCATCCCTTCCCTGCTGGCCTTGTCCCAAACCTGAGTCCAGCAGCTCCCACCCTGCTCATCTACCCAGGTCACCCCTGGGACAGGGACCTGGGAGGGGTGGAGCAGATGGTGGGAGCAGGCTGGGGGCAGCACTGGGGGGCTGTGGTGACCCTGTCCTGTCCCCCTGCAGCACAAGTACACATCAATTGCTGAGGTGCAGGTGCACATGGAGGAGGAGTACCTGCGCTCCCCACTCTCTGGAGTGAGTGTGGGACTGGGATGGGATGGGATGGGATGGGATGGGATGGGATGGGATGGGATGGGATGGGATGGGATGGGATGGGATGGGATGGGATGGGATGGGATGGGATGGGATGGAGATCCTGGGCTGGGAGCTGGGGACATTTGGTCCTGCCAGGTTTTTTTTTGGCAGGGCTGAGGGGTGTGTTTTGCTGGGGAAGGGGTTCTCTGAGGCAGAGGGGCTTTGGGCAGGAGTTGGGGTACCCTGCCCTTGGGTTCATGTCCCATGCATGAGGCTTTCTGGTCTCTCCTGGTACCAGGGGGAAGAGGAAGTGGAGCAAGTGCCTGCAGAGATCCTGTACCAGGGCCTGCTGCCCAGCCTGCCCCAGTACATGGTGAGCTGGGGAGCACTGGGATTCCCTGGATCACTCCCTTTCCAGTGATGCATGCCAGGTTTTCATCCCCTGCCCCTGCCCTGTTCCTGCCTCCTGCAGGTCTGTGGCCAGTCCCTTGCAGTTCCCACTCCCCCTCAATCTGTCTCTTCTTCCCAGATTGCTCTGCTGAAGATCCTGCTGGCTGCAGCCCCCACCTCCAAAGCCAAGACAGACTCCATCAACATCCTGGCAGATGTCCTGCCAGAGGAGATGCCGTGAGTGGCTGTGGAGCAGAGGGGCTGGGAAGGGAGGGAGCTGCAGGAGTGACCAGGGCTGGGGCTCTCTGGGGGATGTGACTCTGCTCTGCCCTGGATTGTGCCCTGAATGAAAGAACTGGGAGGGGCAGATCTTGCCCCAACCCAAGAACTATGGAATCATGGAATATTTTGGGTGGGAAGGGACCTTAAAGCTCATCCAGCTCCACCCCCTCCCCTTGGCAGTGACACCTTCCACTAGACCAGGTTAGGCTTGGACACTTCCAGGGGTGGCCCTGAACAACCTGTGCCACCCTGAGAGGGAGGAATTGCTGCTGATGCCATCCCTGTGTCCCTCAGGACCACAGTGCTGCAGAGCATGAAGCTGGGTGTGGATGTCAATAGGCACAAGGAGATCATTGTCAAGGCCATCTCTGCCGTGCTGCTGCTCCTGCTCAAGCACTTCAAGCTCAACCACATCTACCAGGTGAGGTGGGCAGGGTCCAGCTGTACCCAGAGTCTTTGGGCACAGCAGGACCCTGAGTGGGTCCCTGTTCACCCCCATTTCTCCTCCCCAGTTTGAGTACATGGCCCAGCACTTGGTCTTTGCCAACTGCATCCCGCTCATCCTCAAGTTCTTCAACCAGAACATCATGTCCTACATCACTGCCAAGAACAGGTGAGGGAGAGTGCTGCCCACCTGCATTCCTGGGGGATGTGGGGAGGGGTCCCTGTTTCTTTGGCCCCTCTGCAGTTCTTCCCTGGTAGTGCCTCAGCTTCAGGCAGACCTGGGAAGTTCCCATCTGCAGTGGGTGGGAAGTGGGGGCTGCATTGTCCCCAGGCCAGGGGGGATCTGGGGGAACAGCACAACCACCCCTCTCCTTCCTGCAGCATCTCTGTGCTGGACTATCCCTACTGTGTCGTGCATGAGCTGCCAGAGCTGACTGCAGAGAGCCTGGTGAGTCCTCTGCTGGGACAGCCCTGGCACCTGGGCTGCTTCCTGGGGAATTTGGGGTGCAGGGAGGCAGCAGGGCTCCAGCACCCAGCCCTTGCACCCTCAGCTGTCCTCAGCTTGGCCCCTGCTGCCACTGGGATTGTGAGGAGGGAGATGGAGATGGCAGATGTAGGGAATGGAGCTGGGGAAGGGGCTGGAGCACCAGGAGCAGCTGAGGGAGCTGGGGGAGAGGGACTCAGCCTGGAGGAAAGGAGGCTCAGGGGGAACCTTCTGGCTCTGCACAACTCCCTGACAGGAGGTTGGGGTTCAGGTTCTGGTCCCAGGGAACAAGGGACAGGACAAGAGAAAATGGCCTCAAATTGTGCCAGGTTGGATATTGGAGAAAAATTCTTTGTGAAAAGAATGGTCAGGCACTGGTACAGGCTGCCCAGGACAGTGTTGGAGTCACCATCCCTGGAAGTGTTCAAAAAGTGTGTGGGTGTGGATGTGGCACTTGGGGACAGGAATTACTGGTGGCCTTGGCAGTGCTGGGGGAACAGTTGGACTTGATGATCTCAGAGGACTTTTCCAATCTTAATAATTCCATGATTAAATAATTCCATGCCACATGCTGTGCTGTCCCCTTTGGACATGGCTCCTCAGCCTGTCCCCATCCCCACTCCAACCCCTTGCCTGACCCACAGGAAGCTGGAGACAACAACCAGTTCTGCTGGCGGAACCTCTTCTCCTGCATCAACCTGCTGCGCATCCTGAACAAGCTGACCAAGTGGAAGCACTCCCGCACCATGGTGAGGGCTGGGGGTGCTCTGGAGCCCAGCAGGGCCAGGCACCAGCACTGGGATCACCTGGGACAGCCCAGGGCCTGGTGGGGAGTGAGGAGGGGCTGGCACAGGGACCCCTGCCATGGGAGCTGGCTGCTCTGCAGATGCTGGTGGTGTTCAAGTCGGCGCCCATCCTGAAGCGGGCTCTGAAGGTGAAGCAGGCCATGATGCAGCTCTACGTGCTGAAGCTGCTCAAGGTGCAGACCAAGTACCTGGGCAGGCAGTGGAGGAAGAGCAACATGAAAACCATGTCAGCCATTTACCAGAAAGTGCGGCACCGCCTCAACGACGACTGGGCCTACGGCAATGGTACAGCCCTGAATTCCTGAATCCCTGAATTGCTGTGTCCCTGAATTCCTGAATCCCTGAATTGCTGTGTCCCTGAATTCCTGCATTCCTGGAACTCCTGCATCCCTGTATACCTGCATCCCTGAATTCCTGTATACCTGCATCCCTGAATTCCTGCATCCCTGACATCCCTGAATTCCTGCATCCCTGAATTCCTGCATCCCTGAATTGCTGTGTCCCTGAATTCCTGTATCCCTGCATCCCTGAATTCCTGCATCCCTGACATCCCTGAATTCCTGCATCCCTGAATTCCTGCATCCCTGAATTCCTGCATCCCTGAATCCCTGCATCCCTGAATTCCTGCATTTCTGGAACTCCTGCATCCCTGAATTCCTGCATTCCTGACATCCCTGCATCCCTGACGTTCCCTGCATCCCTGGAATCCCTTAATCCCTAAAATCCCTGGCATTCCTGCCTTCCTGCATCTCTGACATCCCTGCATCCCTGAATTCCTGCATCCCTGTCATCCCTGCATCCCTGTCATCCCCGCATCCCTGTCATCCCCGCATCCCTGTCATCCCTGCATCCCTGTCATCCCTGCATCCCTGGCATTCCCAGCCCTCCCACTCCAGGGTCTGTGTCCCAGGCTCACCCTCTGGGGCTCAGGCAGGGCTGGGCTGCCCTTGGTGCACCTTGGCTGGTTGAACTCGACCAGGTTCCCACCAAGCTGCTCTGTCACTCCCTTTCCCAGCTGGACAGGGCAAAGAAAATCAGATGGGAAATGACTTGTAGGTTGAGATAAGTAGTTTAGTACAGCAAGAGCAGCAAAAAAAAAGTTTGTTCTCTACTTCCCATCAGCAAATGATGTTCAGCCACTTCTGGGAAGCTGGGCTGCAGCACGTGGAGTGGCTGTTCTGGAAGGCATATGTTTTAAATAACAAATGCCTCATCATTCCTCCTCCTTTCCTTAGCTTTGTATCTGATCTGACTCACAGAGTCTGGAATATTCCCTTGGCTGATTTGGGTCAGCTGGCCTGTCCCCTGCCAGGATCTTGCCCACTTGATGGGGTGGGAATGCTGGTGCTGTGCCTGTGGTGGGATGCTGGAAGTGGTGGTGGAGCTGTTGGTGGCTCCTGGCTCTGCACTTTGTGGAAATACCCACAAAGGCCTTTCCCAGGTGTGACGGGGCTGGGGCTGTGTGGGTATTCCAGACCCTATGAAATCATCAGATTATAAAGTGGGGGGAAGAAGGAGGAATTGGGGGATGTTGGGATTGATGCTGTTTGCCTTCCAAGTCACCATTCCCTGGGATAGTGCCCTGTTCTCCTGAAGGTGCTGCCACCTGCCTGCTCATGGCAAGCAGGGAATTCATTCCCTGTTTTTCTTTCCTTGTGATGCACAGCTTTTACTTGCTTCATTAAGCTGTCTTTATCCCAACCCACCCATTTTCCAGCTTTCACCCTCCCGATTCTCCCTGCTCTGGCTGGAGTCAAAGCAGCACTCTGCAGGCTGTGGGCTGGCTGAGAGCCCCCAGCCCCTCTCTGACCCCTCTCCCCCCTGTTGCCAGACCTGGATGCCCGTCCCTGGGATTTCCAGGCAGAGGAATGTGCCCTGCGCGCCAGCATCGAGCGCTTCAACGCGCGGCGCTACGACCGCGCCCACGGCAACCCCGACTTCCTGCCGGTGGATAACTGCCTGCAGAGCGTGCTGGGCCAGAGGGTGGAGCTGCCCGAGGAGTTCCAGGTCAACTACGACCTCTGGCTGGAGAGGGAGGTGTTCTCCCGGCCCATCTCCTGGGAGGAGCTGCTGCAGTGATGGACTGGGCACAGGGAGGGGTGGCTTGGAGAGCTGGAGGTTTGGGGGGGTCTGTGGGGTGGCTGTGCTGCTCTGGTGGGCTTGGGAAGAGCATGGAGCTGGGGGTCCTCACTGAGAGCACATCCTGCCCCTCTGCCTCCTCCCAGGCTCATCCCAAAGCTGGGGGTGCCCTGGGGGTTTGCTGTTGGGTGGGGGGATCTCTGCCCATCCCCTGTGATGCTTTCAGAGGCACTGCCCTTGTCGTGCCCCCCCTGCCAAGAAGGGGAGCAGGTGCCAGTGTGGGAGCAGGGTGGGACACCAGGCCCAGCCCTTCTGGGGGGTTGGGGGGGCCTCACCTCAGCCCAGGAGGGGTGCAGGAGCTGTACATATATTATATATATTTGGTGATACCTCTGCCCTGAGTGTGCCTGGGCTCTGTCCATGTCCCTGACTGTCCTGATGGAGCTGGGCTAGGATGAGAGTTCCTCATCCCATGTCCTTGTCCCCACTCATCCCTCAAATCCTGGCCCCTCACCAGAAGGTTTCTCTTACCTTGCACCCAGGTCCATTGGTTTGGGGGGCTGGTGGCCTTGGGGGGAGCAGGTGCTCCCAGGGATTTGCCTGTCCCATTCACTGAACCCTGCTCCAGCTCTGTTCTGGGATTTCTGACACCAGTGTGTGTCCTGGGATTTTTTTTGGTCCCTGCTCCAAGCAGAGGATCCTGTCACCAAATCCTGCCAGAGCTCAGCCATGCACATTGCCTGGCCTCAGTTTCCCTGGCAGAGGGGCAGCAGCAGCCCTGGGGGAGGAAATCCTAGGGGGATTCACCCTGATCTGAGGCAGGGATTTGCAGAGATGGTTGGGAGCAGAGGGAACCTGGGACAGGCCCAGTTTCTACCCCATCACCTGCTGGAGCTCCAGAAGTGAATCCAGCTGTGGGGATGCTCAGCCCACAGCTGAAAACAGCAAACTCAGCCCTGTGAGACATCAGAGGAGTTCTGTGGGCTCAGCATGGATGGTAACATGGCTTTAATCTGTGCCTGGAGCCCCATCCCAATCCCTTCCCCATCAGCCAGGGGTGGCATTGAGCTGCAGCCCCACATCCATCTGGATGCCCAGGGCTTCACCCTGACCTTGTGCCCCTGTGGGCAGCACAGAGCCAGGGTCCTGCCAGGCTGCACCCACCCCTGGCACCCACCTGGCACCATCCTGCCCCCAAACCCATTCCCAGCACCAGAATGGGCCTGAGGAGCCTGTTGGGAGTCTCCAGCCCCTCTGCCTTCAGAGGCATAATTAACTTATGAAAAATGTGGTTTATTGTTTAGAAATGAATAACAAAAATCTCTGCTGGTGGGAGGGGGTGTGAGATGTCCTGGGTGAGGGTGGGCAGCCCTGGGCCAGGCTGTGCCCAGGGTGCCAGGGCTTGGCTGAAAACCTTGGGCTTTGGCCCAAATGGGGCTGGAGCAGCAGGTTTGGTGCCTCCCTGAGGGGATCCAGGTGCCCCACAGGGTGTCCCCCCATCAGATGTGGCAGCTGGGGCAGGGGGGCACTGCAGGTTTTGCAGGGGTGGGGGGTTGGCCCAGAAGTGTCCCTGGGGATGTGCCAGCGTCTTCTGGCTAGAGGGTCCTTCCTGGCTTCATTTTTGGTGTTTCCCCTCAGTGGGGGAGGTCACAGTGGATGAAGGGGGGAACAGGACATGCCAGCTCTTGGGGGGCTCAGGGGTGTCCCCCTGGGGACCCCAGAGCAGATGAGCCACGTTGGGTACAATGAGGTGCCCCCCTCCCCCAAGGCTGGCCATGCAGGTACCAGCAAAATGCAAAACCCCCCCCTCAAACTGAGCCCATCACCCCAGCTGGAGCCCCTGGGAGGGTTCCCACCTGCTGGGATTAAAACCCAGGGTGACCCCCCCCCCCCCCCCCCCCCAGGGAAACAGCCTTTAATTTGGGATGCTTTATCCTGGAGCTCCCCCCTCATGGATTTATTGTCGATCCCAGGGGCTCTAGGAGCTGTGCCAGGGCCTTATTTCCCCTCCAGGAGGGAGCAGGAGCTGCAATGCTCTGGGGAGGAGTTTTGGGGCTCCCTGGCCCTGCCCCAGTAACCCCTGAGCACCAGCATTGTCCCAGTCCAGTCAGTCATCCCAGTATGGGACTGGGAGAGGAGGAGCCCAATTTCTGCCATTGCTGGTTTCACTGGGCAGGGGGTGAGTGGCCAAATTTGAGCTGGGGGAGGGGGGAGAATTGTCCCCAAAACTCCCCTGCCCTGGTGCCCCTATGGGCACAATCCCCTCCTCAGCCACAGCCACGGGAATCTCCATCACCCCCTGTCACTGGAGCTGCTGGGAGGGCTCAGGTACCTTGGGGAGCCATTTTTGGGGTCCCAAGCTGCCCATGCCAGCCCCAGCCTGGGTTTGGGGGTGCCTCTTTTTCCTCCCCTCAGCCCCTCTCAGCGGGGGTGGTGGGTGCAGGAAAACTCGGGGGGTGCAGAGAGGGGGTGAAGGTGACCCCAGCACCCTGTGCCCCCCCTCCCTGCTGCCGGGGGGTGGGACACACTCCAGGGGGGCGAGGGCTCCGTGTCCATCCCGCAGAGGGATCATGTGGCCCAATTCAGGAGGCTCCCAGCCCCTTCTTTGCCCTTCATCCTCAGCGGCATCAGCGTGGGCGCCTTGTAGTCGTGCTGGGGGGGCGGCTCGAAGGGGTGGGGGGCCAGGGCCGGGGGGGGCAGCCCGTGCAGGGAGTAGAGGCTGTTGATGCCGGGGTGGGGGCCCGGGGAAGCGGGGATACCCACGAAGCCGCCGCTGGCAGCAGGGGGGTACGGGGACATGCAGGGGGATGGGATGCTCTCGGGGGGCAGCAGCCCCGGGGGGCTCCCAGGGCTCGGCCACAGGTTGTTCTGCAGCTGAAATAACAACAACAAAAAAAAAGCCTAAAATGTAGGTGGGGACATCACGCTGAGTTACCTCACATTCTGCTTAGATCCCACTCCCCCACTCCAGGATTTCTCTTATCCCACCTATGATCCCTCTCACCCCGCTGAATCCCCCTCAGATCCCCCCCACCCACAGGGTGCAGAGCAGCGATGCCTTTGCTCTATTTGGCCAAGGCAGGGTTGGATCCAGGTCGAAATATTCCCCCCTGGGAGGGTTTGGCTTCAGGGATGTGCGTGAAAATAATTTTAAATTATTTTCATGCTTTTCGATACGGGGTGGGGGGAAAGGCAGTTTTGCAGAAAAGGGGGGCAGGAGGCACTGATAGATGGGAGAGAACCTAAAGGGGGTCTTCAGGAGGGACACCCCAAAAACTGTCCCAGAGGGCGTGTTCCCATGGGGAATAGAGTGGGACATAAAGCAGCATCTTCTGCAAAATGTGGAGAGATCCTCCCTCCTTCCCATCCTGCCGTTTTCCCGAGGGTGGGGGACAAGGGGCAGGAACGGGTGACGTGGGGCAGCCGCAGGTGCCGGGAACAGGACCCCTCCCCTGGCAGTCCCCAGGGCTGGAGCAGCCCCCCTGGCATCTCTCACCTCCTGGATTTTCCCGTAGCGTTCCCGTTTCCGCCACTTGGCCCGGCGGTTCTGGAACCAAACCTGGGGATGGAGGAGAGGGCGGAGCTGCGGGACCCTTCCCCTGCCGAGTCCGCCCTCCTCCCCGGCGGGGAAAGGAGCCTCACACGGTGCCCCGAGAGCCAGGGCTGAGCTAAAGCAGCTGCTCCGTGCTCAGCTTTGGAGCCCTGGCTTTTACCAACAGCAGGAGTATCTTGTCCCACTCCAAAAACGCCCTTCCTGCTCCACGCATGGTCCTTTTCCCTCCCTGGTGCTCCTAGGACTTGTTTATCCCGGATTTCGCTGCAGAATGAGGTTTTTTGGGTGCTGATGTCCCATCTGCACGTCCCCTCCGTGCTGGGGTGGGGACAATTCGGGCAGCACCTCCCTGAGAGGAGGATGCACTCCGGGATATTGATACCGGCTGGAGGCTCTCGTGGCTCCAGGTGGTTCCATCTCAGTCCACCCCAAATCCGGGCTGGGAGGCTCCGGTGGGCACTGGGTGGGTGCAGGCTCGGGGGGCACTTCCCTGCCTGTGCCTTGTCCCCGTTGCTGCTCCTGTTGATGGCTGCTCCCAGCAGCTGCTCCCTGCCCACTTCCTTACCCTCCACCTGCATTTCCTCCAGCTGCCTCTTCCCACCTGGAGCCTCAAACCGCTCGGAGACACTTCTGGAAGAAGCTCCCAGAGCTGGGGGTGAGGATCAGCCTCATCCTATCCCATGTCCCAGGATGTGCCACCCCAGCCCTGTCCTCACTGAGCTCCCAGGGATTCCTCTCCTGAGCTGGGGGGAGTGGCTGGGAACGATGGGTGCATGGGGGGCATCACAATTAGGGTATTCTGAGTGGAGTGATTGGCATGGCCTCCCAAATTTTGACCCTTTCCACCCTTTGGATGCTTATCCAGGGGGAAAATGCAGAAGGTTCAGGGTGCAGAGGGTGCACGGCCTGAGATTGTCCATCTGGGATTTAATTTAGCACATTCATGGGAAAAACACCTATCTGAGCACCACGTTGCAGGAGGGGAGCCCCCCGGGTGCCCGTGCCCATCCCTCTGTGCCCTTACCTGCACCCTGGCTTCGGTCAGCTCCGTGCGCAGTGCCAGCTGCTCCCGGGCGTACACGTCGGGGTAATGCGTCTTCTGGAAAACCTTCTCCAGCTCCTCCAGCTGGAACGTGCTGAAGGTCGTCCTGTTCCTCCTCTTCTTGCTCTTGCTCTTGCCCAGGGGCTCGGGGAGCTCGGGGATGCCGTGGTTGCTGCCCAGGGGTGCTGCCAGTGGGCACCCCAAATCCTCGGGAGCTCTCGGGGGGACCCTGCAGGCAGCAGGAATCGCCTGGAACCCGCCTTTGCAGCCCTTCTCACCTGCTGGGGGACAGGCACAGCACCAGGGCTGTTAACAGAGCCAGGGAAGCCCAGAACTGCCCTGGCATCCCATCCCACTGATCCCATCCCTTCCCATCCCATCCTGTCCCGTCCCCTCCCGGGGGTTTTTGAGGTACTGCCCCAGGAGAAAGGGCTCAGCATGGACGCTCAGCAGGAAAAATCCATCCTGAGGAAGCAAAATCCGTGTGGGGTCCATGCTCACTGTGGGAGCTGTGGGCAGGAAAAGCTTCTAGCTGGAGCAGTGGGATCTCAGGGTGCCACTGGGATGTGGTGACTGCGTGGGGAGGGGGCACAGGAGGTGGGCACAGGGATTTTTTCCCACTCCTTTCCCTCACAGGCTGGTGCCTCTGCCCAGCTCAGAGCCCAGAGCAGAGCCACAGGACCCACCAGTGACCCCAAACCCCAGAGAGTTCAGGGGGAGCTCTGTGCTCCTGAGCCAGCACTGCCCTGCAGCTGCAGCTCCCAGGAAAACACTTGGAAAGGAGTAAAAAATCCTGCCCTGCTTTTTTTGCTGGAGAAGAGCTCCCTTTCCTCACCCTCCTCTGGTACCAGAGTAAGAAATCTGGGGGTTCCCCCCCCTCATTGGTGCTGCTGCATCAATGGGGTGAATGATGGAATAGGATTGAGGAGGAAAATCCCTGCCACACGTTTTGGGGGCCACCTCTGTACCCCCAGGAGGGCTGTTTGTCCCCACACGGGGACACACTGAGCTTGGCAGCTCCAGATGATTCCGGGTGCTGTTGGGACCCCGACAGGCTGAGCCAGGGAGAGGAGAAGTGAGCAGGGAATGAACAGATGGGGAGGGGGTCCTTGGGGGTCCCCTGACTGCTGAGGGGACACTGAGGTGTCACCTGGGAAGGGACAACCTAAAAACGCTGAGTTTGCCCGATCCCACCCCAGTCACCAGCACCAGAGATTTGGGGTTTCTGCAGGTGGGGACCACTGGCTCCCTCAGGATCAGGCCCAGGAGGGGGAAATGCCTCCTTTAGGATGGATCCTCCTTCCCATCCCATTAACCACCACAGCCCAACAGAGAGGGGAAATGGGGTCCCCATCCCTGCACACCCACCCGGGCTCTGCACCCACCACGGCCTTTTCCAGCCTTTCGGTTTTGGTTTTTGGTTGTTTTCTAATTAAGGCAATTTGGGGGCTATGGAGCTGCCAAACCCAGATCCAGCTGCTTTGAATTAAAGAGAAATTGTAATTTGGGGGGGGGTTTGAGGGGTGATTGCTCCTCGTCCCTCTCTGTACCGACCTGTCTGGTCATGGATAACAGCAGAGGAATGAAACCAAATTTCCATTTCCTCCCTGCTTCGGCCTCCAAAGGGCTCAGCTGCTGGGCTGGAGGGTTTTAATGATTCAAAACCAAATCTCCCCAAAGAGCAGGCCCAAATATAACCCAAATTAAGGGGGGAAAAAATGACCAAAATAAAATCCCGCTGCATAAAGCACCGAGTTTGAGGTTTTTTTTCCCCCATTTTTTCAAAGGCAACGCAGTGCATTTCCGAGTGACCCGCGGGTTGTGGCATTGGAGACAAATAAATAAATAGGCAGAAAGAAGGAAAAGGCAGGAAGGAGCAGGATACAGGCACGTAGCTAAATAAACAGCAGCACAGGGGGACAAAAGGAAGATATAGATATTTTTCTCCCACTCCTTCCTAAACTGACACCCCCCGAAAGATTCGGCGGCGCTGGGGAAGGCGGCAGCTGGGAAACAGCTGTACAGTTCCTGGGATAATGGGGAGGGGAAGGAATTCAAAAGGATCATTAGTGAAGGGATGGGGGCATGGAAAGGACTCCCAGGAACCGGGGGAATCACCCGTGGAACGGCAGCGTCCCCCCGCCGCAGCCGGAGCAGGTAAGAGCCGCGGCGGGACCCTCCTGGTGCTCCTGAGGGCTTTTCCCGGCGCTTCCCGGGGATTTCTCTACCTGTCCCCGAGGCGGCTTTGCCGGGTCCCACCTGGTTCCCGTTGCTCCTGCGGCGCTGCCTTTTGCTTCTTATATTTAAGCAGAAATGGGGGAATAATATTAAAGCAGAAATGGGGGAAGAATATTAAAGCGAAAGTGGGAGCCCCCGACGGGCCCGGCTGGGAAAACGCAGAGGAACGGCGGGAGAGCCCCGGGAACGAGCCCGGTCCTGTCCGAGCCTGGAGAAGGGTGCGGAGCCCTGGGACATCCGGGCCAAGGGGAACCGGGTGCTCTGGAGCTCCGGACGTGGGTACCGGGGAGAGCCGGGAGCGCCGGAGCCGGTACCGGGAACGAGAACGTTATTGCCCCGCAGCGGGCACCGGGGAGCCCCAGGGAACCGGGAGCGCTGGAGCTGCAGACCGGGCACCGAGGAGCCCCCAGGGAACGGGCACCGGGCACCGGGGAGCCCCCAGGGAGCGGGCACCGGGCACCGGGGAGCGCTGCCAGCCCCGCAGTCCGGCCTCCCCGATCCCGCAGCCCCGGGCCCGTCCGTGCGGCCGCACCGCGGTTGCTGCCGCCGGTTCTGCCCGATGGGGTCCGGGCAGCGGAGTCGGTAGCCGGTCGCGATTTTCCAGCCTCCTCCGTGGAGCGCGGCCGTTCTCCATGCCCGGTAACGGGGAGCCGCCGTTCCCCTCCCCGGCCGGTCCCCGCCGTCGCGGCAGCGGGGCCGCGTCTCTCCCGCCGCCTTCTCTCCCTCTTCCCCCCTTGTTTCTGGAGAACGGGAACCAGCCCGGAGACCCCGATCTCTGTCGCGACACAGTCCCAGCTGCCGACACTCGGCAGCACCGGCCCTTGCCGGCTCCGGCTCCCGTCGGGGGACGCCCCGGAGGTCCCCGACGGGGCCATATCGCGACATTGGCCGCCTCGGAGAAGCCCGGGAGAGCGCGTCGGCGAATTGCCGCTCCTGGGGGAGTCAGAGCTGGGGCTCCCGGCAGAACCCGAGCCGCGGGCGGGGGGCAGAGACGGGGGAAGAGAAGCAGAAGGGCCGGGAGGGGTCGGCGGCCGCGGCCCCCCATCCACCCGCCGCTCCCCGGTACCTGCAGCCCCGGGCGGGTACAGGGGCTTCCCATGCACGGCCACGGCGGGGGGGCCCGGGCTGGCGACCCCCGGGTAGCGGGGCTGCGCCCGGAGCGGCGGGCAGCGGCCGGGGCGGGGGCTGAGCGGCGGCGGCCGCCGGTGCGACCCCGCCGGACCCAGGGCGAAGGCGGTGGGAGGCCGGGGGAGCCCCGGGGGACCCCCGGGCCGGCGAGGCGGGGGGAAGGCCGGGCAGCCCGGTGTCTCCATGGCGCAGGTTGGAGGGGACGGGGATGGTCCGCGGGATTTTGTGCGGGGGGACCGGGAGGAGGGGGAGCGGCCGGGGGGCGATGGGGAGGGAGGGATCGGCCCGCAGCCCCCCCAGCCCGCACACCCCCACTGCACAGCCAGTCACGTGCGCCCTCCCAGCGCTCCGTTAACCCTCTAATCCCAAATCCTGCCCCGCCGGGGACACTGTCCCGAGTGGGGCAGATCCCTCCATCCCAAGGCAGGGGAGCCGTGCTCCCCCCTCCCCACTCTCCCAGCGTCTCCCAGCTACAGGAAATGCCCAGGGCACTTCTTTCATTTCAAACTTCTTCCCTCGCTGCTGATAGCGGCAAGAAATACCAGGCAGGGGAGAAACTTCCATTTTCCTGACACTCTCTGAGTTTATTTTCCCTTCACAAGCTCTACAGAGTCCATTTGGAGCCTTTCCCTCCCCTGAGCCAGGGATGAGGCCTGGGACAAGTTGGTTCAAGGGATGATGGTGACCCTGGGATGAGGGATGCAGGGATGATGGTGACCCCAGGACAGGGGATCCAGGATCCCACAGTGTCCCTGGAGCAGGCCCTGCTGTGGGTGCTGCTTGCCCCCAGCACCAGGGGGATCCTGTCCTGCTCCCCACATGTCCCTGCTGATGCTCCCACACCCCAGGATTTGGATCCTCTCATCCCAGCATCCCGAGTCTGGCTTTGGCAACAGGCACTGCTCTGGATCAGAGCTTGCCTGCACTTCTTTATTCCCCTTTTTTCCTGCATTTTGCTCCTCTGCTCCCCAGGGCTGGAGGTTTGGCTTGGCTGGGGGAGGCTACAGCTTTGGGGGTGTTTTTGTGCAAAATGGGGAGAAAGATCTGGAATTTAAATGAAGAAGGAACTAAATAAGGGGCCTGGAGAACAAAGTGGAAATCTGGGCTGAGGGGTGAAGTTTTACCCCTGCATTTGCTGTTCTTCCCTGAGCACAACACTTTGAGTTCATTTGTGGGCATCACTCCTTGCTCCAGGTGTATGAAGAGATATCCTGCAGGTGTGGGAGTTGTAGGGAGGGGATGAGCTGCCTGTGAGCAGCAAAAGGAGGTGGAGAGGAACCCAGCAGATCTCAGATGTGTGATGTTAAATAGCGGAACAAGGGGATAACACCCACTATAAATAACATTATTGCTTTTATTGGTGGTGCCGGGGCAGGACTTTGTTACCCAGGCACAGTGAAAATCCAGAATCACATGAAAACCTCATTTCAAAGAGGCTGTGATATAAATATGTCACCTCTGTGTCTTGGCAGGGGCTGAGGATTGATGTGTTGTTTGGTCATTGGAAAAGCTGTTGGTACTGCAGGAGTGATGGATTTGTGGTGTAAATCACAGCTGGATTTTCCAGCCCCTGCTCAGGGAAACTGTGTTTGTGAGAAAATGCTGGGCTCTGATCCTGGGTTCAAAATTTCTCTTTTAGAATCCTGTGGAGGGCTGGCTCTGCACAGAGGGGTCTGAGCCTGCAGTGCCCCCTCCTTGCCCACCCTTTTGATGCTCCCTGTGCAACCCCCCAGCCTCCTCTGGTTCTTTCCCTTTGCAGCTTGAACTGCTGGGATTTTCCCTGTTCCACTGTCCACAGCTGGCAGGGTGCTGTAAATTATGACTAAATTGGGACTAGGAGGCCTCTGGCTCACAACAGGTCATTAAATATTATTAAACATAACATAACTCCTGGAAAGGCTTATTAGTTTTAAGGCTGCTCTCCCAGTTTTATTGCTGGCATTGAAAGGAATTTAACAGCAGAGGGATGAGTCTATCCACGTGTGCTGGGACAGACAGACTGGTTTAGGATGTGCTGGTTTTCCAGGCTGGAGAGATTGCTGGGACCCTTCTGGGCCAGTGGAGAGGTCTTGGGCAGGTGGGATTTGGGGTGCTTGGAGCTGAGGTTTGTGAGATTTTAAGGTGTTTGTGTTGGTTCCTGAAGCTGCTGAGAAATCTGGTTCTTCCAATGGGCAGGGATGAGAACCAGGACTCCCAAAATCTCCTTCTGAACCTGCCACCAACCCTCTACACTGCTCTTTGCTTTGTGTAGAGGCTGAGCAGGATGCTCATTCTCCTGGATTTGGGAATGTATGTTTTGGGGTCAGGAAAAAGGCTGAAAAGTGGCTGCTCTGCCTGGGACACCTTGGGTGGGTGCCAGTGTGGGACTGACTGGAGTGGGGAAGTCCCTGAGCTGTTCCTGACACTCACTGGGGTTCATTTTCCATGGATCTGCTTATTTTTGGGCAAAGAATGATCCCACCAGCTTGAAAAGCTTCCAGGAGAAACTTTTCACAACGTCAGAGTCTCTGTAAGGGGAAGAGCTGCTGGGCCAGCTCTTGGATTGGAATGACCTTTTGGGTCATTTCAATCCCACTTGGATCATTTAATTCCAATTTTAATTGGGTTTTCCACCAAGTGAGCCTCACCAGAGAGCCACCAGGAGAGGCAGGAGGACTCTGATGGGATCCTCTGTAGGAAAAAGTTGGTTTTGCTTTTTGGTCTCTTGTTTGCTGGAAGGATTTTTTCCTTACTCTTCGCATCCCATTTGCTTTCCCGTCTGTCTGCAGCCATCCCAGAGCGCTGCCTCTCCTCCCCTGGGGCCGGGGGATGTCGCAGAAGGACTCTGCAGGGGGCTGGGAGGCTTTGCAGAGCTCTGTGGTTTGTAGGAACATCCCTTCACAGCCAAGAGTTGCAGAGCCTCGGGAATGCTGCGGGATGGAGCAGTGCCTGTGCACGGGCTTCTCCTTCCCCAGGGTCACACTTTCCCTCCAGCCCGAGGGATCAGCGTGGATGGGGATCAGGACACCCAGGTCCAGCTTTTCCTCAAGGGCAGTTGGGTTTTATTATTTTGGCAGTTTGGGAAGAAAGCCCATTCCTGGGAGCCTGTGGAGGAAAAGCCGTGGGTTCCTCTGGGGAGCAGGGAGGCAGCTCGGTGTGGAAACAGGAGCTTCGGGGTGGTGGCAGAAGGGACAGTCTGGGGACAGCTGTCCGGAGGGTGATCAGGCTCCAGGGCCCCTCCCGCAGCATTCCCGGCTCTGCTGGGCGTTTCCTGGCTGGGCTCGGAGCAGGGCTTGGAGGATGATCTCCAGCTCTGCTGCTCCTCTCAACCCCAGGCAAAGAATTCCTGTTTCTTCTCAGCCTGGAGAAGAACCATGTGTGGGCAAAAGGATCTGGAACAGCAAAACAAAGGGCATTCCCTCTAAGGGATGGACATTCTGGGGGTGCCCATGGGGTGCCCAAGGAAGATGTGGGACCCAGGCAGGATCCAGAGGGCCACGCTCCTGCTTTCTGCCCTTGTTCCCTGGACTGCTCCAGGACCTTCCCCTGCTCCCCGGGGATCCATCCCCAGGAGATCCAACTTGAGGGGATCCATCCTCGAGGGGATCCATCCCCAGGGGATCCATCCTGAGGAAATCCATCCTTGGGGGATCCATCCTTGTGGGGATCCATCCTGGGGAGATTCATCCCCAAGGAGATCCATCCCCATCCTTGTGGGGATCCATCCCTGGGAGATCCATCCTGGGGAATCCATCCCCATCCTTGTGGGATTCCCAGTGGGATCAATTCCCAGGGAGATCCATCCTTGTAGAGATCCATCCTGAGGGGATCCATTCCCAGGTGATCCATCCCGGGGGGATCCATCCCGGGGGGATCCATCCCCAGGAGATTCATCCTGGGGAATCCATCCCCATCCTTGTGGAGATCCATCCCCAGGGGATCCATCCCCATCCTGGGGGATCCATCCCGGGGGAATTAATCCTGGGGAATCCATCCCCATCCTTGTGGAGATCCATCCCCAGGGATCCATCCCGGGGTTTCCCCCCCGGAGGTGCCTTTGGGATCCTCGGCTTTGTCCGGGCTCGTCCCTGCCCCTCTCTGCCCATCCCGGCCCCGGGCACTGCAGGGAATCTCTGCCTTTCCTCAGGTTTGGTTTTCCCAAAAGCTGCAATCTCAGCCTCGGTCTCTGTCCCCCTGCACCTCCCAAATATCCCCAAACCCAAAAACATCCCCAAACCCTCTGATTCCTCACATCCAGCTCGCTGCAGAGCTACAACTCGGATTTTGTTCAGAAATGTGCATGTTGGTGGCAGGAAAAATTAATTAATTCCCCCGAGGAAATAATAAAATAATAAAATAATTTTAATATATATTTTACGTAGAGAGAAATAAAATCCCTCGCTGGTCAGAGCCGTGTTTTGTGTGGGGAGTGGGAGCTGAGACCCCAAAGCCATCGGGATCACAGAGCTGGGCTGGGTTTGTTGTTGCAGGGAATGATCCTGACTCCAGATCTCACAAAAGCCAAAGCACAAACACAAATATCCACCCACGTGGAATCACCGTGGCCCCGGGTCACACACGTGTTTTACAGGCATGTGAATAGAGATTTAATTTGGATATAAATTAGATATGAATAATAAATTATAAAAGATGTTAATTCAATATATTAATGTTAGCTATAAATGGTATAAATTTGATACAGATCGATGTAGATTTCACATTATTATACATACCACATATAATAAATACTAGTTTATGTTGCATTAATTGTAAAATATTAATTATGCAAATTTTTATTTAATATGTTTTTTATATTTTTCCATTTTTTTACATTTAAAGCCAGGCTGAACAGGGCTTGGAGCAACTTGGGGTAGTGGAAAGTGTCCCTGCCATGGCAGGGGAGTGAGATAAGCTTTAAACCATTCCATGATTCTGTAATTCTGTAATTCCATATTAACACATACATATTTATATAGAATAACATTTAAATATTAATTTGTATTTATAGAAATATTTATATTCATATATATATATATATAGCTATTCTGATATATTCCCTAATAAATTAATCCTATGCAAATATAATTATAATTTTTCCCCATACCAGAGTATTTCCATGTTAGTTCATGTTATCAGCACACAGACACTAAAATCACAGAATTTTCTGTCTGGATAACAGGAAGATGAGAATGAGTGCGTGAAAATCACATGCAAATAACTGCATAAATCCCTAAATTTGTATAAATACATGATTATTGTATTTTCTACATACAGACCATGTGGCTGCAGCAAGGAGGGATAACCCTCAGCACTGGCAAGGAAGGAATTTCCCCAAGAAAACAGCGAATTTTTAAAAAATCCAATTTTTACCAATTTTCCTTCGTTGTTTTTCGTGCCGTAGAAACCTCGATGTCCCTGTTTTTTTTTTCTCTGGTGCTGGCTCTGGAGCAGCTTTTTGCCGTAAATTAACGGTGGCAGCAACAATCGAGGAATCGGTGAAAACAAACGGCGGGGACGGGACTCGCCCCTCGGGAGCGCCGAGCTCGGCGCTTTCGTTTTCTGTGCGTTTCCAGGAGTTTCCCTTCGATTTTCAAGGACTTTTCCTTTGCATTTCGAGGAGAAATATTAGGAGGAAATAAAAGAAAAGATAAAAAAAAATTAACATTATTTTAGCGCGATTCAAACCAGTATCAATTTTTTTTTTTTTTTTTTTTTTTTTTTTTTTTTTTTTCCCGCTGCTGGATAAAATTCCAAGTTTTTATAAATTAATGTAGTTGCTTTACGAGGAGCTGTAGGAATAAATCAGATTAAATCCCTTGGGTTGCTTTAAAAGAGGATCCATCTCCCTCCTTGCAGTCAGAGAATTCCACCCCTGGGTAATTTGGGCCCATAAAATCAATTTTACACCGGGAGGCAGAAGGGACTCCACGATCCCATCCCGATGCTTCTCTGGATTTTTGCTTCAATAAGGAAAGATTTTTGCTTCATCCCTGTGTGGGAATTTCCAAGCTGCTTTGGGAAGTATTTCAGGATGGCAAGTTCAGCCTTGTTTTCTTTCCAGCTGCTCCAAAAATATATATTTTATATATAAAAAAGGGTGGAAGTGAAGCCTGGAAGCGACAGCGAGCCGAGCTGGCAGTGGGTGGGATTCAGGAGAGATGCTGGGCTGGAAGAGAGTTTATACCATTAATCCCAGTAAAAGCTGTGAAACTGGCAGCAGAATGTTGTTTTTTTTTTTTTTTTTTTTGACTGCTAAAAACCCAATAGTGCTTGGAAAATCAGGAAAACAACTAGGGATTAAAGGGAATTTATTCCATCTATGATTGAAGGGAATTTATTGCAATATTTGCTTTGCTGGGAAGTGGTAGGGTTTGAATCCTTTGGAGTTTTTTTTTTTTAATTTTAACCTGTTAAGAGTTGTAAGTCTCAAATATTGGGATTAAATTAAGTGGGATCATTTTGGATTTAAAATCTGCAGAACCAGGAGCAGGATTAACTCTGCAGCAGGAAAAATGGGTGTAAATCAGAGCAATTTGTGGATTTATGCTTCCTAAAGGATGTACAACAGCCTGGCTTGGGGGAATTCATTCTCAGGGAGTGAGTGGGGGGGATTTTATTCCCTGAGGGGAATAAATTAATTGATTCCCATCATTAGTGCAGGGCTGGGCTGAGCCTCTTGCTCTGGGCTCCATTATTCCGGGTTTCCATTCAATCACCGCGGGCAGAGTTTGACTTTTATCTGGAAAATGGCTGGAAAATGGTGGAAATGGGGGGAAAAAAGCAAAGGAGAGGTGATGATTTGGGGGGGCTGGGGGAAATTTAGCTGCTGGCTGTGCAGTGTGAAAGGACAGAAGCAGCTCTGTGATCCCGGGAGGGATGGGAACAAACCCGAGCCGTCCCTGAAATCAGATTTGGAGGAGCAAACACGCCTGGATCCTGCTTGGGATCCGTGGATTTGGGGGTTCAGCACCCCTGCTGGCTTGGGATCTGTGGATTTGGGGGTTCAGCACCCCTGATCCCCACCCCTGGGGGAGCAGGATCCTCACCGTGCCTGGGGATATTCCAGGATGATTCCCCCAACCCGAGGATTCCTTTTTCTGAATCGCTCCGCTGAGGGCCCCGCTCCCAACCCAGCTGCCACCAAGGAAAACCCCAATTTCCCCCGAGATTTTCAAGCAGAGCTGGACAAAGCCCTTCCCCTCTCCCCGGGGGAATTGATGGATTTATTCATCCCATTCCCTAATGAGCCACTTCCAGATCCCAGTAAATTATACGCACCGGGACGGATGAAATCTCGCTCCATAAATCAGATCTGAGGCTGGCAAGCTCTGCCTGCATCATTATCGAAGATCCCAGGTATCAGTGCCTCCTTTGGAAATCCCAATAAATCTGGGAGTAATCATTCCTGACACAGAGGCAGCAAAAAAGCACCGGAAAACATTTTCTTCCCTTAAAAATGTAAGTGGAAAATTTATTGCATGGAAAGAAAAAGTTTTTCTCCGGAAAGTCTGTAGCAAACAGCAATGTGAGGAATTCCCCAGGGGCTGAGCTGGTGGGATGGCATCACCTTGGGATTCCTGGGATAAATTCAGAGCAGTTCCTAAAAATAAAGGAAGATTATTTTTCTTGGGGTGAAACCAGAGGGAAGAAATAAAGCTGAGTGTCTCCAAGCGTGTCCCGAAAGGACAGTGGAGCCAGCACTCTGGAGTCTGCTGCCTTCTGGTTTGTGTTTAGCCTTTGGAGAGGAAAAAAAAAAAAAAAATTCTCCCCCTGCACACCTCCTTTTTCCTAGAGGGAAGATTGATTTTATTAACCGGCCGACACCTGAAAGTAATCGGGATTTTTCTGGTGGCTGGTGGCGGGGGAAGGAGCTCTCCCAGAGCTGCTCCTGCCTCCAGGCAGGCGTGGAAGGGAGCACACAGCGATTCTCCATCACTCCAGGCTGCTGGGTGCAGGCTGCTGGATGTGTCCCATCATGGAGCAGCACCAGGGCACAGAATGCTCTTTTTACCAAGGGGACACTGAGGCTGTGGCACGGGTGTTACAGGTTGCAAACACCCCCCAGTTCTCCCTTGGCTGGTTTATCAGTGGATTGGGAATGTTTGGCTGGCTTTTCACCTGGGAAAAACAGGGAAGGGGAGGGTGACCCCAAGGAACCCCTTCAAGCATCCCAGGGAGTGTTTCCCCCCTTCCCATGTGCTTCCCACTCCTCCCAGCTTTGCAGAGCGTTCTGCTTTCCCCACAGGCACACCAGCAGGAGCTCTTGTTTTTCCATAACAGGATTGTCCACATCAGGACTTCAAGGGATCGGGCTGGGGGTGATGTCTGTGCCTGTCAGGATGAATGAGAGGTGACAGCACAGAGAGCTCCACGGGAGCTGTGCAAAAAACAGATGGGCTGCCAGGGGTTCTCCCTTCCACTGGCTGCTCTCAACTGCCCCAGATCCCAGAGGGGATGGGATGGGATGGCTCTGCCAGGGTGGGTGAGGAGCTGGAAGAGCAGGAAGGAGAAGGGAAAGGGGAGATGGATGGATGGATGGATGGATGGATGGATGGATGGATGGATGGTTGATGGATGGATGATGGATGGAAGGATGGATGGATGGATGGATGGATGGATGATGGATGGATGGATGGATGGATGGATGGATGGATGGATGGATGGATGATGGATGAATGGATGGATGGACACGCTGGTTCTGTGGTTGGAGATGGATGGATGGATGGATGGATGGATGGATGGATGGATGGATGGATGGATGGAAAGAGGGGGATGAAGGCTGTGAACAAGACAAGGTTGGCCAAGAGCTGAGCCCAGACCATTGCAGCTCTGCTGGGTTGGAGGATGCTTCTGCTCTGTGTTATTTGAGTTTGAGGCCAAGGTTGTCCCATGGGACACACATTGTGTGCAGACCTTGACCCTCAGGACAGGTGAAGCTCAGGAGACCCTGGACTCTGTTCTGCCTGCTCAGGGGGAGCTGTGCCCAGGCAGAACCCTGCAGGAGCCCCCAAACTCAGCACCAATGGATGAGCCAAACCCAACCCAGCAGGGCTGGCAGGGACATGGAGCAGCTCCAGAGAGCTGAGTGGCCAAATCCACGTTGGGCCACGGTGTCCCCAAACCTCTGTGTCCCAGCAGAGTGACAGCAGGTGGGTCTGTGGGGATGCCTCCCCCTCCCTGGCCTGGCTGTGGGGACAGAGCCAGAATTCCTGACTCCTGGCTTTCTCCACACCTCCTGCCATGGGCCCTCCTCCCTGGATCCCTGCTCTGTCCCCGCTGTGACCCCCCTGACCCGACCCCAAGGTTTCCTTCGCTTCCTTCGTGCCCGGCCAAGGCTGATAAGGGGAACCAGAAACAGCTTTGACCTTTCAACCACAAATCCCCCTGCGAGGAGCCCAAGCTGTTCTGCATCTCAAAGGCTCCTTGATAGGAAACAAAACCCCTGTGCTGCTGAACTTTTAAGGAATTTCACCCCCCAAAAAAACTCTAAAGCACCCAAAAAAAGGCCCCCCTGAGGAGTTTAACCCTGCTGAGGAGTGGGGCCAGCACGTGGGGTGTGTAAGAGGTGCCGTGGGCTGAGCAGTTGTTTGGAGTGTTGGGCTTCCTTCCCTTTGCTTTCCCACCTCTCCTTCCCTCTGGACTGCTGTGCTCACCCCTGGACACCCTTTGAAGGGGTACAAAGGTTTTTGGGACACTTTTCACCTCCTTTGCTCTTCTCTGAGAGCCAGATAGCTCAGTGATGCTGAGGCCTTTACCTCTGCCAGCCCCAGACTGGGGACAGAGAGACTCTTTGATGTCCCTGTCCAAGGCTTTGGGGTGGAGCCAGGTGATTTTTAATGTCCCTTCCAACCCAAACCACTCTGATTCTGTAATTCCAGCAGATACATGACATGCTTATGGGAGCAAAGCTCCATTCTGGCTTTCTTTCCCATCCCAAACTGGTGCAGTCCAGCTCCAGGACATTCCCTGCTCCCTGCTCACACTCCCTGGGTCACACTTTGATAGGAAGGTGGTGGCTGGAGGTGTTGGAGCTCCTTAATTGCTTTGAGCTAGCTAATTGGCAGGAACACAGCAGCAGGAGGTGTGGTGGCTCAGCAGAGGGACTGTGCTGTGCTCTGAGGGCTGGGCAGTGTTCCTGTGCCCCAGTGGGTGTTTGGCCCTTGATAAGTGGATTAAGGCCCTTGGGAGCCCATCCCTCCCCTGCTGTGGGCTGTATGAGCCCCTGGGGTGCAGGAGAACTGAAGCTTTCCCCAAACACATCTCACTGATCTCCATGATTTGATCTTTTCCAGGGTGTTTGTCAAGAACAACTCCCCAGGGCTGTGGCAGGTGATGGAAAGCCCAAATCCTTCAGGATCAGGCCCTAAACACCAGCAGGTTCCCTATATTGCCTCTGTTACTAACTCTGTGTCTCCCCTGCTGTTGCTTAACCCCATTAATGGGATCTGAGCTGGTTCAAAGCCTTGGGAGCAGCAGGGGGGAAAGCTCAGAGCAATAAGTGGAGGCGACCTCTGCCAAATTGGAGCAAGACTTGCCTTCCTCCTGTTGCCCAAACAGCCCACAGCATTTTCCCATTAAACCTCGGTGCCCAGAGTTATTGGGGAAGAAGAAGAAAGAGCCAGAACCAGCCCTTCCTGCATGGAACCAGGGTGGAAACCTTCTGGATCTTGGGGTGAGGGCTCAGCAGCCAACCCTAGCCTGGGAGAGGATGCTCCTGGAGGGATTGCTCAGAGAACCCAGATCCCAGGATGTGGAGCCCACTGGAAAGTCATCAGCTCCGGTAATTTGGGGGAAAATGAGTGTTTTGGAGAGGTGGGTCTGGGAAAAAAATGATGCTGTGGTCTGAGCACCACATTCCTCATGGGAAATGGGCAGAATGGACCTTTCTGGGTGAAAAGTGTTGATTTGTGATTTTCTTTTTTGTTGCTGCTTCTTCTGAGCATCTTCAGTGGGGCTGGGCTGTGCAGTGCCCAAAATCTGGAGGGAGGAGCTGGAATTGGGCCCCACGTGGTGGAGGGAGCTGGGGATGGATCCCCTGGTGCTGGGCACTTGGACTCTGGGTTTGGGGGATTCTTTGGGGTGGGAGAGCTCTGTGAGAGATGTTTCCATCGGGACAGAGGTTCCCAGAGCACAGACACTAAATTTTAGCCTTTAGGGAGCACAGCATTTGGGTCTGATGCTGCTAACTGGGATAACAGAGATCCCAGCACATGGAATTACTCCATGAGCAAGATCTGACCTGCACCAACAACCAACCCTCCTCCCCTCCCAACAGCATCTCTGCCTGGCCCCCCATCCTCCCCCACTCCTGGGGTTTTCTCTTTTTGGGAGGGCAATGCTTGGGGAAGAGGAAACAGAATCCCCCCAGCTCCCGGGGCCACGTGCGACTGCTGTGATGGGCTTTAATGGGTCCCAGGCGCGGCTCCTTCCCTTCAGCTCACGGGCAGAACTCAATCCCTTAACCTCACCCCGGGCATGAGCTCAGCGAGGCTTTCCCGGCGGAGTCACGGCTGTTAGAGCAGCAGAACGGGCTGTGCATCCCCCGAGGGGCTGGGGAGGGTTATCCCATCCAGAGCCCCGCCACAGCCACGCCTGGGGACGGGGAAGAGGATAAAGTTGCACCAGGAAGGTTAAGGGGCAGCAGGAGTGAGGAAGTTGCTGCAGCATCTTTGTTTTGCCCTGCATCCCTCCAGCACTGCAGCAGGAGCGGGGCACTGGCAGTGGATGCTCAGGAGGGGATTTTGGAGCATCCCCTGGGAGGGATTTCCTGGGAGGAAGGTGCAAAGGTGGCTCTGTGTCCCTGCAGCTTGCAGGAATTTCGGTAACTCCTGTAATTCAGAAGAGGCTCCACACCAGGATTCATTCCTGGCTCCCAGCACAGCCAGTTCCCTGGATTCATCAATTTATGTTTTTCCCATGAAAACAACCCCTTCTAGCTGCTCAGGTTTTTCCTAGAGAGGAGTGAGGGTTTTATCCAGAACCAAAAGGGGGATTTGCCCTCCTTGGGTGGGAGAGAGAGCATTTGCTACAGGAAGAGAAATTCATCTGGAATCAGGTGCAGGAGCTGTGGGAGATCCATCATCCCACTCCCTTTGCTTCCTGCTGGGACACCCCCACCTTGATGGGGCTCCCCCTCTTCCCATGGTGACCCCATCCCAATGCCTGGCCCTTTGCTCCTCACCAAACAGTTGGTTTTGGGATGGGGCTTTTTCCCAAAGGCACCAAAGGAAGGTGGGAGGGCACCTGGAGGCAGAGCCCTGTTTGTTGTTTTAATAAATATGCATCAGACAGATCTGGTAGGGAGAGGAAACCCCAATAGAAAGGGTTCAGTCCCACCCTGAGGGCTGGAAAATTGCTGTTCCTGCTGCTTGGTTCTGAGCTCAGAACAGCTTGAGGGTACCAGGAAATGGGGGTGTGACTTTGGGGGTTCTTTTCTTGGGTGCTCTTACAAATATTTTACTTTCTGTGTCATGTCATAACAGCCTGAGGATGAGGATGAGGATTTCTCCCTGCCATGACTCCAGAGCCCAGCAGAGTCTCATGTTTTCCCCACTACCCTATTCCATGTACCTATCCCAGCACCTGTGTGGTGATGGCAGAAAGCAGAAGGTGAGTGCTGTGCCCTCCCCAAACCAGCAATCCCTGGAGTAACCCCCAAAATTCCCCCAATATGTGCTACCCAGGTAGGTGACCTCAGAGGGGCCTGGGCTCTGTGACTGTCCTGGCAGCTGCTGGTCCAACCTCCCAACCCCATCCTGGCTCCCAGGGCCTCCCATCAGCCCCAATTTCCTGCAGACCCTGCTGATAAGAGGCTGATCCTCAGCCATGGAAATCTGATGCCCTGGTGTCAGGAACACAGGGGACTGTGGAAATCCAGCTGAGAATGAGCAGATCTCACTGCTTTTTCTCCTTCCCATTGCAAAAAAATTCCCTTTGGAGGATGGATGGGGCCTTAGTGCCACTCACTGGGATTGTCCTGGGCTTCATCCCCCTGATCTGTGCTGGCAGTGCTGGATTCTGTGGGTTAAAAGCTTCCAGGTGCACTAGCACCCATTGAAGCACCCCAAAAATAACTGGATTCTCACTGTGAATTAATGTCATCTCCTTTTTTAGGCTTTGCTGTGGCTGCTGAATCCCAGGGACTCGTGGACTCTGCCTGTTTGGGAAGGTGAGAGCCAGGGCTGTTCCCATCTCTCTTCTCCCTTCCTCTGGGTCTGTGGCTGTGTCCAAAAGGAGGAAGTAAACCCCAAAATCTCTCTCCCAAGCTGGTCTGGGGCACCCACTTGGCAGGTGCTGGGTGCTGTGAGTTTTGCCTGATGAAGGGACTGGTGGAATGTTGGTTTTTCTGGGCTTGGAGGGTATGTCTCATCCCACCAGCCCTGCAGCAGTGCTCTCTGCCCAGCAGGGACTGTGGTAATTCAGGTTTATCTATTGCCCTATTTTCTCAGCCGGGGTGTCCTCTGCCTGTGCTGTGTCATCCCTCTGCTCTGCTGGCCCTGGGGTCTTTGTCCTCCAGCTAGTCTTGAATTTGGGGTGGATTTCTCCCTTTCCAGGTGTCCCCAAAAGGAGGATTCTGACAGGAGTTTCAGCCTGCAGCTGCACATGCCAGACCTGACCACACTGGGGTGAAACCATCTCCAGGTTTTGCTGTCCCTTTCCCAAGCAGGAATTGATTCAGCCCCAGGAGTGGAGGGAAGGGGGAGGTCCTGAGCCAGGAAAACCAGACCTCTCTGAAAATCCACTCTGCTCTGGACTGTGCCCTGCTTGGAGATCTGTAAATGCAGAGCAGATCCACGCCCACAAATCACAGTAATTTAATGGAGCTGCTTTCTGGATTGCAGTGGCTGGCACAGGGATAAACCAACGACTGAACTAATCTGATTTTCTTGGGGAATTCCTTGTTTGGAGTACTGGAATCCCCTGCTCTGCTGCCAGTCCCTGGGGCAGTTTAGCTGCCCTGGGATGGTTGTTCCCATGTGATTGTGCCTGGGTTAAAGGGCTGGATTTTATCCCAGAGGAACTCCTGGGTTTGTCTTGCCTCTTCCCTTCACAGCTTGGAGAACTTGGGGTGCCTACACTCGGGTCTGTCCCCAGGGCACACAGGGGTCTGCACAGGCTCTGCAGGGTTATTTGCAGAGGGAGAAGGAATTTGGGATCTGCATCATTCCCGGCAGAACCCAGCCGTGGGCAGGGCACGTGAGACCAGAGCCGAGTCCGCTGCAGGAGAAATCCTGGCTGAGCAGCCAAGATTTCAGCTTTTCCACCCAAATAAAGTCTCAGCCAGAACACGGGCTGTATCCAGGGCAACGGGGATGCTCGGAGCTCGGGTGTGCTGGGATCGCATCTGGGATCAGCCCTGGGGTGGGACAGGGGGTGGGACAGGGTCGGGGAGGTGACACGGGCTCGGAGGGGATGGGAGAGGCTCGGAGGGTCTCCCGAGGCTGCAGACGCCCCCCGAGCCTCACCGAGATGCTCCAGTGCCATCTAGTGACAGCGGGACCCGGGACAGGGCGGTGGCACCGGCCCCAGGTGGGCACCGGTCCCGGCTGAGCCCTCGCTGCCCCTCCCGGCACCTGCAGCTCCCGGGGCTGGACGGGAGAACAGAACGGTATTTCCATAGGAAAAGGGTTTTCTCCTTTTCACCGATTCCTTCCGTGCAGGGACAGAGCCCTGTCCCAGCTCTGAGCGTCCAAACACAACCTAAACATTTCCAAACCGTGCTGTTCAATCTTAAAATTGTTTTTTATTGCAAAGGAACTGATGGGAAGGAGGTGTCTGTGCAGCTTTGGCTGTCTATCCTATTTCCTCCAGCACCTCGGACATCCAGAGCATCCCCCCTCCTTCCTCCCTCATTAACACAGTAAAATTATTTAATGCCTTTAACATAATTAACACGTTGCAATCCTAAACTGCGAGCAGCTGCCTGCCCTGCAATTTCTCCTTCCAGCTGCCCATTAATGCCTCCCTCCGGGCGATTATAAAACAGGAAAAGGCCACAAATCCCAGCCCTGCGCTGGAGGAAAAGGAAGGAGCAGGGCAGAGGACTCGTGTGCATTAACATAACTCATCCTCCACAACCCCAGATTGCTTGGAGGCTGCCTGAATCCCTGATTTATCCTGGTAATGCGTCCACAGAGGCTGGTAGTGCAAAGGTATGTGAGAGGCTGGAGTGCTGCCCTGCTCTTGATTTATTTTATTTATTATTAATTATTTATTACTTTATTTATTATTTGTCATAATTTAGTTATAATTTTATTAATTATTTATTTATTGTTAGGTTTTTTATTTATTTGATTTTATTGTTTATTAAATCGGAGGCTATTTATTTATTTTATTTTTTGGCGCTGTTTCACTCCTCAGTTTTCCACAGAAAACACCGCAGTCCCGTGAGGATGATAATACTGACACGCCTCTGGATCTGTAATTACCTTTGCATATGCTAATAGTGTAATTCAGAGAGGCAATTACGGGGCAAACAAGTTGGGAAATGGGGCTGGATCGCTGTCTGGCTTTTCCCGAGATCCCTCCCCAGCCCTGAGGTCCATCAGGAGATGCCCTCTGCTTCCCCCATCACCCTTTCCCCCCTTTTAGTGCTGTAGTGCCTGATCCTGGGGTTTTATCCCTCGGGAATGGCAGCCTGTTTCCAGCCCCACTGTGCCAGACAACTCCTCACTGTGCTGGGGCAGTGTCACCATCCCCAACCCCAGGGACTCGTGATGGTTCACTCGACCCCAGGGTGCAAAGAATAAAAGTGAGAGACTCAGGTTTTGTTCAGCAGAAAGTAGCAATGCAGTTTATTGCGTGGAACAATTCAGTTTTGGGATAGAAGAGAGAGAGAGAAAGGAGACAAAGTAAAAGGGGAGAGAGAGAGAAGGCTGGGATGTAGTTACCAACAGACAGGACACATCCTCGTGGCTGTCCGATGGCAGACACATCTTCAATCCATTGGGGAGAAAGAGATCTCAGAGTCTCTTTAGGAAAGTCACTTTTATAGTCCTTTTCCAAAGCAAGTGGCTCTGGCCAAAAGTTGGAGAGATTTATGGACTGTTGTGTGTGGAGATCATTGCTCCAGGTAACAGGTGCAGGAACAGCACCAGGCACAGCTACAAACAGCCCTGGGCAAACATCCACCTGGGCCAGGCCAGAACTCAGGTCCAGAGCCAGAGGTGGGTCCTGGGTCTGTCTCTGATGGTCGTGAGGCAGGTCCGAGACACTTCAGACCGAGCCTCACAGTCAGACACAAGCTCGTGTTTGTGGAGGGATTTCCCTGATCCTGTGGTGCTGGAAAAAGGAGTGTGAAGCTCCAAGGGGAGCACTGGGAGCAGGACTTGATCCAAGATTAAGGATCTGGCTTCTTTCACCTGCAGGTTTTTCCTGTTGGTGCTGTCAGCTGATTGTATGGAACTGCTGGGTGAGGGATCTCTTTGGATGGGTTTTCCCAGTTTTGCCTGGCAATCCTTCAGGCAGTTTTTTGTTTTGGGGGTGGCTCACCCCAGACACAGGACACAAATTCACACCCACATCCTCTTCACTGCCTTTGCATTCTCACCTCCACTGGTGCCGACAGATCCATCCCCATGTTTTGTTTTTTTGGGACAACTTTCCCCATTGGGATTAACAAGCAGCTCAGAGACTGAGCACTAACAGAGGCCCAACCAGCTCCTCACACCTGACACCCAGTGCTGGAGCTCTAGATTTCAACATCAGACTTTCCTAAAGAGGGAATTTAAACCCCAGGCACGGCTCGTTTGCTCTGCTGGCAGCACTGATTGTTTGTAAATGCCCTGGTGAGGGATGTGCAGCTCTGCTGCTTGTCTGAACCTCTGGTTCCTTCCTTCTCTGAGAAGAGAATGGCTCCTTTTCCCCTCCAAATCCCAACCCCAGAAGTTTTGCAGGATACAAGGTGTCCCCTGAGGCAGGGGAACACAGACAGCTCAGTATTCCCAGTGTGGAGAACTGGAATCCCCCACGGGTGCCAGGAGCAGCTGCTGGAATTCCTGGACTGTGGGCGCTGTGTACAACAATTAACAGGCTCTGCTTAATCACCCTGATGGTGATTGACAGCTCCAGCCCAGCCCAGGAAGGGTTGGGGGTCTTGGGGAGCCTGAGGAGTCCCTAAAGGGCAGGGGGTGCCCAGCTGTAAATCAACACCAGCCCCTGGGAGAGTGGGTGCTCCAGGCTGTGAGTCCACCCGTGCTGAGGAGCTGAGGGCTTTTTGCATGTGTGCTGGAGGAATAATTAACAGCTAGGGCTGCCCCCAGCCCCAACGAGGGATAAAAGGGCTGTGGAGAGGACGGTGGCTCGTTGTCATTGTTTGTGTTATGGTAGGAATGACGCAAACACCTCCTGGGCTGCAGCCCTTGGGATGGGGGGACCCCCAAACCCACCCAGACTGGAGCAACCTGGTGCTGGTCCCCCCCATGGGGCATTCCTGGCCCAGTGGGAGATCTCACACTCAGGAGGGATTATTCTATTCTATTCTATTCTATTCTATTCTATTCTATTCTATTCTATTCTATTCTATTCTATTCTATTCTATTCTATTCTATTCTATTCTATTCTATTCTATTCTATTCTATTCTATTCTATTCTATTCTATTCTATTCTATTCTATTCTATTCTATTCTATTCTATTCTATTCTATTCTATTCTATTCTATTCTATTCTATTCTTTGATTTTCATTCCTGCCCATTGGCAAAGGTGATTTTTGGGGTGTGGGGAAAGCAAAGCTGCAGGAATGGGAAATGATGAGAGTTTTGGGGGTGACAGGCACGAGGATTGGGGATGCCGATGGCTCAGAAGAGCTGCTGAGTGTATTCATAGCCTGGAGCAGAGCTCAGCAGCCCCAGGTGCACGTCAAGTGCTCGAATTGAGGCAGCCTTAAAAAGCTGCGAGGGATCGGGCATCTGCCTGGTTATGCGAAGCCTCTGCAGCTGCTCCGAGCAGCTTTTCCTCCCCTGCTCCAGCGTGTCTCTGCCGGAGATTCCCGTGCCCGGGGGTGGTTTGGTGATGGAGCCGTCCCTGGCAGACCCCGCTCTGCCGGCTCAGCCCCCCAGTCGCGGGGCTCACCCTGCCCCGTTCCCCAGCGTTCCCGTGGCCCAGGCTGGTGCTGGGGAGCAGTTCCCGGCAGCGGCAGCTCCTGCAGGAGCCGGAGCTGAACGAGCCCCAGCAATTAAAAGCACCCGCAGCAGATGGTCGGTGCCGTCTGTCTCCCCGCCGCCGCCTCCTCGCTCCTGCTCTCCTCATTCTCTCTTCCGACTCCTCTTATTCTTCTATTTTGCTGATTTATCCCCCCCAGCCGAGCGGGACCCCCACATTCTCCCGCATCCCCAGCTTCTATTTCCACACGGTGCAAAGCCAAAGCTTCAGCTGCTGAGGAATTGAGATGAGGGGAAACTGAGGCACGAAGCAGGCTGGGACCTGCTGGCCCCCCCCCCGACCTCCCCTCCCAGCTGCAGAGATGTTTTGTGTCCTTGGCTCCAGCTTTGAGCGGCTTCTTGAAGGAGCTGTGAATTCTAGGTACCAAAGAGAAGGGAAGGTTAAACCACCTATAAAATCAGCCTGGTTGAATGATTTATCCCGGCTCCTGCATCCCCAAACTCTTCCCTTGACCCACAGCCTGCCTCCCCAAATCCTGGGCTGGACTCTGCTCAAGGGTTCAATTTCCAGGCGGCGCAGCCAAAGGGAGTCCCAAGTGTCTGAAAAGGCCGCGGGCTGTGCAATCCCCTCTCCCAAACACGAACCCCCTGTGCCCCCCCCGTGCCCGGGACCCCCCATAGCCGCATTCCTCCCTTTCTCAGCAGCGGTGGCCGAGGTCGAGCCCTGCAGCGGGGACCATCCCGGCCTCAGAAAGCTGCATTGTTTTTTTCCGGGGGGTTGATTTCTCCCGCTGTTTGTCTCCTCGCCTCCTCGGGGTCTCTCTGGCGCTGCCGGTTGTGTTGGTGCCCGCAGCTCCTCGCGGGTGGCAGCGCCGATCCCGGCCCGGACAATGGAGCGTGCTGCTGTCCTGGCAGCGGCTCCCTGCGCCCAGGGGGAGGGATGGGCACCGACAGGCGGATGCTGCTGGGATGGTTTCCCTCTGAAGGCTGAGCTGAGTGGGGGTTTCCACTGGAAGATGCCACGGTAGGTCCCTGAATGGCCGGTTTTGGGGTGCTCGTGCTGGGGGATGCCCTTGGGGGACGGG
Organism: Erithacus rubecula; assembly: GCF_903797595.1. Lineage (NCBI taxonomy): Eukaryota > Metazoa > Chordata > Aves > Passeriformes > Muscicapidae > Erithacus > Erithacus rubecula. Next base: position 1,816,904 of record NC_136678.1, read on the forward strand.
AGGGGTGGGAGGGTGGTCCCAGCGGGGGTGCTGAAGCTCTGAGGGCTCTCGGATAGGGAGTAAAGTCCTGTTTGCTGAGTAAATCCTTCCCTGATCCCATCAAGTGTTGCTTGATGTCAGCGCTGGCTCCAGCCTCCCTTGGCTCCGGGTGGGGCACGGCAGAGGAAATTCCACTTGGAGCCAGCGCAGGAAGCTCTGGGGAGCGGGAGAAAGGGGGAGAGACCCCAAACAAGGGAGGAGGGAGCAGGTACAAAGCAGACCCCAAACCACGGCCGGCCCTGCTCTCATCTCCCCTCAGCCTCCTGCTGCCGTCTCCACCAGGGGAAGGAGCCTTAAGGATGAAAATCCCCCTCTCTCAGCTCCTTGCAAAGCTGCAGGAAATCTCGCCTGGCCCGAAAAGTCCCCCTGTCCTGACACCTTGCCCCGGTGCGGGATGCTCCGTCCCGGTCCCGCATCCCCGGGGTGAGCGCAGCTGCTCGGCGGGACACGGAGCGCGTCCAGGAGAGGCTGCTCGGGCAGGAGCGCCCCGCAAAGCCCTTCCGAGCCTGGTCCTGTTGTTGTGGGGCTGTGTGCTGGATGGGAGACAAGAATCAGCCGCGGGGATAACGAGGGGAGATGCTTGGCTGGTGCCAGCCCTGGTGGGGAGCTGTCTCTTCAGACGGGGCACAGCGGGGAGGGTGAGCGGGGTTGGCATCCAGGCTCTTCTCTCCAGCAGCGTTTCACATTCCTCGGAGCCTTTTCTGTCCTTAAAGCTCGTTGAGGACCTTGGAGGGTTGAGGAGGGGAGGGCAGGGCAGCTCATCCTAACCCGCCTGTCTTCACGTGGATGATCGTTTCCAGCCGAATTGCTGCCATGCGATTTTTTTCTTTTTTTTTATCAGCTGCTTCAGTCCTCTCAGTGACCTCACACAGCCCTGAGCCCTCCTGGGTTTTCTCCCTGTGCCTGTACAGCTCGAGAGGGGGCTGGATCATATGCTGAGCCATTCTATTACAGGACAGCCTGTGGAAACACCTGGCTGGGTGACAGCCACAGGATCCAAACAGAAAAACCTGGCTGTGCCCAGGGTTCAGGGTAAGGAAACAGTCCCTCAGCCAGATGTTTTGGGTTTATTTCAGAGCAGAGGTGCTCTCAGAGCACTGAAGGGTGTGTTTGTGCCGTGTGGGAGTCAGTGGGCATTCCTACAGCATCTCCTGGCTCTGGGGACACCCAAGAGCACTTGTGTGTCTGGTGCTGGCTCTGAGATCCAGCAGGATGTGCTGAGACAGAGCTGCAGGTGAGAACTCCCAGGAGGAGGGAAAAGCAGGTTGGATCATTGCTCTGTGCTGCTCTCCATCAGTCCTGCCTCAGCCCCAGCTGCTGGATCAGAGCTGCTGGGAGCTCTCCATGAAGGCTCTGGAGCACAGTGAATGTTTCTGCAGCTCCAGGTGAAGGTCACTGGAGCACAGTGAGTGTTTCTCCAGCTCCAGGTGAAAGTCTCTGGTGCACAGTGAGTATTTCTCCAGGTGAAGGTCTCTGGAGCACAGTGGGTGTTTCTGGGATGAGCCCTGTGAGCTCCAAGCTCAGTTTGTTTGTGCTGCAGCACTGCCAAGCCCTGCCCAGCCACCAGCACCAGCACAGCAGCCCTGCTGCCCTGTCCCTGCCCAGGTGCTTGGCCTCAGGTGGCTGGAGGGGCTCCAGCCTGGGATGTGAGGGATTTGGAGGCTTGATGCTGATTTGGGGCAGGATGCAGCACTTCATGTGATCCAAGAGTGCAGCTGGGGTGGAGAGGATGGGACAGGTTTGATGGGGCATTTCAAGGTGGTCTGTTGGGACACAGGGAGGATTTTTCATTTGTGCCAAGCTCCAGAAAGAAGAACAGGATCAGGATGAACCCACGTGGATCCATTCCTGTTTCCTTGCTCCCCACACTCACCCTGTGGGGCTGATAGACCAGCCCTGCCCCATGTGATTGCCATGTGAGCTGGGCATCTCCCAGCCTGTGGTTTTCCCTCCCTTTTCCTTGTCTCAAAGGGGATCATTAATTGATATTAATTACCTCCCTGCTCCTCAGCTCTGTTCAGCTGCCCAGGGCTGACCTGGCTGTGGGGATGTGATGCTGCAGGGAATGGAGGGAAATTCAGGCCAGGTTAGCTCTGTGCCTGGTGAGGGGAAGCTGAAAGGGAGATCTGGGAATGGTTTTGCCTGGAAACTTATAGAAACAGCATCCTGGGGAAGAAGGTGTGACGTCAAAAGCAGGGCTTAAAATATACCCAGGGCAAAATCACATGGCAGCAGTGAAACAGGAGCTGCTGGGCTCTGAGCACGAGTCCTGGGGGAGCTTGGGCATCCATCCTCCAGCTGAAGCTGCTTCCCAGCCCTTGCCATGACCAGGGAGCTGCTCTGCTCTTGGGAAGGATGAATCAGGAAAAACTTATAAATAGGATTGCCTAGCAAAAGATTTTGAGAATATGGAAACTATAAGTGAGATTGAAATGAAAGCCATCCTTAAGTCACTAAATAACTAGAAGACAATAGGATGGCCAGGAAAGTAACCCCCTCTTGTCAGAACAATGGTCCAAAGGTCAGAGAAGACCCTGCTAGCTTGGCAGAAGGGGTCCAAAGAGTAGTTTTTAGGGTTTAAGGTATAACACATAATGGTAATGTAATGATTCTTATAGGTTGTGTGTCAATGCTATAGGATTTGTATCTTGTATTAGATTGGTTAGTGGAAATTAGAATATTCAACATAGAAGAAGATTTATTGTATTATTGTAAATGGGAAAATCTCTCTCTTACTTTGCTCTCTTACTTCTTTCTCTTACTTCCCTCTCTCTCACCTCTTAGAACTCTCTCTACCCCACTGTCTCTCTGCCCTGCTCCTGTGGCTGGCAGCTCCCAGCAGGGCCCTTTTCACCCCCACCCTGTGCAATAACCACGAGTTTCCAAACCTGGCTTATGGAGATCTCTCTGTCTGTCACAACCATCCTGACCACTGTCACATCAAACAGTCACCTACACTCTGCCAGGCTGGGGACAGCAGGGAGGGCAGAGGGAAGGCAGGGGACAGCAGGGAGAGCTGGGGACAGCAGGGAGGGCAGGGGACAGCAGGGAGGGCAGAGGGAGGGTTGGGGACAGCAGGGAGGGCTGGGGACAGCGGGGGGGGCAGAGGGAGGGCAGGGGAGAGCAGGGAGGGCTGGGGAGAGCAGGGAGGGCAGAGGGAGGGCAGAGGGAGGGCAGGGGACAGCAGGGAGGGCTGGGGACAGCGGGGGGGCAGAGGGAGGGCAGGGGACAGCAGGGAGGGCAGGGGACAGCAGGGAGGGCAGAGTGAGGGCAGGGGACAGCAGGGAGGGCAGGGGACAGCAGGGAGGGTTGGGGACAGCAGGGAGGGTTGGGGACAGCAGGTGGCCGCCTGGTTCCCATCTGCTCCCAGCAGCTGGGGCTGTGGCTGCACGGCCCTGAGGCGATTTTTGGGTGACTTCTGTTGGAAGCAGCTACTGCTGGGCATTGGCTGGATGGTGTCTGGCTGCTTCTCGTTAGCTGGGTTGAAAATTGTGCTGGGTGCCAAGTTGCTGAGGGTCACCTCCCCAGAGGGACAGGGGTGATGAGCAGCTGGGAAGGGTTGGCTCAGCAGAACAGGATAGGCTTTTCCATGCAGAAGATGCAGGTTGGGGTGAAAAATCCTCTGGTTTTGGCACTTTGAGCCCTGCTGAGCCCCCCCAGGCAGGTTTGCACAGTCAGGGTGAGCACTGCAGGAGCAAGCCAAGTGCTGGTTTGGGGAGCAGCAAACAAAACCAGAATAAACTCCCTCCCTGCAGGGCTGTGCTCTCCCTTTGGAATCTGGGGAGGGACACAAGTCCCAGTCAGAGAAACTGGTCCCAGGTGAGGTGAGATCTCTCTTTACTCCTCCAGGAATAAGCAGCACAGCTGGCAGTGCCTGTGCAAGGAGATGTGAGGCTGAGCAGCCTTTGAAAGGTTTTTATTTTCATTTCCAAGGACAAAATGTCCAAGGACCATTCAGCTCCCCAGAGTGGGTCCAGGAACTGAGGCCATCCCAGATCCTAACTCAGGTCTCTGTGGGGAGTAGAGAGGGCTGGATCCAGCTGTGAGAGAGGATTTGGGGTCTGTTCCAGGAGGGAGATGGAGGCTCAGATGGACCTTGCAGACAGTGAGGGGCAGCACCAGAACCCTGGTGTGGGGAACAACATCATCCAAGCTAATGGGGAAAACCTTAAAAAAACAGTCTGAGATCACCTAAATCCCTTCCAAAATGCATCCAGGCCACCAAATCCACCTGGAAATGCTGTGGCAGCCTGAGCTGGAGTGGTGGCACCAGCCCTGGTGCTCCTGAGCTCCCCATTGCCCAACGCCACCTCAGTCACATCTGCCCTGCCAGCAGCTTGGCATGTGAAGAAAATTAAGACCAGAACCCTGGAACAGCAGCTCTTTAAAGCATGTCCCACTGCTTGGAGCCCTTCCCAGGGGCTGTGGGACATGGTTCTCATTCCTCTGCCTGGGCTGGGGTTCATTATTTTCCCTCTATTGTGCAGAGCCCCCTTTATTCCCTGCATGCCTGTCCCCCGGGGCTGAGGGAAGCAGTGTTGTTTTCTTGTGCTCAGACATGGCATGCTGCCTCCTCCCAACCACCCTTTTGTCTTTCAGACATGATCTCTTGGCCAAAAATAGATGAGCCCTGCTCCTTCCAGCTCTGGAGACAAACAGCCAGGTGAGTGCATGGAGGGGCACTGGGCTAGGTTAATCAGAATCCCTGATAAAGGGAGATGATGCTTTTAAAGGTCATCTTCTCTGTGATTCCTGATGTTTCCAGCTGGGGCTGTCTGACATCAGCCCCTTTTTTGGGGACATGCTGCCCTGTGGTGTTGTCATCCCACTCTTGAGTGACCCAAGAGGTTTGGGAGCACTGGGAAATGCCACCAGCTCTTCCCAGGCTCAAGTTATCCCCGAGGAAGGGGCATCTCTGTGATGGGGAAGGCAAATCCGAGGGGAATGCCCTGCCTGGCATCCCAGCCATGCTGCAGCCTCTCCCTCTCTTGGGCACATCCCTTTGCCTCACGGGATGAGAGAAACACCCTGGCAGAGGCAGCTGGGATTGGGATTCTTGGGTGGAAAACGCTCCATAAGAGCCAGAAATTCCTGTGCTCTGAGTCAGGCTGGGCTCTCCTTTCACCAGATCTGCTCCTTTCCCTCCTTGTTTGCAGCACTGGCCCCGAATGAGGCACGACAGGCCCTGGCTGTGCAGGCAAATACGCATTTAGAAACCAGAGGGCTTTATCCCCTGCAATTATTATCACTTGAATGTAGGTCGGCTTGACAGCTTAGGTGGAAAATCATCTTCAGAGCGTCCCGGTGCTCTGCACTCACTGTCCCGTTAATCCCCACCCTGTTCCCACTCGGTTTGGGGGGATAAAGCTGCGTTTGGGGGCTGTTCCACCAGCGGAGGAGGCACTGAGGTGCGTTGTAAGGGCGGGCTCTCCTCCCAGAGGCACAGGACGGGGCTGAGATGGGAAGAGCAGCTCCCTGCTGATGCTCTGAAATGCCTGGGGGGAGATTCATTCATCGCTGTGCTCCTTGGAGGTGTCCATTCATCCCTGCTGTCCGTCTGTCCCTCCCGGTTTGTCCGTCTGTCCCTCCCTCCCCACAGCTCTTCCTGCAGCCTGCTCTCCTCTGCCGCATCCCCCCTCCATCCTCGCTCTCTCCAAACCTCCCCCCTGCATCTCCCCCCAAAAAAACCACAACTCCCACCCTTTAAAGCGCCTCCCCCGGGCCAGACCCCCCTCCCCCGGCGCAGTCTATGAATGAAGGGCTGGTGGCTCGGCGATGCCATTTCCATGGTGACAGATGGCAGCGGGGAATGCGGGGATCAGGGTCACATGAGAGCAGCGGTAAATTCAGGCGGTTATTTATAGGCTGCTGCTCCAGCCTTTATGGAAATGCGTCTGCCTTGGACCGTGCTATCAGCCCCTCTCCGGGGCACTGCTCTTCCAGGAGAGACATTACTCATGCTCTGCTTTAATCCACACTGTTCCTGCTGCTCAGGCTGGTGTTGGAAAAGTACCGGGCACAGGGGCTGGTTTATTTTTTTCCCAGCCTGAATCTCAGTGAATCAGCCTCAGCCAAATGCAGCCATAACCTTCCTGCATCTGCCCGTGGCATCTCCTGTGCTGGTGGCTGCAGTGTGGCAGACTGGGCCACAACCTGGATTTTTGGGGCTGAAAATGTTCATGGCAGAGCCCAAATCCAGCTTTGTCTCTTCTGGTTTTAGCTCTGATGCATCTGGGAATATTTCCTCAGTTTGCCAACCAACAATGCACTTTGGTGATGTGTGGTGAGCCAAAGGGAGATTTTTAAATGCACAGGGGAAGGTTTATGGCATCCCAAGGTGTCATTTGGTCAGCCCTCCCTGTCTCCAGTTGGGTTATCCCTGCTCCCTGATGAGATGGATGTGCAGGAGCTGAATGGCTGCTTCAGCCCCTCCTTCATAGGGATCCTTGATTTCTCTTTGCTTAAAAATACAAATCAGTTCACCTGATCCTCTTTTGGGTTATTTGGGTGTGCAGTTTGCTGCTGCTGGCACTTGCAGCTCCCCTTCCCCAGCCCTCCAAGCTCAGGCCCATCTTCCCATGGAGACCTGGATGCAAAAAAAATCCCCATCTTCAGAAATCAGTTGGGGAATCAGAGGGTGGTTTGGGTTGAAGGGACCTCAAAGCTCATCCAGTCCCACCCCTGCCATGGCAGGGACAATTTCCATTATCCCAGCCTGCTCCAAGCCCCGTCCAGCCTGGCCTTGGGCACTTCCAGGGATCCAGGGGCAGCCACAGCTGCTCTGGGCACCCTGTGCCAGGGACTCCCCACCCCTTCCTCCTTTAGGAAGGATTTTTTCTTAAAATCGAATCTACACTCACTAGATTTCATTATTTGAAGGAGGTGCATTTCATATCTCTTCTATTATTTGGTATTTCAGAGGATTTTCTTTGGCTGGGACACACCCAGGAGGGAGGCAGGAGGAGGGGCCAGGGCCCAGATTCAGCTCCCCCTCACTCAGGTGTGGATCCATAACCTCCTCTCCAGTGCCAGGATGCTCAGGGCTGATGCTGAGCCCTGGCACACACGGGGAGCCCAGAGCCACCCTGGGCTCAGAGGACACCCCATCTCTGGCCACAGCAGCTCCCTCTGCCAGAGGAGCCAGGGGAGCACTGGCCAGAGCAGGGCTGGGCTGGGCTGTCAGCCAGCTTTGGGATATTTAGGATATTTGCATTTATTATGCAATGGGTTGGGTTGGAAGAGACCTTCCACCTCCCACTGTCCCAGGCTGCTCCAAGCCCCAATGTCCATCCTGGCCTGGGACATTCCAGAGATCCAGGGGCAGCCACAGCCCTTCTGGGCACCCTGTGCCACATCCTCACCTCCTGTCACCTGTGTGTCCCCATTGAGGTCCTGTCTGCTGTCCTGTCCAAGTCTCCCTTTCCCAGCCTGGGCATCTCATCCTTGGCTTCTGTGTTTGCTTCCCCACCAAGCAAAAGGAAATAAGGAATTTTCTTGGCTGTGCCAAGATGCCTCATTCCAAACACAGGAAGTGCCAAGTTTTGGAGAGGTCACCAGGACTGACCACAGAGCAGAAGTGCCCAAGGCCAGGCTGGAGAGGGCTTGTAGCAGCTGGGACAGTGGGAGGTGTCCCTGCCATGGCAGGGGTGGGATGAGATGGTCACCAATGCAACCCATGCTACAAATCTCTGATAATAAACCAGGGCAAAGGGGTGACCAGACCCCCCAAACCCTGCCCCTGGCAGGCACTGACCACATCCCCCTCCTCCAGGCTGGTTTGTCTCATCCATCACTCCCTGGATTGCACAGAGATGTTGCCAGCAGCTGAGCAGACGCCGTGGATTTTGCACTGGGGGGTGAGATTTGATTTTAAATAATGAGTCTGCTGGGTCCTTTCCCATGCTGAGCTGCTTTCCCCATGCTGGGCTGGGGAAGGAGCAGGTAATGGAGTGTGGCCTCCTTCCTTCCCAGGGGAAGAGGCAGAGCTGTGGCCAGCAGTGCTGGCCGAGCTCCCAAGCACCTGGGAGAATTGATCATTCTGTGCCTAATAGGCTGGAAAGGGAATCAGGTCCAGAGGCCAGGAATGTGAACACACACTGCAATCCAGGAGCTGGGGAGTGTGGTTCAGGGCTGGAGGTTTGAATCCTCTGGAGTTTGTCTCTTCTGAGTGTGTTTTTCCTCCTATCAGGGTTCTCACTGGATGTTGGTACCAGCATCCCCAGCACCAGAAATAAACTGGTTGGAAAATGCATCCAGGCTCCATTGCTGGGAGTTGTGTGTTTTTAGGACCAGGAGACTTTCCCATGAGGTATTGAACCTGAATTGAAACCTCCCAAAAGCCTTTTCCCTGTTTTCCCTGCAATGAGCCACCCCAGCAGCCCTGTGCTTTTCCTGCTTAATCTGATTAGGGGTTTTCTGAGGGCAGCACTGAACAGCCTGAGCCCTCCAGGTGTCCTGGGCTCTGCTCCCCACACCAAGCAGCCTGAGAAGCTGTGGGAAATTGGGCTAAAAAAGCTGAGTTTGGGGTTTGCTCACCCTCAGAGCTGTTTGTGCAAGGTGCTTCTTCAATCTGCCTTTGTCCAGATTGAGTGTGCTGCTGTGTCCTACATCCTGTTGGGAAGGAAAGGGAGGTGGTGGCCTTTAACCTGGAGAATTTTATTATCTGCCTTAAAGGTGAGTTAAGGTTGGAGACCTCAGAGCAGCCTTCTAGGAACTAAAGAGGCTTCCAAGGGAGCCAGAGAGGGACTGTTCTTCAGAAATTGGAGTGATGGGAGAAGGGGGAATAGATTTGCATTGAAAGAAAGGGAATTTTGGTAAAATTAGAAAAAAAATCATTCCTTGTGAGGGTGGGCAGGCGCTGGCACAGGGTGCCTTGAGGAGCTGTAGCTGCCTCTGCATCCCTGGAATGTCCCAGGCCAGGATGGACATTGGGGCTGGAGCAGCCTGGGACAGTGGGAGGTGGAAGGTCTCTTCCAACCCAACCCATTGCATAATAAATGCAAATATCCTAAATATCCCAAAGCTGGCTGACAGCCCAGCCCAGCCCTGCTCTGGCCAGTGCTGCCCTGGCTCCTCTGGCAGAGGGAGCTGCTGTGGCCAGAGATGGGGTGTCCTCTGAGCCCAGGGTGGCTCTGGGCTCCCCGTGTGTGCCAGGGCTCAGCACCAGCCCTGAGCATCCTGGCACTGGAGGGGAGGTTATGGATCCACACCTGAGTGAGGGGGAGCTGAATCTGGGCCCTGGCCCCTCCTCCTGCCTCCCTCTTGGGTGTGTCCCAGCCAAAGAAAATCCTCTGAAATACCAAATAATAGAAGAGATATGAAATACACCTCCTTCAAATAATGAAATCTAGTGAGTGTAGATTCAATTTTAAGAAAAAATCCTTCCTAAAGGAGGAAGGGGTGGGGAGTCCCTGGCACAGGGTGCCCAGAGCAGCTGTGGCTGCCCCTGGATCCCTGGAAGTGCCCAAGGCCAGGCTGGATGGGGCTTGGAGCAGACTGGAATAATGGAAATTGTTCCTGCCATGGCAGGGGTGGGATGAGATGGTCACCAATGCAAACCATGCTACAAATCTCTGATAATAAACCAGGGCAAAGGTGTGACCAGACCCCCCAAACTCTCCCCAGGGGCAGCAGAGCCGGGGGGGCTCCCTGGGGCTGCTCTCCAGGGACATTTTAAGGAGGTTTTACTTTCCCCACAGCAAAGCCAACCCACCCCTTGTGTCAGGACTCGATGCTACTTTTTCCCTGAAGGCGAGAGCCTCCCTCGGAGCAGGGGGGGTGGCCCGGCACCCCAGCTTTGACGCGCAGCCCTGGTGACTCAAGCCTGCGTCAGGGGCTGCGTGTCCCTTCGCGTTGATTTTTTTTTTTCATTTATTTTTATTTTAAATTGCTTTTGCCTTTCTTTCTTTCTTTATTTCCCGGGAGCCGAGCGGAGTTTCCTCTCTGCCTCTCTCCCTCCCTCCCTCCAGCGGGGCCGGGCGAGCCCATCGCGCATCCCCGGGCGCTGCGGGGCGGGGAGCGGGACCGGAGCGGAGCCCCGGAGCTCCACGGAGCCATTGCCGGCTCTGCTCGCCATCCACGGGCTCTGCTCGCCATTCCCGGACTCTGCTCGCCATCCCTGGGCTCTGCTTGCCATTCCCGGGTTCTCCTCGCCATCCCTGGGCTCTGCTCGCCATTCCCGGACTCTGCCCGCCATCCCTGGCTCTGATCGCCATTCCCGGGCTCTCCTCGCCTTTCCCGGGCTCTACTCGCCATCCTCAGGCTCTCCTCGCCATCCCCGTGCTCTACTCGCCATCCCCAGGCTCTACTCGCCATTCCCGGGCTCTACTCGCCATCCCCGGGCTCCGCTCGCCTTTCCCGGCCGCCGCTGCTCCCGTTTGCCCGGCTCCCTGCAGCACCGGCACCGCCGCCCGGACTGGGTGATTTTTCTGTCGGGAATTTGCGCCGTTTCCTCCAGGAGCGGGCGCGTTTTTCCTGGAATCGGGTCGGGTTCATCCTCCCCGGGAGCCGCCGCAGCCCAGGTAAGGATGCTCGCCCATCCCCGCTCCGGGGTCTCGCTCCCGGGGTCTGCCCCCGGTGCCCCCTCCCCACCGGGGTCTTTGGAGGGGGAAGATGCTCAGGGACAGGGTGAGGTTAAAGCAGGGGACATCCCAGCCTGGAGGAATCAAGCGTGGCCCTCAGGGGGTGGCATCCAGGGCTGGGGGGACATTTAGACGGCTCCGGGGTGGGGGGTGTCACCGCCGGGGGTGGCACTGGGCTCCTGGCCGGCTCCTGCTGGTGGGGGGCTCATCCCGGCTGAGGAGGGGTGGAAATGCAGCCTCCAGGTTGACCTTGACAATAACATTGGGAGAGGAGAAAGCATTCGGCTGCAATGAATCTTTCAGCCCTGCCCCTGGAGTGGTGATGGGGGTTTTGCCTCTTCTTTTGTTTTTATGCTGCTCCCTGAGTGTGGATGGTTGGGTTTGAGGTAGAAAACGGGGCTTGGGGTCGTGGTTTTGTGAAATTCACAGTATTGGGTGTGGGGAGCCCTTGGTTCTCTCCATGCACTGCTGGATACACCCAAAGGTGTGGTTTTTGGGCTGGCCTCTTGGCCAGGTCCAAATTTCCATCACTCCGGTAATATGAGGCTCAAACCAGCTGAGAAATCCACTCACAGCTCTTTGTAGAGGACCCAGAAGGTGAAATCCTGCTTCCTGCATCGTGCCTTGTGTCTGAAGCACCTGAGGTTTGAATCCATCAGGAGCTGATGTAACTATTTCTGGTGTTGGTAGGAAAAAAACCCGGAGCACCGCGGCAGCTGAGCTATTCTCGGCAGGGCGGAGAGTTCCTTGAGAATATTTCTCCAGAGGTGTCAGGACTAGGTCAAGGAACCTGGCTGGGGGTGTGACTTCTCCAAGGGAAATAAAATGTGGGTCTGGGATGAAGTGGAGATGGCTCTGCTGAAATCAGTGGGAATAAAATCTGGAGTGATTCCACTGCTACTTCAGGTTTGCACGGAGCAAGGAATGGAATTATACCAGAGCTGGAGCCACGGGGATCAAATTTATCCCAAATCAGATGCTGACCTGCACACATCCAGGTGAAACCATCACCTTGGGAGGAGGAGAGGCCCTGCTTTTACCCTGCCCCTGGCTGGGTTTGGATTTGTTTGTTTACAAACGTAGCAGCAGCTTCATGAATTACAACAGGGAAATCAGCGCTTACGGCGGGGTGTGGGTGCTGCTGGTTTGTTGGTTTTTAGGAGAAATCCTGGCTGGTTTGGGGTTCAGTCACTCCTTTGGCCGGAGTGGGTGAGTTACAAGGGATCACTGAGGTCTGAGTGGGAAAAGATCATCTGGTGAATCAAAGGGAGCCTGAAGGAATCAGGCGATGCTCGGCTTTGCTCTGGTGTCACGTTGTTGCAGCTGCGTGTGTTCTCATGCCACCAAATGAGACACGAGAGGAGCCCAAAGCTGATGAATCAACGGGATCACACACCTGGGGACAAACCCAGGCGCCAGGGCTGCTGCTGTGCCCGTGACCCAGGGGCAGAACTGCCCTTCTGGGGACAGGAACCACCGTAATGTCACCGTGTCCCTCTGAGGCGGGACAGACACCCCTGGGTGCTGGTGCAGCCCCAGCTCTGCCCTTGGAGAGGAACTGGGGGTTATTTATAACAGCTGGGCTCTGGAGAAAGCCACTGCGGTGGGTGTCAGGCAGAAGCGGGGGCAGCTGTGATTCATCAGCTCGCCGCTGTCACGATGCTAAAGCGGGTCGGGGCTGGCACGGGAAGGGAAATGTCCCTGCCAGCCCCGGGGTGTCTCTGTGGGGCTGGAGAGGGCAAAAGGACACAGCAACGCCACTCCAAGCAGCAATAAGGAGCGATTTATTGAAAAGCCGTGGCGTTTATATAGGATAGATCGGGGAAAATAAAGTAGAAAAGACTCATCGGTCAAAGAAGGCAACACCTCTTTGAGAACATTTTTCTGCAAAATATGACAAGACATCACACGGCTGGTGGTCAACACCAGGTGTCCATCTGTGTTTTCTTTCTACCTTCTCTTGTTTCGTCTCTGAGGAAGATCCCCAGCCTGGGAATAAATCAGATTAGGATCCCCAGGAGCCTTCAGCAGTGTCCACACTGGGGAGCCTCTCGCAGGTGTCCCCCTGCTCTCTCACACCCAACCCGTGTGGTTTGTGCCTCCCCAGGGTGGGTGTGAGGCGGGGACAGCCCTGGTGGTACTGAGTCACCCCGTGTCCTTTCCGCAGGAGGTGGGAGCTGGGTGCTAATTAACAGGGTTTATTTTAACGAGGGGAGAATGGGAGCAGCCCTAATGAGCCCAGAGGGTAAAACCCTTCCCTGTGGAGCCAGAGCAGGGAGAAGCAACCTCCAGAATGGAGCAGGTTGAGGATGGAGGTGCCTTGGACCGTGGAAAAGGGAAGTTTGCGTGGCAGGGACTGGGGGAATGCCCTAGGAGCAGAGCAGGGTGGTCAGAGCTGCAAAAACTCTGCGTTGGGCAAAAATCTCTTCTTGGGGCTTTGAAGAGAAGCTTGGGTGCTGCTGGGAGGGTCCTGCCCTCGGTTTGCTGTGGTTTGGAAGGGCAGGATGCTTCCCAAAGTTCAGCTGTGCCAGGACAATCCCATCCCCCCCCCAGGGGCTCTCCTGACCTCAGAGAGGGGCTGGAGCTGCTTTTCTCCCGATTTGGGCTCAAAGTGGGATGTGCACCCAGCTCTCCTTCCCTTGGCTGTGCAGCACAGAGGGATGAGGGAGGGATGAGGTCCTTCCCTCCTCTGCCTGCTGGGTGACCTTGGATCTGTCCCTGTTCTGCTCTCCCCATCTGCACCGAGCACCTGGCCCTGGCTGCACGATTTCCCCAGCTCTGTGTGTGTCAGGGAGGATGAGGAGCTGCAAATTGATGCTCAGATCTCTGAGCCCCAAGCTGAGAGTAGATTTCCACCTCCTGAAAACCCTCAGTTCCTCTGTCCCCTCTCCTCCCTCCTTTCCCTGCTCTGTGACCTTGATGGGGTGAGCTGGAGTTTCCCAGGCCTGGATAGCTGGATGCCTCAGCAGGAACATCCTTCCCCTCTGCTTTAGGAGCTGTGGGGGATTTGTGTGGAAGCTGAAGGGGGAGAAATGGTAATTGTGGGGCAGAGAGTCTTCAGGGGTGAAAATGCTGATTTTTAACTCGGCCAATCTCTTCTTGTGGCTTTTCCTGCCTCTATTTCTCCTCCTTGGACCCAAACAAGGGATAAATGTAGAATTTGGACACAGGAGAAATTCCCCTGTGCTCCAACCCAGAGCACATTTGCTGTTGGTGGCTGCTCTCCTTGGGTTCTGCTGTGAATTCCCATCTCCTCCCTGCCTCCCCCTGCACTCCTGGGCCCAGCTGAAAGCTTTGCTGACACATTTCCAGCCCGTTTATTGCTCCCCAGCTGCCTTCCCAGGAAGGCAGGGATGGGCTGGCACAGGACACGTGGCTCAGAGCCTCCCTCCTCCCCTGACCCCTTCCTGATGCTGCTGCCAGGGCTGGGGGGTGTGGGGGGTCTTCACTCATCCCAAACAGCAGCTTTTTGGGATTGATGGGAGCCTCTGAGCAGGGATTAAACCCTCTGGGTGGAACAAGGCAGGAGTTTCTCCCTCCCTGCCCTTTCCCTGGTGGTTTGTCTCGTGGCAAGCCAGTCCCACGTGCCTTGGATGTGCTGCAGTGGTGCTTCCCACACCAGCCCAAAGGGATGTGGTGCTTGGGGTCACCCTGCAGAGGACACAGATGGGGACTGTCACTTTGTGCCAACAGGAGCTGTGGTCTCAGCTCTGGGCTGGGCACAGGGCTCAGGCAATGGTGGTTGAGGAGTTAAATCTGAAGGTTTTCCACTGGGAGCAGGGAAGTGGGAATTCTGTTCAAGGACACAGCCAGGGACAGGTGAGTTATCCCAGCTCAGAGACACCAGCACTGACTACAGCACAAACTGCTCCTTTCCTGCCTCCTGCTCTGGCAAAAGCCACATTCCCTCTCCAGGTGAGGAAAACCAGCACTGGTTTTACCTGGGCAGAGCTGTGGGTGCAAAGGCAGCCCTGCCCTGGCAGCATGAGAAAGGCTCTGCAAGACCCTAATCTGTCTTCTAAAGAGAGAGAAAAAAATGCACATTTAAGAAAATTAAGGTCATGGGGACTAAGTAAACAAGCTGAATCTCCATCTGTCAGTGACAAGGGTTTTCTATCTCTCTCCAGCCCGGAAAGCTCCTGGTTGTCAGCTGATCTGCCTTGTCTTTCTCACAGGGTGGTTGTTATTTTTGGCAGATGAATTTTTGATTAAATTCCCTTTTCAACCAAAGAAATGCACGGAAATACCTTTCTCAGATGGATTTGGACTGTGCTTTTTCATTGGAGGGTGCAGATCTTGGGGCTGGTGCAAAAGGCTGGGGAAATTCATGGGGAGAGCCCTGCTGACCTGGCTTTCCCTGGCTCGTGTTCCTGTGCTGTGTGGGCTGGTGGCTTCGTGCAGGTTCTGGCTGGGCTCATCTCCCAGTTCCACCAGGGATGGGATGGTGAGGGCTGGGTGATGGAATCACTGCTGGGAATGATCCTCCCTCCTGCAGGGCTGCAGCTCTGCCAGGCAGCAGCACCATGCCCAGATGGGGCTGAGCCATGGGGGGACCCAGCAGGGATCCCCAAACCAGCCCTGGGGACCCAGCAGGGATCCCCAAACCAGCCCTGGGGACACAGCAGGGATCCCCAAACCAGCCATGGGGACCCTGAGAGCCATCCCAGGATCAGGATTGGGATGGGGCTGAGCCATGGGGGGACTCAGAACTCTCCAAACCATCTATGGGGATGCTGTGCCAGAGCCATCCCAGGATAAGGATTTGGATGGGGCTGAGCCATGGGGCCACAGGAGCTCCCCAAACCAGCCATGGGGACCCTGTGCCAGAGCCATCCCAGGATCAGGATTGGGATGGGGCTGAGCCATGGGGGGACTCAGAACTCCCCAAACAAACCTTGGGGACACTGTGCTAGAGACATCCCACCATGAGGATTTGGGTCTCTGCTATGATTTCCCCTCTAGTTTAGGTTGGGCACAGCTCCCATGGGCAGGAACACCTCTGCCCTTCACCCTCATGCCAATGTTTAGAGAGCCCTTACCCAAGCCATGAGAGCAGCCAAGCAGCCCTGCTGATCCCCCAAATCCTTTGGGAATTTGCTGTCTGGAGTGTGCTGAAGGCTCTGAGAGGTTCTGGGGCTTTGGGGGTGCTGGAAGGACCCTGCTCCTGCAGGATCTGTGTGCTGGTGCCTCTCACTCCTCAGAACAACCTGCGGGGGACCTAAACTGAAGAGAGGAAGAGGCTGAGATCCAAAGGGATGCTGTGGGGTCTGTGCTGACCCCGGGGTGCTGGCCTGGCTCAGCATCACCTGCCTGGAGCTGGGCACCCCCGAGGGGTTGGGGTGTCCTAGGAGAGCTCTTTGGGTTGCCCTCACCGTGGGCCACTGAGCTCTGGGGCTTGGCCAGCACATCCTGGATCTTCTTTCCTCTCTCCCTAATCCTTAGTGATACTTTAGCCCCAAGGCTGAGTCCTCCAGGTGCTCTGAGTCACCCTGGCTCAGGAGGAGCTGCTGAGCAGACAGGGAGCACCAGACAACCCTCAGCTCTGCACAAATCCACCCGGAGCCTGACCCAAACCTGATGGAAATGCTGCATTTACCTGGCTGCTGGAGGAGGCTCTGCCCATTCCATCCCAGTGTCCCTGTGCACATCCAAGTGTCCCTGTGCCCAGTGCCCATCTCAGTGTCCCTGTGCCCATCCCCGTGCCCATTCCAGTGCCCTGTGCCCATCCCCATTCCCTTTGCCTATCCCATCCCAGTGTTCCAGTGCCCTCTGTCAATCCTAGTGCCCTGTGCCCATCCCATCCCAGTATCATGCCCATCCCAGTGCCCATCCCCGTGTCCCTGTGCCCATTCCAGTGCCCCGTGCCCATCCCTGTGCCCTGTACTCATCCCATCCCCGTGTCCCTGTGCCCATCCCCACCCCCTGGGGATGCTCCAGCTCCGCAGCCACGCTCCAGCAATCACCACAATCAATCCCCACCATCAGCCGTGAGCTGATGTGAATGAGCCCTCGTTAACAAATTAAACATCGCTGGTCTGGCCTTGAAGAAGGAACTGGGAGCCTTCTCCAGATCCAGGAGCGATGTGCAGCCCGGATGGTTGCCTGGCAACAGATGCAGCCCACAGTTGAAAATAGAATTTTTTTTTTTTCTTATAGGAACAGGGCCTGGCAAAGGGGGAACTTCCGTCAGGGGTGAGAAAATACTGAGGTGAGGGAGGGTGAGGGGGAGGTTTCCTGCTCCCAGTGATTTGCTGCTGAGCTGGGACCCAGCTCATGCCTTTTCTGCTTGGGCTGAACCCACTGCCCTGGAAAGGTTTGGGGTTGTGGGATGAATTGGATCCAAAATGTCCAAAAGGAAAGAAGAGCTGGGAATGGCTCTGGAAAAGCCCCCAGGGTGGGAGGGGGTGGCTCAGGTCTCTGTGCCCTGGCCCAGGACCAGTACAGTGTCCCTGGGAGCAGAGATGGAGAGGAGAGGAAAGAAGGAAGAGCAGCTCTTCAGGAGGGTTATTTCTCCAAGCTGAGGATTTTTTATGGGAGTTCTATGTTTTCACCATGGTCCAGTCTAGGGTGGGAACTGCCCATCTCCCAGAACTGACCCCAGCTCTCCCAGTATGGACAGGAGGGACATGGTGCTTTCCCAGTTTGGGAATCCCCAGCCCAGTGGAGCAGATTTTCACAATGTCCCCAAGATCTTTGAGGCAGGGGAGAAATCTGCAGGGCTGGGCTTGGCTCTGGGCACCTCCTGAGGTGTTTCTGTGCAGGATCACTGCTCCTGACCCACGCTGAAGGCTGGGAAAGCCAAGGGGTGCCAGGGTTGATGGTTTTGCCTTGGCTGCTGCTGCTTTTGCAGCAGTTATCTGTTGTAAAGCTGCCTGGGGAGATTGAGCATCAGGCTCCAAGGCTTTCAAAGTCACTCCTGATAACTTCCTGGGACGCAGAGATAGCCTGGTCATTTGTCACTGTCCCCTGAGTGCTCCCAAGCTGTCGTGGAGCGAGGCCTGGGCTGTGCTGATGGCCAGGAGGGGAAGGAGCAGGTCAGGGAGGGCAGAGCCTCAGCCAGGGCTGGGTTTAGTGTCAGAGCTTGTGAGGTTCAGCTGCTGGGCCAGAGGTGTTAGAGGGGAGAAGAGGTCCCAGCAATGTGACCAGCTCCATCACCAGGGAAATTCCTCTCTCTGGGGCACAGGAGGCTCCTCTCCATGAATGAGAGCATCTGATGCAGAATGAGAGCAGCTCCATGAATGAGAGCAGCTGTGGCCATCCCATCCCTGGAAGAGTTCAAAGCCAGGCTGGACAGAGTTTGGAGCAGCCTGGTCTATGGAAGGTGTCCCTGCCCATGGCAGGGGTAGGACTGGATGAGCTTTAAGGTTCTTTCCCACTCAATCCTGGCATTCTCTGATTCTCAGCCAGAACTTTGCTCCTGGTCCATCATTCCTGGAACAGGAGACCCTCCAGGCTCAGATGAAGGTCCCAAAGACACAGGGGGATGGACACTCTTCTCACCTGATGCTACCAGTCCCACCCGGGGACAAGGCTGTTCTGGTTTGAAGGACAGGTGTCTGCCAAGAAAGGCAGCAGCTTCTCTTTGAAATGGAGAATGTAAACCCCCTCTCTCCAAATTATTATTATAAATTTGAAATTAAGGGGTTCTCAGGCAAAGATAGGGGAATTAGGAATAACAGTTCTTTACTAGGAAAATTAAAATAGAAATACAGTATTACAAAGAACAATCCCAAAACACTGCCAGAGTCAGAATCCAAGCTGACACCCGTTCAGTCAAGTCAGGGTGTTGGCAGCAGTCCCATTCCATGGTGGCTGCATCCTCCTGCAGTGGCAGATGTGGTTCAGCTGGAGCAGTGCTCCTGTGAGAAGGTGCAGTTTTCCTCTGAAGGTGCAGGGATGATGTGGGAAGGTCTGGCTTTCCTCTGGAATCCAGTGGGAAAGGTGCTCTGGTGTTCCAAATCTCAGTTTTTATCTGGGTAGGAAAGGCTTGGCTCCTCCCCTGGCTGGAGCATCTCCCAGTGGGATGATTGAATTTTATCAGTCATGCACTGGGACTCACTGGCCATGAACAGGAGATATCTCCTGGAGGGAGGATGGGCTGTGGGAAAGATAAAGATGATTGCCCCAGCTGGTTTAAAGGTGGCCCATTAGCAGATAATGTGTGCCAGGAGATAAATATCCCTGCCACACCCAGTTTTTAACAATGGCCCATTAACAGGAGATATCTCCCACAGAGATAAGAATCACTGCCACACCCAGTGTTTAACAAGGGCCCATTACAGGTGATACCTCCTGGTTGAAGGGTGGGTCATGGGAATGATAAAGATGATTGCCCAGCTGGTTTAAAGATGGCCCATTAGCAGAGAATATGTGCCAGGAGATCAGGGCAACTGACTGCAACAGATGGGGACAGAATCCACATTTTTGGCCACAACAACTCAACACAAAGACAAAACCAGCTGACCCAACTGCCTCCTTCCCCGCAGATCCTGCTGATGAAGAGGAGGTGAGGCTGAGCTGCAGCTCACACTCTGCTCTGCTCCCCGTGGGACACTGATCCTCCTCCCTGCCTGCCCGCCCCGGCGCCGCCCCGATGCCGAAGAACAGCAAGGTGACACAGCGGGAGCACAGCAGCGAGCATGTCACCGAGTCGGTGGCCGACCTGCTGGCCCACCAGGAGCCCGTGGACTACAAACGCAGCGTCCTGAACGTGGCAGGGGAGAGCTGGGACAAGCAGAAGGAGGGGGATGAGGAGCTGGATGGGGAGAACCGGCCGGCGTGGAACAGCAAGCTGCAGTACATCCTGGCACAGATCGGCTACTCCGTGGGGCTGGGCAACGTCTGGCGCTTCCCCTACCTGTGCCAGAAGAATGGAGGAGGTGAGAGAGGGGCAGGGGTGGGATCAGCACCTGGAGGAGGGGGTGTGACCCAGTCCTGCCTCGCTGCATGGTGGGATGTGGATCTTGGGAGAGGATGGGGGAATTTGGGCTCTGAAATTGGTAATTTGGGCTCTGAAGGGGCAAGGGACTGCCAGAAGCTGAGATATGGAAATCTCCTGGGTGACCTCTTCCTAAAGGTTGTCCACCTCCCTGCTCCAAAGTCACATTGAATCCCATATTGGGAGCCAGGATTTCTGGCTGCACCCCCTGATTGCTGTTGGGACAGTTTGGAAATTAGGGCTAAAAAGGGAAGAGGGAGTCCCTCCATTTCCCTGTGTCATTGAAGCCACATTTTGTGCTTCCATTCCCAAATCCACCCTCCAGCAAGGCCATTCTCTCATCCCACTCCACACCTCCTCCTTGGGCCAGGTCCTTCCCAGCTGTGCTGAGCCCCACCATCCTTCATGACCCTGATGAGAGAGTGGGTTCCTCATCATTAATCCAAACCCAGTCCCTTCCCAGCCGTGTTGGAGCCAGGACCAGCCCTGTCCCCCTGAGCTCTCTGTGTTCCCAGCCCTGTATCCTTTGCCGTGGCCCCAGCCCTGCAGTGCTCTCAATAATTTAAACCTCTCTGGTGTCATCATCAGGATGAGTCATCCTGCCAAACAGAGACCTGTGCAGTCAGCACTCCCCTCCTGGGACTGCTCCCTTCCCTTCCCTTCCCTTCCCTTCCCTTCCCTTCCCTTCCCTTCCCTTCCCTTCCCTTCCCTTCCCTTCCCTTCCCTTCCCTTCCCTTCCCTTCCCTTCCCTTCCCTTCCCTTCCCGTGCCTGCTTTGGCTCCAGCTCACTCAGTTTTGGCACAGCCCAGCTGGTGTGTTCACCCCAAATTCAGAGTGGGAGAGGTCACTACAGCCCTGCTGGGTTCATTTCACAGCTGTCCACAGCTGGTCTCTGATTGCCAAGGAAGTTTTCCCCATTAAATGAGGTTTAGAACCAGCATCCATCTTCTATATAAGGATTAATCCAGCTGTGCCTCAGTTTCCCCGTGGCCACAGCAATCCTAAATTAATCATAATTAGTGCAATCAATGAAAAATCCTCAGTTTATGCTGAGCTCTCTGCTGTCCTGGGTATTTGGGGGGCTTTGGCCTCAGATGTGTGGGTGTAACTGGTATGGCCAGGCTGGGATTCCTCCTGGAATCCAGGGCTGAACTAGCTGTTGCTACATGGGGAGCATTAAAGAAGGGATTTTGGACACCAGAGCAGATGGGATGTGGGATGGGAACTGAGGCAGCACAGCCCTGGCACTGCTGATCAGGAGATGAACAATGGATTTACCCACCCTGTGCTGGGATCCAGGGCTGGGCCAGGCAGGGACTCCTTTTACCCTCCCAATCACCCTGGGCTGCTGCACCTCAATTTCTCTCCCTACCTGCATTTTTAACACCATCCCCAACCATGCCAGGGCTGATTTGCTTTGCAGAGTCCCTGCTTGGAGCAGCACCCCTGTCCTAGTATTAGTGGCACCACAAATTACTGGTTATGTTCTTTTTTCTTCTGATGGATTTTCTCGTTTGGACTCAGTTGTTTAACTCTAAAGCACAGTGAGTTCTACAGTACCTCTAGCTAACAAGCTAAAAGTGAGAAAATGGAGCTGGATCTTGCTCGTTACAAGGTCTTTTAAGGTCTTTAACTATCCAATTAAAAGATAACATCTATATTATTTATACTTTTAACCCAATGACCAAACACCTGTGACCTGCACTGTGGGATTTTCTATCCAACCAAAAATGACTGCCTAAAATCAAGAAAAAGAAGGAACAAGAAGGAAGAAGAGCCAGCACCCAAGAACCTCCATCCTGTCTCATACCTATTACTGTATTCTAAAACCCCAAATTCCAAACCTTTCAGCATGTGATATTACACACTTCTACAAACTACACACCAGTGATTCCAACTCCATCACTCCAATTTGGAAGCATTCAAGGCCTCAAGTAAAAATCAGTGTTCTTTTGAGGGTCAGAGTCAGAAAGCACTGGAAGTTCAAAACTCCCAGGCTTCAGGGTTCCAGCACCCCAGATCCTGCCTGGAGTGGTGGCTGCCATGGGGTGTCAATCCAGGAAGGAATTTTGGTTTTCTTTGGGCTGTCTGCTACCCTGCAGGAGCCAGGCACATTGTCCTGAGCCATTCCTCAGCTCCTGGCAGGAGCTGGAGCCATTCCTCAGGCTGCAGCCTGGGTCATTGCATCCTTTAATGTCATCAGTTCTGCCTCAGAAAGCACAGACTCCTCTCCAGACTCAACAATCATTTAAATCAATTAAAAGCAAGTTTTAATAGGAGTTGTTTCTACTCCTTGGACCATACTGGGTGGCTCATGGCATGGTGCTGCTGCTGGTGGGGTGTGGGATGTGCTGGGACAGGGGCTTGTCTGTGCCTGATGGGGGCAGGATGGATCCTCTGACACAGCTGGGAATTCCCCAGGGTCAGCTCCTGGAGGGGGCTCCTTGCACATGGAGATCTGTCTGTGTGGATTCAGGGAGTCTTTGGGGTCTATCCCACACACACCCTTTCCTTCCACACACCTGTTTGCTCCTCTCCACAGCTTCTCCTCTGGCCAAGCTCTGATCTGCATTCCTGGATCACAATACCATGGAAGCATTTAGGTTGGAAAAGCCCTCTAAGATCATTGAGTCCAACCATTAGCCCACAAGGCCAACACTAGCCCATGTCCCCAAGTGCCACACCCTCACAGTTTTTCCTGATCCTGGCATGGCTCTGGCACAGGGTCCCCATGGCTGGTTTGAGGATTCCTGCTGTGTCCCCTTGGCTCAGCCTCATGTAATCCTGATCCTGGGATGGCTCTGGCACAGGGTCCCCATGGCTGGTATGGGGATTCCTGCTGTGTCCCCATGGCTCAGCCCCATGTAATCTTGATCCTGGGATGTCTCTCAGGGTCCTCATGGCTGGTTTGGGGATTCCTGCTGTGTCCCCAGGGCTCAGCCCCATCCAAATCCTGATCCTGGGATGGCTCTGGTGCATCCCTGGAAGAGTTCAAGGATTCCCCTGCTGCCCTGCACAGCCTGTGCCAGTGCCTGACTACATTTTCCATGAAGAAATTTGTCCTAATATCCAGTCTAAGCCTCCCCTGGAACAACCTGAAGCTGTTTGCAAATAACTGACAGACCAGGCAGAGCCTGTCCCAGCTCTGTCCACCCCTGTCCATCTGTCCTTGAGGATCTACAATGACCTTCCTCTCCCCTTCCAGGTGCCTACCTGGTCCCATACCTGGTCCTGCTGATCATCATCGGGCTGCCCCTGTTTTTCCTGGAGCTGGCAGTGGGGCAGAGGATCCGCCGGGGCAGCATTGGGGTCTGGAATTACATCTGTCCCCGCCTGGGAGGCATTGGCTACGCCAGCTGCCTGGTGAGCACCAGGGCCTGCAGCCCCCTCGGGCTGAGCCCAACCTCTAGAAGCCCCACGGGAGGCCAGAGCTTGAGAGGTGTTCTGCAGCTCTCATGGCTCGGGGGCTGGTTTGGGAATGGTTTGGGAATCAGCCCTGCTTCGCTCCCTGCACAGTGGGAGGGACCCTGGAGACAGTGGCACTGCCCTGTGGTTTGGTGCCATGTCCTGCTCCTTCCTCCCCCGCAGGTCTGCTTTTTTGTTGGTCTCTACTACAATGTCATCATTGGCTGGAGCATCTTTTACTTCTTCAAGTCCTTCCAGTACCCCCTGCCCTGGAGCGAGTGCCCCATCGTGAAGAACGGCTCGGTGGCTGGTGAGGGACGGGGAGCTGGGCTGGGAGGGGGCAGCTCCCAGGGGAGGGGGGCTGTGGGACACTGGGGGACACTGTGGGACACTGGGGGACACGCCATCCCCCCCAAGAGCTGCAGGAGGCAGAGCTGTCTCCTGGGGCACTGGGTCCTCTCTGGCCGCATGGAGATTTTCCCCCTGGTTGGATGGGTGTCCCTGGTGCTCTCTGTCCCCACCGATGGGATCTGATCCAGTTTGGGAATGCAGAGTCCCCACTGATGGGATTTTCAGGCTGCCTCAGTGCTTGAGGCCAGGACCTGCTCCAGGACTGTGGAGGGAGGCAGCGAGAGTCAGGCAGGGGCTGCTGCACTGCCTGACACGTGGATGGAGCTAATGGTGTTTAATAACATCTGAGCATCAACCTGGGACTCTCTGAGAGGTTTTACAGCAAATGAAAATATCTCTCCCTGTATTTAACATCTCATTTTCACCTGGCAGTGGTTTTATGTCCTGGCTCTTCTTTTCCCTGCTAGGAATGAGCCCCATTAATTTCTGCCCCTCAGTTTCCCAAGGTGTCTCCCTTCCCTGGCTGGCTCCAGTGGGTCTGTGACTGATCCATCCAGGGACAGTGGGTGACTCTGCCCCTGATGCTCTCCTTCCTCTGCTCTGTTGCAGTTGTGGAGACTGAATGTGAGAGGAGCTCAGCCACCACCTACTTCTGGTACAGGGAGACCCTGGACATCTCCAACTCCATCTCTGAGAGTGGGGGGCTGAACTGGAGGATGACCCTGTGTCTGCTGGTGGCCTGGAGCCTTGTTGGCCTGGCCATGATCAAAGGCATCCAGTCCTCAGGGAAGGTGGGTGCTGGTGGCACCTGAGCCTGGCTGGGCTCTGTCCTGGAAGCAGGAACCTGGGGTACCCCTGGAATGCTGTGTCCCCTGGGATGTTCACACCTGCAAAGCTGGGGTCACCTCTGGAGGGATCCAGAATAAGAATAAGATCAAAGGAGGGTGTAGGGAAGAGGTTTAGTTCGGCTGACATGAGTGTGCAGGGCTCAGCCACTCTAGCACAGAGAATCCCCCTGAGCTCCAGCCCTTCACAGAATCAATCAGGTTGGAAAAGACCTTTGAGGTCATGGAGATTGTGACCTAACCCACCCTGTCACCCAGACCATGGCACTGAGTGCCACATCCAGGCTTTCCTGAAACAGCTCCAGGATAATGACCCACCCACCTCCCTGGGCAGCCCCTTCCAGTCCCAATCACCCTTTTTGTGAAGAATATTTCCTAATGTCCAGCTAAACCTCCCCTGGTGCAGTTTAAGGCTGTGTCCTCATGTCCTGTCACTGATCCCCTGGCTGCACCCTCCTGTCAGGGAATTGTAGAGTGATGATGTCTCCCCTGAGCCTCCTCTTCTCCAGGATAAACACCCCCAGCTCCCTCAGTTGCTCCTCACAGGACTTGTGCTCCAGACCCTTCCCCAGCCTTCCTCCCTTCTCTGGACACCCTCCAGCCCCTCTGTGTCCTTCCTAAATGGGGGCCCAGAGCTGGACACAGCACTTGAGGTGCTGCCCAAGCAGTGCTGAGCACAGGGAAGAATCACTGCCCTGCTCCTGCTGGCCACACCATTCCTGATCCTGGCCAGGGGCTTTCTTGGCCACCTGGGCACCCTGCTGGCTCATGTCCAGCTGCTGCCCATCAGTGCCCCCAGCTCCTTCTGCCTGGCCACTGTCCATCCACCTGCACCATCCGAGGGGTCCCACAGTTCATCCCTGGGGAGCCACCCCCATCCTGGGGAGGGAAACATTCCTTCTGCCCTGTGAGCTGTGGGGTGGGTGGGAGGCTGGGCCCAGGGGCAGGGGCTGAGGCTGTGCTGTTCATCCCTCCTGCTCCAGGTGATGTACTTCAGCTCCCTCTTCCCATACCTGGTGCTCGTTTGCTTCTTGGTGCGGGGGCTGCTGCTGCGGGGGGCAGTGGATGGGATCATGCACATGTTCACACCCAAGGTGAGAGTTCCAAGCCCTGCAGACTCCAAGCACGTTCCCCTCCTGGCTGCTCATGCTCTGTTTTCCTTTATTCTCTGATTATTCCCCTTATTTTCCTCCCCACCTAAAAATCAGAGTGCCAACCCCAAACTTGGGGGTCCTGATAGATAATCAGGATGTGGAGTGGCTCCCAAAATTCAGGACAGCCCCAAGCCTCACACACCCACCACCCTCAGCTACCCAGATGCCAGGGTGGGGGGCACAGAGGTGTCCAAGGGAATATGGAAATATAAAGATTTAATGGAGAGATGCTGGCTGGCAGCAAAACCCCTGCTGGTGGTATGCACTTATTAATTAACCAGCTAATTAATTAATTAAGCAGAGATGTAGATGAATCAGCTCAGCCAGCGGGGCTGTTAGAAGACATTAATTATGGTCCCTTGATGAGTGATGCTGGGAGGCCTCAGGCTGCAGCTCTGGCTCCCAGGAGAGGGGATCAGGAGTTAAGAGAACCCCCCAGCCAGGATGTTTGATTTCAGTGCTGAAGGAAGGAGGAGGGGGCCAGGGGAGGATGGGGAGCCATGGCTGGGGTGGCTCCCTGGGCTGGGGGGTCACGGACTGGGAAGCTGTACTGGGAGAAATGGAACCCCCAGCCAGCCTCTGGGGCAGGTGGAGCAGGCAGAGACGTGGTCAGGTCAAACCTTGTCCTGTCCTCTCCATGCCTCAGTTTCCCCCTCTGAGTGAATGAGGAGAAGAACCTGTGAGTTCTGGGTAAAGCCAGACCTGCCCATGGAACTGTTTGGGTCGGAAGGGACCCTAGAGATCATTTCCTTCCACCTCCAGCCCATAGCTTCTCCAAAACCAACTCAGCCCTTTTAATGCAGCTCTGGGATGGGGCCATCAAGCCTCCTAAATTCTTCTCCTTCTTTTTTCCAAGCTGGACAAGATGCTGGACCTCCAGGTGTGGCGTGAAGCAGCCACGCAGGTTTTCTTC
Source organism: Erithacus rubecula (assembly GCF_903797595.1). NCBI lineage: Eukaryota > Metazoa > Chordata > Aves > Passeriformes > Muscicapidae > Erithacus > Erithacus rubecula. The sequence continues at coordinate 1,843,129 of NC_136678.1, forward strand.
GCCTTGGGTCTGGGATTTGGGGGGGTCATTGCCTTCTCCAGCTACAACAAGCAGGACAACAACTGCCACTTCGATGCCACCCTTGTCTCCTTCATCAACTTCTTCACCTCTGTGCTGGCCACCCTGGTTGTGTTTGCTGTGCTGGGCTTCAAGGCCAACATCATGAATGAGAAATGCGTGGTGGAGTAAGATTTGCTTTGTCTCTGTTTGGGGTGGGCAGGTCCTTGCTGCTGCCAGTTGTGGTGGGTGTGGAGGCACAAAAGTGCTCTGAAGCTGTGTCCTGGTTTGAAGGACAGGTGTCTGCCAATAAAGGCAGAAGCTTCTCTTTGAAATGGAGAATGTAAACCCCCTCCCTCCAAATTATTATTATAATTTTGAAATTAAGGGGCTCTCAGGCAAAGATAGGGGAATTTGGAATAACAATTCTTTACTAGGAAAATTAAAATAGAAATACAGTATTACAAAGAACAATCCCAACCCTGCCAGAGTCAGAATCCAAGCTGACACCCGTCAGTCAGTCAGGGTGTTGGCAGCAGTGCCATTCAATGGTGGCTGCATCCTCCTGCAGGGGCAGATGTGGTTCAGCTGGAGCAGTGCTCCTGTGGAAGGTGCAGTTTTTCTCTGAAGGTGCAGGGATGATGTGGAAAGGTCTGGCTTTCCTCTAGAATCCAGTGGGAAAGGTGCTGTGGTGTTCCAAATCTCAGTTTTTCTCTGGGTAGGAAAGGCTTGGCTCCTCCCCTGGCTGGAGCATCTCCCAGTGGGATGATGGAATTTTATCAGTCATGCACTGGGACTCACTGGCCATGAACAGGAGATATCTCCTGGAGGGAGGATGGGCTGTGGAAAGATAAAGATGATTGTCCCAGCTGGTTTAAAGATGGCCCATTAGCAGATAATATGTGCCAGGAGATCAGGGTCACTATCACACCCAGCTGCAACAGATGGGGACAGAATTCACATTTCTGGCCACATCAACCCAACACAGGCTGGGTGATCCTGGGGTTTGGTGGACCAAATTTCCTGGTGGCCAAGACCTGGTTTTCCAGAGGTGTACCCCTGTAGGTGAGGGATTTGGACATTCAGCTCCTCCAGCCTAAAATCCAGCCCCAAGACAGCTCTTAATCTGCAGCTTGAGCATGAATCCAATGTGTCTCAGGTGCTCTGCATCACCTGAGAGCTTCTGCTCTCCCTTAGGAACGCTGAGAAGATCTTGGGCTACCTGAACACCAACGTGCTGAGCCACGACCTCATCCCACCCCACGTGAACTTCTCCCACCTCACTGCCAAGGACTACAATGAGATGTACAGGGTGATCATGACAGTGAAGGAGGGGCACTTCAAAGAGCTGGGCCTGGATGCCTGCCTGCTGGAGGATGAGCTCAACAAGGTACCTGGTGGCACCCACCCCATTGCCTCTCCCTGTGTCAGTCCTGGGCACATGGATCTGGAAAAACAACTTTTAGAGACCCTCCAGGGGTGGGGAGTCCAAGTCCCTGGGTTTTACCCAGCACAGAGGGTCCTCCTGGGGGGGAGAAGCTCTGTCCAGTACAAGTCCAGCAGGGTCACCACCAGTTCATCTCCAGTACCAGACTGGGATTTTCTTTCCTTGGAGAGGGTTTGGTGGGGCAGACCTGAGACATCAGGGGCTCAAAGTCTGTGTCCCTGACAAGTTTCTCCTCATCTTTTGGTCCTCTCCCCACCTCAACAGTCGGTGCAAGGGACTGGCCTGGCCTTCATTGCCTTCACAGAAGCCATGACCCACTTCCCAGCCTCGCCTTTCTGGTCTGTCATGTTCTTCTTGATGCTGATCAACCTGGGCTTGGGCAGCATGATTGGGACCATGTCAGGCATCACCACGCCCATCATCGACACCTTCAAGGTGCGGAAGGAAGTGTTCACAGGTGAGGCCTCTTCTCCTGCAACCTCCCTGGGGAGGACTGGGGGGTCCCCATTGCCTTGAGGAGTCACCCCAGAAGAGTGTGGGGGGTGAACTGGGCCAGGGCAATGCAGGGAATGGACCTTGTGGAGGTCATGGCTCTGCTGACCATGACAATGCAGGGAATGGACCTTGTGGAGTTCTTGGTGTCCCTCAGGGGGCTCTGCTGACCATGGTAATGGAGGGAATGGACCTTGTGGAGGTCCTGTGTCACTCAGGGGGCTCTGCTGACCATGCCAATGTAGGAAATGGTCTTTGTGGAGTTCTTGGTGTCCCTCAGGGGGCTCTGCTGACCATGGTAATGCAGGGAATGGACCTTGTGGAGGTCTTGGCCCTGCTGACCATGGCAATGCAGGGAATGGACCTTGTGGAGGTTTTGGCTCTGCTGACCATGGCAATGCAGGGAATGGACCTTATGGAGGTCTTGGCCCTGCTGACCTTGCCCTTTTGCTCCCCACAGTGGGTTGCTGCATCTTTGCCTTCGTGGTGGGGCTGATCTTTGTGCAGCGTTCTGGGAACTACTTTGTGACCATGTTTGATGATTACTCAGCCACGCTGCCACTCACCGTCGTGGTCATCCTGGAGAACATCGCTGTGGCCTGGATCTATGGCACCAAGAAGTAAGGAATTTCTCCAGCAGAAGGATTAACTGTGCTGTAATTCCTGACTAAAAACCCTCCTTACTCTTCCTTTCCACATGGCTTTTTCTCCAGGAGAAAATGCTCCCAGGGCAGTTATAGAGGCAGGAATTCAGTTCACTTTGATTCTCCTACCCCAGGAGTGGGTCCTTCTCGTGGGTATCTCCTGTTGGTTGATGCTCATTTATTTGTCATGACCCTTTTTCCTGGGCTTTCCAGGTCCTTCTGGAAGGGAAGGCTGTTCCCTACAGTGCTTCTTGCTCAGAAGTTGTCCAGAGCAAAGGCAGCTCTGGATAACGCTCAGATGGTCTTGTCCTGAGGAGTTTTCCACAAGTTCTTCAGGCTTCAGGGATGCTGAGATGCTCAGCTGGGTTCTTCTTCAGGCTCCACCTTGAGCATCAGCAGGGCTCCTGGGAGGCTGTTTCTTGCACGAGAAACAGGACTTCTGGACAGCAAATCAATATGATTATGCAGAAGCCGATTTATTGTTTACTTTTTAGCATTAATTATACATTCTAAGACTACTGTCCACGCAATCATGCATTTTTTGATTGGTGTTTTTATGCTGTTCATGCACTTTGCACGAGTCCCTCAGGCATGATGATTGGTGGCTGTCCAGAACTTCACCACCTACTTTTATCTTGGGTCTTCTAATTTCAGTATTCTGTTTTTCAGCTCCCTCTCTTTTGATTTAGCAAAATTTATGTTTCAGTGGCCTTGAAGGGTTTCACCAAGTTGCAGAAAAACACCTAAAAATGGCTTATCTTGTGCACCTGTTATAAACACTGGTCTAAACTAAGAAATATACAGAAAAAGAGCTAAGCATGTGAAGAAACAGCAAAATATGGAGAAAAACAGCTAAATATACTTTGGCTGGTGCACACAATACAGAGCATGGCCTGGACTTGTTCAGACATGGCAGTGCGTCCCAAACTTGTTCAGTATTACTACAGTATCTCAGAGTTGGGGGGATATCAGGATTTCATGTTTTCCCTCACAGGTTCATGCAGGAGCTGACAGAAATGCTGGGTTTCCGACCCTACCAGTTCTACTACTACACCTGGAAGTACGTGTCTCCCATCTGCATGGCTGTGCTGATGACAGCCAGCATCATCCAGCTGGGAGTGAGCCCCCCGGGATACAGCGCGTGGATCAGAGAGGAGGTGAGCACAGCCCGCAGCAGGGGCACCTCAGACCCCTCTGGCCATCCCAGCTCTGGCACGATTCTTGTGAATTTATATCTTCAAAAGAGCTGAGCAGTTGGTAGCTGCTGTAATAGAAAGAGTCCCAAGTGTTCAAGTCCGTGCTAAAAGCTTTCAGCACAGCATCCCAAATAGAAGTAAAGTCTCCATTAGAAGCAGAAGCAGCCCCAAGAAGGCTGAAATTGCAGCAGCAGCTCCTGTTTTATCCTGGGTGATGATGATGGCGGTGAGGAGAGAGAGAAGGGCACAGATTCTTATTTACAAATTACCCAATGAGCTAAAAACACAAATCTGAAGTATTTCTTCTAAACCTATTAGAATTCTGGTTCTATAATACAAAAGTTGAGGTCTAATTTGCACATTTGGCCTATCTGTTCTATCTGAAGAATATGAGCAATATTCTTATTATATTTTTATTATGTCTAGAGCTATATTTTTGAGCTCTCACTGCAGCTTCGGTTTTGAAACTTGTTTTCTACACTAATATCTGGAACTGTATTTTTGAGCTCTCACTGTAGCTTGTTTATGAACCTTGTTTTTTATACTAGATTCTAAGGCTTTTGCTCTTTAAGCCATTTAAAACATATTTTTACTTACTTAAACTAAAGCTTACACCTCTATTTCATGCCTGTGTGGCTTAATTTTTCTAAAGGTTTTTAATTAAATTTCTGCATTCTGTTCTCTCTCTGAGGGACTCAGTGTTTTCACACTCCAACACAGCTCTGCTCATTCCTCCTTCCTCTCCTGCTGGGTGACACTCCTGCCCTGCTCATCCCTTGGGAGCTGTCAGGTTTGTTCACCCTGCCAGGGTATCTCCAGCCAGCTCTGCTCTTGGGCTGAAGTTTGTGTTGATTTTTGGTTGGCTCCCCAGCCCCACACTGTGTGAGGATCCTTTCCCTCCACCTGAGCCCACCTTCCTGTGGTGTCCCTGAGTGTGGCAGGAGGCAGCAGGAGCTGTCTGATGCTCCAGAGATGTTGAGGGCATCACTGCTGCTGCAACAGTCCCATGATGTCAATTCTTGTTGTATTGCACTGTTATTGATTTACCAAAATAAGGGTATTGGTCTAATACTGATACTCAACTGTGACAGACAAAAGACTCTCCAACAATTTAAAGTTAGAAAGTGTGTGTTTATTCATTCTGGGCAGCAGTGTGAGGTAATCCTCTAATACTGCAAAATCACAGGTGACCACAAAATCTATTTATTGGCAAAAGATTCAAACAAATGCATATTCATAATAACAGCCCCTCCCATCCCCTGTTTCCTATTGTAATTAACTTGAATAGCAATTAAGCATTGATTTACTTCTTAAATTTAGTCTGGGGTCGTTTTCGTGGGGAGGAGTCTTAAAAGGAGGAAGTAAGGTGAGTCTTCTTCACCCTAAACTCTTGACCTTTTCTATCACTGACAATGCAAATGATTTCTGGGGATAGTCCAGTTTTCCAAAGAATGGGTTTCTGATTGCATTGTCTATGTTCCTTTGGATCTGCTCACTAGTTTCATCTTTTCCCATTGTAAGTGCAACTGAGCAAACATAAAATGACAGACAATCAGATATATCAGTTATTTCAGATAACTACTCCCTTCTAACTTCTAACTCTTAATTATTTTCAGCAAGGTAACTGAAATCCTAATTTTCTAATATTAGCGTTCATTATGACTATTGTTATTGTTTTATATTGCACTGAGAAAAACGGTTTGTACTATACTCCCCTGAGGCTCTGTGAAGTTGATTCAGCCCTCCCTTAGCTCCTCCTCACCAGTGCAACTGCACTGGCTGCAGCTTAGTTTCCTCTCCCCTCACCTAGGTTTGAAATCCCCTGCCACTCCTTTGTTCTCCCTCTTTTCCCCCTGGAAGCCTTCAGGAATAAACGCTTGCATTATGCCAGGAAAAGGAGCCTCCTTGGTCTTTTGCTATGTCCATGCCCAAATTCCCTCCATCTCTGACCCAGAACCAGCCAGAGGCAGGTCAGAGAGTGGGGGGAGCATGGCAGTTGGCGCCCAACGTGGGGCATCCCATGAGGTGAGATCCCACACAGCAGCTGGATTATAAAGTCAGGGAGCAGGGGGATCACAGCAGTTGGTGCCCAACGTGGGGCTGCCCATGCAGTGAGACCCCACACAGCAGCTGGATTATAAGGGTAGAGAGAAGGGGATCACAGCAGTTGGCGCCCAACGTGGGGCATCCCATGAGGTGAAATCCCACACAGCGCCTTTTTGACTGCTCAGCAAATCATGGCAAATTCTGTCTCTTCCAGGCTGCTGAAAAGTTCCTGTTCTACCCAACCTGGGCCATGGCCATCCTCATCTCCCTGATCATCCTGGCCTCCCTCCCTCTGCCTCTGGTCTTCATCCTCCGGCAGTTCCACCTCGTGTCCGACGGCTCCAACGCCCTCTCCGTCACCTACAAGAAGGGTCGGATGATGAAGGACATCTCCAACTTGGAAGACAACGACGAGACCCGCTTCATCCTGAGCAAGGTGCCCAGCGAGACGCCCTCGCCCATGCCCACGCACCGCTCCTACCTGGGCCCCGGCAGCAACTCCCCCATGGAAATGAGCACTGCTCCCAACGGACGCTACGGCAGCGGCTACCTGCTGGCCAGCACCCCCGAATCTGAACTGTGATGGTTGCCTGCCCACCACCCCCACCGGGAGAGGAGGGCACTGGGGAGTGGATGCTGGCTGTCCAGGCAACAGGAAAATTAATTACTAAGGAAGATGAAGAAGAAACCCCTCTTAAAATCGTAAGCAAAGCAGCCATTTCTAAGATGACGTCGGGAAGAAGGGATTGCAGGAGGGGCAGGACTCCTCTGACAACCCTCGGCGGAAAGGCAGGACCCCTGGCCTCATCTCCAGGGAAGGGAGGAGGAGTAAGAGATGCTGCAATATCTTTCCAAGAGCTGCTCTCATGCAGCTCAAATCTGAAGCAAAGAATCTCTCTTTTCTAAGCAGCTGATGGTTGGAACAAGGACCTGGCAGCAGGAGGGAGGCCAATCACACTTCCTCCTGTCACCCAGAGCTCTTCCCTCCCCGTCTGTTGTCCTTTAGCCGGGAGGAGTCATGGCCTTATTCCAACGAGCACAATTAACCATCGATGTTCATAGCACAAAAAGGTGCTGTTGTTGTCACCATCGTTGTTGTTGTTGTATCTCCTGTAGGTTTTTATAGCTGTGGACACACCCAAATAACCCCCCAAATTCTGACCAAGGTTGGCAGGGAGCAATGCTGGGCTGGCTGGGATGTTGGGGTGTGTGGGACAAGGCCTGGTGTGTCCCTGGAATCTTTGTTGGCACCAGCATAGGGACGGTAACTGGGAGTTGTTTGGAGGCACAGAGATGTCCCAGCCATGGGATATAGGGGCTGGGGTGCTCTTTGGGTTGGTGTGGTGCTGCTGAGTGGCAGGAGGACCCCTGAACTGACAGTGGTTTGGGTGTGTGAGCCTGTGAGGGGTCTGGTGTGATGGGGTCAGGAGCGCTCTCCTGGAATTACTCCTGACCTGTGGGATGCCCTGCTGAGCCAAAATCCCTGGCATGGTGATCATCTCCTCCCACTCCTCTCTTTAGATGTCCCAGAGGGACAAGCAGAGGAGCTGTGGGACATCCAGTCCCACCACACTCCTGGTGTAGCTCTCAGGAAACCACCCCTGACTCCCTCCCGTGCTGCCTGCTGAGGTGAGCTGGGCTGTGGTTCTTTCTGGATGTGCCTCCTCATTTCTCCTCGTGTCCCCTCTGAGCCAGGCTTTGGCATTGCCTCCTGTCCCACCCCACAGGAGCTCAGCAGCCTCTGGATGGGGGTGACCAGCTCCTGGGGACCACAGGCACCCGAGGAGCAGTGGCTCTTGGGAGCCAGGGCTGGGTGCCAGGTCCCCACCAGCTCTTGATCCAGGCTGGGGAGCCCCTGTGAGAGTCCAGGGGCCTCTACTGTGCCCATCCATGATTTTGGGGGATCAGACTGATGTGACCTTACATTGTTTCTCCCCAGGCTGTTTAGGAAAGTGTGGGATCTTCTATCTCTGAGTCTCTCTTCTGGGACTGAGGGTCATTTCCCTGAATCCCACATGTAACCAAACACTCCTGCCAAGGGTTCCAGGATAACCTGGCATCATCCCCCTTTTCCTTGGGGACACAGAAGCAGCAGCCTCCTTGCACACTCTCAGAGGCTGGGGGAGCTTCTTATCCTGGGTCCTGCTGGGCTTGGGCTGTGCATGAAGATCTTTCAGGCTGCTCTGAAGGCCACCTTGGTGGGTGCTGCTTCATGAGCCCTTCTCTCCTCCCTTTCCTGTCGATTGCTTTTCTTTCACCTTGGTTCTCCTTTTGGCTGGAGGTGAAGGCAGAAAGCAGCTGGTCCATTCAGCACATCCCTGATTCTCAGCATCCCTGGGGCCAAGAGGTTCCCACAGTGACATCTCTTGTGGGTGTGGTCCTTTATTCACTGTCTTCTCCATGGGCTTGGTTGGTGGCCTGGAGACTCTTCCTGGACAACTAGCTCAAGCCCTCCATTGTTTTTCTGGGGGGAAGATGGAGGAGTGGACTGAACCAAAGCAGCTCAGTGATGGTTCCAAGAGGCACCAGATCTGAGAGTCAGGATCAGCCACGCTCCTCCAGAAGTTGCCTCTTCCTCATCTCTTCCCATGTCTTTCTCCTTCCTCTGCCCATGCAAGAGGGACACAGAAATGTCCCCATGGCATCATCTCTGGAAGGGAGAAGCCCAAATCTGATGGCATTTCCCCATCAGTAGGCCAACATGTTTCCTCCCATGTATTATGGGGTCCATTCTCACCTGACCAGCAGAACAGAGGATGAGGCAAATCATTGCCCAGCATCACCTCCCTGACACCCCTGAGCCAGGGGCTGGATTCCCACCGTAGCTCCCATGGAGTTATTGGAGCAGGACACCCCCAAACTTTCAGCCCACGTGCTCCCATCATGGCATGATGCTCCTTAAACCCCAGGGGGAAGGATCCAGCCCCCTCTCTCCCACCCCTGTTCCCAAACCAGCCAGGGAGGCTCTCACTTTCCTCTCTTCTAGCAGCATCCATAGGAGGCAAAGTCAATAAGGAGGTAACAAAGAAGCTATATTATATATATATATATAAAATATATACAGAGAGAGGAGATGGAATAATAACCTAGAGATTCTCTATTTCTATTGTATATTTATTCTGTAAATGTCACTGTAAATGCTGTTAAATGACAAATCGTATTCCAAAGTGACCCATGACCTATTTTCATTCCCAGTGCTGTACAGATCAATTCTCATTCTATAGCAGGACATAATTTTTACCTTTTTATTTCTTGTGCGTGGTGGGTGCACGTCCCCTTCTCCCCCCAGCCCCAGGGTGTGTCCAGCTGCCCTGGGGATCCAGCAGAGAGGAAGAGGAGGAGGAGGAGGAGGGACAACACCTTTATTTTATCTGTGCAATTTTTGTGGCATTTGCTCGGTGTTGGGCAGGGGGAGTGGGGCAGTGTGTCCGTCCGTGGTGCCGTGCGTGGGGTGTGTGCGTGTCTGTGTGTGTGCTGCCTTTAGGATTCACTGCTGGCTCTTCTCGCTCACCTGTGGAGCCTGGGGGGGTTTCTCCTGCTTGCCGGGGCAGGTTCTCCCTCCACACACCTTCCTGGGGTCCCAGGCTGTGGATCTGGCTGGCCCCAGTGGCTTTTAGCCCTAGAAATCACTTCTTTCCCTCTTTTCCTGCACAGAGGCACAGGGAATAGCTGCTAGTTGTGAGCACAGGCACTTTTCAGTTTTCCTTCAGGCAGTGGGACAAAGAGGGGGGAACCACTGCCGATGTCCCTGTCCCCCCACATCAGCTCCTTGATGGTTCCCAGCCCAGATGCACTGCTCAGAGCAGTGTGCTGTCTCTGGCTGGGGGATGAGGAGGTGCTGGGCAGGTCAGGAGGGGTCCAAACCCCATTCCCTCTCTGTGGGGGAGGGTATTCAGTGGGCGTGGAGAGAACAAAAAAGGAGGTTGCTGGAGTGGCACACCCTGTGCTGGGGGAGCTGCAGGCCCAGCCTGTAGGGCTGCAGTTGGGATGCTCTGATCCCCAGCCTGTAGGGCTGCAGTTGGGATGCTCTGATCCCCAGCCTGTAGGGCTGCAGTTGGGATGCTCTGATCCCCAGCCTGTAGGGCTGCAGTTGGGATATTCTGATCCCCAGGCTCTGTTGCAGAGGGGATGCTCTGATCTCCAGGCTGTAGGGATGGAGATGGGATGCTCTGATCCCCAGCCTCTGCTGTACAGGGGATGGCTGGAGCTGGGTCCCTACGGCTCCTCCCCCTCCAAAACAGCCCTTTCCTCACTTTTCAACTCCTGCCCAGACCCTGACAGGTCACATTAAACCCCAGCACCTCCCAGAAGCAACTCCCACTGCCTTCTAATGTCCCCACCCTTGCCGAGCGTGGGTCTGGCTGGCCTTGGTGGCCGGGAGGGACATGGCACAGCCACGGGAACACGCAGGACAAGCACAAAGCTGGGGAAACCCTCCCGCGCAGGTAAAGCACAGAGCTCGAGTGACACCGCCCGTGTCCCTGTAGCCGCAGCTGTTCCCAAACGTGCCGGGCGGGGCCGGGCTGCGCCCCGGGCTCCTCGGCCGCCGAGAGAAACCCTCCAAGAGCTGTATCCGAGTCTGATTAAAAGTCTCTTCTTACCAAATCTCCCCTCTCCGTGTCTCTTCTGTGCCTCTGTTTCCTTTCTTGGCTGGGCTTTGGGGTCTCGCTGAGGTTTGGGGTGGCAGAGACATAAAGCAAGGAGCCCACAGGTGGTGAGATCTGTCCTTCCCTGTCCTTCCCTGTCCTTCCCTGTCCTTCCCTGTCCTTCTGTCTCCTCTCATCCCTTCCTGCACCCAGCATTACCCTCTACAAAGCCCTTGCTCAGAGGGAGCTGTCTGTATTTGCTGCAGGAGCATTCTGGAGGTTGTTCTCTCCAGTATAACCAGTATGCCCTGGCTTTCCAGGGCACGGGGACTAGCATGAGCCTCTGCTCCTCTGCACAAGGCCCTGCTGACCATGCTGGAGGCTTATCCTGAGTGCTATGAGACTGGAGACCCTTCCTGCAGAAGGAGCAAGGGTTTCCAGCAATCCCAAATGGCTCCAGCTGCTGGGAATTAGCTTAGGTAAGGTGGGGAGCGTGGCTGCCTCTTCCCTTCCATCTCTGGGGGCTTGTTTGGGGCTGCTTCAGGGAGCATGGGGAAGGAGGGGAGAAAACAGGAGAGATGGGCCCAGATGAGACCCCCACACTGGGGACACTGCCATGGGGACACTGCCATGGCCCTGAACTGAACCTGTCCCAATGAACTGAGCCTGTCCCACACTGGGGATGCCATGGGGACACTGCCATGGCCAGGAACTGAGCCTGTCCCTGCACTGGGGATGCCATGGGGACACTTCCATGGCCCTGAACTGAACCTGTCCCCATGAACTGAGCCTGTCCCACACTGGGGATGCCATGGGGACACTTCCATGGCCCTGAACTGAACCTGTCCCCATGAACTGAGCCTGTCCCACACTGGGGATGCCATGGGGACACTGCCATGGCCAGGAACTGAGCCTGTCCCTGCACTGGGGATGCCATGGGGACACTTCCATGGCCCTGAACTGAACCTGTCCCCATGAACTGAGCCTGTCCCACACTGGGGATGCCATGGGGACACTGCCATGGCCAGGAACTGAGCCTGTCCCTGCACTGGGGATGCCATGGGGACACTGCCATGGCCCTGAACTGAACCTGTCCCCATGAACTGAGCCTGTCCCACACTGGGGATGCCATGGGGACACTGCCATGGCCAGGAACTGAGCCTGTCCCTGCACTGGGGATGCCATGGGGACACTGCCATGGCCATGAACTGAGCCTGTCCCAATGAACTGAGCCTGTCCCACACTGGGGATGCCATGGGGACACTGCCATGGGGACACTGCCATGGCCAGGAACTGAGCCTGTCCCTGCACTGGGGATGCCATGGGGACACTGCCATGGCCCTGAACTGAGCCTGTCCCCATGAACTGAGCCTGTCCTCACAGTGGCAGCTGTGGACAATCAGAGAAGGGCTTTCGGCCACCATCTGGAGATGTTGGTGCAGGACTGGGACAAGTGTCTGACACAGCTGGAGGAGCAGCACTGATCAGGGAAGGGACAGGATGTGGAGCAGGGTTATTTGTGTCCCATAGGACGTGCAGGACCCAGCTCTGGGGCAAAACATCCCCCAGGAGTGATGCCCAGGACAATGGGACAGCTCTGACCCCAGCACAGCCCCGTTCTGTGGGAGCAGAGATGGAGATCCCAGCTCGGGGAAATGCCAAGTGCTGGGCAGGACACTCGAGTGGTGTCACTGCTGTGCTGGACCAGCTGAGCCCAGCCCATCCTGTGCTCCCAGGGCTGAGAGAGGGTCTGCAGGGGCCAGAAAATCCCAGTGCCAGGGGCTTCCTGAAAACAGGTGAGAGAAACTGGAAAGGGCAATTCTGGTCCTTGGGGGCTGGAAAAATGACAGAGAAATGGGGCCAAACGTGGAATTTAAGCTAAACACATTCTATTTTTAAAAACCCCATAAATATTGAATTTCCTGTGACAGGGAGAGAGGTTTCAGAGCCTGGTGGGAGGGGAAGGATGTTGCTGTCAGATGTGGGGGTGGGTTTTGGGTGTCCCATCTCAAAACGACGCTGGACCAGAGGGGGATTTGGACACTTGGTGGAGCTGCTCCAGCAGCATCTGCTGCGATTTCCTGAGCTCCTCGGACAGGAAAAGCACATCCTGATGCTTCCAGCCAGGGAAACCGAGGCACAGCACCCCCTCATTCCAAAGGATTGTCCCCACTCCAGCCCAGCCCCCTCCCGTTCCCAAGCTGCTTTTACGGAGCGAAATTGCGTCAGCGATGCCGTGGATGGAGGCAGATCCTGACCAGACCCCGCGTTCTCCCTGGCGGAGCCCCAGGCGGTGACAGGACACAAGGTGGCACTGTGTGACAGGGCAGGGACAGCGCCAGGAATTCGGGGAGCATTCGGGAGCAGGGGATGTGCGAGCTGCCCTGCCAGGCTGAGCTCACGAAGGGATGGGGCTGCAAACTCTGCCAGGGCAACCTGCGCTGCTAAAAGGTGGAATTGCAGCTAACAAATTCACCTGGCAGAGGCAGAGAGCCCGTGACAGCTTTTTTTGGGGAGACACATCTGTAACAGAGGGTCTAGCAAGGTTTATTGGGGATGACACGATGGGGATCAGAGATTAACCTCTCCCACCAAAAACGTGAGGGCAGAGACCTTGTTTGGAGCAGCCAGGGGTTCCTGAGGACAGCACAGTTGTCATTAACAAGATCCTGGGCTGGAAGGACCTGGAGAGGTTGGTTTGGCTATTTCCACATCAAAACAGGATTGTCTCTCCCTAAACTGCTGCAGTCCACCCTGCTCCTCTGGCCTTCCATGGACAGAGACCTTGAGGGACCCCAGCGTGTCCCCAGGCTCTCTGGGAGGCCACTGAGCCCCCTGAGCCCCCTGTGCTGCTCTGTCCCCACCTCTGGGGATGTGCCTGACGTGCTGGACCATGGGCCAGGCTCAGGATGCTGTGCTGGGTCAGGAGAGGAGACCATGAGTGGGGGGACCCAGAGACCCCTTACCATGTCCTCAGGACCCACCCAAGGCTTTCCAGTTTAGAGCTGATCCTTCTTGAGGTCTCCCAGGTCCTGCTCTTCATTCCATCCTTTGTCTGGATGTTATCTGAGATGCCTTGATCCTTGCAGGACATCCCTGCAGAAGTGATTCCTTCTTGATCCAAAAAGGCCCTTATTCATCCAGCTCTTTCCATTTTCTCTCCTTCTCTCTCTCTATTTTCTTTTTTTTTTTTTTTTTTCCCCGTGGACATTAAAAATCAGAAGGCATATTTAGAGAGCAGACAGCTTTGGGCGGGTGTTGCTGGCTAAAAGATCCCTTCCTTCCCCAGAAACAACTCATTTGTCTGCTTGGCCACCTCCTCCCACCCAGGAACGGCCGCGCTCGGGTGCTCAAAGCTCTTCCTGGCGGGATGAAAGTCGGCAGATAAAATATTAGCATCAGGTCGCAGCATTCCTTCCTCCGGGCCAAACTCGCATTACGACGATGAGGAGCTAAGCTGCGATGCCTGGCCGGTGATGCAAGGCTCGATTTTTCCAGCACGGTTTTCCCTCGGGCTCCAGGCTCTCCCGCTGGTGCAGCTCCGGGTGCTTTGGGTGTGGAGCTCGGCCAGGATCCGGCCCTGGAAGCTGTGGAGTTGCAGTCCCAGCTGGAGCAGGTTTTTCTTGGTGGTAAGATTCGAGCGTGGCTCTCGTGCCTCGTGGATTTTCTTGGGTGGAGCGTTTTCCCCCATGCCCCCCTTCACCGGATTTTGGGGGCATTTCACTGAGGGGACAGAGCTGGGCAGGGGGTGAGGAGGGGTCCTGGCAGGGTGACAGTGCAGCACACAGCCCAGCGAGGTGCAGAGAGGGGTGCTGAGGCAGCAGCCCCCACTCCACATCCCGTTGCTCTGCATCAAGAACTCTCTTATCCAAGTGCTGCCCCTCCTGGATGAGACCCCCACCCCAATAACAGGCCTGTGCTGGGCTTGGATCCCTTCTGTGACCCCAAAACACCCCCCACCCCTCCGTGCAGCAGCACCAGTAAACAGTGCTGGCAGGATGAGACCCTCAGGTCTTCACCTGGGTGCCAGCCTTGGCCCGGGGCAGCTCTTCACCTCCTCCCCAGCCCCAGGAGCTGGGGTTGAGCATCCCCGGCATCCCGGGGGCTCGGAGCCCCCCAGGGAGGGGCGCTGAGGGGAAGGGCCCGGGGGCTGGGGTGGGTTTGTTACCCCGAGCCCCGGCAGCCGCTGCGGGAAAGGGGCATCGCACACGCAGGAGCAGAAACAGGGCGGAGAGATGCTCGGGGAGGGCGGTGGGAGGGAAGGGGGGTCAGCTCTGAGTGCAGCCTCCCAGCTCCCCACCGGGCCCGGGGTCGGTCCCTGCTGACCTCTCGGAGAGCGAGGGATTGCGAGCCAGGGAGGGATGGGATCTGCGGGAGCCTCTGCCAAGAGCTGGCTCCAGATCCGCAGGCAGCTCTGGGCTGCATTTCCCCTCCGGCGCGAAGAGGAGCTGGGGTGTCCGGGGTTCACTGCTCGCTGACACCGACCCCCCGAGACCCTCAGCGGCACCGCGGGGAGGTGAGCGGGTGCCGGGGGTGCGGGGGAGCCGGGGGTGGGCGGAGGGCTGGGCTGGGGGTGGAGGGGATGAAGGGATGGATGGAGGGATGGGAGGATGGAGGGAGGGATGGATGCGGGGATGAGAGGGAGGGCAGCGGGGGGGCTCCGGGCGGGCTGCGGGGATGGGCGCTGGGGCGGGGGGTCCCTCTGTGCTGGGGGTTCCCGTAACCCCAGCGCTCGCTGCCAGCCCTATAAATCCCCGCCGAGCCCCGCAGCCGAGCCCCGCGGGGCGCAACAGGCCCCCCCCGGGGAGGGACAGCGGGAGGGGAGGCGGGCAGGGAGCATCCATCCCCCCTCGTCTCCGCCGGGAACCGAGCCCGGCCCGGGGGGGCGGAGGGAGCGCGGAGCCGCCGGAGCGGGAGGGGCGGGCGGCGGGGCCCCCCCGCGCCTGGCGCTGCAGGTACCGGAGCGGGGGGGACACAGCGCCCGGCCGGGCTCAGCATCCCCCCGGCCCTTCCCCAGCGCCCTCCCGGCCGGGCCCGCAGCCCCCCCCGCCCTCTGCTGGCCCCCTCCATCCCGCACTTGTTGCTGCCCGGCAGAGCTGGGCTGGCTCCCGGTTTAGGGCGGTTTTATTTTGGGGGGGTGGCTTTGGAGGGGGTGGAGGTTGCAGCCTCCCCTGCTGTCCCCCAGCAGCCAGCGGTGTCCGGCGCGGCTCCAGCTTGCTCCCCCCGAGGCCAGAGCCCAGCCTGAGCCCCCCCCTCTTCCCCTCCCCAGTCCCATCTCTGTGCTCCTCTCCCGCCTCCGCCGAACCCCAGCTCCTCGCCCCGAGGAAGGGTGCACGCTGCGGGCATCTCCCATCCACCGAAATCTATGATCAGCTCGGTGTGTGTCTCCTCCTACCGTGGACGCAAGTCTGGGAACAAACCACCCTCCAAAACATGCCTGAAGGAAGAGATGGGCAAAGGGGAAGAGTCGGACAAGATCACCATCAATGTAGGTGGCACCCGGCATGAGACCTACAAAAGCACGCTGCGGACTCTGCCGGGCACCCGCCTGGCCTGGCTGGCCGACCCCGACGCCCAGAGCAACTTTGACTTTGATGGGAAAAGCAACGAGTTCTTCTTCGACCGCCACCCCGGGATCTTCTCCTACGTGCTCAACTACTACCGCACCGGGAAGCTGCACTGCCCCGCGGACATCTGCGGGCCCCTCTTCGAGGAGGAGCTCACCTACTGGGGCATCGACGAGACCGACGTGGAGCCCTGCTGCTGGATGACCTACCGGCAGCACCGCGACGCCGAGGAGGCCCTGGACATCTTCGAGAGTCCCGAGCCGGGCGGAGGGGCTGCGGGAGAGGAGCCCGAAGAGGAAGGGGGCAGGGAGATGGCCCTCCAGCGCCTGGGCATGGATGACAGACCCGCAGGGGCGGCGGGGGCTGCTGGAGGAGGGGGCTGCTGCCGGAACTGGCAGCCCAAGATGTGGGCGCTCTTTGAGGATCCCTACTCGTCCAAGGCGGCCAGGGTAAGCTCCAGAAACACATCGGTGGGGAGGAGGGATGGGGCCGTGCTGGGGGTGTGTCCTCACCTCCCCATCCCCCTGGGCGAGACTGACTTTCCTGGTGGGTTACATGAGGCCCCCCATAACTGTCCCCCTCCTGGTGTGGGGCACCTGAGCCACCTCCCATCCTACAGGACACCCCTTCCATTGCCGCCCAGTCGCCTCCCAGCACAGCACATCTGTGGCTGGAACTGGGGACGAGCACAGTCCTTGTCCCCTTTGTGCCCTCGAGTGCTCCCCGGGCACCTCCCGGGCACACAGAGATGAGGAATTGTCCTTGGCAGGGCTGACTCCTGGCAGAGTGTCAGGATGCTCTAGGATAGGATGTTTGGGTTCCTCTTGCTGGGCTGCACGATGCCAAAACCCACATTTACCAGGTGAGGAGTGGAGGTCAGGGGTGGAGGTCGGATCCTGCCAAAACCCACATTTACCAGGTGAGGAGTGGAGGTCAGGGGTGGAGGTCGGATCCTGCCAAAACCCACATTTACCAGGTGAGGAGTGGAGGTCAGGGCTGGGAGATCAGCTCCTGCAGCAAACAGGATCCTCTTGGTTGTCCCCAAGCTCCTCATGTGCAGGAACAGCAGCCCCAAAGGACACCCGTGCCCACTGACCCCACCAGGACCACCCCCACACCCCAGGCACGGCCCCACAGCCCCCTCCCCAGCGTGGCCCCGGTGCTGTGTGAGCTCATCCCCACCCCACAGACCCCCCACCCTCCCTGGGCTCGCAGCAGTCCCTCCCCCCGGGACGTGTCCCCCCAAACCAGGCGTGTCTGCAGCTCCAGCTCTGCCCGTGTGTCTCCTGTGCCGGCTCCTCGTGGATCGTCCCCAAAGCGCTGCCCACCGACCCCCGGAGCCACCCAGACCCACCCAGCCTCGGGCACGCCCAGCCCATAAACCTGCCTCACGCACACAGGCAGGCAGCTGGGATGGAGATGCATTCTGGATGCATTTAGAGGTGTAAAAAAGCCCCATGGATGGTAAGAGATTCTGCAGGCATTTCACACCCACGAGCAGCACGCGGGGCAGGGGTCAGTTTGGCAAGGAGGTGTTTTTGCAGCAAATGTTAGAGCAACATACACACACAGAATGCTCAGGCAGCAAGAGCTGAACCCATTTTAAAAGGGTACCCCCTCCTTTGCCCATCTCAGAGGGATCTTCACCTCGGAGAGATGCTCTGAGTGGTGTAAAGCTCCAAATAAAAAATTAAGCAAAATTAAAAATAAACCCAAGCACAATAATTCAAGTCATTTTTTCCCCCCTGGTGTCATTTGGTTCTGCTTTTCCTGTGTGCTGAGCTGCTCTTGGAAGGCTCCAGCAGGAGGAATGGATTGGAGGGAGCAGAGATGGTTGTGATTGAGGCTCAGCTGGAGCTGGAGTGGGACCAGTTTGTACTGGGATCTCCCTGCTTCCTTCTCACTGCTCTAGATAAATGTTCAGCTCAGCAGTGCCATGGGAACCATCAACTTCCAGAGACAACAGGAAAAAATACTGGTATAGTTTTGCCATAGCTTAGGAGAACTGCTCTGGCAAGAGGGGAAACTGAGGCACAGAGCAATGCCACCAGCCCAGGGAGTGCACCCAGCTCCTGCTGGACTCCCCACCAGCACTGGGATGCTGCAGGGTTCATGAGCACCTCTGTGGGCCCAACATTCCTGGTGCTGCCCTGGTTTTCGAGGTGGGTGAAGTTTGTGGTGGTTGGGATTTCTTTAACACCTCATTTTGGGGTCTCCCCCTTTCTTGCCAGAGCCAAAGGGGTGCTGCTGGCTCTGGAATGTGCTGGAGCAGCTGAACAGTGTGTAACCAAACCTTGGGAAGCAGCAGTCCCAGGCTGTCCATGTCAACTCTCCTTCTCTGTGTGGCAGCTGTGACTAAGAGTCTCAGGAGCTGAATTTCTCTGGTCCTTGCTCCTCCTCTCCATGGAGCAGCCCCTCGGGCCCTGACTCAGTTGGCTCCTTGTTATTTCCATCTTTCCCTCCCTCCAGCACTTCTCCTCCTGAGCTGGAATCTGTGTGAGCACATGCTGAGAAATCTTTACCAACTTTCAGCCTCTTTTCTGTGCACCATCAATGGCCATGGGGTCCCTGGCCCCTCAATCCAATCCACTCAGGGAATATTTAATCCCTGGCCCCTCAATCCAATCCACTCAGGGAATATTTAATCCCTGGCCACTCAATCCAATCCTCTCAGGGAATATTTGGTCCCTGGCTCCTCAATCCAATCCTCTCAGGGAATATTTAATCCCTGACCCCTCAATCCAATCCTCTCAGGGAATATTTAATCCCTGACCCCTCAATCCAATCCCCTCAGGGAATATTTAATCCCTGGCCCCTCAATCCAATCCACTCAGGGAATATTTGGTCCCTGGCTCCTCAATCCAATCCACTCAGGGAATATTTAATCCCTGGCCTCTCAATCCAATTCACTCAGGGAATATTTAATCCCTGGCCACTCAATCCAATCCTCTCAGGGAATATTTAACCCCTGGCCCCTCAATCCAGTCCACTCAGGGAATATTTGGTCTCCAGACCCTCAATCCAGTCCACTCAGGTAATATTTGGTCACTGGCTCCTCAATCCAATCCACTCAGGGAATATTTAATCCCTGGCTCCTCAATCCAATTTCAATCAGGGAATATTTTTCCCTGGCTTCTCAATTCAATCCACTCAGGGAGTATTTGGTCTCCAGACCCTCAATCCAATTCACTCAGGGAATATTTAATCCCTGTCTGTTCAATCCAATTTCACTCAGGGAATATTTAATCCATGTCTCCTCAATCCAATTTCACTCAGGGAATATTTAATCCCGGTCTCCTCAATCCAATTTCACTCAGGGAATATTTGGCTCCTGGTGCAACTGCTGTCCCAGCTGGAGTTTAACACGTTTCCCCACCATGGGAGGCTGCCCTGGCTGGGATTTTCTATGTCCAAACTCTTCTTATGTGCAGCTTCTCATTATTTTTTCCCTTTGCAGCCCAGTTTGGAGAGCCCTGACCTCAGTTCCATGGTGACTTTCAGGCTAGTGACCCTCTGTAGGGTCATGGAATTTTTGGGAGCTGTTGAGTGCAGGTCAAGATTGTGTAGGACATCAACAGGTTCTGGAGGACTTGTTTGGTGGGAGTTCTGGTGTGTATTGGCAGTACTGTGTTTACAGATAGATTTGATTTTATTTTAAGGATAGTTTTGGAAAGGAACTTGAGTTTGGAGCAGAAACTGAAGCTGAGGTGAGACATCTTGGGTCAGCCACAGAACTGGAGCAGCACTCTGGGGGGACACGATGGTTGGCACTGGTTGTGAACCCAGCTCTTCTATTTTTAAAGGCTGATTTTGCTCCTTGGGCTAAATCAGGTCTCACCTCACACCCAGCAGCAGGGCTCCTTCATTACTCAAGTGTTTGCATGGTCTCACTCCCTTCCTGGGTGATTTTTTTTTTCTATCTACTTTGTTTTAAGTCTCAATTTTTACTCTTCAGGTTTTCCCAAGATTCCCCATGCAGGGAAGCTCAGGAACGTGACTCAGCCCTCAGCTGAAAAGCGGATTATTTTGGCTGTGCCACCCCTGTGTAGAGACACTTGTCTGGCTAAGCTGGCCTTGCTTTAAGATCCCAATTTTGCTGGATTTATTTCCCAAATCACACATGACTGATGAGCTTTCAGAGCCCCGTATGTGGTCCAAAGGGTTTCATTGAGGGTGAGGAGCCTCTCATTCCACCCCCAAGCCTCTCTCTGGGCAGCAGAATCATCTTCCAGAGGTTTCTCCATCATCTAATGCCTGGTTTAAACCCCACACTGAGCTCTCTGTGCAGACCCCCTTGGGGTCTCCCCTCTGGATGCTCCTGGCACCTGGCTGGTGCTGCTCCAGCGTGACTCAGGCTGTCTCTGCTGCTGATTCACTCCAGCCCAGCATCCTGGAGCAGCTCAGGGTGCAGCTCTGCCAGTAGCAGCTGCTGGGGTGGCCTGGACAGCAAAGGGTCACATCCTGCTTGGTGCAGAGGGGCTGCAGCAGGACCTGCTCCTGGGAAGGTGAAAGCACCTGGGTTTTGTGCTGGAGGAAGGTAGAACAAGAGTTTTTCTGTTCTGAAGCTTTTTTTTTTTTTGGGGGGGGGGTGTGGGGTGTGGAGTGGCTCTTGGAAACAGATGCTCCAGGTAATGGGCTCACCATGGGAGAGGGAGGGGGCTGAGCAGGATTAGTGGGAGCACAACAAGGTGCTCTTTGTGACACTGCTGTGACTTCCAGTGCTGCCAGCCCCTCCTCACTCACACCCGAGTGAGGAGAAGGGGGGAGGTGACATGGAGAGGACAGTGGTCTCCTTGCTTGGGCACAGCAGAGAAATGGGAACATCTGGGTGAACATCTGGCTCCAGGCATCAGCAGGAGGCTGAGCTGTGCCTGCTCCTCTCCTCATCCTGCCCCCCAGTCCTGGACCTTCTGCAGGCACATCACCCACCACAGAGCCCCAGGGAGGGGTGACAGGATGGCTCTGACACACCCAGACCCCAAAGCTCACAGCTGTCAACAGTGTGAACCTGGCATCTGGAGGGGTCTGGGATGAATCTGGGGGAAAGCTCTTTGAATTTGTCCTGTCGAAATTCCCTTTTCATGTCTGTTCCCATTGGAACACTGCTCCAGTCCCAGCCTGTCCCAGTTCCCCCTCACCCCCAGCACTGCCATTCTGGCACATCTGCAGGCACAGCTGGAGCCCAGCACACCTTCTCCTGTCCAGCTCCCAGCACTCAGAGAAAAGTCCTGGACTGGCAGCCCCAGGCACTGAGTTTGCTGTCAGCTCATGGGAGAGGTCCCGGGATCCCTCCTCATTCTCCACCCTTGGTCTGTGTGGGAGAAATAGGATTTTTGGATGTTAAATTAATATGATTATGCAGAACCTGATTATTATTTACTTTTTAGCTTTAATTATACATTTTAAGACTACTGTCCACACCATTAGGAATTTTTTGATTGCTGTTTTTATTTTGTTCATGTGCTTTGCATGAGCTCTTTAGGTACAATGGTTGGTTGCTGACTAGAACTTTGCTGCTTACTTTTATTTTGGTATTCTGTTTTTTTTAGCATTTTTTCTTGATTTAGCACAATTTATGTTTTAGCTGCTTTGAAGGCTCTTAACAAGTTGCAGAAAAACACTTAAAAAGGGTTTACCTCATGCACTTGTTATAAACATTGGTTTAAACTAAGAAATATACAGAAAAAGAACTAAGAAACAGCGAGATATGTAGAAAAACAACTAGACAGCAAAATATGGAGCCATTTATGTTTTAGCTGCTTTGAAGGCTCTTAACAAGTTGCAGAAAAACACTTAAAAACGGTTTACCTCATGCACTTGTTATAAACATTGTTTTAAACTAAGATATATTCAGAAAAAGAACTAAGAAACAGCAAAACGTAGAAAAACAACTAGACAGCAAAGTATGGAGAAAAACAGCTAAATTTAGTTTGGTTTGTGCATATGATATAGATCACGGCCTGGACTTGTTCAGACTTGTTCAGACTTGTTCAAAATTGTTCAGACTTGTTCAGACTTGTTCAGATTTGTTCAGATTTGTTCAGAATTGTTCAGACTTGTTCAGTATTCAGTAAACCACAGGTCTGGGGTGGCACCTGGAGTGTTTTGACCTCCAGGCAGAAGAGGCTGCCCCACACCAGCTCAAATTTGGCCTCTCACAGGTGGTTGCTTTCGCCTCGCTTTTCTTCATCCTGGTCTCCATCACGACCTTCTGCCTGGAGACACACGAGGCCTTCAACATCGACGTCAACGTGACGGAGACGCTGGTGGTGGGCAACACCACGAGGGTGCTGCTGACGCACAAGGTGGAGACGGAGCCCATCCTCACCTACATCGAAGGCGTCTGCGTGCTGTGGTTCACCCTCGAGTTCCTGGTGCGCATCATCTGCTGCCCAGACAAGCTCCTCTTCATTAAAAACCTCCTCAACATCATTGACTTCGTGGCCATCTTGCCCTTCTACCTGGAGGTGGGTCTCAGCGGTCTGTCCTCCAAAGCCGCGCGGGACGTGCTGGGGTTTTTGCGCGTCGTTCGCTTCGTGCGCATCCTGCGCATCTTCAAGCTGACGCGCCACTTTGTGGGGCTGAGGGTGCTGGGCCACACTCTGCGGGCCAGCACCAACGAGTTCCTGCTGCTCATCATCTTCCTGGCCCTGGGGGTGTTGATTTTCGCCACCATGATCTACTACGCCGAGCGGATCGGCGCCAAGACGTCTGACCCCACCGGCAGCGACCACACTCACTTTAAGAACATCCCCATCGGGTTCTGGTGGGCTGTTGTCACCATGACCACGCTGGGGTATGGTGACATGTACCCCAAAACGTGGTCAGGGATGGTGGTGGGCGCCCTGTGTGCCCTGGCCGGGGTGCTGACCATCGCCATGCCCGTGCCCGTCATCGTCAATAACTTTGGGATGTACTATTCATTGGCCATGGCCAAGCAGAAGCTGCCAAAGAAGAAGAAAAAGCATATACCCCGTCCTGCACCCCTGGACTCCCCCACCTACGGCAAATCCGAGGAGAACTCGCCCAGGAACAGCACCCAGAGCGACACCTGCCCTCTGGCAGTAGAGGAGGGGGCACCTGAGCGGAAACGGTCAGGTGAGGAACCAAAGGTGGGGCTGAGGGAGGGGTAGACCCCTGGGAGCCCTCAGGGCAGTGGGTTTGGTGTCCTGTGTCCCCAAGTCCCTGGGGATGGTGCAGGGCACATCCTGCTCCAGGTGGATGAGAGTTTGGGCCCCTCAGGTGTGAGGGTGTTGGGGCACTGCAGGTCAAATCTCCCACCCAGGCAGGGGGAAAGGCCACATCCTGCTTTCCCAAAGGCCATGTCCTTCCCTGTAATGGCACAGACCATGGTGGGTTCAAGGTGTCCCTCCCTAACCCACCTCCCCCTCACAGTGACAGAGGTGAGGCCACTCACCCTGCTCCCATGTTAGCCTGGTCATGTCCTTGGGACAGATTCTGCCCTTGCTTCCTCCCACCATGAATCAGGGTAACCTTCACCAAAACTGATGAATCCACAGACATTCCCTGGGGCTGGACCCCACCTCCTCATTCATCTGCTGGTAGACAGAATCCCTGCCCTGCTGCACCAAATCCTGAGCAAAACCTGCCCCTGGATATTTCTTTTTGTTCATCTCACGCACTGATCTGAAGTTTGGGGTTTGGTCAGTGTTTCCTTTGGACCAGGAGAAGGCACAGCCCCAGCTGTGGGGGATAACCCTTGGGCTAACTTTGGGGGTCTGTGTGAGCCCTGCCCCTCTGTCCGTGCTGGCCATGGTGGCTGCTCTGCCCCTTTCTTGGTTTGCTGCCAGTGGCACCCCCAGGGTGTCTGGAACAGGGGGCACCAAGGTGGGGCTGTGTCCTGCACCAACACTGAGGTCAGCCCTGGGCAGCTGCACATCTGGCCACATGTGTTTAAGAGTGATGGGCCATCCCCTGCTCCTGTTTGGGTGCCCCAAACAGCTCTTTTCCTTTATAAATCTCCTTTTCCCACATGCCTGTGAATGCCATCTGCCCCAGGAGCCCTGGCAGCAGGAGCTGTTAGAGCCAGGAGCTCAGGCCAGGCCCTCACGTGGCAGAGCATCCTCTCAGCCACCGAACCAGGGAGCCAGGGGACATAAATTAGCACTTCCCACTACCCCGAGCAGCCCGTTCCTCAGCAGTGTGAATTTTGGAGAGCTAATTCCCTCCAATTAGGTGGGTGGATCTCAAAAACCTGGGGTGTTGCATCCCCAGCTTTGGCTTCATGCAGGTTTTATAACCCTCAGCAGGGCTAGATCTGCTTGGAATTATCTCTGTCCTGGCCCTGCTGCCCTGGCTGCTCTAAATGAGCATGTCCAGGCTGGGATCAGCACCTGAGCTGCTGAGTGTTGCCCTGCACCATCTGCAACCTGCTCTTCTGCTTCTTTGCACATTCAAACCCCTTCTGGCCACCCTGAGCACTTCTTCCCATGGGTTTGAGTCCCCAAACCATTTTGTTTTCAGAGGTGGAAGGGAGGAAGCTCCTTTAATCCCTGGGGGTTTATGGGATGTGAGGTTTGAAAACCTCCATACCTGAGCTGAGCAGTGATGCTCAATGGAGAATGAGACCTTTATTTTGTGGAAAAGGAGGAGTTTTGAGAGCTGTGTTGGGTCTGCAGGGGAGGCAGCTGGGTCAAACTCCTGAGCAGGAGCTGGGGGTGAGGCTTAAAGCAGAATTCCACATTTTTTGGGGTGGATCAGGTGCTGCCTCCATGCCTGACAGCCTCTTGCCTGCAAACCAAACCCTGGCACATGGGGAGGGTCAGTGGGGCAGCTCAGAGCTCCAATCAACGATAATTAATGCAGTGGCATCAGGTGCTGACGGGTCTGTGCCCTGTCCCTGCAGACTCCAAGCAGAACGGCGAGGCCAGCGCGGTGCTGTCGGACGAGGAGCAGCCGCTGTCCCCGGGCCAGGAGACACGGCCCAGGCAGAAACCCTCCCCCTGCTTCCTGCTGCCCACGGGTGACTTCTCCTGTGCAGCTGATGGGGGCCTCCAGAAAGGTACAGCTGCACAGGGAGGGACAGCTGGAGCGTGGGTTTTGTTGGGTTCAGCTCCATCCACCTGCTCCCCAAACCCACCTATTCCTGCCTCTCCACCTGCTTCACCTCAACACATCCTCTGTGCTGGCTCCACATTTAGTTTTTCTCATCTGGGGTCTGTGGCCCCATGCTGGCTCCACATTTTGTTTTCTCCTTCCCAATTTGGGGTCTGTGGCCCTGTGCTGGCTCCACATTTTGTTTTTTTCTCCCCCTATTTGGGGTCTGTGACCCTGTGCTAACTCCTCATTTAGTTTCCTCCTCCTCCATTTGGGGTCTGTGGCTCTGCACTGGCTCCACATTTTGTTTTCTCCTCCCCCATTTGGGGTCTGTGGCTCTGCACTGGCTCCACATTTTGTTTTCTTCTCCCTCTATTTGGGGTCTGTGGTCCTGTGCTGGCTGCTCTGCCCTCCCTGGGGACAGAATGCTCCAACCTCTGCCCCTCCAGCTCTTCTCCCTGGTGTTCAACCACTCATGCTGGCTGGTGTGAGTGGGACATCTCCCCTGGGGACAGAGAGATGTCCCAGAAGGTGACCAAAAGGCTTTCAGCAGGGGAAAAAAGAATCCAGAGGCTTTTCCCTTCCTCTCCCCTCCGGTGGCTCTCAGTGGGTTGGAGCGTGGGGAGCTGTGATGTGTCAGGTGCTGCCTTGCCAGCAGCTCTGGGTGCCAGAAAGGCTCCTCTGGGTTTGGAACAGGAGCTGTGCTAAGTGTTGAGGTTTTCCATGGGAAACTGAGGGGGAGATGAGTCAGGAAAACACAAAACTCTTCTTCCCATGACAAAACAAAAATCTTCAACCCGGTCCCAGGTTTCTCTGCTCCTCTGCTGTCTCCCAGCACTCCAGCCCCAGGGAGGGTAAATCCAGCACCCCAAAATCCTATAGCTGGGATAACCCTCAGGGCACAGCTCAGTTTTCCAGTTGTGCAGTGTTGTGTGTGTCCAGGCTGGCGTGGGATGCTGTAGCTGCAGAGCTGACCTACTTCTACCTCCCTGGTACCAAGTGATGCTCGTGGCTCACAGGGAGCCCCTGGGAGCTGGGACCAGGCAGGAGAGGGGGATGTGCTGCTCTCTGAGCTGCTCCCCAAAACCTGTTGGTGCTCTGGAGAACCTCAAGGGTTTGTTACTTTGGGAACTGCTTGGGATGGCCCAGACCAGGTGGGATGCAGGGAGGTGTTTGAGGGTGATCACATTTATCAGTAGGAGAAGTGAATTGGTTGTTTTCTCCTGGGAAATCAAGGATTCCCTCTGGTATTGCTGCTCAAGCTCAGAAAGAGGACAAAGAGGAAAAGCTTTGCTCATCCTTGGGGTACCACCAGCTTGGAATGCCTGTTGTCTTTTCCCTGGAAGTGCCTTTTCCTGTGAAGTTGGTCTCTTTTTTACTGCCTGTTAATGTGGAGAGGGGAGAGAGGTTTATCCCCACTCCAGATTGGAATGCTGGACTGGAAGGGATGGAGGAGAGGGATGAAAGCCAGCACTGATCTTCCTCCTTAGAAAATGCTGAAGTCAGGCTTCATTTCAGTTCATTTCAATCTGGTCCCACTGAAGCCAGGAGAAGTGGAGCAGCTCCAAGAGATCCAGAGCTGCTTTTACTCACTCCCAAATCCCATCACTGGATTGCAGGAGACCAGGAGATTTCTGTCCTTGTGTGGTGGCAGCAGCAGCTCTTTGAAAGGCACCGTGGTGATTGTTCTTGGATGTTCTAGTGTTTTCCCTGCAAATTTCAGAATTTTAAAACAGAAGGTGTGCACGGGTCACTCATCCCCATGTTGCTGGGATGATGTTGCACCTGGAAAAAGCTGGATCTGGTGTCCAGGGGGGCTCCAGTGATGCTCCAGTTGCTTTTGGGAAGAGGGAACCTCAGTACCCATGTCCTGCTCAGGCTGTGGGACAGATTGGTGGGAGGCTGTCCTGGGAGTCAGGGCTGGCTGAGTGGAGTGCTCCAGGGTCAGGGGTGACCAGAGGTGACCAAAGTGACCAGAGATGACCAGAGGTGCCCAAGGTGACCAGGGGGTGAAGCAGCCTCCAGCCAAAATCCACTGGGAGCTGCAGAGGCACCTCCTCCCCTGGGCTTGATTTATCTCCTGCTGAGGCTGTTTGTTCTGGTACTGGGATGTTGGCAGCTCTGCAAATTGAGATGAGCTTGGTTCTGAGCCCGACTCTCTGATGGCCATCTGTCAGATCCTGGGACAGGTACTGGTGTCTGTACAGGCTGTGGAAATCAGGGGAGGGAGCTGGTTTGGAACAAGCTGTGGATCTCAGAATCCATTGTGGTTTAACCCCAACTCCAGAGTTGATCTTGTTTGGGCAGCTCAGAGAGAAGAGCTGCTCCTGCCCTTGGAGCTGAGCCTGGAGCAGATTGAGCTGTGGATTCCTCTGTGGAATGTGTTTCTTGCTCCAGTGGCATTGCTTTGCTCTCTGCCTGCCAGGGATGGCTTCAGACCCTTTACCTCCCCTCAGCACTGGGTCCTGATCAGCAGCTCCCAAAAATGTGTCCTGTGGCTGCAGACACCTTGGCATGGGGCTGTCTTGGCACCAAAGCCCTGTGCTCTGCTGGGATGGATGAGTCCAGCCACTGGGACTGGTGAGGATGGAATCACTTGGGTTGGAAAAGAGTCAACCCAGCACTCAGCCACCAACCCATGTCCCCAAATGCCACATCTGTGTGTCTCTCAAAAATCCCCACCTCCTTTATCAGCACATTATCATGGCACAGCAGCAATTCTTGGCTCCATGGAGCACTGTGCAGCTGATTTTCACTCTTGCTGTCAGTGCAGGGTCATGACTGAGCACAAGGGATGGGATCAAGCTGGGATTGCTCACAGGAGCATCCCCTGCAGTTGTCTGGCTGGGGGGGCTGAGGACCAGCCCATATTTGCACAGGGACCTGTAAATTTATTCATTTCCTCTGTCACCAACACCAGGAGGCTCCTGGGCTTTGCTGCCTCCCTGCTTTGCCCCATCCCACCTGCCCCCAGCTCCCCCTGTGCCTGTGTGAACAGTCAGAGCAGGGAGCAGTGCCAGGGACTGGGGGGAGCCCCTGGGGCACACAGTGCTCATTTCTGGGCAGCAAAGCTGCTCCTAAAGCAACCCCAGGGACTGTGGGAAGCCCAGGGCGAGTTCCTGGGCACCAGCTTTGTTTATCAGCTGTGGCAATCAGCTGAGCACAACCCCTTGTGCTTTGTGGCTTCAGTCTGAGGTGGCACCTGGCCCTGGGTGTGGTGGGAAACCACGACAGCCTTGAGGGACTGAGCCTTGAGCTCCTCCCCAGGTGCTGCTGCAGGTGTGGCTTGGGATGAATGGATGGAGAGAATGAGGAGATGGACTGACCCTTCCTTCCTTCCTTCCTTCCTTCCTTCCTTCCTTCCTTCCTTCCTTCCTTCCTTCCTTCCTTCCTTCCTTCCTTCCTGGAATCCTGGAATCCTGGAATCCTTCCTGGAATCCTTCCTTCCTGGAATCCTTCCTTCCTGGAATCCTTCCTTCCTTTCTGGAATCCTTCCTTCCTTCCTTCCTGGAATCCTTCCTTCCTGGAATCCTTCCTTCCTTCCTTCCTTCCTGGAATCCTTCCTTCCTTCCTTCCTGGAATCCTTCCTTCCTTCCTGGAATCCTTCCTTCCTCCCTGGAATCCTTCCTTCCCCCTGGCATCCCACTGCAGAGGGTCCCTGAGGAAATCAAACATCTTTATGAAGTTCTGTCCCAAACTGTGATGCTTGAGACTCAATCAGAGTGAGCAGTGTGATTTTGACTGTGTTTCTGTGCCTGACCCCAAACCTGCAGGGACCCTGGATCTCAGCAGAGCTGATCCCACACTTGGCTCAGGGAAACGTGTGAGCTCCTCAAAGAGCCCCAGCACCCAGGGCAAGCAGCAAGGGCAGGAAGGAGGAGCCTGATGCAGATTTTGGGGGTATTGTGGGGAGCAGGGTGGTCTCTGCATCAGCTGTGGGTGGGAATCTCCCAGCTGAGCTGCCCCCAGCCCAGGGTTGTGCTCTCTTCCCTCCTGGCTCACTGGGAATCCCTGCCAGGAAGGAAATAAGGAAATTGCTCTTCTCCTCAGGCTGCTCTGTTCCACTGCAGGGAGGGGAAAGCTTTGCCGGGGTCAGCAACAGGTTTGGGCAGGTGTCCCTCTGCCCCCTGGACCTGCCTGTGCCTCACAGCTGGAGCAGCTGTGTCTGCTTGGGGGGCTCAGGGTGGGGAGGGGCTGAAGGGTCCCCACTGACTGCTGGGGCTGGGCACAAAATGTCAAAAGGGGGACACCCCCAGATTTGCAGAGGTGCCTTTTCCAGGGGATGTCCCTGTCTCAGCACCCTCCTGGTGATGCTGTGACTGCTCTGCTGTGAGCCCTGATCCCTGATCCAAGCCCAGACCAGCAAAGTAGAACCCAAAGATGTGCCAGGAGCTCCTGGGGTGGGACACAGGGAGGGGTTCCCAGCCTGGCACTGCCACAGGGACCATCCATCACCTTGTTTTTCTGCTGTCAGGAGCTGCCTCCCTCTGCTCCCCCTCCCACACTGCCTCTCCCTGCCTTGGGAAGGCTCAGCCTTGGCTGGGTTTGCTCAGCCAGGTGCTCTCAGGGAAGATGCAGGCGCTGGGACACTGAGCTCATCACAGCTGGGAGCATCATTAATTTTCCATATTTTGGCAGCAGATCCAGGGAACAGGCTCATCCTTAGCAGTGGTGCTTTGTGGACTTAAAAATCCAATTTTCAGTGCAAAGACTTTGTGTCTTTCCAGCAGGAAAAGTGGCTTTTGACTTGCAAGAACATTTGCTCTGGCTGTTGCTTTTTCAATAAAAGCCGGAGAAATTCCTGGCTCTTTGGGGGACTGTGAAGGGTCCCCATGCTTAAAGAAATAGAAATATTTGCTCTTTAATGCAATTTCTTATGGAAAATAATGATCAAGTCTACCTGCTCCTTTCCACACAGAAAGGTGTCAGCAGCAGCTTGCTGCTCCAGGGGTGTAAAAACCAGAGCTGGGGGAATCACTCCTTCCAAATCCCATATTTGTTTGAGTTCTGCTGCTTTTCTCCGTCTGCTTCAGCCCACAAAATCCCCAGGCTCATTCCTCATTCAGAGCAATTTGGGAAACAAAACCCAACACTCTACAGGAGCAGTTTGATCTCATTGATGACTCTGAGTCCTGGATTTGGCTGGGGTGCAGGAGTGGGAAGGTCTGGAGGATCCATGGGAGCCTGGCTGTGCTCAGAAACCCCTTCCTGAATTTTTTAGGGGTTTGCTGAGGGTTTGAGGTGCTCTCAGCTCCCCGAGCCCTGGGCAGGAGAGCATCACCAAGCCTGGCTTGGATTCTCTCTCTGATTAGCCCACTCCCAGCTTTGTTTTCTGCTCCACAGAGAAGCTGCCAGGTGAGTGTTCTCACCTGCAGACATCTCTGTGGTTTGGCCACATGTGCCCCCCTTACATCAAAACTGCATTGCCTCTGCTGCTCCTGCTGCCAGGTTTTGTTTTTCCCACAATGCTTTGAAAATTAAGGGAAATCCTCCATAAACTAGTTTAAGACAAGGAGGTGTCCTGGTTTGAAGGACATGTGTCTGCCAAGAAAGCAGAAGCTTCTCTCTGAAATGGAGAATGCAAACCCCCTCTCTCCAAATTATCATAAATTTGAAATTAAGGGGCTCTCAGGCAAAGATAGGGGAATTAGGAATAACAGTTCTTTACTAGGAAAATTAAAATAGAACTACAGTATTACAAAGAACAATCCCAAACCCTACCAGAGTCAGAATCCAAGCTGACACCCATCAGTCAGTCAGGGTGGTGGCAGCAGTCCCATTCAATGGTGGCTGCATCCTCCTGCAGTGGCAGATGTGGTTCAGCTGGAGCAGTGCTCCTGGAGAAGGTGCAGTTTCCTCTGAAGGTGCAGGGATGATGTGGAAAGGTCTGGCTTTCCTCTGGAATCCAGTGGAAAGAAGGTGCCTTGCTGTCCAAAATCTCAGATTTCTCTGGGTAGGAAAGGCTTGGCTCCTCCCCTGGCTGTAGCATCTCCCAGTGGGATGATGGAATTTTATCAGTCATGCACTGGGACTCACTGGCCATGAACAGGAGATATCTCCTGGAGGGAGGATGGGCTGTGGGAAGATAAAGATGATTGCCCAGCTGGTTTAAAGATGCCCATTAGCAGAGAATATGTGCCAGGAGATCAGGGTCACTGCCCCACCCGGCTGCAGCAGATGGGGACAGAATCCACATTGCTGACCACATCAACCCAACACAGGAGGCTCAACTAAGTTAACAAAATTAATGGAGGCATGGTCTTAAAGAGTGATCAGTTTTGCATTAAAAATTAGTTACTGTTAGCTACAAAGTTCAGCCTCAGGGGCCTCAGGGCTCTAACCTGTCTGTTTTCTCCACGCTGCCACTCTGGTGCCCAGAGCTGGGACATCTCCATCCCCCAGGAGCTGTTTCTGAGCCTCCCCAGCTGCCCCAGGACCTGTGACATCTCCACTGACCTTGTCTCCTGTCCCTGGAATAGGTGTTGGGCTACTTTTCCCCTCCTTGAAACATTATTCATCCTAAATGAACCCTGCAATTCCCTCTGGTGTCAGGCCCTGCCTCCCGTGGGCCATTTGTGTTGGGCTAAAGGGTGGTGGAAACACAAGAAGGGTGAGTTGAGTCATAAAATTATATCTCATTGTGCTGGAAATGGCTGAATTCATATATTTTTAGGTTTTATTTTGTTTGGTTGGGTTTTTTTAAGCCAGCCCCAAGTTTCTGGAGGCAACAGATGAATAAACCTCTATTCCCTGCCCAGCAGTGGTTCCCCTCTTGTTTTTTCTGCCTAAACCCTACTTGTTCTTTCCCAGGTTGTGTCTGCGTCTCCTTCCAAGCTCAGGGATGAGCCTGAGGGCTTTGGAAAGCAGCCTTGAGATCCCCTGGAGGCTGGAGGGCCCTGGGAGAGGTGCAGGGAGCACGCAGAGGCTGGGATGATAGGTGTGGATAATTCCAGGCAGGGCTGGGAAGGGGATGGGAACAGGAATGAAGGTCCTTGGGAAAGCTCTGCTGGTGTTGAGGAGTGGGGCAGAGAGAGATTTGAGGCAAAATGATGCTGAAATAGATGGGGGATGAATCCTTGCTCAGGATGGATGTGAGGGGCAGGACATTCCCATGGGATGGGAGCTGGGGTTGGACCAGGCTGGAGAGTCCAACTCCCTGTGCACTGCTGGTTTTTCTCTCATGTGTTGGTTTTTGGGATGATTTTGGATGATCTCAGCTGTCCCCCTGAACTGGAACAAACCCTTCAGTCCCTGACTCTGGCTCATTTCAGCTCTGTCCAGCTCAGCCCCCCTGGAGGGGTTTGGGTCCTGGCTGGCAGCAAGGGGCTGCTCTGGGGTGTCCAGCCCTTGCATCCCCCTCGGGGCTCTCTTGGCCTCTTTCCTCACTCTGAGCAACTCAGGGCTGGAGCCTGGGGACTTTTCTGGGGAGGAGAGCTTAGATTTGGGTGTGTTAAAAAGCAAAGAGCCCCAAGAGCTTTCCTGGGGTCAGATCCTTCCCCTCCATCATGGCCAAACTGGAGCAGGGCTCAGGGAATGCAGAGGAGGGAGGATGCCTGTGGGGCAAGGCTGGACTTGGTGATCTTGGAGGTCTTTTCCAGCTTTAAGGATTCTGTGATTCCACAGTCCCTGCACCTGAAAGAAGCTGGGATGGATCCTTCTTTCCTGGAATCCTTCCTGGAATCCTTCCCTCCTTCCCTCCTTCCTTCCTTCCTGGAATCCTGGAATCCTTCCTGGAATCCTTCCTTTCTGGAATCCTTCCTGTAATCCTTCCTTCCTGCAAGGGAAGCAGAAAAGACATGAAAATCTTTATGCCTTGGGTTGGATCTTGGGGATGGATGACAGGAGCTAAGCACTGCATAGATGGTGCTGGAGCCAGAATTTTTGTGGATTTGGGGAGAAATTGGGGTGAGTTACATCCATCCTCTGCTCAGGATGTGCCATCCTGGTGCTGATCCATCCCTCCCAGCTGAGTTTGTGTGTTGGGTGCAGCTGCATCCCTTGGATTTCTGTAGCTGTGCATTCCCACAGCAGAGGGGCAGAGTAACAAGCAGGCTCAGGAATCACACAAAATTTCATGACCTGGCTAAAGAGGTGGGGACAGCAGCACCATACAGGTGCTTCTCTGGCTCATCCTCTCCTCTGGAAGCAGGAGAGCTGGAATATTGGAATTCTTGCCTGGGAAGGTCACCCTCCATGACTTCAGTGGTCTTTGGAGCATAAATGATTTATCCCAGGTCGTGTGCTGACTTTGGGGATGAGTCTTTTGCAGAAGAATCAGATCAAGATGCTCAAACTTTGGGGTTTGAGTCTCTTGGAGGATTAAACCCAGAGCAGCCACAGATCCCAGGAGATCCCATCCTTGATTTTCCCCCCTCAGCCTCCCAGAGCAGCTTACCCCAATGCCAGAGTGGTTGCTTGGGGTGTAAATCCTTTGGTGGACCCCCCAAAATCTCATCCCCACCAGAGCAAGGAGGGTTGGGCAGGAGCTGCCACGGAGCCAGCAGGATGCAATTTTTAGCTGGGGCGTTATGCAACCCTGGAGAAGGGATGACTAATGTGCAAAAAGCTCCTCTAAAACAACCCAGCCCGGAAAGGGAGATGGAGGGATTTCAGTGGGAGGCACCAAACTGCTGAAAAACCCATTGCATCTTCTCCCTCTTCCTCCCCGCCTTCTCCTGAACAGGATTTGGGGGATGCAGCAGGGAGAAAACAGCTTGTTGTTATTTTTAGGTGGGGTCTGTGTTGGTTTTGGGGGCGAATCAGCACGGGTTAATCCCTGGGTAAGATTAGAAGAGGAGCTGTAGTGGATCAGAGCAGACCTGTAAATATCTCTGGAGCCCGGGTTTTTATCTCAAACAGTGGCCAAAATTGGCTGCCTGGAGAATAGGACAAGAATAGAGCAGGAATATTCGATACTTCCCCTGAATATCCTCACAGGGCTTATCTATGTTCAGGGCTCCAGCCCAGCCTAAAGGCACTGAGAGAAAACCAAGCTGGATTTATCCCTGAGGAGCTGTGTAAATCCACAGAAGTCCAAGTGCCCCTGAACAAGCCTAAAATGGCATTAAAAAAAAAAAAATAATCAAGGGGTGTGCAGTGGCTCTGAGGCATGGCAGAGTGGGATGGGATGGGATGGGATGGGATGGGATGGGATGGGATGGGATGGGATGGGATGGGATGGGATGGGATGGGATGGGATGGGATGGGATGGGATGGGATGGGATGGGATGGGATGGGATGGGATGGGATGGGATGGGATGGGATGGCTGTGCTGTGTCCCCTGGGTTTGGGGTGGCTGTTCTGGTTTCTCTGGGTTTGGGGTGGCTGTGTTGTGTTCCCTGGGTTTGGGGTGGCTGTGCTGGTTTCTCTGGGTTTGGGGTGGCTGTGCTGGGTTCCCTGGATTTGGGGTGGCTGTGCTGTGTCCCCTGGGTTTGAGGTGGCTGTGCTGTGGCTCCCTCCTGGCAGGGCTGAGCAGGAATCCAGGGATGAGCAGTGTGTGTGGTACAGGAATTGTCCCTCCCCTGTGGGCAGCAGGATGCTGGGCAGGGTGGGAGCACACTGAGCCTTTCTCCTGTGATGCTTAGCAGTGGGAATGGGAGCAGAGATTGTGGAATCATGGAAAATTTGGGCTGGAAGGGCCATGAGCAGGGACTGCTTCTGCCAGGCCAGGGTGCTCCCAGCTCTGCCCAGCCTGGCCTGGAGCACTCCAGAGCTGCTGGGGGACACAGGGCTGCCCTGGGGAGCTCCTTGCACTCCTCTGCCTGTGTCTGCCCACTTTGGGACATGGATCAGCACTTTGGGACAAGGATCCAACCCCTGGGACCACCCACCCCTGTGCAAGAAGCCAAACCAGAGCAGATTTGGGAGCAGTTCCCCCTCCAGCTCAGCTCCTTCCTTCTCTTTTCCTCCTGGAAGACTCAGAGTCCAGCACTGCGTGGAGGCTGCTCCATGATCCCGGGTTGCTTGCAAAGTATTAATTTTTATTGTTGCAACAACTGCTCTGTTTCTCAGGAGATGCCTGAGAGAGCTGAGAAAATAGAAAGGCCTGTCAGGCAGCTGGGAGGGAGGTGAAGATGTCAAGAGAGTAATTGCTCTACCCAGAAGGAGCCTGTTCCTGGCTTCCCCAGCACTGCCAGGAAAAATCCTCACTGCTTATTTGATGACAATAAAGAAAAACAGAAAATAAATAGCAACCCCATGGCTTGCCCGTGCTGAGGAGGAACAGGGGGAGCAGAGGCAGATGCAAAACAGGAGCAGTGGAGTTTATAAATAGGAGCCTCCCAGCTCCCAGTCTGTTCCTTCCTCACCTCCACCCGGGCAGCTGATCCTGAGGTTGTGCCCAGGGAGGCTCAGGAGGGATTCTGTGAGCTGCTGGGTCACTGTGTGGGACAGGTGAGGGCAGGGAATGTGAAATGTCCTGGTGGCTGGGAAACAGTAATCACAGAGACAGGGAATTGTTTGGGTAGGAAGGGACCTGAAATTCCATCCCATTCCAGCCCCTGCCATGGGCAGGGACAATTTCCACTGTCCCAAAATGCTCCAAGCCCTGTCCAACCTGGCCTGGGACACTTCAGGGATGGAGCAGTCACAGCTGCTCTGGGCCTCCCCACCCTCACAGGGAGCAATTCCTGCCCAATATCCCATCCAGTCCTGCCCTCTGGCAGTGGGAGCTATTCCCCCTTCTCCAAAGTCCCTCCCCAGCTGTCCTGGAGCCCCTTTGGGCTCTGGAAGTGGCTCTGAGTCTCCCCAGAGCCTTTTCTTCTCCAGGTGAGCACCCCCAGCCCTCCCAGGCTGGCTCTGCAGGTGAGGTCTCACCTGAGCAGGGCAGAATCCCCCCCACCCCTGCTGCCCACTGGGTGATCAGCTGGGGGGTTCTGTCCAGAACCAACACCCCCAAACTCTGCTCCTCATGCTGCCCAAACATTTGGGACTGACCCAAAGATGGTGCTGGCACAGCTGGGTGTGAAGCAGCAGCTCAGGGTGATGCTCATGGGGGAGGGAGGGACTGGGTGAACTCCCCACATGGGGAAATTTGGGGTGATGGCTCTGGGCAAACAAAACCTTGAGGGTATTTGGAGCTGGGTCATGCCAGGCTGTGCCTCCTGCCCTTTCCAGAGCAGGAGGTTGGTGGCAGATCTGCATCCAAAAATCAGCTTGAGGAAGGGGCTGCACATCACTGAGGGGCCATGAGGGCAGAGCAGAGCCAAGACAGAGCTGTTTTCTCATGGTACCTTTGTCTGGGGGACAAAAAAAATTAAAATCTGAGCTGTTGTTATTTATTTTTAGTGGTGCTAATTTTTTTCCCAGGCTGGGAAGCTGCTTTCCAAGGCAGGTCCCTGGAGGCTGTGGGCAGCAGGTCTGGAGCTAACACACCAAATGGCTTTGAGCAGGGAGGAGGAGAGGGGAGCTAAAAGCCAAGTCGTGCCCCTGGTAAATCAATCGACCTGATGGGGAATGTTTCTAGCAGGACACAAACCCTGCCAGGAGCTTTCAGCTGCTTGCAGGAGTGACTGGACTCAGAGCTGGGATGTTTTCCAGCAGCTGCTGTGTGTTTGGGCACTGCTGGTCCCCAAATTGCTGCAGGGGGATCTTGTTGGGTCCCCAAACCATTTTGTTTTCAGAGGTGGGGAGCTCTCCTGCCAGCTCAGGGAGGAATTTCCTTTAATCCCTGGGGGTTTTATGGGATGTGAGGTTTGAAAACCTCCATACCTGAGCTGAGTAGTGATGCTCAATGGAGAATGAGACCTTTATTTTGTGGAAAAGGAGGAGTTTTGGGAGCTGTGCTGGGTCTGGAGGGGAGGCAGCTGGGTCAGACTCCTGAGCAGGAGCTGGGGGTGAGGCTTAAAGCAGAATTCCACATTTTTTGGGGTGGATCAGGTGCTGTCTCCCTGCCTGACAGCCCCTGTCTGCAAACCAAGCCGTGGCACATGGGGAGGGTCAGTGGGGCAGCTCAGAGCTCCAATCAATGATAATTAATGCAATGATAACAAATGAGAGGGAGAGAGGGAGAGGAAAAAACACTGAGGGATTAATGCACCAGGCTTGGCTTTGGGACATCTGCCTTGGGGTTGCCTTGGAAAGTTTTGGGCATGAGCATCTTTCTGGGAGGGATGTGGTGAGGGTGATGTTTTTGCCCTGCTTTTCATTTATACACTCAAAATCACCAATTCCATGTGTGGTTTCTCCTGGAGAACCATTTCCCAAGTCTCCATCTCTGCCACCATTCTTTTAAAAAACATTTTCCCCTGGCTTACAGATGCATCATCAGCATTTCATCCCTCTGGAAAAGGTCACTTCACTTTGTGCTTACTCTGTTTCCTGCTAAGCTGGGGTCTCCTGGAAGCTCAGTGTGCCTCTCCCTCTCCTTTTTCTCCCCACATAGCTCATGGAAGCAAATATCTGATGCCATGTTTAATGTTTATGTCTTTAATTGCAGATTCCTGCCAGGACACCCTCGCTTCCAGTTACCCTCAGGGTGAGGTGGTCACCTTCTCCTGAGCCCCAGCTGGATGCAGGCAGCACCCTGGGAGGGATCCCACCCCAAGGGATGCCCTGTCCGAGGGGGAGGGATGTGTATCCCCAGGGATGCTCTCCCCAGGGTGGAAGGATGCTCTCCCTGGGGCCAAGGGATGCTCTTCCTGAAGCTAAAGGATGCATTCCTCCAGGGATGTTATCCCCAAAACCTGGGGATGCTCTCCCCATAGCCCAGGGATGCTCTTCCTAGGGCTGGGACATGCATTCCCCCAGGGATGCTCCCCCAAAGCCCAGGGATGCTCCCCCAAGGCCAAGGGATGCTCTTCCCAAGGCAGATGCTCATCCCAAGGCTGAGGGATGCTCTTTCCAAGGGAGATGCTCATCCCAAGGCTGAGGGATGCTCTTCCCAAGGGGGATGTTGACCCCAAGGCTGAGGGATGCTCCCCCCAAAGCCCAGGGATGCTCCCCCAAGGCTGGGACATGCATTCCCCCAGGGATTCCCCGAGGGGTGCTCTTCCCAAGGAGCTCTCTTCCCCCAGAGCTCCAGCTCCATGCCCGGGGTGGGGCTGGCAGCTGGAACCCCCTGAGAGGTGCCCCAGAGCTGTCAGGGAGCTTGGGGACAGCCCCATCCCCCTTCCTGGTGCCAGCCCTGCCCCAGCACCCCCTGGGCTGCCCCCTCCCTCTCGCTTTTGGCTGCACCTCACCCTCCACCTCTGGAGATCCAGCTGCTCACCAGGACATCTCTGTGCCGTGCCCTGACCCCCCCCGTGGTCACACGGCCACTGGAACCCTTCCCTGGGCTGCCAAAGCTCCACTGCAGGAGCCACCATTGCTCCCTCCACAGCTGCTGATCCCTCGGGCACAGGGGGACGAGTGGGGTGCTTGGGGTGCAGGGATGGGGATGGGAAGCAATAGGAGAGTGAGGTGTGGGGGTCCCGGGGGCCTGGGGGGGTCAGGGTCCCTCTAATGCTGTTCCATGTCTCTGTGATCAAGGCAATACTCCTGTCTGTCCTGTTCGCATGCCTGTCCCACCTGTAGAGTTCCAATAAAGACATCCACGAGCTGAGTCAGCTCCCACACCCCTCCTGCCTCCCTGGTTCTTTGCCTCTGGCTCTCTGCGTGCCCACAGAGTCCTGTCCAGCCCTGGGTGTCCCTGGCAGTGGGAATGGGGGTTTGGCCAT
This sequence comes from Erithacus rubecula, assembly GCF_903797595.1. Taxonomy (NCBI): domain Eukaryota; kingdom Metazoa; phylum Chordata; class Aves; order Passeriformes; family Muscicapidae; genus Erithacus; species Erithacus rubecula. The sequence continues at coordinate 1,881,816 of NC_136678.1, forward strand.
GGCATTGCCTTGATGTTGCCTTGAGGGAAGGGATTCTTCCACCTTACTCTGCTGTCCTGGTTTGAAGGACAGGTGTCTGCCAATAAAGGCAGGAGCTTCTCTCTGAAATGGAGAGTGTAAACCCCCTCCCTCCAAATTATCATGAATTTGAAATTAAGGGGCTCTCAGGCAAAGATATGGGAATTAGGAATAACAGTTCTTTACTAGGAAAATTAGAATAGAACTACAGTATTACAAAGAACAATCCCAAACACTGCCAGAGTCAGAATCCAAGCTGACACCCGCCAGTCAGTCAGGGTGGTGGCAGCAGTCCCATTCAATGGTGGCTGCATCCTCCTGCAGTGGCAGATGTGGTTCAGCTGGAGCAGTGCTCCTGGAGAAGGTGCAGTTTTCCTCTGAAGGTGCAGGAATGATGTGGAAAGGTCTGGCTTTCCTCTGGAATCCAATGGAAAGGTGCTCTGATGTTCCAAATCTCAGTTTTTATCTGGGTAGGAAAGGCTTGGCTCCTGCCCTGGCTGGAGCATCTCCCAGTGGGATGATGGAATTTTATCAGTCATGCACTGGGACTCACTGGCCATGAACAGGAGATATCTCCTGGAGGGAGGGGCCTGAGGGAAAGATAAAGATGATTGCCCAGCTGGTTTAAAGATGGCCATTAGCAGATAATGTGTGCCAGGAGATAAAGATCACTGCCACACCCAGTTTTAAGCAATGTCCCATTAACAGGAGATATCTCACACAGGGATAAGAATCGCTGCCACACCCAGTTTTTAACAATGGCCCATTAACAGGTGATACCTCCTGGATGAAGGGTGGGTCATGGGAAAGATAGAGATGATTGCCCAGCTGGTTTAAAGATGGCCCATTAGCAGATAATATGTGCCAGGAGATCAGGGTCACTGCCCCACCTGGCTGCAAGAGATGGGGACAGAATCCACATTTCTGGCCACATCAACCCAACTCACCCATCTGCAATGCTGCATTCAGCTCTGGTGCCCTCAGCATTAAAAGGAAGTGCAGGATAGGACTGTTGGGGCTGCTCAGCCTGGAGAAGTGAAGGTTGTGTGGAGACCTCAGAGCCCCTTACAGAGTCTGGAGGGTCTACAGGGAAGATAGAGGAGAACAGTTCTTCAGAAATGAGTGAGAGGACAAGGGGGAATGGCTTCAAGCCAAAAATAGGAAATTTAAGTTTGATATTGGGAAGGAATTGTTCCCTGTGAGGGTGGGGAGCCTTGGCACAGGTGCCTAGAGTAGGGGTGGCTGCCCCAGCCCTGGCAGTGTCCAAGGCCAGGCTGGACAGGGTTGGAGCAGCCTGGGACAGTGGGAGGTGTCCCTGCCTGTGGCAGGGCTGGGACTGGATGGACTTTAAGGTCCCTTCTCACCCAAACCCTTCTGGGATTCTGTGATTCCATGTTGGGGCTGAGCTCTTTGCTTTCTCACACAGCTTGGAGTGGAGCCCACACTGGAAATCCCAGGGCAGAATGATCCCTGTGACATCCCTGTGACATTCCTGTGACATCCCTGGGGTTGGCAAAAGCTCCCCAGAGCTGAGACTGGCTCTGCCCACCCTGGGGTCAAAGGGACAGAGGGGTCAGAAGGGACAGAGGGGTCAGACAGAACCCACCAGCACTGCTGAATCACCAGGGCCATCTGGGGTGAGCAGGCCAGTCCTGCTGGGCTGTGTGGGCCACCCTGACCTCACTCCTGACTCCACAGTTAACATTTCCCATCCTTTTGGGGCTGCACCCTCCCAGAACCAGCAAGAGCCCCCAGAGAACCACAGAGACCTGGCACAAGTGTGGGTGCTCCAAATCCCCACTGCCATCAGCTGCAGCTGAAACCTCTGGAGATCCTGGGGCTCTTTTATTTGGGACTGGTGGTGTGGGAAGAGGCTGGTATTGGTAAAACCAGTGAGGGAACTGAAAAGCAGCATGAGACTGGAAAGAAAACATTCCTAAATGTGAGCAATTGGTGGCTGGAGGCCAAAGAGCAATTACAGAGAGAAGAGAGGAGAGAGGAGAGCCTGTTCCTCCAAGAGGAACTCTGCAGCTGCAGAGTCCTCAGGAGAGCCCCATGGTGCTGCCAGCTGTGCCAGGCCCTGCTCTGCCATGGCCATGGGCATGGATTGATCATGGGATTGTGATAATTGATGCAAAATTCGTGCTGATCATAAAAGATTTGGAGTTTGTAAAAACCAGAATACTAAGGTGAGGTATGGACCTAGATAAAGGAAAATATATGATTAAATAATTATGTTTTAAATCCCCCTGTTATGAATATTGTGTTTCTAAATAAGTTGAACAAGGCTTTCTGATAGCAGGATAGATTTTGCAAGCTCAGACTTCCTGCCTTTGTTCAATCAATGCTGCCTGTCTACAAAGACCAGAACTTCCCAATTTCTGCTGGTTTTATCTACCAAGACCAGATGGTTGTCTATGAGACTGACTCCCAGAGACTTTACACAGGTGTTTATTTCGGCCAACACTGCTTGCCTGGCAAAATTATGACAGCAAAAACCCAAAAATTATTAATTACAACGAGAGACCAGACTATAAAGAGAAGCTGCAAACCAAAGTTTGACTGAGTGTGGAGTGGGTGGTGACCCCACACATTTCCCCAGAGCTGCATTGCTGTGTCTACATAAAAATAAAACAATCTAAATCAAAATCTAAATTTTGCTGAATATCGAGACTTTATTTCTTATTTATAACAGAATCAATGCTGGTTGCTGGGGTTGGCTGATCAGGGAGGGTCAGACAGGGGAAGCTGAGCCCTGCATCCCCCAGGGTCCTGTCAGGGACCACCAGCACCTGGAAAACTCAGCATCTGGAACAGCAGCTGGAACACCTCAGCTGCTGGAACACCTCAGCACCTGGGACATCTCAACACCTGGAAAACTCAGCACCTTGAACATCTCACCATCTGGGACACCTCAGCACTGGGACACCTCAGCACCTGGAACACCTCAGCACCTGGAACACTTCAACACCTGGAACAGCACCTGGAACACCTCAGCACCTGGAACACCTCAGCAGCTGGAAAACCTCAGCAGCTGGAACACTTCAACACCTGGAACAGCACCTGGAACACCTCAGCACCTGGAAAACTCAGCAGAGTTCAGGACCTGCCCGGGTGCCCCCAGGTGACCTCGAGGGGACAGCAGCAGCCCAGCCTTTGGGACAGAACTGGCTGGAGATGATCCCAGCAGCAGGTGAGGCCCCTGCTCCAGCCTGGACAAAGCCTCTTCCCACCACCATTCCAATGCAGCCTGTTCCTCTCTGATCCCTGGGCAAAACTCAGGCAGGAGGAGCAAACTGTAACCCAGGGATGAAAGTGTGTGTGATCCCCATGGGATCCTTCCTCCTGCTTTGGGAGACAGCAAAATCCCTCCTCACCTTCCCCTGGGGCTGCAGGGTGGGAATCGTGGCCCCAGCCTAAATTTGGGGATGGGATGATGAATGGCCAAAGGTTTCTGGAGGTGCACAAAGGTGATCCACGAGCCCAGGACCCCGTGGGGATGCAGGAGGGGGTGGAGCCCATCCCACCCTCCAGCCTGGGCTCTGTGGGCTGGGCTGGGGCTGTGCACTGGGCTACTGGGCAAGGCTGTGGGCTACCAACAGACACGGGGATGCTGTGGGACTGGGGGATGGAGCCAAACCCTCCTGGGGGAGCACCAGGATGGGGTGTGGAAGAGCCACAGCTCCTGGAGAGTGCAGAAATCCCAAAGGGGAGCAGAAATGATGGTCCACCCACATCTTCCAGCCCCCAGGAGGATTCCAAACCCTTTCTGGACACAGGCACTGCCCCTCACTGGGCAGTGGGGTGCTCCTGGCATTCCCACATCCCCAGGGAGCAGATGCTCCTCCCTGGTGGGTGATGCCAGCCCAGCCCAGCCCGGGGCTGGCAGGGATTCTGTCAGTGCCACCACTTGTTTGGAGCTGCAAGACTTGGATTCCAGTGCTTTTGGCAGCAGCTGCTGCTGGCCCGTGTTCCTTGGCTCTCCATCCCTCTAGGGGTAAATCCAGCCAAGTGGGAGAAGGGAGACAAGGGATGAGCACAGAGCCTGGCATGCCCTGACACCAGACCTTTTCTCTTCCCAAATAAAAATCTCACTTTTCCCCATCATGCCAGAGCATTTTGGTTTCCTTTCCTTTATTTTTGAAGCCAAGGAGACACATGGAGCACCTGGGGACACATGGCTGAGAGGCAGAAATGCCTGATGGGGGAGGACAGGGACAGTGACAGCATCCCTGGCTCGGGAATGGGATCAACCATCAGGGGCACTTAAGGGAATTTTAATCAACAAAAGATGGAGCTGTCAATAAAAACAAGTGTGAGGCTCTGGGGCAGCATGCCAGGGGATGAGAGCAGAGTTTTTAATCTAGGAAAGTACCTGCTGGGAGGGAACAGCCATGGATGTGGCTGGGAAGGAGCTGCCAGGGAGAACCAAGGGGCAAAGCCTGGGAGAAGGTGAAAGGGTTGGTCTGAAGTTTGATCTGCCTCACAACCATCACCAGAGACAGAGCCAGGACCCACCACTGGGTGGAATACCTGTGCTGGCCACAGCCTGGGGGCTGCAGGGGGAACTGGAGCACTGGGTGAGCTCTGACCCCACCCAGAGCAGCTCCTGAGCCCACCCAATCTGGTTTGAAGGGATAATATTGATAATATTTGAAGGGATTATTGATAATAAATAGGTGAGGCATAAATTTGCAAGCTTCTTTTTTAATGAAATTTAAAATTAATTCACAATGACAGCATTACACAGACTTAAAAACTAGGTTTTTTTTAAAAATAATTAACTATAGGGAAATTGTTTGGGTTGGAAAAGACCATAAAGCCCATCCAGTGCCACCCCTGCCATGGCAGGGACACCTCCCACTGTCCCAGCTGCTCCAAGCCCTGCCCTTGGGCACTTCAGGGATCCAGGGGCAGCCACAGCTGCTCTGGGATGTGCCAGGGCCTCCCCACCCTCACAGGGAACAATTCCAAAATCCCATCCATCCCTTCCTTCTGGCATTGGGAGCCATTCCCTGTGTCCTGTCCCCATCCCTTGTCCCCAGTCCCTCTCCTGGAGTTCCTGGAAGGGGCTCTGAGCTCTTTCCAGGCTGAGCATTCCCAGCTCTCCCAGCCTGGCTCAGAACATCCCTGTGGCCTCCTCTGGACCAGCTCCAGCAGCTCCAGATCTCATCCCACACAATTCCCACCATCCCTGTTTCCACCAGGGCATCACCAACTTTAACCCACTGGAACCAGTTTGGTTCAGGGTTTCTCCCAGCTGCTGTTCCCATGTGAGTTCCTGGGCTCTGTCCCAGCTCTGCCTGGCAAATGCTGCTCCATTTGTGTGCTGAGCCAGCTGTGGGGCTGGGGGATGAACCCCTGATCCCACCCTGCTCCCACTGGGATGCACAGCTGCAGCATCCCTGCACATCCCCTCCCCAGGGATGCTCCAGCCCCCAGTTTTAGTGCTGGGACAGAGGATTTTGGTGTGGAGGGGAGGGGCTGGGGGTGCTCAACGTGCCCAGTTCCCACTCTCCTAACAAATAACTCCAGCCCCAAACAGAGTTTCTTTATCACCAAGCAATGAACAGGCCTTGCAGCCTGGTTTGGCCAATGCACAGATTTATTTCACTGATCTGGCTACTCAGAGCCAATGGCCTTAATCCCATCCCTGCTGGGATGATCTTAGAGCCCACAAAAACTGACCTAAGATGTTCTTTTTTCCCCTCATCCTGCTTTGCAGGATTGTAAGATGTGTTGAAAAGCCAGATAAGCTGGGGAGAGGCTTAGCAGGGGTGCCTGGGGTGCTGGGGGTGGCTGAACCAGGAATGGTTCCTACTGGGAAAAAGGCTTTTCCCACACTGAGAAGGGCAGGGGGGAATTTTCCACTGCAAAACCCCATTTATCACCCACCCTAAATCATCTGACTAGGAGCTGGGGATGGCATTTCCCTGCTTCTCTAGATCCTGCTAGAAATGAAGGTTTAAAGCAGCATCCTGGCAGTGCTGCCTGTTTTCCCCACAGCTGGAAGAAAAAGAAATGTATAAATGCAGAGTTTCCCTAGAAAAATCAATCCCAACTCTGCATCCAGCTGCTGGAGCCCCCACAAATCCACTTGGAGGTGGGTTTTTTGGAGTCTTTTAATTAGGGGGCAGCACTAATCAGGGTGCTAATCAGGAGAGTTTCCTTGGGGGGTGTTGCAGGGCAATGCCTGATCCCAGCTCCTGGCACAGCTGGGGAGACCTGGATTCACTCCCAGCCTGCAGCTCGTGCCTCAGTTTCCCCATTTGGGTGTTCTCTCCTGGAATGCTGAGCTGACTGGAGAATGTCCTTTAAAAAAAAAAAATAAATTAAGGAGGTGTTTGTGTATTCTGCAAAAAGCAGCTCTGGGAGTCAGCTGAGGACAGTCCCAGCTAATTGGGAGGGGAGAGCTGGGGTTTATTTTATTTTACATTTTATTTTATTTCATATTTTATTTTATTTTTTTTTTATATTTTATTTTATATAATTTGTTTTATTCTATTTTATTTTATATTTTATATTTTATTCTATTTTATTTTATATTTTATTTTATGTTTATTTTATTTTATATTTTATTTTATTCTATTTTAATTTTATTTAATTTTATGTTTTATTTTATTTTATTTTTATTTTATATTTTATTTTATTCCCATTTAGGGCCCCAGGAAGGCTGGGCTGGCACAGGCGCTGGCAGTTCCCACAGCCCCAGGGCCCATCAATGTCTTTTTTTCAGAGAGATGATAGAAGAAAGAAGAAAAAACACAGAAAAACAAGCTTAGCCCTCCCTCAGCTGTCCCCATCCCTTGGTGGGGACAACTCCCAACCCACAGCAGCGCCATGCACTGAGCCTGGCATGGCAGACAGCACAGGGCTCCTCCCAAAAAACCTTATTTTTCCTGTTTTACCCTGAAAAAAGGGCATTTTGGAGAAGTGCAACAAACCCCACGGACCCGCTGCCTCCAGCTGCTCCTTCCCCATCCCGCAGATTCCCCCGAGCTCCTCGAGAGCTGCGACCCCGCTCTTACCTCCCCCACCCCTTTTTTATTATAATTATTTTATTTTTTTCAGCTGATTCATGGAATTTCTGCTCCGGCAGCGCCGTGTTGCTTTAAGCTGTTTACTCGAGTTCAGGAGGCGACAGCTCCCAGGGTATTTTTAGCTCTCCGGGCAGCGGAGCGGGATTAAAATGCAGTCAGTGTTACAGACGCTGGGGCTGAATCAGTATTCCTGCACAAGCGTCTCCGTGCCAGCGTTTTCCATTGAGTGTCTGAAAAACCCGAGTTTCCATGGAGACCCAGCTCCAGGGCAACCCGTTTTCCTTGCAAAAAAAAAAAAAAAAAAAAAAAAAAAAAAAAAAAAAAAAAAGGCAGCAGGTAGAGAGCGGGCATAGGGTGGTGGGGTGGCTGGAAATTCCAATTTCTTGCTGCTGGGGTGTTGGGGCAGAAGCAGAGGTGTGGTGTGGGTGTGGAGGGCTGGGAAAGGTGGTTGGGTGTGGGTTGTGCTGTTCCAGCCACCCCAGGCCCCTTTGGGGGTTTTGGTGTTTTGCTGCAGAGAAAAGGGGCAGTGTGATGCCAAGGTTGGGTTTGGATGGGTGGAAACAGGGATTGTCACCCCATGTCCAGGGAGTGAATGGGTTAAATCAGAAGATTGTCTGACCCATGTTGGATGTGTGTCATTTTCTGCCTGGAGGCATCTCTGACAGGGCTTTTCCAGGGGCAGGTTTGTCTTCAGGAGGGTGTGCAGGAGCAGAAATGGCCTCAGAGGACACGAGGAGGATGAAGGTGCTGGCCCAGGGTCACAGCACAGGACTGTCCTGTCCTGCTTTGCTTGTTGGCCAACACAGAGACACCAACCACGAGACTCTCCCATGGAGAAGGGACTGGAATGTTGGGTTCTCTGTTATTTTCTAGCTTGGCTCTTTCCCCCCCCCCCTTCCCACCCGCCTCCTGCTGCATCTTCCTTGGGAATTTGGAGGGAAAAAAAGAGAAAACTCTTCATTTTTCCAGGACTTTTCTCTAATTTCTGCCTGTGGTCAGGACTCAGCCAGGCTGCTGCAGGGAGTATTGGGTAGTACAGCTGGTCAGAGGAACAAAAACCAGTGCTCCCAGTGGGGCACTGGGGAAGATTTGGCAACAATGAGATGATTGTTTGGTTTTTCCAATAACCACACCATGATTGACCAGTGGCACCCGTGCAGGTTCTCCTTGGTGGGGATGTGGACATGGGTGAGATGCTGAGCACAGGAGCTGATCTCTACTCTGGGGTCTTGCCTAGGAATGATTTTCCCAAATTAGCCACACCTGTGAGCTGCTGAAATCCAGGCTGGAGCCACAGCATTTCCAGCTGCTTGTTTTCCCCCTGCTATGGTGGAATTTTTGGTGGTGATCCAACATGGGGAAACATTGAAAACTTGACCTGGAGCCACTTTTAGGTGCCCCAAGAGAGGCTGAAAAGCACAATGAGATCAAGGACAAAGCAAAGACCCCAGCACTGCCTCGCTGCAGAGGAATTCTGCATCCAGGGACCAGGGGTGACATGGAAATGATGCAACAGCCAGGCAGGGATGGACCATCCAGGGGATGAGCTGCTCCTGATGACCCAGAGCTGGTGTGATTTCTGTGCTAGCTGGGTGTGAGGGATCCACTGAGAGCTGCAAGGTGCAGACAGACACGAGCCACCAAACCTCTGGAGCAACCAGGCACGTCAAGGCCACGCTGTTCACAGCACAGTTCATTATCTCGATTTTTCAAACCAGTCGCGAGCAGCCGCGGTTGAACAAATTGCTCCATTTCCAAAGCTGAGTTTGTGCTCTGCCATCCGTTACCTGAGGAAAAATCCTGAAATCCCATCTGCAGAGAAGCTGCCTCGCTCTCTGTGAGGTGTTTTCATTAGAGTGATGGGTGTTTAACATCCCCTGTTCTCTGAGCCAAATCCAACTCACCAACCTCTACCAAACCAAACGATTTCTGCTCCAGCTCCTCTCAGACTGATTGATTAAAATTTCAGCCCAAGCAAAGAAAACATCCTGTGAAAAGGCTCCTTTTGATCTCAAAACTGTTGTCATTGGCTTTTTTTAATTGAGAACCACTGGCACTAATAGCTGTTCCCCCAGCCCTGCCCTGCGCTCAGCACGCCTGAAACTGTTCCGTTCCAACGGATGATTTTCCAGGATTGGAAACAGCTGACACGATGGCATTTCATCTCCATTCACAGAGAATTTAGGCAGACTTGTTCCTATTCAGGCCGTGCTCAGAAAATGGGTTGTTTTCCTTGTTCTCGCTAATAAAAGAGGAAAAAAGTCATTTTTCTGCCCAACTCCTTGGTTTCTTGTAGTCTTGGAAGCTGTGTTGTTCCCCCATGGAGTTAAGAAGTGCTGCCAGAGTGTTGGGTTGATGTGGTCAGCAATGTGAATTCTGTCCCCATCTGCTGCAGCCAGGTGACCCTGATCTCCTGGCACATATTATCTGCTAATGGGCCACCTTTAAACCAGCTGGGCAATCATCTTTATCTTTTCCATGACCCACCCTTCATCCAGGAGGTACCACCTGTTAATGGGCCATTGTTTAAAACTGGGTGTGGCAGTGATCTTTATCTCCTGGTACATATTATCTGCTAATGAGCCATTTTTAAACCAGCTGGGGCAATCATCTTTATCTTTCCACAGCCCATCCTCCCTCCAGGAGATATCTCCTGTTCATGGCCACTGAGTCCCAGTGCATGACTGATAAAATTCCATCATCCCACTGGGAGATGCTCCAGCCAGGGCAGGAGCCAAGCCTTTCCAACCCAGATAAAAACTGAGATTTGGAACACCAGAGCACCTTTCCCACTGGATTCCAGAGGAAAGCCAGACCTTTCCACATCATCCCTGCACCTTCAGAGGAAACTGCACCTTCTCCAGGAGCACTGCTCCAGCTGAACCACATCTGCCACTGCAGGAGGATGCAGCCACCATTGAATGGGACTGCTGCCACCACCCTGACTGACTGACGGGTGTCAGCTTGGATTCTGACTCTGGCAGTGTTTTGGGATTGTTCTTTGTAATACTGCATTTCTATTTTAATTTTCCTAGTAAAGAATTGTTATTCCAAATTCCCATATCTTTGCCTGAGAGCCCCTTAATTTCAAAATGATAATAATTTGGAGGGAGGTGGTTTACATTCTCCATTTCAAAAAGTAGTTTCTGCCTTTATTAGTAGACACCTGTTCTTCAATCCAGGACACAGGGGCAGTTTGGTGCTGGGGGTTGTGGTTTAGCTCTTGGATCATGGGTTTGGCCAAGGTTTGGCAGAGGTCAGGAAAGGCCCAGCCCTCCCTGTGCTGCTGGGATTGACATTCCTGAGGGATGCAGGGTGTGATCTGATCCCTGGGAATGCTGTCACACAGCAGGAGTGTCCCAGGGAGTCCCCTTCTCGTGCCAAGGACATTCTCTTGATGCTGCCAGAAGCTCTGTGATAACCAAGGGCTCATTTCGTGTGTGTCAGAGGCTGCATGGAACACATGCAAATGAATTCCCTCTCATCCCTGCCCAGGCTTCTCCATTATCAGCCTTTGGTTTTTTTCCCCAGCGTGAGCAAGTGTTTGGCTCTGCTTTCTGCTCCCAGAAAATGTTATTTGTGGAACAGTCTGCAAGGAAAACAACCAACCAACCAAACAAACCAAACTGTAGCACTCCAGATATCCCCTGACTTTATTTCAGTAACCTGTTTGAAATCTCCACAGGAGCCTGTGGCTCTTCCTGGAGAAATGAATATTTCTGCAGCTTCATTCAAAGGCTGGACTCAACGTTCTCAGAGGTTTTTTCCAACCTAAATTATTCTGTGATTCTCAGGACTGGTGGGAAGCAGGGATGACCATGCAGGGCTGGGCAGACACAAATTATAAACCTGCTGTATTTAAGCCCAGGTGGGAAGAATTTTGCAGTAGAGCAGAGTCCCCCCTTGAGCATGGAGACATGGCCAAGCCCAAGGAGCAGCTTTACTATGGATCATGGAATGGTTTGGGTTGGAAAGGACATTAAAGCTCATCCCATTGCACCCCCTGCCCTGGGCAGGGACACCTTCCACTGTCCCAGGCTGCTCCCAGCCCTGGATGTCTCATCCCTTGGATGAGACACAAACTCCCAAACTGGCAGCAAAGGGAAGGTCAGTGGTGTCCAAGCAGCTCTGCCAGGCTGCAGCAGCTCGTCTCAGGGTCAGCCCAGCACTGTCCCCTTTGAATGTGTTTCCCCTTTCCCTTCAACCCCCCTCCAGCCCCTGCTTTGCATTTACAGCTGCCACTTGCAACTCTTTTGTTGTTTTGTACTGTTCATTTAAAAAAGACAGCTGACACCATCTCACTGTTAATGGAAGGAAACTATTTAGGGACACAAGCAGTAGGTTTTGGAAAACTTACCATAATAGGAGAGCTGTGGTTCCCTCCAGCCTTGCACCCTCCCTGCTCCCTGCCAGCCAGCACGGGGCACTTTTAATTGGATGTTAACAGCTCAAAAAAAATACCTCAGAGCAGTTTGGGAGCAGAATAATCGGGAGTCAGCTGCAGCTGGGGGCTCTTGGTGCTTCCAGAGCGTTGTCCCTTTCAGAGAAGGATGTCACATTCTTGTCACTGCTTTGAGTGTCCTTGGAGCCAGCCGGGTATGTGCAAAGCCAGCATGAGCTCAGGAGCTTGGCAGGGCTGGGATTTGTGGGGGGAAATGGCCTTTTAAGAGCTTGGGACTTTTAACTCATCTGGAGAGAGCTTTGGAAGAGATTAAAGAGGAGAAAGGAAGGAGCAAGTTCTCCTCTCTGGTCTTGGCTGTGATGGTGGGGTTGTATTGGCTCTGTGCAGCAGAATGAGCTCCTGTAACCCAGAAAATGATAAATTGGGAATGGATGGTGAGGAACCCCCTTGATGTCCCCCATTTCTGCTAAAACAGGAGACACCATGGATTAAAAGTTCCTGTTTGTGGGGCTGCTGCTCCACTCTCCCCTACTGCCCCTTGCTCGGAATTCTTGGGCTTTTGCTTCTAAATTTGGCTCTTTTGGGGCAGGATGGGTATGGAGGAGGGTAGATGATAGATAAGGAGGAGGAGAAGCACTTCTTTCTCCCTGAGTCTATTGTCTCATCAAAGGGAGCCCGACTTTAAAGGCTCCTTGTTCACCGCAGAGCAGACAGGGAACATCCATCATTAAAAATGTTCAAGGGCTTTTGTTCCTCAGCACCTCTTTGAAATCGCTGGCAACGACCAGGCTTGGAGCAACCTGGTCGAGTGGAAAGTGGCCCTGCCCATGGCAGGGGGTTGGAACAAGATGGGCTTTGGTTCCTTTCCCTCCAAACCCATTTCAGGATTCCAAACACAGCCTTGGCCGTGCTGCTCCTTCCCCTCATCAGCCCCGGGCAGCACAGTGAGCACCCAGCTCCCAGGAAAAACAATTTAAATACAGGAGCTTCTTGGGCTGCTGGGATCTCCCCACCCCAAAATGCAGCATGCAGTAGGAATTGTCTTATTTTCATGTTCAGCCCCTCTCCCCATTTCTCTCCAAAACGGCACAGATGTTAGTGGAGTCAGAGAGGCATTTGGGGATAAAATGGGGATGAAATGGGGATGAAATGGGGATAAATTTGGGATAAATTTGGGATGTTTTCCTCTCTCTCAGCAGCTGCTGGTGGGTATGGCCGTATCCTAAAGCAGCTGTAACCAAAGCGCCGAGCGGGAGGGAGGGAGGGAGGTGATGCACGGTGGGCTGCAGCTCTCAATCTGCACCGCCTGTTTGGGTCATGTTTTTTTGTGTGTCAGGAGCCGCTGTTGTCCCCTCCGATGGACAGTTCTGGGGGCAGCACGGGCCGGACACTCTGCGGAAGGCTCGGCTGCTTTCAGTCCGGGGGAGATGCGGGCAGGGAGGGGCGCAGGGAGCAGCCCGTGCCCAGGATGCTGCTGCCGGCAGATCGATGCTAATCCCGTTGTCTGTGCTGCAGAGCCGGAACCGCCCCCAGCGAGGGGCAGAGCGGGATGGCTCCGAGTCCAGCTGAGCCTAAAGGAGGCGCAACAAGGGATCCCCAACTTCCACAGTGCGCAGGGAGCTGCTGCAGAGGGAAGGGCTCCTGTCTCTGGCGGTCATGGTTTGTGTCCGTCCTCAAAACATCGCCGACAGGGAGAAAAAAAGTGAATTTTCTTAATGAATGAGCTTTTCTTTGTAAGCTCCAACCTTTACTTATGGCTCCCCTCCCCACATTTCACTGCTGCTTTTCCCCTCCACATTTTCAGCCTGCAGGACAAAATCATCTCCGGAGCTGCCACCCTGCATCCCCACGGGACCAGACAGATCCCAAGACACGGGAAGAAACATTTCCCGTGTTTCTCCCTCCACATTTCCCCCATGGAGGATGCAGGTGGATGGGTTTTTTTGCCTGGCCTGATTGAAATTCGGCTCGGCACACCCCGGCTGCCGGCGGGCACACTGGGCTGGGACCAGCCAGATCTGCGGGGCTGGGAGGGATAATTGTTCTAACGGGGGAGAAAATTGCTGCGTGTCTCTGGTGGTCATGGTTTGTGCCCGTCCTCAAAACCTCACCAGCAGGGAGAAAAAAAGTGAATTTTCTTAATAAGTCCTCTCCTTTGTGAGCTCCAATCTTTACTTCTAGCTCCTCTCCCCACATTTCACTGCTGCTTTTCCCCTCCACGTTTTCAGCCTGCAGGACAAAATCATCTCCGGAGCTGCCACCCTGCATCCCCACGGGACCAGACAGATCCCAAGAAACATTTCTCGGGTTTCTCCCTCCACGTTTCCCCCGTGGGGGATGCAGCTGGATGGGTTTTTGCCTGACCTGATTGAAATTCCGCACCCGGAGCTGCCGAGCCCCGGCGGGCACACGGGGCTGGGACCAGCGAGATCTGCTGGGCTGGGAGGGATAATTATTCCAATAATTAGGGGGAGAAAATCGCTGCGAGGGGATGCGAACCATCCACCCACCGTGTGCCCGAGGGGCAGATCGCCAGCCCCGCTCCTGCCAGCGATGAACTTTCAGCCCCGGGCGCATCATTGAACTCCCAGATTCCGCTCTGATAGCCCGAATCAAGGCGGCTCTGCCGCTCCGCTTTGGCTTTTCCCCTGGATTCTGCTCATTTTTGCGGCTGGAAGAGCCCATTGTCTTGGGTAACTTTGACTTCCTGCATTAGACAGGCCATAAAATGCTGCGTGGTGCTGAGCCTTATTATTAGCATTTATTACTGCGGAGGGAACAGGCTCGGCAGCGCAGCTCCATGGGTGGGGAGCTTTTTAAAGCAATCACCTACGGCCATGCAACCTGTTATGAAAGCTCTGCATAACCACGATGGATTTGTTATGTGGGTAATTAGAGGAAAATCAACCTCTCTTGACAGAGAAGAGCCTGGTGTGTTTGTTCTGGAAATTAGGGGGGTCGGCGCAGCTGTTGGAGGTGTTTCCCCCCATCTCAGAGCTGTTTTCCTGGTGCAGGTGGGGATGGGGCAGCCCGTGGATGGTGTGCTGGATCCTGTGATGCCTGCCAGCAGCAGGGCTGGCTGCCTGGCTCTGCCCGTGGGCACAGGAGGCCGTGCTGGGGTAATGCCTGGGTAGGAAAAGGCAGTGCTGAACCCTTGATCATACCTTGCCTCCATCATCCTTCACTTTCTCACCGTGCCCTGGGGGTGCTCTGGGCTCAGAGCTGCCTCCTCCACCCCTGCTGACCAAGGGAACGCTGATTTTTAGCACTGAAAGGGGGCCTGAAGGGAATAAAATGGGACCCACGTGGGCAAAGCCAGAGTGGGATTTGGTTCTGGGTGGAAGGCAAGAACCAGGAGAAGCCCTGAGCTGGAGATGGGCACTGGCACAGACTGTGGAGCTCCTCTCTGGAGACATCCCAGCCCAGCTGTGTGTTCCTGTGTCCAGGAGACTCTGCCTGGGCAGGGGGGTCGGGCTGGGCCAACCCAGAGGGCTCTGACCAACCTTCCCAAGCTCTGTAAGAGCTGCCAGTGTGATGGCACAGCTGGGGCAGCACAGCTTGGGGGGCAGTTTGGGAAGGGATTCATGGGCACCATGGCTGGGATGCTCCAGAGGAGCAGCAGAGATTTGGCACAGGAGCCACCACAGTCCCTTTGGTCTTCATCCTCCTGCTCCCTGGAAGCTTCTGAGCTCCTCTGAGGCTCCTGCCCACCCTGGCCCCTCCCCACCACTCCCAGCTCTGCCTTGCACCACGGGGTGACAGTGCCACCCCCTCCAGAACCTGCCACCAGTCAACACCATCCCAAAGGGACAATCTCAGGGGCTTCTGGACACCAGAACTCTGTGCAAAGGGTTTGGGGGGAGGCTGGAACTTTTGCTACATCTGGAAATATATTTCCTCCATCCTGCACAGTGGTGCCTGGGGAGGAGAAAGGATGAGGAGCTTTGGGGCTGGATCCTGCAGGACCTTCCTTGCTGCTGGAGAAAGGCAGTGCTGGGAGAAAGAGAAGCAGGAGGACAGGCTGAACTCAGACATTCAGACCAGCTTTTGTCCCTTCTGATTTGGTTTAAATTAAGCCATCTGCTCACATTAAATGGTAAATTATCTCAGCTGCTGCTCCTCTCTCTGTGGCAACAGTGGCCAGAGGGGAGGGAGATGCTGGGGGGCTGCACCCCTGGCCCTGGCTTGAGGAGAATGTGGGTGCCATGGAGTTGGGATCATCTGCCCTTCAGTACCCCAAGGAACCTGCAGCCAGTCACCTGGGAAGATCATAGCCCTGCTCCACTGGTCCTGCAGGAGGGTTCAGACTGCTCTCAAATCCATCTAATCAGGCTGAGCATGGTGTCCCTTCCCTGCCTGGTGTCCTTGGGAGTCCTTCCCTGGGCAGATCAGAGCTCTCACAGCGATGCTGTGGCTCAGAGGAGGGAGGAGAGGCAGATTTTCCAGGAGAGAGGGGCTGGAGCAGCCATGGGCAATGGCAGCCTGAGACTGGAGCAGGAGCTGGACTAGCCCAGGGTGGATTTTGCTTCATTTCTGCCCATTCCCCCTGTTCAGCTTCCTGGCTCCTCTGGGATGTCTGCAGCCTGCCCTGGCTGGGCACCATGGTTGTGGGGGGACCCTCTTCCCTTTGGGCAGCTCAGAGACTCACCCAGAGCCTGCTGGGGGTCCCAGCCAGGCCCCCCCTCAGCATGGGGAGCTCCACTCAGTGCCCTCTGCCCCTGCCACACTGGTGGCCACCTGTGCCAGTGCCATGGAATCCTGGAAGGGTTTGGGTTGGAAAGGACCTTAAAGCTCATCCAGTTCCATGGCAGGGACACCTCCCACTGTCCCAGGCTGCTCCAAGCCCTGTCCAGCCTGGCCTGAGACACTCTCAGGGGCAGCCACAGCTGCTCTGGGCACCCTCTGGGGGAAGAACCTTCCCCAAAATCCAACCTGACCCTCCCCTGGCAGAGCTCCAGCCCTTCCCTGGCTCCTGTCCCTGTCACAGAGGTCACAGCTGTCCCTTGGCAGGATGTTGAAGACACCAGTGGGGTCTTCCCTCATCTCCTTCTCCAGTCTGAACAGACCAAATCCCCTCAGCACTCCTCATTAGGCCCCTCCAGACCCTTCCCCTCCCTCACTGGATGTTCTCCAATTCCCATCTGTTTATATTGTGCTGCCCAGAAGTGCCCCAGGACTGGAGATGAGGCTGCCCCAGAGCAGAGCAGGACAATCCCTGCCCTGGCTGGCAGAGAAGCTGTAAATAGTGACTGAGGCCACTTCCCTGCTCTCCTCCCTCTCTCTGGCCTCTCCACCTCTCACACCCACCCTGGTCATCCAGAGGAGGCAGCAAGGCTGGGGAGGGTTTGGAGCACCAGCCTCATGAGGAACAGCTGAGGGAGCTGGGGCTGTTTATCCTGGAGAAAAGGAGACTCAGAGGTGACTTGATGACTCTTTACAACTCCCTGGAAGGTGCCTGTGCTCAGGTGAGGTTGGTCTCCTTCTCCAGGCAGCACCGACAGAATGAGAGAACACAAGCTGTGTGAAGGGAAAATTAGGTTGGATACTAGGAAAAAAAAATTCACAGGAAGAGTGATAATGGGAACTGGAATGGAGAGGTGGTGGTGGAGTCACCATGCCTGGATGTGATTAAAAAAGCCTGAATGTGGCACTGGGTGCCATGGGTTAGCTGAGGTGTTAGGGCAGGGTTGGACTCAGTGATCTTGAAGGTCTCTTCCAACCCAGTGATTCTGTGAAATCCATGAATTCCGTGCTCTGAGCACGGCAGGAGCTGTGACCTGGCTCTGCTCTGGGGTTCCTGGACCTTCCCCAAGAGCATCTGCAATCAACCCACCCTCCCTGAGCTCCTGGCAGCCCCCAGGCTGGGCTGAGGGTTCAGGGGGGTGTCCCAGTGACACCCAGCCATGGGAGGAAGGGCTTAGATCCACACTCCAGGTTGTGGCACTTGACATTCACCTGATCAAATATTTTCTGAAGCTGTAGGGTCTCCTCTCCATGTCCTGGGGGTCTCCTGGGGTCAGGCTCCCCCTCTGAGGGGCATTTCAGAGCATCTCACCCCATCATACCTCCACTGGTCAGCCTGAACCTCAGGGATGCTGCCAGACCAGGATGCTGGATCCATCCCAGACTGGTTTGTGCTGAAATACAGATGCAGGAGCTGATGGAGAATCTCCAGGACTGAATGTGCAACAGGACTTTCAAAGGACACCAGCTGAGAAGTTTTACAGTGAGCCACAACTTCACACACTCAGCTCTTCTGTCCTATAGCCCAGCCAGGATCTGGGGAGATTCTTTTTCAAATCCTCAGAGCAGCCCCAGACTGCATTTGACTGAAGTGTGAGAAACCACCTCAGTGCCAATGCTGAGCACACAGGCAGGGTCAGGGAGGAAGGGGCTGCACCAGATCACCCAGTTTGGGCTGCTGGGAATGCTCTGTGGTGGTTGCTGTGGTTAGAACCTGATTGTTGGCAGCCTCTGCCAAAAAAAAAAAAAAAAAAAAAAAAAAAGAGCACATAGGGTCTCTTAAAGCATTTTGGAGAGATTTAAAGAAAAACAGGAGCTCTGAATATCTTCAGGCCCTGAGATTTGCTCCTCCACCTGTGCTACTCCACCTGCCTGTGGGATAGTTTGGAGGAGCTTTAGTGGAAATCCAGGCTGCATAAATCTCACAGTGAAGCCTTGGGGCTGCTGCTCCAGCACAGTGCAGGTGCAGGATAAATCCTGGGGCAGGGCCTCTCAGGGATCTATTGCTTCAGTGGGATCCCCATTTTCTGGTTTATGATGTGCTCTTGCCTTTATTTTCTGTGGCATCCTGTTGAGTCAACACTTCCCAAGGCTCAGAGATGCCTGAGCAGCCAGAAAAGTGCCAAAAATTGGCTGAAGGTGAGTTGCAGGTAGGGAAATTTGGGGGAAGGTAGAGATGGAAAGCCATGGAGAAGAAGCCAGGAGAAAAGCAGCATTGCCCTTTCCCTGCTGGAAGCCAGCAGGAAATCCTGCTGCTTCCCACTCAGCCCATCCCAAGGGACAGACAAAAGCCCTAGGGACAGCTGAGAAATGCCCAAACAGATGGGTCAGGGTGATGGGGAGGCTGCTGTGGCAGATGGAACTCAGGGCTGGGAGTTAATCACTGTGAAAAGAATGGGTGGGAAGGGTGAGGGGCAGAGCTGGAAGGTGAATCAGCCTCCAGGGAAGATGAATGAGGTGAATTCCAGATGAATGCAGCTTCTCAAGGACATCAGCAGGGGGGCAGGAGGCTGGGTGGAGATGAAAGAGTTAAAGCAGTGCGCTGAGGTTTCTCCTCAGCAGCAGCCTGGGGCTTTGCCCTGGGTTGTGTTTGTCCCCTGGCAGTGGTTCAGTGCACACACATGCTGCCCTTCCCCCGGGGAAAATAACCCTTCCCATCTGCAGGGCCTCCTTAGCTCCAGGAACGGGTGATTTTCCACAGGTGTCAGAGGAGAACATCGAGATGTAAAGCAGAGAAACAGCTTGGCCCAAGGTGGAGAATAAATTGGGTTTGGGGCTGTGGCTGGACCCGCTGTTTTCTCATGGCAGGCTGGGATGTGTCTCTGCCTGTGAGCAGGGGCTGGTCCCCAGCATCAGGATCTCATCCTGACCATGTAGGTTTAATCCAATTTGAGATTACAGAGGTTTTGAAAGCCCTGTTTGGTGCCTGGGTGAGGCTGCAGAGGGGAATATTCCACCCTGGGTGCTCTTGACTGGTGATTAGCAGCACCCTGTAGCTGGAGGGGGGTTGGACCCTGCCATGCTCTGCCCTGGGCCAGCACTGTTGCTATTCTTGCTCAGCCCTGTCTGCTCTTTTTTGGGCTGTTTTTTGTCCTCAGCCAGTCAGGCACCCCATCTCCCAGACAGGAGAGATGAAAATGAGCTCTTGTCCTCTCTGGAGGAGAGGATCAGGGAGAGACATGGAGAAAAAGTGAGGGAAATTAGGCAGAAATAGCTTCAGGGGTCATTTAAAAATATCCCCACGACTGCCTTAAATATATATTTAGCAAGAATTCATAGTCCATGGCTGAAGGAGCTCCAGGCACCCAATGTACAGTGTGGTTTTTGATGAAGACCCACAGGATTTATCACAGCTTAGAGGGGAAGCAGGAGGAGTGGAGATGGGATGAGGGAGATCCCAGGGCAGGGGGAGGCTGCAGGGCTGTTCCTGTGCCTGTGAAATGCCCCCTCACCACATAAACCACGTGTTGAGCCCTTTGGGCCTCTAAAACCTTTTCCACCAGGATCTCCCATCAGGAGTGCTGCTGGTGGGGTAGGACTGTCACCCCTGGGGACCCTGTGGGTGCCTGTGGCAGGTTTGTGGGGACACCACCCTGCCCTTCATGGCTCTGCTTTGGGAGTCACCATGCCCAGTGCCTCTGCAGGCACAAGGACAGCCTGGCTTGGCTCCTTGTCCCTGAGGATGTGCTCAGCCCTTCTGGGAGTGACCTGCTGGACCACCCAGAGGGAAGGAAAAGCACAGAATTAAATCCATAATGAATTGTCATGAGTGGCAGGTGTGGTACTATGGGATGGAGCATGGAGCTCATTAACATGTGCTCATTAACATCTTCACAGAGCCCAGTCTGCCAGGTTTATGTCTCCTGTTTCAGACTAGGGGAGAATCCCTGAGGAACACGACCTGGAGCCACCATGGGGATGAAGCTTGACATTGCTCTTTGCATCAGCTGGGATTGAGATCCCAAAGCATCCCCAGCTCCCAGTCCTCTGGAAATGAGAAGATTCCCTTGTTCTTTGGAGCATCCTGGGATAAAACCCCCCGTGAAGAGCAACCCTCAGGTCTGTGCCACCAGCCAGCACCATAAATTATTTACAGCTCCTCCATAGGGTGGAGGATCCCCTTACACCTGGAGAAGGGTCTCCTTGAGCAGCACAGCCTTGCCCAGGGCTGTTGGCTTGGAAACACAAGATCTTGAGGGAATTTAACTCACACATTCCTTTCCCAGGTCCAGCACTGCTCCAATGGCAGAGTCAGGCAAGGTTTTGACTTTGGGCCCTGACTGAAGGTTGGTGGGTGTCTCCTTACAGACCCACGGGCCTTATTGATCGTCTGCTGCCCGAGTTCCCTCCCCATCCAGGCTGGAACTGCTCCCCTCGAGGTGACAAATGGAGCTGCCAGCCTCTGATTTATTTTAATTGCTATTTTTCCCTTCTCCTGGTGACATAAAGATGTGATGAATCCATGCTGAAGTACCCGAGATGGGATGTGCTGGGGGCTTGGTGAGGGCATCACCCACTCCTGAGTATGGAAAAACAGCTCCTGAAGTCCCCCAGTGTGGGGAAACTGAGGCACTGGTGCTGCTTAGGAGGAGGTGGAAAATTGTCTGAAGGTGAAGGGGATGAGAAACCAGTTTGGGGCTGCCTGTGCATTGCAGGGGATGGGGAGGACAGAAAAGTAGGAAAAATCCTGGAGTTTGTGGTGAGCATGTGTTCTGAGAGCTGAGGGATCCCAGGCACCTTCTCTGGGCTCTCACCTGTGCCCTGGGGTGAATTAGCTCAGCACACCACTTTTGGCACTTGGGAAGGTGTTGGAGAGGAAGGAAGATGTCAGGGAGATTTGGTCTGCTCTCCTCCAGGGCTGCAGGCAGGGCCCTGAAGGGACAGGGACAGGACAGGGACAGGACAGGGGAGGACGTGCTGCTTGGCATGGAGTGCTCCACTCCCCCCGCGGCTGCAGCCTGTCACAGGAAAGAGCTGCCAGACGTGACACACGCCACCTCCAAGAGGAAGGGAGCTGGGGACGATCCTTGGAGGTGTGGAAGAGAGGTGTGAGGTGCCTGCAGCTGGCTGGCACACGGAGCTGTCCCTGGGGCATCTCTGTCTCTGTGAGCGCCGGGTGCCCAGCGCCTCCCTTCACTGTTGGCTGCTCGTGCAAATGGTTGGGAAATGTCTTTAGCCGCAGGCTGTGTCCTTGTTCCTGCCCCTGGGACACGGGGGAGGGCGCAGGTCTCGGTGCTGGTCTCGCTGGCTCCTCTGAGCATCCTCTCCCTCCCGGAGCAAGGGTCACTCGTCCTGCAAACACGTCACACAGCGGTGACGTTATAGCTCAGGGCAGGGCTGGGGGGGTCTCCCCCATTTTCCCTCCCTCTCTATCCAAGGAGAATCCTTTGCCAAAGGCAGCCGAGAGCCCTGGCTGGGATGAGGTCTCTCTCTGGTGTTTGGGTCATTTTGGGCATTGTGGCTGTGTGATGTCCCCCCTCCAGAGCCGCCACCTGTTTGGTGTCTGAGCTCGTCCGTCATTCCCGGCCGTGTCACCGTGCGGGGACATGGAAATGGCTCCAGCGGAGGCTCCGGCGTTTAAAGGCGCCTCCCTGCCGGAGCACAGATGGGCAGAGTCCTTCTGGACCCCGCTGCTCCTCCCGGGCACGGGGAGGAACCGAGGCACGGCGTGGGAAGGAGGGAGCAGGACGGGAATCTGGGCTCCTCTGAGCACAGGTAGCGCTTGGAAGGCAAAGGCAGCAGCTTGCAGGGGGCAGATGGACCGGAGACAGAGCAGAGCCAAAGCACCTGGAGGCCCTGGATGTGTGTAGGGCTCTGCTTGGCTTCCTTGGGCTGTGTCCCTGCAGGAGGGATCAGGGCTGGGCACCCAAAATCAGGTGGCTCCATCCTGTCCAGACATCACCGTCCTGTGAGGGACCATTCCCAGCAAGTCCCTGGGAGGACAACGTGACCAAGAGCACAAGGGGACCCTGGGTGCCCAAAGCTCTGCAATTCTGGGCTCGTGTCCGTGCACCAGGTCTCCTCAGGACACAGGGCTTTGGAAAAGATGTGGCCCTGCAATGCAATCCCTGATCCTGCCTTAATTCTCCCTGTACTTTGGGGGTTTATTCTTCCCTCTCCATTAATCTCTGAATATTAGGTGGAAAGCGAACAATTACCGTGCTAATGGCTCCATAAATTCCTTCATTACTTATTAAACTCGAGCCCTCCCCACGCAGCGGAGGAAAAGAGACTAAATGGAGAAGAAAAGGGAGCGGAGGGGGGTGAGGAGCCAGAGTAGAGGGTCTCGGGCAGGGCTGCGGCGGCGGGGCCGGATCAGACCCGGTAATTCACGGGCTGTCGTTGCCCTCTGCCGGCAGCGGGACGGGCGGGGGCTCTGCCCTGATCTTTTTCCCTTCCCTTCCCTTCCCTTCCCTTCCCTTCCCTTCCCTTCCCTTCCCTTCCCTTCCCTTCCCTTCCCTTCCCTTCCCTTCCCTTCCCTTCCCTTCCCTTCCCTTCCCTTCCCTTCTCTCCCTTCCCTTCTCTCCCTTCCCTTCTCTCTCTTCCCTTCTCTCCCTTCCCTTCTCTCCCTGCCCTGCTTTTCTCTTCCCTGCCCTGCTCTTCCTTGCCCTGTTCTACTCTCATCTGCCCTGCTCTTCCCTGCCCTTCTCTCCCTGCCCTGCTCTTCCCTTCCCTGCCCTTCTCTCCCTGCCCTGCTCTTCTCTTCCCTTCCCTTCTCTCCCTGCTCTGCTCTCTGTGCCCTTCTCTCCCTGCTCTTCCCTGCCCTTCCCTCCTCTCCCTGCCCTGCTCTCCCTGCCCTTCTCTCCCTCCCCTCGGGCAGAGCCCCAGCATCCCCAGGTCTCACGAGGCTGGGGAGCCGCGGGGTGTCTGCGGCTGCTGGTGCCGAGGATGCTCCGCAGAAGTTGCTGCTCGGGGACCCAAAGCTGTCCCCCAAGCAGAGTTCATGGCAACACGAGCCTGGCTTTAGCGGCGGTTTAACCCAGCCCAGGGAAGGGTGAGGAATCCCGGAGCTGCCTCCATCCCTCGCCGCCGCCCAGCGCTCCGGGCGCAGCTTCAGGAGGAGAAATCGGCTCCCTCCCGTCTTTCCTCGAGGTGCCGGCTCGCTGCTCGCTGCCAAACCTCCCCGGCATCCCGCAGCGCGGATGTTCTCCAGTTTCCTTTCTGCTGCCCGGGGCGAGGTCCAGCCTCGCCGCTGCGGGGATCGCAGCCACCGCTGCAGGGCAAGCTTCGCTCGGCTGCGGCTCCGCTCCCGGGAGGGCTCTTGTGGCCTCGCCTAAGTGGAGCTAATGGATTTCCATGTCTCCAACAGCCAGCGGGGAAACGAGAACATCTCGGCAGCTCGTCTGAGTGCAGAACTGCAAACAGGCAAATGCCTCCCCGGCAGAGGTGCAAGCCTGCCTGCATCAGTGGGATTGGAGTGGGAGCTCTGGGATCCATCCCAGCAGCATCTCTTCCTCCACCAGACCCACCTGCTCCTCTGCCATCCACTCCAGCTGGGCTTGGAAAGGAAAACACATGGTTAAACCCCAAAATCATGTTTTGGTTTTGGGTTTGGGGTTTTTTTTACGAAACAGTCAATTTCTGTGGGTCTGCAACACCCAAGTGTCCTGTGGGATGAGCCCAGCTCTGCAGAGGGACCTGGATGCCCAAGTCCCAGGGACACCAGCTGTAATTAGATGTTTAGATCTAGGCCAGGGGCTCAAGGGCCATCTGGCACCTGAATTATTCATACACTTTTATCTAAGCACAGGCAGAGCACAGCACAGTGCTCCTTCTCCAGCCTGGGCCCAGGGGAAGATTCCTGCTTGTGCCAGATCATTTTTCATGGCCTGACAAACGTGATCCTCTCCAGACCTCCTTCCCAGTGCTGTGCTGCCTTTTCCCAGCACCAAACCTGCTCCAAAACACACCAGTGCTGCTGAACAGAGATCCACAGAGATCCACAGTGATCCACATCACCAGCAGCTGATGCAGAGGTGGAAAAATCCAGGAGCAGTCTCCCCTTGGAAGGAGCAGGTCAGGAGGAGTGAAATCTGATTAAATGTCTATCAGGAGGGCCTGTTCCTGTGGTGATGTGGCCCAGTGCTCCCCCCCAAGGTGTCTTTTACCCTGTGACTCATCTGCTGGGGAATTTTAATCCCTGTCTTTCTCTCCCAATCCCAGGCACCATTGGGAAGAGGAGAGGACCTTGGAGACAGAAGTCTCTATCACTTGTTGTTAAAGCGATGCATTTCTTCTCCAGCCGTGGAGCTGTGCCAGGTTTTACCAGATGTAACTAAAAAAATTCAGATGAAGCCAAAATATGGCAGATGATGTTTTTTTTCTGCACTTTTCTCTCACCTCATTGAGTGATTCCTCAGTTCCTCTGAGCAACCTGGGCTGTGGAAGGTGGGAGGAGGGAAAGGGGGTGGAAGGAGATGAGTTTTAATGTCTCCCCAACCCTAACCAGTTTGGGGTTCCATAATCCTACAGACACAATCAGAGATTCAGGAGAGGAGCTGGAGGGGAAGAATCTCTGCCTGGGATGTGGGGGCATCCAATCCAGACTGCAGTGATGCTTTCTTATTGTACACTGGGATATTCTGCTCCCTAAAACTGCTGGATCTCATTCTTCATCTCCAACCCAGCCTCCAAAACCCTTTCTAGCAGCTCTGCAAGGGAAGCATTGCTGTAAAATGGCACCATCTGGACAGAAGAACTTTTCCAGAGGGGAAACCATGCTGCCTGAGCTTTCCCTTTGTGTCTCTGTGGGAAGCAGCTGTACCCAGCTGGGAGCAATGGCTGGGACAATCCTGTGTGACATCCAGGGATCAGCCACAGCTCCTCCTGTGTCACTGCACCTGATCCCACCCAGCTGCATCTGCCTCCCTCAGCTCTCTGCTGATGATCCACACACACACTGAGCTCCCCCATCACCACAGCTCTGAAATACCTGCTGGTCCCAGGTTGTTCCACAGGAGAATCTCAATTCCAGAAGCTTGGTGTTTGTTTCAAACACAATTCCTGTCACTTTGAGGTTTGTATTTAAATATCATGGTGCATCCAGTTCTGCTGCCCTAACATTAGAAGGATGTGGAACTTTTTCACCTCATTGATTCCTCAGTTCCTCTGAGCAACCTGGAGGTTGTTGAGGGAACTGGAGCAGCTCCACTATGGAACCAGGCTGGGAGAGCTGGGAACACCCAGGTGGAGAAAAGAAGGCTCTGGAAAGAACTTAGAGCCCCTTCCAGGGACTAAAGGGGCTCCAGGAGAGCTGGAGAGGGATTTGGGACAAAGATCTGGTAGGACAGGATAAGAGGGAATGGCTTTCCCCTGCCAGAGGGCAGGTTAGATGGGATATTGGAGGGTGAAATTGGGGTTTGAGCGAATAAAACTGGGGTTTGAAGGGGTCAAATTGGGGTTTGGTGGGGCAAAACAGGTCTAGAAGATGAAATTAAGAGTTTGGAGGGTGAAATTGGGGGTTGAGAGGATAAAACTGGGGTTTGGTGGGGTGAAATTGGAATTTGGAAGTGAAAATGCAGTTTAGAGGGTTTTAAGGCATCAATTTGGGGTTTAATGAGGTGAAATAGGAATTTGGAAGTGAAATTGCAGTTTGGAGGGTGAAACTGGGGTTTGAAGGGGTCAAATTGGGTTTTGATGTGGCAAAACAGAGGTTTAGAAGGTGAAATTAAGAGTTTGGAGGGTGAAATTGGGGGTTGAGAGGATAAAACTGGGGTTTGACAGAGTGAAATTGGAATTTTGAAGTGAAAATGCAGTTTAGAGGGTTTTAGGGTATCAATTTGGGGTTTAATGAAGTGAAATTGGAATTTGGAAGTGAAATTGCAGTTTGGAGGGTGAAATTGGGGTTTGAGAGAATAAAACTGGGGTTTGATGGGGTCAAATTGGGGTTTGGAAGTGGAATTGCAGTTTGGAGGGTGAAATTGGGGTTTGAAGGGGTCAAATTGGGGTTTGGTGGGGCAAAACTGAGGTTTAGAAGGTAAAATTAAGAGTTTGGAGGTTGAAATTGGGGGTTGAGAGGATAAAACTGGGGTTGATGGGGTGAAATTGGAATTTGGAAGTGAAATTGCAGTTTGGAGGGTGAAACTGGGGTTTTATGGGGTCAAATTGGGGTTCGATGGGGTGAAATTAGGGTTTGTTGGCAAGAAATTAGTGTTCAGGTGGATGAAAATAGGGGGTTAGGATACAAAATCAGGATCTGGTGGGGTGAAATTCATGCTTGTGGGAAGAGGTTGGGATGTTGGAATTAGGGTTTGGGAGAATGAAATGAGGGTTTGGGGGTGAAATTATGTTATGGGGGGATGAAATTCAGATTTAGGGGGTGAAATCAGCAGTTGGAGTATGAAATTGGGGTCTGAGGGATGGAATGGGAGGGGGTGATATTAGGGTTTGGGGAAAAGATATTGGGGTTGAGGTGTAAAATTGGAGCTTAGAAAGTGAAATTAAAACTTGGGGGATGAATTTCAGGTTTGGGTGGAGAGATGAGGGTTTGGAGGGGCTGAGATGAGGGTTTGGAATGTGGAATTGGGGTTTGGGGAAAACAAAATACAGGGATTGGAGAGGGATCTTTATAAAATACAGGGATTGGAGAGGGATCCTTATAAAATACAGGGAATGGAGAGGAATCCTCACAAAATACAGGGATTGGAGAGGGATCCTTATAAAATACAGGGATTGGAGAGGGATCCGGACAAAACACAGGGAATGGAGAGGGATCCTTATAAAATACAGGGATTGGAGAGGGATCCTTATAAAATACAGGGATTGGAGAGGGATCCTTATAAAATACAGAGATTGGAGAGGGATCCTCATGAAATACAGGGATTGGAAAAGGATCCTCACTAAATACAGGGATTAGAGGAGTTCTGCTCCACGGGAACCGGGATTCCCGGACCCTGAGGCCGCCAAGGCTCCTTCAGCTCAGACCGAACCCAAACCTCGTCCCCATCTCGGGAAGCTCCGAGCTCCAGGTCCCCAAGGAAACTCGGGGCTGGTGAAAGCAGGAACGTATGAGCATAATCATGTGGTGTAAAGCTTTAGATTGGAAATATTTCAAGCGGTTTGGTGGCCCCGAACAAGGAGTGACAGGGCACCGAGAGTGCCCCTGCAGCTATGCAGGGCTCCGGACCCGGCTGAGGAGCGCGGGCCCGGCCCTGAGCGGTTCCCTGAAATCCCTGGGGAGGAAAGGCACAAGGAAACAGAGAGAGGGTGAAGCAGGCACTTCATGCAGCCGAGCTTCCCCCTCTCGCCCCGCGGTGGGTTCAGCCCAGCCCGCGGGTGCACTGCGGGCTGAGGGGAGGGACACGGAGGGGACACGGAGCTCCGCTCCGCAGCACAGCCAGCCGCGCTCTGAGACCTCAGGCGCCGCCGCACCGCGAGCTCTGCGGGGAACCGCCCCCCTCCCCGCAGCCACCAATCAAAATCAGAGGTATCGTGATTGATTTTTGTCCCAGCCAATCAGCGCTCTGCCTGGCTTCACCCAGTCAGACGCCTGGGGAGATTTTGGCGCCCAATGATAAACCAGGAGTGGAGTTGAGGAGCAGGGCGCGATCCTGCCTGAGCGGCGTAGGGAGCAGCCAATCAGAACAGAACCATGGGCTGACTGCTGACCAATGAGGAGAGGGGCGGGGACAGAGCAACTCGCGAGATTTTGAGAGGTACGATGGGAGCCCCGATCTAAGCGAGAGAGCCAATAGCAAAGGGCGGGGCGGGGCCGCAGAAAGATTATTGCAACTGGCAGGTAGCAGAGCCAATCAGAAAGCGGAGGTAACTTCGGTCCAGTGTCCAATGGGCAGCGAAAATCCTCCCATGGTTGAACTGCCACGATTGACAGGTGGGACCGTCCAATGAGATCGCCGCGCCCTTTCTAACTGCCCAATGAGCGAGCGGGGCCGGGAGGCGCGCGACGGCGGCAATTCCCGCCCCCCCCGCGGGAGCACGGGGCTGGCCGGTAGAGCGACAGCCGCGCAGACCAATGGGAATGCGCAGCGCCGAACGGTGGGCGGAGCTTCCCCGCGACGGTAGCCAATGGGTGAGGGCGCCGCCCTGGGCAGCCAATGGGCGCGGGGGGGGCGGCGCGCGCTGCCGGCGCGGCTCCCAAGATGGCGGCGGGTGCGTGAGCGGGCGGTCGGGGAGGCCCGGCGGGAGCGCGGCCGCCGCCGCCATGAAGGGCAAGGAGCGCTCGCCCGCCAAGGCCAAGCGCTCCCGGGGCGGCGAGGACTCGGCGTCCTCCTCCTCGCGCGGCAGCAAGAAGCCGAGCGGCTCGTCCGGCGGAGGCGGCGGCTCCAACGGCGGGAAAGCGGCGGCGGCGTCCGGCGAGAGCAACAGCGGGAGCGGCCGGCGCGGCGCCCACGCGGACAAGGGCGGCCGCGCCGGCAGCCGCGAGTACGAGTCCGGTTCGGCGGCGGCCGCGGGCGGCGGGAGCCGGCACGGCTACAGCGGTAAAACCGCGGAGGCGTCGCGGAGCAGCAGCAGCCGCGGCGGCGGCGAATCGCGGGCGGCCGCCGCCGCCGCCTCCTCTTCCTCCTCCTCGTCGGAGCCGGGCGGCGGCGAGTACAAGACGCTGAAGATCAGCGAGCTGGGCTCGGCGCTGAGCGACGAGGCGGTGGAGGACGGGCTTTTCCACGAGTTCAAGCGCTTCGGCGACGTGAGCGTCAAGATCAGCCGGCTGCCGCCCGGCGCGGGCGCCGCCGACGAGCGCGTGGCCTTCGTCAACTTCCGCCGGCCCGAGGACGCGCGCGCCGCCAAGCACGCCCGCGGCCGCCTCGTGCTCTACGACCGCCCGCTCAAGATCGAGGCCGTCTATGTCGGCGGGGGCAGCGGCCGCCGGCGCAGCAGCCGCTCCCCGGCGCTGCTGGACAAGGAGTCTCCCTACGGCACGGCGGCGGTCGGGGCGGTGGCGGCGGCCGTGCGGCACCCGCCGGCCGGGGCTGCGCAGCGGGCGCTGTCCCCGGCGGGCGGCGGCGGAGCTTTGGGATACCGGGATTACCGGCTGCAGCAGCTCGCCCTGGGCCGGCTCCCGCCGCCGCCGCCGCTGCCGAGGGAGCTGGAGAGGGAGCGGGACTACGGCAGCTTCTACGAGGCGCGGGTGCGGCCGGCCTACGGGCTGGAGCGCGTGGCCGGGGTGGCGGCGGCCGGGGGGTTCCGCGGAGGAGGAGGAGGAGGCGCCGGAGCGGCCGCCGAGGAGGAGATCAGCCCCGAGGATGACCAGAGAGCCAACCGCACGCTGTTCCTGGGCAACCTGGACATCACCGTGAGCGAGTCGGACTTGCGGCGAGCGTTCGACCGTTTCGGGGTCATCACCGAGGTGGACATCAAGAGGCCGGGGCGCGGGCAGACCAGCACCTACGGGTTTCTTAAGTTTGAGAATCTGGACATGGCGCACCGGGCCAAGTTGGCCATGTCAGGGAAGGTGCTGCTGCGCAACCCCATCAAGATCGGGTACGGGAAAGCCACCCCGACCACCCGGCTGTGGGTGGGTGGCCTGGGGCCCTGGGTGCCCCTGGCCGCCCTGGCCAGGGAGTTTGATCGGTTTGGCACCATCCGCACCATCGATTACCGCAAAGGGGATTCCTGGGCTTACATCCAGTACGAGAGCCTGGACGCGGCGCAGGCTGCCTGCACCCACATGCGGGGGTTCCCCCTGGGGGGGCCGGATCGCCGGCTCCGCGTAGACTTTGCCGACACGGAGCATCGGTACCAGCAGCCCTACCTGCAGCCCCTGCCCTTGCCGCCCCCGGCTCATTACGAGCTGGTGGCGGAGGCGGCTGCTTTTGGGGCTCACCGGGGAGCCCCCCCCGACCCTCTGCGGGGGGCCCGGGACAGGACGCCACCGTTGCTCTATAGAGACCGTGACAGAGACCTTTATTCCGAGACAGAGTGGGTGCCCCCGCCGCCCCCTGTGCGGGACCGGAGTAACCGGGCGGCTGCCTATGACCCACTGGAAAGCCTGGAGCGCCGCCGGGACGGGTGGTCCTTGGAGCGGGACCGCGGGGAGAGGGAGCTGGGCGGTAGCAGTAGGGATCAGCCTAGGAAACGGAGGCTGGCGGAGGATGGAGGCCGCCACTTGGACCGTTCCCCTGACAGCGAGCGCTCCTCTTCCTCCCGAAAGCGCCACTGCTTGGCCACGACCTCTCCCCCGGACCGCAGCCCCGAGCTCCTGGGGGGCCGGGAGCGTTACGGTAGTGACCCCGAGCGCTCATCCCGCTTGCTCCTCTTGGAGCGACCTTCCCCCATCCGGGAGTCCCGCCGGGGCAGCCTGGAGCGGGGGCAGAACGAAAAGCGCGACCGCAAGAATTCGGCGGAGCGGGAGCGCAAGCACCGCGCCGCCGCCGCCCTGGAGTGCAAAAGCCCGGCCAAAAAGGACGAGCGGGCGGCCGAGGGAGGCGGCGGAGGCTCCCGGCTCAAACCTCCTCCCCAGAAACAGCAGCAGGACGGAGCGGCGCAGGCCGGGGCGGCGCCCAAGCTGTGCCTGGCTTGGCAGGGGATGCTGCTGCTGAAGAACAGCAACTTCCCGTCCAACATGCACCTGCTCCAGGGGGACCTCGGAGTCGCCAGCAGCCTCCTCGTGGAGGGAGCCACGGGGGGCAAAGTGGCTCAGCTCAAGATCACCCAACGTCTCCGTCTGGACCAGCCCAAGCTGGACGAGGTGAACCGGCGCATCAAGGTGGCGGGGCCCAACGGGTACGCCATCCTCCTGGCCGTGCCCGGCGCCTCCACCGCCGCCGAGGCCGCCACCACCTCCACGCAGAGGCCGCTCAGGAATCTGGTGTCCTACCTAAAGCAAAAGCAGGCTGCAGGGGTGATCAGCCTCCCTGTGGGGGGGAACAAAGACAAGGAGAACAGCGGGGTGCTGCACGCCTTCCCGCCCTGCGATTTCTCCCAGCAGTTCCTGGACTCCACGGCCAAGGCGTTGGCCAAATCAGAGGACGACTATCTGGTCATGATCATTGTCCGTGGGGCGTCCTAAGGCCCTCGTGTTCTGTTCCCAACCCTGCCTACTCCTCCATGCAGCCCCTCCAGCGTGTGCCAGGTGCTATGGGATGCAGCCTTAGCCAGCCCTGTCGTTATTTTAAATAGATCTTTGTTTGTAGGTGACTTTCCCGGGCCGAATTTCTGTTATTACATTTTTCTATAAAGTGTAGAAGCCAGAGAGGTTGGTTAGGAGTAGCGTGAATAGGATATTTTGAGAATTCCCTATCAGTGGGGACAGCAGGAGGCTCAGCCTGCTTTGATTTACAGAAAATAGAAAAATAAGAAAAACTGGGGTGGGGCGGGGGGAGGGAGGGAAAGAAAAACTCCCATCTTCTTAATTTAGATTCATGTCCTTTTTTCATTTCATGTATTTTAAAGCAAGTCCCAAGAGCTCGTCCTCGAGAGAGCTCCAAACCGAACAGACCAGATTTAAAGCACTCAGTGGAAATGGAAAACCACACTTTAATAACAGACTGGTGTCAGCTCCTCTTTTGAGTTCCTTGAAATTCCCTGTCAGCCTCAGGCCCCTTTGGCCCTGGGATTCCCTCCCTGGGAGCCACAGTGGCTCAAGGTGGACATTTTTCAGGTGAGCAGCAGCTGCTCTCGGGTACACAGCAGAACACTGAATTCCTTTTTGGAAAGGGGTTCCTTTTTTTTTTCATCCAGCCCCCCAGGTGCATGCACTGAAACTGGGCTTTTGAACAGGTGTATTTCCCAGTGTATCCCACATCTGCACTTTGGGTTTGTGGCAGTGGTGAGGTTTGGTGAAGAGCTGAGGACTTTGTTGCAAACCAGGAATGTCTTGTGCTCACTCTGGTGTGCAGGAAACAAGGAGGTGCTTTAAGGAGAACTTGAGTTATATTGTGGGGTTTTGGTTTTACTACCTTTTTTTTTTGTTGTTTGTTTGTTTGTTTTGTTTTCCAAGAGTTGCAGGTTCAGTGGGGTCTGGTTCCACAGTGCAAACTGAGCAAGTAAGTGCTTCTCTCCAGAGATGCTTTTCATTCTGTGATAATTTAATTACATAAAAGTTCTCATTAACATTTTACCTCTTTGTTAATAGCAAGGAACTGCTGTCTGCTAGGGACTTTTCAGGTACAGTGTGCAGTGGGCATTACATGAGGTTTATCATGGGCACCTGGAGGAAAGTGGTTTCAGCATCTTGGAGAAATATTAAAAATACTCTGAGATGCTGAGGTTTGAGCTCTTATTTTTGTGATTCAAAGATGAAATAGTTTGCAGGTTGTTTTGTTTTTTTTTTTCCAGATAACATAGTTATTTTTTTTCTTATTTTTCCCCAATCATTGGGCACTTTTCTCCAGCTGTCTCAGCCACCTTTGGTAATCCAGGCATTTAGGAGGCAAGAAGGGATCTCAGTCCTTGATGGGATCTAATTCTATGATACTCTGGTTAACAACCAAAAGGATGTTGCAGCAGCTTCTAAACTGAAGTGTAAATCTCACTGTATCTCTTTACAGGCCCCAAAATTGTAATCTTGCACTTAAACCCAGAATGTAATCTTGCACTTAGCCATGTTTTCAGGGATTTGGGCAACAGAGAAGCAATGCTGCCTCACTTGGTCCATGCTCCAGTAGATTCCTTGGATAATTAATACAGGCACGAGTTGATTTCTGTTAAAACTTGCATGGCAAAATTCAAAGTTTGGAATAGGATGTGAATAGGAGATGAAGGAGGAAATGTCTTGAATGTATTTTGTGAGTGTAACTGAACTTGCTTGAGTTTCTGTCACAAAACCAGGAATTTTTGTTACTGAACCACTTGTCAGAGAGGGCTGTGGTTTAAGAGGGCCTTGATTCTTTTATCTGCCCAGAATGAGTGGACCCAGTATCCCAAACATCGTGGTGAACTGACAATTCCAATGTGGCAGCATCTGTTTAACACAGATTTTGTTTTTATAGCTACTTTTGTTGATAAATGAAAAGGTGAAAGCCTCATTGAATGCTCTTAAATTTGAGGGTAAAATCCAGGATTTCTGGGTTGCCCTTTGATGTGAATGTAAGAGATGGCAGAACTCAGCTGTTCAGCTTACTATTAACAACGAGAATTTTGGGGAATGACACCAGAAATGCAAATCACTGTGTTTAAGATACAGCATGTTTACCACTTACTGCAAAGAATGTTTGAATTGGAGCAGGTGCCTGTTGTGTGTCAGCAGGTGATCAATGCTGCAAGTGCTGCTTGCATTCAAAGGGACTTTTCTCATTTCATCTGGCAAGAGTTTTCTAGGAAAGAGACTTGAACAGCTGGGAATTTAAATCTGCCCAAAACTGGGGGAAAAAAAAAGCACTAAAGTTTGTGTTGGTCATTTAAAGTCATTGAGAGCAGCATTTGTTTCACTGATGTGCAGCAGGCACCTGCTTAAAAACCCATAAAACTTGGGGTCAGCATGGCTTGTCAAAGCCAGCTTGGTTTGGGAAGCTTTTTGGGAAGAGCATGCTAGGTGCACTTCCATTTTTCCTTGGAAAATCACAGTGGTTCCACCTGCCACTGGCTGTTAAACTGTGCTGTGCTGGAGGGCAAGAAGGACCAGGCAAGGCTGTGCTTGACTCCAGGTTTTCTGGTTCTTTATTTCATGGAGCATCTGCATCTTTGAATCTGGTTTACTTGTGGTTGCTGCTCTGTTTTGTAAGCAAGGATTTGAACCACCCTTCGAGCGTTCTTGTGGCAAAACTTGGGCAGGTTTTTTTTGCCAGCACTGAGTTCCTGTGCTGCCATCCCTGGGCAGGCTGTGCTCTCCTCCTTGGTGTGAGGTGTTCCCATTGGAGTGACTCCACTGAAGCTGGCTTGGCCAGGGCTGAAGGTTTGGAAGCCCGTGGGTGGTAGCACTGTGTGAAGAGCAGAGCAGATGTAGCAGTGTTTGGCTCTCTCCTTGTCTCTGGCATTATGTTGCTCTGGTGAGAGCTCAGTATTCCCTCCCGACCTTGTGTGCAGCTGATGTTCTTCTATTTCATTAGTGTGTTGAATTAGCCTGGAAAAAGGATGTCCTTTTCCTGAATCATTTCATCTTTATGCTTTGGGGGAAAGAACCTCAAACGACTCGTAGTTTTGTTGGGAGATTTTAGTTTGTTGTTTTATTTTTTTCGATTGGAAACTTTGTGCAACTTTCTTGGCCTCTGGCCAGTGGCTTTGTTTGCTCCTGCCACGGGAGCACTGAGGTTATCCTCAATCCAGAGGCTTTAGGGGCACAAATATCAACACATCCTTGTCAGCATCACAGAGAGAAAAGGGCATTGTTGCCAGGCAGACAAACCTTGCCCTCTCTCTTTTGTTTCCTACAAGGATGTTAAAGATAAAATATTTTGCTGACAGCTTTTTTTTGGTCTCTATGGAGAGCCAAGTTTTATGAAGAAGGAGTTTTAATTTCTTGCGTGGGTTTGGGAAGCCTCTGGTTGATGGTAACTGAGGTGAAAGGCCTGAGGTATTAATTGGGAGGAGGAGTGAATCAAAATTGTGAATACAAGTTCAAAAACTCTGAGGACTCAGGGAAAAAATGGCTTGGAAAATGGTAATTCCTGGCTCTAAGCAAAGCAATGTTGAGAGCAGTGCTCCTGGGGAGTGCTGTCTACCCAGAGGGGAAGAAGATGTCCATGTGGAAATGGAGCTTTTGGGGTTCTTTCCCCTTTGTCCCCCTGTTTATTTCTTTATGGCACCGAAGGACAGATATTCCAATGATTGCTAGACTGAACAATGAGGTGATTTTTGTATCAGGCTTAAAGCAGACGGGGTGGTGCAGAGGATGGTTCATTGAATATTCATCTCCCTGCAGTTCCAATTGTGTGAAAACGATGGCTAGGAGATATGACTTGAACAGTAACAATTTTAAATTATACTGGGCGTGTCTTTGATTTGACCTTTTAATATTGGCATTATCTGCTGCTAGAGCTGCACAGCAAAACCAGAGCACAAGAGCTGTGTGACACTACATTTCATGGTTTTGTTGATAAGTTGCCTTCAGGAAATACCCAGTGAGGAAAGTCAACCAAATTAACAGGAATTAGGTTGGCTTTTCTCCTGGTGAATGATTTTGATGTGCCCCATCAAGTGTTGAGTAATCATCAGTACTGTAAGCCTAGTTGAATCCTGGTCCAAAAAAGAAGCCCTGCACTACTTGTTTTTGCATCTATCCCTAGAAGGCGACTTCATTCCGAGGTTTCATGCCTGTGGGTGGTATTGGTGCTTTTTGAAGTCCAAGTAGAATATTCAGAAAGGCCTTGTAGCTCTTTATGTTCATCTGTATAATGTAGGGAGGGGGAAAAAAACCCGAATCTGGTGTACACATTTGTATTGAAATAACGTTTTTTTTCCTCCTGCAAGCAAATCTGGTGGACTGCAGAAGACAACCACATGGGATACCAAGCTCTAATGGACCTTTGGGAAGAGAAGCTGTGGCTTATGTGGAATTTACATGGGCCTCCTGGTGGAAGAAAGCTTATCTGTTTAGTATTTGTGCATTTTACTAAAATGGCAGCTTTAAAAAAAAAAAAAAAAAAAAAAAAGTTGTGTATCTGCTATTGTGATGCCAATGCCCGTGTTTTAAGTGGAAAAAAAAAAAATGACCTCTTTGCTTTGTGCTGTGTACACAAGATTGCTGGAAAAGTAAAGGAATACCCTTTTTATGGCTCACACAGCTTAAAAGTAGCTGTCACTCAAACATGCGCTCACAGTTGAGCTGATTTTGTTTCATTCTAAATAAATTGTTTCTTTTGAGGAAAATGGTTTTTCTGCCTGGAAGTGAATTGACGACAAACGTTTTGACCCCCCCCTGTGCTGGCAGCGGAGGGGGGTTCCTGCTGCTGCTGCCCAATTGAGCTGATAGTTGTGGGTCTTGAGCAAGAAGCAGGGAGAGAGCACCGACACTTTGATCGACCTGTGGTACCAGGCAGAAGAATTTGTGTCTGATGGCCTTGCTGTGGCCCCCCCTGCTTGCAGTGAAAAAAGGGGGCACTTGCTGCGTTTCTCCTCAGCAGGACGGGGCAGCGGTGCTGCAAGAAGCAGGGAAGCACCACCCCGAGTCTGGTTGGAAGAGCTGGAGTTAACTGAATTTTAAGTTTCTGATTTGTTTTGTTCACCCAACATGTTTGCCTTTAGTTTTGATTCTTGGTTTTTTTTTTTGTGTTTTTTGGGTTTTTTTTTATTTTGAAGAAAAAAAAAAAAAAAGGTTCGAAATTGCTTTGAATCTTGCACGTATTTTGCACCAAAAATTGCCAAAAGAAAAAGAGAAATGAGTCCTTAAAAGTGTTTAAAATGCTGTTAATAAAACCTTTCCTGCCGTACGCGAGGCGCTCCTCCATCTCCAGGGGCTTTTCAGCAGTTGTGGGTTTAGTGCTGAATGGATGAAGAGTTCCTGAGAGCTGGAGGCTGTAATTTAAACCTTGCCTTGGTGTCTCAGTGCCTTATTTTGACCGGTTTTGAAGCCCGTGGTTCCTCACGCCTCGGATGTGCATGTGCCCTGCTCGCGCCCCGCTCCCGCTGTAGTGCAGATGGGGAGAGGAGAAGCCTGGAATCCTTGTGTGCTGTAGTTCTCCTGTCCCAGGGGCTCCTGAGCTTTGGAAGGCTGTTCCAAAGGAGCACAACTCCGTGTTTGCTGCAGGAGACTGAGCCAGGAGCGTCGAGAGGAAGGCGCCGCCGCTGCATCGTCGGCTTCGGGAGCTGCCGTGTTGTGCTGGTGGTAGAATTCTCCATGAAGACACACCTTGAAGGGCAGCTTGCCCTGTTTGTTTCTGACATACTTTAACCTCCATGGATACCCCCCTGCAGCCGGGCAGGATCTTTGCTAGGCTGCAGATGCCTCTCAGCCGACGGATGCTGTGGTTGTGCTCTGCAAGGTGTCTGTTCCCCGGGCAAAGCGCTGTGTAAATCCCTGAAGCAGGTAAGGGGCTGCAAGAGGTTGGACTGAGTTGTGATGTAAAAGAAGATTGTTGTTCGCCTTTTGTTGTCTTGATTCTCCAGTTTATTAATGCTTGCTAATTGTGTTCTCTTCATCACCGTGCTCAGGAGTGAAGGAGCCGACTCTTGGATGTGCTTCCCTGTTTTTTGGGGGGTCCCGTTAACAAACAGGGCAGTGCACTTAAAGCTGTGGGTTCTCAGTTTGGCAAGCTGGAGCTGTTATTTTGACTTCATGAACTGCTTGAATTAACACTGCTTTAACCCAGAGTAGTGTTTATAATTTATATGTGTTGATAAGGAAAGCCCAGCCAATGATTTGGCAAAGTGTCTGTGTTTGTGGGATGCTGGTGTAATAATTTAAATGAAGTTTTTTGTTGTCAACAGGAGTAATTGTAGCTATTGCTGGTTATGAGGGAAAGGAATTGGAGAGGGGAGACTCAGGAGATGCCTCTTCTTGTAGAAGTTAGTGTTTGTAGTTCAGATTCCTGTTTTTTGCAGTGTGTTTCTTGTGCTGTTGAGATACAACCGCTGAATCTCCTTGGAAGTGTTGTACAATAGGTCTGGGGCTGGTAGCAGTGATGGGAGATGTGTCCAGCCCCTTTGCCTGGGCTGGGGGGTTGATGCTGACAGGAGAGGGGTGACCTGTTAGTGAACCCCAAGGAAGGGGATCCTTTTGGCTAGCTGGTCCCCTGCTCTGGCATCCAGCTGCTTGTATCAGGCTTGGGCACTACCCCACTTTTTGGGTGTGCTTCAGAGTGTCAGTAGCTGTTCCACAAGAGTTCTGCCTCTGTGAGTCAGATTTCAGTGTCTGTTTCACTGGGAGATGGTTCCCTGTCTCCTTTACATCATGCATTTATTGCAGAGACTCTGAGGTATTATGGGATGTGCTGTGGGATGGTTCTCCTACGGTCGCTTTGCACTCGTGAGTTGTTTTTCGGGTGCTGGGTCTGCCCCTCTGCCTTCTGAAGGGCTTACAGGGATGCTCCAGTGGCCAGGTAGAGCCAGGCTGTTGCTAAAATCAGTCTCTTGGAAGGGTTAAGTGCTCTATATGCATCATATTAATTTGGCTAATGAGACTTCTGGGGAAAGTGGATTTATAACGAGAACCATTTAATTAACTGCACTGCAGCAGAGAGCGGTGCGAGGATTAGATGGGAGCCGGTTATTTGAATTCACACATTTTTTTAGAACTGTGCTTTTACCAGCTGCAGCTGAATTAATAAGTTTAAAACATCAGATGGCCCAGATTCTGCTCTTGGCCAATAACAAGCTGGTGCTGGCATCATGCTGCTGGTTTACTATGAAATGGAAAATGCTCTTGGAGGTTGTGCTCCCATCTCGTGTCCCAAGGTCTGGGGCAAAGAGCAGAAAGGGTTTGGTCAAACAGAGCCCTGGGAAGGCTCTTGTGCTGCTGGCTTTGTGATTCCCCTTGTGTCTCCTGTGGTTCTTGGCTCAGAGCCTGTGCCTGAGTGTAATTAGAGCTGCCTTGAGAGCTGGGTGAGGTGAGCTCCTAGGGCAGGGAAAGCTCAGGGGGAGCAGCTCAGCTGCAGGTGCTGGGATGGCTTTGACAGAGCCTCCTGCTGCTGATCCTGTTTGGCCACGTGCTGCTGGAGGTGCCTGGAGTAGGAGCAGAGAACCTGGACAGTGGCACAAAGGTTGCCTGGTTTTCCCCCCTTTGTATCCCACTGCAGGGATGTGTTAATGAAATGTTGGGGTGTGGATGCTGCTATTGCTCTGCACTGATGAGCTGCCACCTCCCAGCCCAGCTCCTGTGCCCAGGCTGGGTTTGAGCTGGTGTGTGCTGTCCCAGGATGGGATGTGCTCACCCCCACGGGTGGATGAGCTGTAGATTCATTGTGGGTCACAGCTGTTTCATCTCCTTGTCTGCCTGCCTTCACCTTCATTCCTAGTTCTGCAATTGAAGATCAAGCTGGAGATTTT
Organism: Erithacus rubecula; assembly: GCF_903797595.1. Classification (NCBI taxonomy): domain Eukaryota; kingdom Metazoa; phylum Chordata; class Aves; order Passeriformes; family Muscicapidae; genus Erithacus; species Erithacus rubecula. The sequence continues at coordinate 1,920,834 of NC_136678.1, forward strand.
AGCTCTCTTCAGTATTTCCTGTCCCCAGATCAGTGCTGGGTCAGGCCAAGGTTTAGCAATGCACAGCACTTGACCCAGCCCTGGGCTGGCAGCTTGCCCTGGCTGTTTCTGCCCTTTGTGCAGCCAAGCACTTGGATCCTCCAGCCAGGCTCTCCTGTCAGATGTGTGCTGCTTTTCCAGGCTGTACAATTGCACATTTTACATGTGGCTGAGGACACAAATGTGTGTGAGGCCACACGAGGGGTGCAGAAGGGTTTGAGTGAAGGGAAGCCAGTGAGATCTCCCAGGGTTGTTGTTAAGCCCATGGAGGAGAGATGTCCTTTGGGCCATGGGGGTGTTTGCAGCCCCCATGCCAAGGGTTTGCTTTGGTTGTTGGCAGCCTGGGCTGCTCCAGCTGTGACCTGGGCAGAGGTTCAGGGCAGGCTGAGGTGCTGAGCTGCTGCCCTGGAGGTTTTGTGGGGAGCACGTGGTGAGAAAAGGGGATGTTGGTGTTTCTCATGCTGCTCCTCTTGGCTGGGGGAAGACAAGAATTTGTACAGAACACAGGAGGGGCTCCTCAGGAACTGGAGTGACAGGACAGAGGGGAGGGGATTCAACTGAAAAAGGAGAAATTCGGGTTTGATATTGGAAGAAATCCTTGTGGGGATGGGCAGGCCCTGGCACAGGTGCCCCTGGATCCCTGGAATGTCCCAGGCCAGGCTGGATGGGGCTGGAGCAGCTGGGACAGGGGAAGGTGTCCCTGCCCATGGCAGGGAGGGGAACAAGATGAGCTTAAAGGTTCCTTCCAACCCAAACCATTCCAGGGTGACTCTAAGAGCTTTTCTTTCAGCTCTGCCAGCCCAGGTTGCCCCTCTGGCACCAAGGCACAGCATGTTCTGAGCTCCCTGACAGTGCCTTTGCTGTTCCTCTGGCACTCAGAGACCCCAGACCCATCCCTTGTGCCAGCCAGGGGGGCTGGGACTCCTTCCAGCTTCTCCAAAGGCTGGAGGGGCTGGAGCTCTTTGTTGGTGTTCTCTACATCCCTGGGATGTTGTAAAGACACCCTTTGCCTCTTTCTTCCACAGCCCTGGCTCTGTCTTGCCCACGTGAGGGATATCTGGAGGGGAAAGTTTTGCAAAGCTTGGTGATGGCTTCAGAGGCAAAGTCTGCTTTGGAAAAGAGACTTTGACCCGTGAATTACTTCTGGAATTGTCCTTGGCCATGAGCAAGAGCTCCCAACCCCTTTGTGCTTTCTGCAGGCTGGAAAGTTTTCCCATGAGGATCTCAGCTAAAACTAAAATTTCTGGGTTTTTAAACATCTGCCTTAATTTTTGTTCATTAGAGTCGCTGATAAATTCACATGGACTTCAGTGAAAACCATTATGGCATCTTTAAAGATTTTTATTCTTATTTTCCAAACAACTCCCACCTCCTATGAAGGCCTTCACCTCCTTGGAAGTGAAACTTTTAAATTCAGGCTCTGCTGAATTACAGCCTAATAACATTCTGCATCATCAACACAGCTGCAGGACTTGTTCCAGGCTGGGGGGGGGAAGGCAGCACCAAAAAAAAAAAAAAAATGTTCCTGTTATCAGTGTGTGAGGGCAAGTAAACAGCCCAGACCACAGGGTGAGGGAAGAACAGCCACATTTCCTGTAGCTGGAAGGTCCTGTTGTCCTGTTGTCATATCCTTACCCAGCCATTGAAAATTGCTTTTGGCTTTCTTCATGTGGTTTAAGGTAAACACAGGAACCTCAGCAGTGTTGGTAGCTGCAGCACTTTGTCTGGGGTGTGTTTGGTGCTGGCACAGCTGTGCAAAAGCCTCTTGTTCCCCTTTCAAATGGGAATTATGGAGATTTTTCCCCTCTGTGGTTAATGAGTGTGCAGGCCAGCAGCTCTGCAGTGGGTTTGGGTTCAAACAACCCCTAAATTGGGGTTAAATCCAGAGTTTTTGCCCCTCAGCCTGGTCTCAGCCCCTGAGGAGGTGTGGGATTCCCAGCCAGCTAAACCCAGAGCTCAGGCACGTTGGAGAAACCAATAAATACAATAAATAATCCCAGCCCAGCCCTTGGAGGGGATCTCATTGAGATAAAGATTGTTCCTTATTATGTGATAAGCACCAGGATCAACTTCCTCTGTGTCCTGGGTTTATCTGCTGTTGGCAGCTGAGGAGTGCTGGGAAAGTCACAACCTTGGTTTTTAGTAGATGATGTTTTTAATCAAGGGCAGAGCCTGAGCATTGAGGGGGTTATTTTGTGCAATGCCCAAATCCATGTTCTAGGAGCTCAGTGCTGCCTTTTAATGACCCAGAATACAGAACCAGGAAGGGAAAGCTGCAGCTGGTAGCCAGGGGTGTACAATGACTGCATAAATTAATAATATAAGATAATTCCAGTGGGAGTGGGGGGTGCAATGTGCTTCCTGGTAAATCTCAGATTGCACTGACTCTGTGGTTTGATAGACCCCAGCTGAGGCTTGGCAGCTTTTTATCCTGGCATGTGGAACATCACTTAAAGCAGGTCTGAGACCCAGCAGGTGCCCACCCCATAAATCAATCCTGTCTGGCAGGCTTTGGGAGCAGGTCCTGGAGGCTCCTCCTTCAGGATTACACCTGGGAGTAAATCAGTGGCTAACATGGAAAAGTGTTTCCTTCCCAGGAAGGGTGGCAGCCCAGCACAAACCCAGCAGGGATCCTCACCTGCCATGTCTTGGAGAAACCACTTCCATGTCTTCTCCTTGATTTCTTAATCCTGTGGTGCTAAAATTAATCAGGGTTCAGGGTATCAATCCTCTGTCTGTTGGTGCTCAGAAAACTGATTATCTAAATGAAGTTGTTAATTTATTTTTTTTTTCCAAAGGGATTCAGGTGTTGGGGTACAGTGAAAATTGGAGGCTGTGTTCTGGGTTCTTTTGGTCACTCCAGCTCTGGTTCCCTGCAGGTCACTGGATCTTTAGAGAATTCTTTAGTGTTTGGTTTCTCTTCACCATGAATTCTAGAAGGTTTTTAAACCAGTGAGTCCTGGTTAAAATGCTTCCAAATGCAGTTTCCAGCTGGCCATGGAATATTATCCCACGTGCAGAGGATGAGCTTGGGCAGGAGAATGTTCCCCCAGGTGACTGTGCTGACACTGGCACTGGTTTTCCAAGGGTTTGATTTATTTTGAGTGCAATTTTCTTCTTGGAAAGACCCAGGAGGCTGCTGGTGGTTTCTTTGCAATGCAAAGTGTGGAGATGCTGCCTGTGAGGGTTGGGAGGCAGGAGGGATCTGGTTCTCCACTGATTTCCCAGGACCAGGAGGGATGGATGGGAGGGCACCAGCCTTCAACAAAACATTTTTCATGCTGAGGATCATTTTTAACCATTGCTGCTGATTTTCTATACAGCAGATGAGTAAGGGAAGAATTTCCTTTGAGTGAGGGAAGAATTTCCTTTGAGTGAGGGAAGAATTTCCTTTGAGTGAGGGAAGAATTTCCTTTGAGTGAGGGAAGAATTTCCTTTGAGTAAGGGAAGAATTTCCTTTGAGTGAGGGAAGAATTTTCAGGAGTAATTTCTGCATGGGAAGGGTGGTCAGGCTTGGCAGGGGCTGCCCAGGGAGGTTTGGAGCCCCATCCCTGGAGTGTTCAGGACATGGCACTCAGTGCTCTGGGCTGGGGACAGGGGGGGATCAGGAACATCTTGGACTCAATAATCCAGGAGGGTTTTTCTACCTGAAAGATTTTGTGAAGGGAGGAAGGACAAAAGGGATTTTCTAGTCCACCTCAAATTGCAGCTTTTAGCCTCATTTGTGTCCCAGCAATCCCTGCCTTGCATTTTTGCACTTTTCCTGTTCTGCACTGTGCAAAACCAACTTTGGGAAGGGATTTGCAAGGTGACTTCAGTGGGCTGGGAAAATTTTCCTGGGGGCAGATGTTCCCATCCTGCTCACTGCTGGTTTCTCTCATGTCTTGTATCCTGCAGTAAATAAATGTATTTGGTTTTCTGAGCTGCCAGGGGAACTAAACCCTCTGTTCTGTGCTTGCCTTCCCAGCAGAGAAATGTTTGACCATCAGAAGTTATAGTGGGAAGACAAAGGTTTGAAGATTTCAACCCCTCCCAACCCACTGGCAGGATGGAGAGGCTCCTGGGAGGAATTCCTCACTGTGGACATTGGTTTCCTCAACAATTTTGGATAGGCAAGAGGTAATTGTGGCTGGAGAAAGGTGCTTTACCTGTGCAGGGTTATTTTGGGGGCAGGTGGTCCCACTCTTAAAATCCAAAAGCAGAGCTGCTCTTAGGGAGATACAAAATCACTGAGGGTTTAAAGCTTTAAATCTTTAGGACTGGAAAAGCTGAAGCCAAGGCTCCCATATAATTTCTGTTAGAGCAGCAAACCAAAGCTGCTGGCAATGTTTGATTTGGTGAGAATAAGGCATTTTATTGTTTCAAGAGGTGAAAACTCAATTTTTTAAATGAAAGTTTCCTCCCTGCTGCAGAAGGGTTTGGCTGAGTATGGTACCTGTTCATCCCCCTTCAACTCCCAGTGCCTTAAACACTTTAGAAATAATAATAATCTTATCCAGAAATAATGATTTTATCCAGAAATGCTGGTGGCTTGGAGCATGCCCCCCTCAGGACCCTGTCCTGGTGCAGATATTCATTAACTGCCCCATCCAGGTGCTGGATGCTGAGGCTGGAAGGGGATGATGTTACAGTGTGAAAGGACCATTCCTGCTGCCTGCAGATTCCTGGGAGAAGCTGTGAAACAGCATAAGAAAAATGAATGTTTTGTAGCAGTGATATTCCCCATTCCCTGTCATTTTTCCCTCATTTAAGCACAGTTTCTTTGGCACTGTATAATTCTGTAATTGCTGGATTTGGCCCATATCTATGGAGGAATCTTTTTACCTGTAACAGTGTTGGAGCTCCTTGAAACTGTTATTCTGTAGCTTTTTATTAAATATAGACCCCTCATTTTGGGCTTGAAATAATCCATTTCAGTTTAAAGGAGTGTTTCTAAAGGGGAAACAACTCTCTTGCTGCCTTAATATTAAAAAAAAAGGGATAAGGAATAAAAGGGATGAGAAAAAAATTAGGATAACCAAATCTCCTTAATAATTAGGAAAGGTAAAAAGAAGGATAATGCCATTGGCTGGAATGAATATTCCAGGTTGACATAATAATTTCAAATACCTGGTGATAATAAAAACAGTGCACCTTCACTACTGGGAAGAAAGTCAAAGCTGCTGTGTTGTGTCTTCCCCATCCAAATTAAACCTGTGGGGTGCTGGTTGAGTGCAGGTTTAGCTCTGGGGCTGCCTTTGGGTGTTCTGGGATCCCTGGGAATCTCTGGGATCCCTGGGGTGAAGGGCAGAGGAGGCCAAGGAGGGGGGTGGGGGTTGATCTCTGACTTTGCTGCATTGTGGATAATTAAATTAAATTAAATTAAATTTAAAAAAATTTAATTAAAACTGTTTTTGCCTGCAGGTGCTCTGTGCTGTGGATGAAGTGTTCCTGGGAGGGGGAATGGCCCCACTTCAGCATCCTCCCCACAGGAGCAGCTGATCCTTGTGGAAGCAGATCCTGATGTCCCTGTCCCTGCCCTGCAGCCCTCCCTGGGCTGTTTGTGCCTGAGCAGAAGGAGCTGGAACATCTGGCTGTGCTCTGGCACCTGGAGCTGCTCATCCCACCAGGTGAGTGAGTCAGCTCTGCTCTGGGGAGGACAGAGCTGAGGATTAAATCTGAGAGGCAGAAAAGCCCAGCTCAGTCAGGCCCATCCACACCCTGGGCTGCATTTTCCCCATCAAGTAACACTTCACACTCTGCATTTCTCAGATGGCTTTAATCAGGAGAAATATCCAGCAATACAGGCTGAATCTGAAAAAAAAATCCAATTTTCAGTGTTGCTGCTGTTGATGCTTCCCAGTACATGGATGCAAACAAAGCCCAGCCTTTCAAACTTCAGCCAGACCTGGGGCTCTTGTTCAAATTGGCTTTTTTTAGCTTCCATTTTTGGGCTGAAGGCTCAAAGAAGAAGGAAATAGGTGAGATGAGAGCACAGGCTCCAGCAAAGAGGAAGGAGCAGACATAGGTCTGGGTGTAGTCATAGAGCCACCCTGCAGGAGAGAAGGTTGTTATTAAAGCTGTGGGATTTTTCTCAGTGAAAAGAAAAAAATAATAAAACATTTAGGGAGGTGGGTGGGAGGCAAAGGAGGTGTGTTCTCATCAAGAATTGCTCAGATATTTTCCTTAAATTATTTTAACTCTTCCTGGGCAGCATTTCCTGTAAGGAAATGACATGTAGGTTGTTTTTCCCAGAGCCAGTTTGGATCCTGGTAGTGCACGTGGTATTTGATTTAATTTAATCCCTGAATTTTTTTTTTTTTTTCTGTTTAAATAAGTGGCTGATGGAAGATCCCCTTGGATTGATGGAGCTGGGATTTGCAACATCTGGGCTGCAAACCCCCTGTTCTCCAGCCTTGTCTTCTTGTGAGCAGCTCTCTGACAGGAGCTGGAAGTGAACTTGATAAAAATAATTCTGGGAGGACTTAAAAGGAAAAAACTGAATTCCATGGAGCCTCAGGAATGTCTGGAGGATTCAGGTCAACTTTTAAAGTGTTGGGTTTGGTCCTGGCAGGTCGTGGGTCTGGGCAGTTTTTTGGAAGGGGGTGGAGATGCTGCTGCACAGAAACCCCAATCCAGCCCCAGATGGTGTGGGAGGGGTGGTGTGGGGCAGCAGCTGAGCCACATCTCCTGTTGGCATGAGACAGAATTCCTCTGGAGACATCCATGGAATCCAGACATCCATGGGCTTCCATGATTTACACCAAATCTGGGATTCTGAAACCCAGGAGGGGACGTGGGACAATCCTGGGCTCAGACACTGCAAAGAGAGAGAAATTCAGGGATCTGTGCTGCAGGGAGGCCCTGCCTGTTCCCTGCTGGAGCTTCCACAGCTGCAGGGAGGTTTGTGGAGCAGAGGAAAAGCAGAGTTTGCCCAGTTTCAGTTTCTGTTGGCTCAGGGGTGTCCCTGTGTTTGTTCCTCAGGGTGTTGTGCAGAGGAGCTGCAGCTGGACAGGAGCATCCATCCCATAGTGCTGCCCTGGGGGACTCTGCCATGACCCTGAGGTTCTTGTGCAATGCTTCATTCCCAGGGGTGGGATCTGCTTTTGCTGCCTGGAAGTCTCTCAAAATCTCAAAGGTATTTGGAGAGGAGAAGGGATGCTGACGTAGTTATTTGTGAGAGGAACAGGACAGAGTGCTCCAGCTGAGCTCTGATTTATTGCTGTTATTCTTAAAATATCCTTCTGGATATTGGTTAATTTTTTAATTTATTTTTTTAAATTTTCCTGAGGTTTTTTTTGGTGCTGAATGGGATTTAGGTGCAGTTTTGCCTCATTGGCAGCACAGCCATCAACTTCCATCACACCCCAACCCTTTAAGCAGCTCTGTGCCCCCAATTTTTTTTCCAAAACAATAATCACAGAAAGCTGAACTAGGAGCTTGAGATGTCCAAACCTCAGCAAATCAGTTTTGTAAGGAATGCTGGTAAATCCCAGGCACCAATGTAATCCAAACTAAACATTCCCAGCACTGCTGCTGCTACCAGCTGGGTCAGGCTGTCTGCTGATCTTTAATCTAAAGTTTTATTTATTCCTGATGCTCTGAGGAGCAAAATTCAGTGGGAAGGTGAAGGTAAAATTAAGAAAACATCTGAATATGTGTGCCAGCAGAACTTTTGGGTGACCCAATCCTCTTCCCTTTCACCACCCAAATTTCTTGGGGGTGGAGTTCATGCTCTGGGGGCTGAAATCTCGTAGAATTTGCATTACTTGCTTTGGTTCAGCTCTTTTTGCACGTTGAGTCAGTGATTTTTACTGCTTGTGGAAATAAACTGTGCCCTTCTCTCTTCTGCTGGTTGCCAAAATAATGTTTGTTCTGGTTTGGGTTGAGTATTTTTTCAGTGTGGCAGCATCCAGAGGTGCCAGTGGATGGGAGCTGTGAAGGAGACTCCAAATTTTCCTCTAGGTCCTGCCAGCTGCCCCTGGATTTCACCTGAACAGATTTACAGGTAAGTCACCTTTTCCTTGAATTAGGTTTTAGTCTAATAAGCAAATCAGGCAGTTTTAACCTTTGCAATTCTCATTATCCATCATCATTATTTCCACTGTGTAAAAGCACTTGAGTTTGATAAAATTATAATTCTAAACTCTAAACTTTTGGAAGGTGAGAGCACCAAATCTCAGGGTCTCATTAAAATGCTGCATTCTGCAAGGAGCAGATGGTTTTGGACACTTCATCAGGAGTTTCTGGTCTCACTCAGTTTTCACACTTAAAACTGCATTGGAAGAGAAAATTGCAGAAATTATCTTGGATCCCAAACCTGGATCCTGAGCTCTGGATTGTTTCCATCTTGCTCTGCCTCTAATGAGATGGATCAGGAAGTGTTTTGCCTCTTGGCTTTATTTGGCCATTTTTCATCCCACCTTTCATTTCATCCCTTTCATTAACCTGATTTCTATGGAAAGCTTTTTGCAGGAAACCTGCTTGTTTTACAAACCCACTGCAGAAAGCAAAAGGCTTCCCATTAGTGAAAATACACTGCAGGTGGATGGAAATGTAAGTGCAGTGAGTGGGGATAGGAGGTGTTTAGCTCCTGCTGGATGTTCCTGTGTCAGGGGATTCAGTGGCACTGAGAAATTGCTTTGTGCTGAATGAACACCTTGTACCAGCAGCAGGGATCTGGAATCCAGGCTCTGCATCACCCTGCCACTTGTCAATGAAATGTTTTGAAACTGCATCCACAGGCAGAGCATCACCAGCCCAGGGATATTGATCAGGAATATAAATTTTTTCCTGTGCTGCTGAAACTTTGCATGGAGCTGGAATTTATAGAATCCTTGGCAGCTTTGAGCTGAGTGCCTCTGCAGGCTGAGGGCAGCTGATTTGGAGTGCAGAGAACAAAAATGATGGTTTGGATTGGAAAAATCCCTAAAGTTCCTCCCATTCCACCTCTGCCATGGGCAAAGACACCTTCCACTATCCCAGGTTGCTCCAAGCCCTGTCCAACCTGGCCTGGGACACTGCCAGGGATCAGGGGCAGCCACAGCTGAACCAGGGTCTGCCCACCCTCCCAGGAACAATTCCTGCCCAATATCCCCAGCCCTGCTCTCTGGCAGTGGGAGCCATTCCCTGTGTCCTGTCCCCATCCCTTGTTCCCTCTCCAGCTCTCCTGCAGCCCCTTTAGGCTCTGGAAAGGGTTCTGAGTCTCCCTGGATCCTTCCTTTCTCCAGATGCTCACCCTCAGATCAGAAAGGGCTCCTCTGGACTCTCCAAATCCTCCTGGTGTTGTTCCCCAGGGCTGAGGCAGCTCTGCAGGTGAGGTCTCACCTGAGGGGGGCACAGGGCACAGTCCCCCCTTTCCTGCTGCCCCAGGAGCAGTTGGCTTGTTGGGCTGCAGGGAAGGAAAAGCTTTATCCTGGCCAAGCTGTTTGGAGAACAATCCCCCTGCTCCTTAGCAGAGGCTGGACACTCATTTCTAAGCACTTGAAATCTCCCAAATCCTCCCCCTGCCTTGGTTTCCTGGCAGAGGGAGAAGAGCAAAGACTTCTGATGCTCCTTATCTCTGTGCCCAGAGCTGTGTAATCTCTGTCAAAACAAGAGATTACTGAGGCTTCTCCTGATCTTCCAGTGCCTCTGCCTGGTGGGAATGCTGCTGAGCTGTCCTTGCTTTCCCTTCCTCTCCTTGCTTTCCCTCCAGTCCAAGCTCAGTGTTATTTTATCACCACTGGGAGTAAAATCCCTGGTAATGTGTTTGTTATCCTGCTGTGGTCAGGGCTGAACTGTGCACATGGGGCTTCACTGCATTTTCCAGATATTCCAGGCAGCATTTTCTAATTATTCCAGGCAGCATTTTCCAAGCTGCTGGTTGGATTTTGCAAATTCCCAAGCAAAATGTTACCTGTGTATAAAAATACATTTCTGAAATAGGTTTTCTGGGTATTCTGTTTGTTTGTTTGTTTGTTTTCTCTCTCTGTTTGAACAGAAAACCCATGCTGGGATGGATCCCTGTAGGAGAGTGAACCAGCAGGGTGTTTTATCCCTAGATTTCTGGGGTGGGTGTGTGTTTTATATACCATCACTTACCTGCTAGAGGGGGTCCTCCCATGGCTGCCATCCCTGCAAAGAAGGCAGCAAACCCCAGGTAGCTGTGGAGCTTTTCCACACCCACCAGATCCACCTGTTTGGAAACCAAAATGGATAATTAGTGATTGATTTCATAGGAATATGCACAAGAGATTAATCGATTTTTTTATTTTTTTAAGCACAAGAGAGATGATTTGATTCTTTTTGTGGGGAATTTCCTCTTCAGCTGCAGGTTTGGAAGGACTTTGCCCCTGTAGGTCTGATCCAGCCTGGAATCCTTAAGGCAGGTGTGGAAATCACTGCCATGGGAGATGCTTTTCTGCCTTCCAGCTGCCCAGACTTTGAGGAAGGAGTTTTAAACTCTGAATGCCTTCCAGAAAAATGCCAAATTATAATGGTGGCTGTCTAGCTGGATCAGAGAATCCTGGAATGGTTTGGATTGGAAGGGACCTCAAAGCCCATGAGCAGGGACACCTTCCATTATCCCAGATAATGCTGAGTGTCTGCAGGCTGGGGGCAGCTGATTTGGAGTGCAGGGACAAAAAAATGATGGTTTGGATTGGAAAGGACCCTAAAGCTCCATCCCTGCCATGGGCAAGGACACCTTCCACTGTCCCAGGCTGCTCCAAGCCCTGTCCAGCCTGGCCTGGGACACTGCCAGGGATGGGGCAGCTCCTCTGGGATGTGCCAGGGCATCCCAACCCTCCCAGGAACAATTCCTGCCCAATACCCCACCCAGCCCTACTCTCTGGCAGTGGGAGCCATTCCCTGTGTCCTCTCCCTTGTCCCCAGCCCCTCTCCAGCTCTCCTGGACCCCTCTGAGCCCTGCAAGGGGCTCTGAGCTCAGCCTGGAGCTTTTCCTCTGTAGGCTGAACATTCCCAGCTCTCTCAGCCTGGCTTCAGAATCATGGAATCCCAGCATTAAGGGACCTTTAAATTATTAAATTGATCTTGTTCTACCCCTGCCATGGACAGGGACATCTTCAACTATCTCAGGGTGCTCCAAGCCCCATCCAGCCTGGCCTGGGACACTGCCAGGGATGGGGCAGCTTCTCTGGGATGTGCCCAACCCTCCCAGGGAACAATTTTTTCCCAATATCCCATCTAGCTGTGCCTGGTAGGAGCCATTCCATGTGTCCTCTCCCTTGTCCCCAGCCCCTCTCCAGCTCTCCTGGACCCCTTTAAGCCCAGGAAGGGGCTCTGAGCTCAGCCTGGAGCTTTTCCTCTCCAGGCTGAACATTCCCATATCTCTCAGCCTGGTTTCAGAATCATGGAATACCAGTATTAAGGGACCTTTAAATTAAATTGATCTTGTTCTACCCCTGCCATGGACAGGGACATCTTCAACTATCTCAGGGTGTTCCAAGCCCTGTCCAGCCTGGCCTGGGACACTGCCAGGGATGGGGCAGCTGCTTTGGGATGTGCCAGGGCATCCCAGGAACAATTTTTTCCCAATATCCCATCTAGCTGTGCCTGGTAGGAGCCATTCCATGTGTCCCCTCCCTTGTCCCCAGCCCCTCTCCAGCTCTCCTGGCCCCCTCTGAGCTGAGCCTGGAGCTTTTCCCTGCAGGAGCAGGGGCAGCACTCACCAGCACGGGCAGCACCAGGGCCATGAAGCCCCCAGAGCAGGTGGCAAAGGCCAGGGTGTAGGCCAGCAGCAGGGGGAAGGTGGTGGCCAGTGGCCCCAGCAGGTTGGTGGCCCCGCAGAGCAGCAGGTAGGTGACATGGAAATGGTATTTCTTGGTCCAGTTGTGATCAGCCAGCCAGCCTGAGAGCAGCTGACTCAGCATCTCGGTGATGCCTGTGGGGACAGCAGAGCTCAGGGCAGGGGCTGCACAGGGCTTGAGGCTTAGTGTAAATACAAATATCAGTCAATAAAAACAGCAATTCTAGAATATAAAAATAAATGTTATAAATTATAACTATGTCACTGTAACTAAAATTATAGAACTATATAAGTATATAACTAAAATATAAATATAGAATCTAAAAATAAATATTATAAATTATAACTATGTAACTATAAGTATAATTATATAACTATATAACTAAAATATAAATATAGAATCTAAAAATAAATATTTTAAATTATATTATAACTATGTAACTATAACTATAATTATATAACTATATAACTATATAAATAAAATAAAAATATAGAATCTAAAAATAAATATTATAAATTATATTGCAACTATGTAACTATAACTATGATTATATAACAATATAACTATATAACTATATAAATAAAATATAGAATATATAATATAAAAATAAATATAAATTCTATTATAGCTATGTAACTATATAACTACAATTATATAACTATATAACTATATAAATAAAATATAAATATAGAATATAAAAATAAATATAAACTATATTATAACTATGTAACTATAACTATATAACTATGTAACTATATAACTATATAAATAAAATAGAAAAATAAATATTGTAAATTCTATTATAGCTATATAACGATAACTGTATAACTAATTATATAACTATATAGCTATAACTATAAATATAAAATATAGAATCTAAAAATAAATATTATAAATTATATTTTAACTATGTAACTATAACTAAAATTATATAACTATATAAAGAAAATAAAAATATAGAATATAAAAATAAATATTATAAAGTATAACTATGTAACTATAACTATATAACTATGTAACTATATAACTATATAAATAAAATATAAATATAAAATATTTATCTAGAATATAGAATCTAAAAATAAATATTATAAATTCTATTAAAACTATGTAACTCTATAACTATCATTATATAACTGACTATATAAATACATAAATATATATAAATATAAAATATATAATCTAAAAATAAATATAAATTATAACTATAATTATATAACTCTATAATTATATAAATAAAATATAAATATAGAATATAGAATCTAAAAATAAATGTAAATTATAACTATAACTATATAATTGTATATAAATATATAAATATATATAGAATTAATATATTAGATATTATAAATCTAACTATATTTCATAGAATTTTATATTATTATTTTTATTATGTGTAGTATATGTATTATATTGATCCTTACAGTATTTTATCTTTTATATTATTCATGTTCTATATTATTTCTAATATAGTCTATCATCAATCATATATACCATATATATTATGGTATAGTATAGAATATTAAATTATTAGAGTATATTATAGTATATATATTATATTGATACTTGCCAAATTTTATATTTTACATTATTCATATTTTAATACTATTTTCAGATATTTTTATTTATATTATTGCTTCATAAAAATATAAATATAAAAATAAATATAATCAATTATATTATAATGATATAAATATCTAAATATATAAATACAAATAGAATTAATATATTAGATATTATAAATCTAGCTAAATTTTATAGTATTTTATAGTATTTTATAGTATTTTATATGATTTTTTTATTATTTATATATGTATTATATTGATACTTAGAGTATTTTATATTTCATATTATTACTATTTTATATTATATATTTCTATTATAGTCTATTATTATATTATAGTATATGTTTATATTATATTGCCTGTATTATTTTATATAACTAACTGTATTTCATACAGTTAAATTATACTTATCTTTACATTACTATATTTATCATTTAGTACTTGCATATTTTTAATGTTTTTATATTTTTACTATATATTATATATTTATTACATATTCTAATATAGTTATTTTTACATATTTTACTATATATTATATATATTTATAATATATTACATATTTTACATATTTATATTTAATATATATATTAGTATTTTATAAAATAATATTTTTATTATTATACATTATTTATGTTCCACTTGATTATTTATAATAATCCTAATATTATGTATTCTTATATTTATTCATTATGTTAATTATTAATATTTTTATTTTCTTTTATATAACTTTTTAATATAATTCTATATAAATACACATTTATATAAAATAATTTTATATAAAATTATATTTTATTATATACATAATTTTTTATATGTTTTATATATAGTTTAAATTACAATATTTAATATTTATTACTGATTTTAGAGTGGCTCAGCAACCTTTTAGTTGTTGGGTTTTTGAGAGTTATTTTTTTACATTTTTGATACATTTTTATGAAGCCAAAATTGAGGATGAGCTCATGTCCCACTGACCCCTTTGCCCTCCCACTCCTAATTCCAAATATCCCATGAATTCCTGAGCTCTCCTCACTCCCCCTCCCTACTGAACATTCCCCAGCACTGCAGAAATAAAATTTATTTTTATCCAATAAAATATTTGCTGCTGATTGAGGCTGGAGCCACTTTCTTACCCCAGCTTGGCTTTAGTGTTAATCCTGGCTTTAACCAGGCATGGGTTTGGTTTTTATGGGTTTGGTTTTTGGGGACTGTGCCTTGTTTTTTGGTTTTTTTTCCCTATTTGGAGATTAATGTGCCACATCCAAATACCAGAATCCACATTAAATTGGGATTCTCCCAATATTGAATTTCTTGGGTCAGACTGGAGGGTTTGGATGCAGATCTGGCGTGGGGGTTTAAGCCCAGCAGGGATTGTGATGGGAAAGCTCCAGACAGCACTTTGCAAATAGAAATTTGGGTTTTTTGGGAGCAGGGTGTGGTGGCACTGACAGCTCTGCATGAGAAGGGAGTTTGCCTTAACAGAACAGGGATTTTTATTCCTGTTAACACAACAGAGATTTTTATTCCTGTTAACAGAACAGGGATTTTTATTCCTGTTAACAGAAAGAGTTTTTTATTCCTGTTAAGAGAACAGGGATTTTTATTCCTGTTAAGAGAACAGGGATTTTTATTCCTGTTAACACAACAGAGATTTTTATTCCTGTTAACACAACAGGGATTTTTATTCCTCCTAACAGAACAGGAATTTTTATTCCTGTTAACACAACAGAGATTTTTATTCCTGTTAACAGAACAGGGATTTTTATTCCTGTTAACAGAAAGTGATTTTTATTCCTGTTAAGAGAACAGGGATTTTTATTCCTGCTAACAGAACAGGGATTTTTATTCCTGTTAAGAGAACAGGGATTTTTATTCCTGTTAACACAACAGAGATTTTTATTCCTGTTAACAGAACAGGGATTTTTATTCCTGCTAACAGAACAGGGATTTTTATTCCTGTTTTTCTAGCTGGGAGTTGATTTTGCTGTGATAAAACCTCTGGGATCTGGGAGCTTGTTTTGCTTTTCATTTCAAATCATGATGGAACCTTCAGGATGATCTTAAACACTCCAGTAAAAGCAGAGATTCCTGATTTTGATTCCTGAGTTTGATTTTAGTGAGAGATCACCCAGCACTGTGCTGGGGGCACAGGAGGTGACTCTGCTGCAGAAAGGGGTGAGGGCTGAACCTCTGCCAGGAGGATCCATCCCAGGACAAACCTGGGAGTGTTTTTGGCAGAGTTGGGGGCATTTTTGGCAGAGTTGGAGTGTTTCCCTTGTGAGGGTGCCTGTGCCTACCAGCCACAGCAATGAGGTACGAGCCATCCCTGCTGCTCATGCCCAATGTCCTGGCTCTGGCCACCAGGTGGAAGAAAGGCACAAAATAAGCCAGGTGGCTGAACAGGAAAGACCAGGTGAAAATGAAGAAAACAGGATCCTTCAGTGGGGAGAAGTCCAGGAGAGGCTGAGAAGGTTCCTTTTTGGTGGCTGAGCAGGAACTCTCTGGGCTGGGTTTCTGGAGCCTTCCCAAGGATGGATTTGCTGGGGCAGAGATGTCTCTGCCATGGGGCATCTCAAATTTCTCTGTGGTGGGAGCTTCCTGTGCTTGGAGAAGCTGTAATTCCCTGGGATTGCTTCCATGTGAACATCCACCAGGAGTTTCTGGATCCTTCTTTGCCTCTGAAGATCCCAGCTGTTGATTTTCAGCAGATTCCCCAGGCACTTGGGTTCTGACAGGCCACAGCAACATGCTGGAAGGCACCAGGTTCAACATGATGCCTCCAAAAATCAGGAGAGTACCTGAGGGAAGGCAAAAAGTGTTTTGTTCTTGGATTGGAAAGGGAGGAGCAGCAGGAAATGGCCTTTGTAAATCAAGGTGGTTTTCACTGCCATGAGAATGGAGTTAATAGAGTAGAGATTTTATTCCTGTTTTTCTAGCTGGGAGTTCATTTTGCTGTGATGCACAGAACCTCTGGGATCTGGGAGCTTGTTTTGCTTTTCCTCATTTCAAGTCGTGATGGACCTTCAGGATGGTTCTTGAAACAACTCCAGTAAAAGCAGGGATTCCTGGTTTTGATTCCTGAGGTCTGTGCTTTGATTTTAGTGAGTGGTTAAGTGTTTAATTATTAACAAGACGTCCCCAAACTATCCTAGGAGATGCAGAGTTTCCTCCAGTGTGTTGTATTTTTAATAAGAGCCTCTTACCCTGCCCAGATCTCCCCAAATGTGGGTGGTTCAAACACCCTTTCAGGACCCCCTTGGAACTTTGTCCCCAAAGATAAGAAATCCTTCCTTAGGATGTCTCATGCCAGAGAAATGTTCACCCCCCTGCAGACCCCCATATTATCTTTTAGAGTTTTTATTGGTCTAGGTAATTGGTCATTTTCTACCTAAAACCTTAAAATAATTGGATAGCTTTCAACTTACAACTCTATTGTCACTTTTTGAGTCACCTCAATGCTATAAAACCCCTTTGCCATTCTCTGTACTCGGATTTGCTAGAATTAAAGTTGCCGACAGAATTTCTGTGCAGATTCCCAGATTTCTTTCTCTGGCTGGTTAAGAGAACGAAATCACAAGTAGAATGAAATCACAAAGGAGCTAAGCCTAGGCTTTGCTTGCACTTTAGTACTTTCAGTCAGCTGTAGCTGACTCCTGCCTGCAATCAGCCAGTTCTGTTCCATTCGGAATGATACCCGGGCTTGCTGTGAGCAGAACCCAAACGACCCAAACACCCTCTCAGAGCTGATGGAGAGGAAAAGGAGGAGGAGGTGGCTCACCTTGCCAGCCATAGGCCTCGATGAGGAGCTGGCTGAAGGGGGCCACGAGGAAGGTGAGCCCCATGCCCGAGCGCGCCAGCGCGTTGCAGAGCGCCAGCCGCGCCCGGCAGCGCTTGGCCGTCACCACCGCAGCTGCCTGGTACAGGCAGGCAAAGCCCAGCCCTGCAGGGGGAAACAACAGCTCTGTGCAGCTCCTGGTGGGGATTCCTATCCCAAAATCACAGTCCTTGGCTCGGCAGTGTTGCCAGGATTTCTGTTGTCACACTCGGGAGAGCGAGGTTTGGGATCTGGGGAATTGGAGGTTCTGCCCTTTGGTAAGGGATTTTAAAAGGGCAGGATACATATGGGTCCCAGGTAAAAAAATCAAGGTTAGCTGGGGATGCAATGTTGGAATTGGTGTTTTATTCTGAGCACAAAGCTTTGGGAGTTCACACAGTGTCTCACAGAAAGGAGCTGGGGATGCTTTGGCACTGAAGGTTCACAGAATCCCAGAACTACTTCCACTGAGGTGGAAGGGACCCACCAGGATCATCCAGTCCAACCCCAAATCCCACCCTGGGCATCCCTGAACACTGTCCAAACTCTCCTGGAGCTCTGGCTGTGCCCATTGCCCGGGGAGCCTGGGCAGTGCCAGCACCCACCTTTCCCTGAGCTCCATCCCAAACCCCTGACACAGCTCCAGCCCTTCCTGGGCTCCTGTCCCTGAACAAACCCTTGGCTGCTCCACCTGCAGACCCTTCCCCAGCTGTCAGGCTCGTGCCCATCTCACCCGGGAGGAGTCCCATGGAGAAGCAGAGGAAGGGGACACTGGTGGCCTGAGTGCTGAGCAGGCAGCCCCCGGCCACCAGCCCCGCCCCGAGGATGGAGGTCGGACGCTCCCCCAGGCACCGGCACACCACGGCCACGAGAGGGGCTGTAAAGGGACACAGGGACAGCTGAGAGGGGCTGCAAGGGACACAGGACAGTTGAGAGGGGCTGAAAAGGGACACAGGGACAGCTGAGAGGGGCTGCAAAGGGACACAGGGACAGCTGAGAGGGGCTGCAAGGGACACAGGGACAGCTGAGAGGGGCTGCAAGGGACACAGGACAGCTGAGAGGGGCTGTAAAGGGACACAGGACAGCTGAGAGGGGCTGCAAGGGACACAGGACAGCTGAGAGGGGCTACAAGGGACACAGGACACAGCTGAGAGGGGCTGCAAGGGACACAGGGACACAGCTGAGAGGGGCTGCAAGGGACACAGGACAGCTGAGAGGGGCTGCAAGGGACACAGGACAGCTGAGAGGGGCTGTAAAGGGACACAGGACAGCTGAGAGGGGCTGCAAGGGACACAGGACAGCTGAGAGGGGCTGTAAAGGGACACAGGACAGCTGAGAGGGGCTGCAAGCACAGGGACAGCTGAGAGGGGCTGCAAGGGACACAGGACAGCTGAGAGGGGCTGCAAGGGACACAGGGACAGCTGAGAGGGGCTGTAAAGGGACACAGGACAGCTGAGAGGGGCTGTAAGCAGGAACACAGCTCAGCCTGAGTGGGACAAAAGCTGCTTTTGCAGGGTTTAAGGGTCTGGCTGGGATGTGGCTCCATGTGCAGCCTCGGGAGGCAGGGGGTGACAGGGTTTGGGATGGGCTAATGCTCAGGAGAGGGGCTTTGCCTGTGCTCTGGGAGCTCAGGGAGGGAGGCACAGCCCAGCCTTTCAGCTCTCCTGAGCCTCCTTCCTCAATCACACCCTGCTCCAAATGATTCCACAGCTGGGACAAAAGTGTTTGCTCTGATCTGTGCAATAAACCTACAGTGAAGGGGATCCCAGAATTATCTGGGTTGGAAGAGACCTTAAAGCCCATCCAGTGCCACCCCTGCCATGGCAGGGACACCTTCCACTGTCCCAGGCTGCTCCAAGCCCTGTCCAGCCTGGCCTTGAACACTTCCAGGGATCCAGGGGCAGCAACAGCTGTGCCAGGGCCTCCTCACCCTCACAGGGATTTCTTCCCAATTTCCAATTCTCACAGGGAAGGAATTCTTCCCAATTTCCAGTTTCTTCCCACTATCATTCTGAATTGCCCTGTGTTCAGAGCAGTTCTGCTCAGACACCTGTGAGTGCCACCATGTCCAGTTTGGAGCAGTCTGGGGTGGGAATTGGATGCTCAGTGCCCCAGGTCAGACAGAGCTGAGGCTGCAGTGCTGCTCCCCCCCCGGGGACACCCCAGGGTCCCCCCACCTTGGGGACACCAGCTCACCTGCCAGGAAGCGCAGGGAGGACATGAGGGAGCCGATCCAGCTGACCTGCTCTGAAGATCCCCCCAACTCCTCTCGGAAAATCACAAAGAAAATCCCAAAGGTCTTGAGCATCCCCATCACGAGCACATTGACCTGAATTGAGAGGGGGTGGAGGTGAGCTGCCACAGGGGGTGGGGAGGGAGGAAAAGCTTTTCCTTCTGCTGCTTTTGTGGGGGTGTGGGAGAAACAAACTGGGACACTTGAACTGGTGTTGGGGAGTGCCAGCAGGGTGGGCTGGCTGTGGCCATGCTGCAGTTTGATCTCAGCAGACCCCCAGAAAACCCTCTGCAAACTGACTTTCCAAAGGAAAGGAGCAAAGTAACACTAGAGCTCAACTCTCCTCAAGTAACTTTGAAGTTATTTTTTAGTACTGCAGTAATAGTGTAAATGGATCAGTTTGAAGATCACTAGGGTGAGGGGATGAGGGCAGCAGGGATGGATGTTTCTGGGGCAGATTCCCAGGATTTCTCTGCCACAGGGGCAAAGGACAGACAGTTTGTGTCCTTAATTTTAACTCCTGTTGTCTCCCTGGTGGCAGGTGGTTAATGATTGGCACTGAGTTATTTGGGGTGGATTTGAAGTGAGGAAAGCCTGGGGGAGGGTGCCTTCTTTACAGTTGGACTCAGTGACCTTAAAGATCTTTCCAAGCTTCACAGTTCCTTGATTCATCACTGGTGGGAAGGTAAAGCCTGGGGCACAGAGAATTAGTGGCTTTAAGTGGTGTTGAGGTGCCTGGTCCTCCCAGAGAGTGCCTGAGAATGTTTGCTGCTCCCAGCCTGGATCCCAGTGTGGGATCAGGCCCTTGCCGAAGGGACAGGACACCCAAACCCCAAAGTGGTGATGTGCTTGAGTAGGGAAAAGTCATTGTTCTGGCAAGGGGACCCTCTTGTCCATCACTGAGGCGTTCCCAGGAGGAATTCCAGAGGGAATGGCATGGCTGGGTTGTGCCTGGATCGGGATCAGCCTGTCCAGCACTGAGCCTTGCCCCCGGGAGGGTTTGGGTTCATTCCCCGCTCACCAGGAAGAAGTGGAACACCACTCCCCACGCCCACCCCGCGCCTGCTGCCGCCGAGCCGCGGCTCTTCCCAGCCGGCCGAGCCTCCGGAGCCTCCAGCTCTTCATCCTCCTTCCCCTGCCCTGCTGGGAGAGTGTCGGACACATGAACACCTTCCCCTGCCCCGAGCACACATGAACAGCTTCCCCTGCCCTGAGCACACATGAACAGCTTCCCCTGCTCTGAACACACATTAACAGCTTCCCCTGCTCTGAACACACATGAACAGCTTCCCCTGCTCTGAACACACATGAACACCTTCCCCTCTCTGAGCACACATGAACAGCTTCCCCTGCCCTGATCACACATTAACAGCTTCCCCTGCCCTGAACACACATGAACACCTTCCCCTGCCCTGAGCACACATGAACACCTTCCCCTGCTCTGAGCACACATGAACAGCTTCCCCTGCCCTGAGCACACATGAACAGCTTCCCCTGCCCTGCTGGTGAGTGTCAGCACACATGAACCCCTTCCCCCGATCCTGTTGGCATCCAGAGCCATTCCTGTGCGGGCAGTGCTGCCGTGCAGTCCCGTGGCTGCTGCTGGGGCAGACACCACACCCTGCACTCCCTTGGCTGATGCTTTCACCAAACTTTCCGACAGCTCCACGTTATCCCTGTCTGGGAACAGTTTGATATTCTTTCTCATTCCCACCAAATTACTGTAACCACTTAAGTGTGGGCAAGTGCCTTAGTGCTGTTTGAGCAGTTTGGGTTGTGCCAGCAGCCCAGGGGTCACTGTCTGGATCCACCTCGGAGCTCCCCGGGAAGTTCTCCCTATTCCATCTTTCTCTCCCTCCCACCCTCTCGCCCACCCCGTGCCTCTGGCAGAGGCAGGATCCTGAGAGAGCAGCAGGACCCTGCAGCACTGAGGATGATGATCCTGGGACTTTCCCTTTTCCTTACCTCCTTGCTGCTGCATGCTGGAAAATCCTTCCCGGAACAGTCGACAGCAAAGAGGAATCTCTTCAGAGTCTCTTCATTTGCTCCAGAGATGAAATCCCCCCTCCCTCACCTGGCACCCCACAGTCTGCCCCTTCATTCCCACCCGGTGAGGAGGATGGTGTCTGTCCTGAGCAGGACATGGAGCCTGGCGAGCGCTGGGGGGACACAGCCCATCCTCCTCCTCCTCCTCCTCCTCCTCCCTGGAGGCAGAGCTTGGCTGGTGAGGCCCCAAGGCCAGGAGTCCCTCCCCTTCCCCAGCTGGAACAGGAAACCCGGGGCGTTTGGAGCAGAATTCCCGCTGGGAGGGAAAAGGAGGGGGAGCCTGCAAGGTTCTGACTCGGGAAAGCTGCGGATGCGGGCAGGGCAGAGCCGGGGTGGCAGTGCCGGGCTGGAGCCAGGGGCTGCTGCTGGCTGCAGGGCAGCAGAGCCTGTCCCTGCCCCTCCTGCTCAGGAAACTGCACCACTGAGGAGGGGACAGCCTGCAAAACTCGGTGTGGAAATGTGGTGTTCTCCAGCTGGACAGAGCAGCCCTGCTGGGGTTTGAGCAGGGCTGCTGTTGGCTCCGTGCCCCCATTGTAAATCTGCCCAAACTCCTGGGTAAACACAGCCCTGCTGCTTCCTCCCCTGCTCTCGGCTGACCTGTCCCCCCATTGGTTTCTGAGCTCAGAAAACTGGCAGCACTGGGGATGGTGATGCTCTCTGGTCTCCCTTGGCAAGAATGCAAAAGCTGCACCGTTCTGGTGGAGCCCAGGATCTGGGCAGCCTGTGGAGGAGCTTTCCCTGCAGGAGGATTTTGATATGTACACTGAGCTTTACTTAAGCAGGGTGAGATTTGTAGAGTGTGGTTTAAGGAGGGGGCAGAGGGCAGCACAATCTGCACTCAGAGCTGTTGGATGCCCAGGGGGAAACTGCAGCTCCAGCTGCTCCCTGCTGGGATGGAGAGAGAGGGGAGGATTCCCCAGGGCACCAGAGAGGAGCCTGGATATGCCAGGACCAGGTTTTACTCCAGATAAACACTGAGCTGGGAGGGAGTGAGGGCAGAGCAGGGCAGGGGCCACTCCTGTGTGAGCCTGTGACTGTCACTGCCCAGCAGAGCTGCTCTGAGGAGTAAAGTCAGAGCAGTGACAGTGTCACTTTACTCTGACTCAGCCCAAGTTTTACCTTGTGCTCTGCTGTGAAATTTCCCTTCCCCTTCCTGCAGCTGCATCCCAGCTCCTTCCCCCCCTCTTCCATCACACAGAACCATTGGAGTGTAGCAGCTTCCCAGCTTTTTGCAGGATTGCTTCCCTGCAGCGTTTCCAATCTGCTAGAGGGAGAGGGACCTGGATTTGTGAGGAGGATGCCAAGATCCCTTTACAGCTCCCAGGGCCCTGGCAGGGCCAGCACATCCAGGTTTGAACTTCAACCCAAGGCACAGTGAGCAAGTAACTCCCACTGAATGTTTAACTTGAGGAGGCAAAATGTTTCCTAGGAGAAATTCCTCAGAAAGCATTTGTACCTTTTCTCTTGGAGGAGCCTCCACAAATTCCAATCTCTCTCCAGAGAAATGCTAATGAAGGGAGTGGGAGAAGTCATCCCTTCTGGCTTTGGAAATGAAACACCAAGCCCAGCTGTCCCAGCTGGAGCACAGAGAAGGAAGGTTTTTTTACAGGTCATTTATTGATTTCTCAAACAAATGAAGCTCCCCCCACATAGAGCAGGGAGGATCTGCTTGTTACAGGGCCTGGGGGTGTGCCCACAGTTCATGCTCAGCAGGACAAGGGTTCAAATGTGAGCTGGAGGTGCCTAGGAGTTGGTGAGAGGGGATGGGAGCCTTCAGCTCAGTGTGGAGCTCCAAGGGGAGAGGGCAGTGCAGGGAGGAGCTGGGAATGCAGCTGGGTGCCAGGGCTCAGGACAGCAGCTTGTGCACTGCCACCGTGATGCTGTCGTGCTTCTGGATCATGATGTTCCTGCAAGAGAAAGTGCTGAGGGAGGGGAGCTGGGCCAGGAGCAGCTGCTGGGGGTGGGAGTGGGCAGGGGAATCACTGGGCAGCCACAGGCCCCATCCCCACCCCAGACCTCGGCTGCTGCACCTCCTTCCTCCATGGGCAGTGATGGAGACACCCTGCTGCCCCACTGGCTGATCCCCTGGGCTATCCAGGGATCCCACTGGGTTATCCAGGGATCCCACTGGGCTATCCAGGGATCCAGCCCTGGTTATCCACAGGGATCCCACTGGGCTATCCAGGGATCCCACTGGGCTATCCAGGGATCCCACTGGGTTATCCACAGGGATCCCACTGGGTTATCCAAAGAAATTACAGCTGGGTTATCCAGGGATCCCACTGGGTTATCCAGGGATCCCACTGGGCTATCCAGGGATCTCACTGGGTTATCCAGGGATCCTAGCCCTGGTTATCCACAGGGATCCCACTGGGTTATCCAGGGATCCCACTGGGTTATCCACAGGGATCCCACTGGGTTATCCACAGGGATCCCACTGGGTTATCCAGGGATCTCACTGGGTTATCCAGGGATCCCACTGGGTTATCCACAGGGATCCCACTGGGTTATCCAGAGATCCTACTGGGTTATCCAGAGATCCCAGCTGGGTTATCCAGGGATCCCACTGGGTTATCCAGGGATCCCACTGGGCTATCCAGGGATCCCACTGGGCTATCCAGGAATCCCACTGGGTTATCCAGGGATCCCACTGGGTTATCCACAAAAATCCCAGACCCGGTTATCCAAAGAAATCCCAGCCCTGGTTATCCACAGGGACCTGGGCCATCCACTCCAAGGGGGAAAGAGCTACTGAGTTGCAGTAACCACCCCCTCCCCAAAATGTTTCCCATTTTCACATCTCCTGCCTCTTAGAATCCCATTTCTGCAGTGACTGTGCCCATGGCAGCCCTGCCCCCCCCAGCTCTGCAGGGATCTGACTCTGGGAGGCTCCCAGGGCTGGGGGAGGGCAAAGGTGTGGGGCCAGTGGCACTGCAGGCTGGGCACTCACCCATTGTCAGACTCCAGGCACACCACAGGGGTGTCAGTGGGGTCAGAGGTCAGCTTGGCTGCCTGCTGGGCCAGCACTGAGATGATGCCAGCGTGCTCATCCGACAGGGTCCCTCTGCCTGCAGGATGGAGGGGATGGATGGAGCCCCATGTGCCAGGACAGTGCTCTGGGACAGGGGGGCTGCTCCTGCCCCAGCCCATTTCCCTCCCTGGGGCTGACACAGCATCTCCCCAAATGGTTCTTCTCAATCCACCAAAACCCCTGGATTTAAGTGTCAGGAAGAGCTGGCTGTGGTTTCCTCTTTGTTGCCCCTGGGAACCCCAAAGGGACAGCAGGGCAGGGCCTGGTGTCCTCAGAGTGGCACTGATGCCACAGGGCTGGGACCCCCAGAGGGAAGGAGGGAGAGGCTCTGCTAGGGCTGGGCCTGGGGCACCCCAAACTGGGGACCCTCAAAGAGACTGGGCAGGGCTGGGACACCCCAAACTGGGGACCCTCAAAGAGACTGGGCAGGGCTGGGACACCCCAAACTGGGGACCCTCAAAGAGACTGGGTAGGGCTGGGACACCCCAAACTGGGGACCCTAAAAGGGACTGGACAGGGCTGGAGCACCCCCACCCCACGACCCCCGAGGGCCCGGCCAGCCCCCGGCCCCTCCTCACTCACAGCCCAGGTTCAGCCCCTGCGAGTCCGTGCACAGCACGCCCACCACGGCCGGGCTCTTCATGCTGCGGGAGAAGAGCGCTCACAGCGGGAGCCCCGGGCCGCGCTCGCTTGCCCGCTCCCCGTCCCCTCCCGTGTCCCTCCTATTCCCCGTGTCCCTCTCTGCTTTCTTTGCCACCCGTGTCCCCTCCATCCCCCGTTACCCCTGTCCCCCGTGTCCCTCTCTGTCCCCTCCTCCCGTGTCCCCCCAGTCCCTTCCCGTCCTTCTCTGACACCCCTGTGTCCACCGTGTCCCCCCTGTCCCCCCCACCCCCGTGTCCCTCGCTGTCCCCCGTGTCCCTCTCTGCCCCTCCACGCCCCTTTGTCCCCCGTCCCCTCACGTCTCCTCCAGGTGCTGTTCCAGCGTCCCCTCCATCGCCGCCGCTTCCGCCCCCGCGCAGCCCACGTGACCCCCGCGACGGCGGCTCCGCGGGGCCAAAAGCGCTCGGGGCGCGCTCGGTTCCGTGGGGATACCCCGGGAACCCCCCAAAATCCGCCGATCCCGGGACCCCCCGGACCCGCCGTTGCGCTGCCACCGCACCCCGGGTTTGGGGGGACCCTTAGCAAACCGCACCCCCAAATCAGCCCTCCGTGTCAGAGGAATGTCGCATTTGTCTTTGTAAACAAGCTGTAGATGGGCTGGTAGATAGGGTTAGCAGTAAGAGAGAAAATAAACTATGGGATGGATTCCACTGATCGATGAATGGGAAAAGAGATTTGCCTTTACAAACGAACTGTAGGTTTACTGAGAAATGAAATTGGATATTGGAAGATTAAAGAAGCAACGGGGAAAAACTATGAATTCTGTAAGAATTAAAAATTAAAAGGGAGAATTGTACGTTAGAGGGGAATCTCAGGTGTCAGGTGTTTGGGCAGTCTGTGCCTCTAAAGTGCCTCAGCAATGGGGAAAGAGAGAGGGAAACGTGGATGGGAAATTGGGATAAAAGGAGGCTGTGTGCTCCAAAAATTCGAGAGATCCCAGGGGAATGCCCCATGGCCCCTCCCTTTATTGGAATAAAGCAAAAAGAACTCCTCTGTCTCCTTTTTGGACATAAACCTCTGGAGTTTGTGGATTAATTTTCCTGACACCTGGGAGTCTGTTTTCCCGCAGAGCACGCGGCGCTGTTGCAATATTTGGTTTTTTTCCTTCCTTTTCTCGACTTTATGCTCCTGACCGGGCTCAGTTGCGTCCCTCCCTCCCCGCAGCACCGCCCGGGGTTTGCGGAGCCGGCGGAAATTCAAACTGGGTTTCAATGATTCTCCTGCACCCCCAACCCGCTGGGAGCATCCTCTCGCTGCTGGACCGCGGCGGGATGCGGGGTCGGGATGCGGATTCGGGATGTGGATTCAGGATGTGGATTTGGGATGCGGGGTCGGGATGAGGATTCGGGATGTGGATTTGGGGTGCAGGTTCGGGATGCAGAACACAGAAATACGCTGGGGTCAGGATACGGATTTGGGATGTGGATTTGGGATATGGATTTGGGATGCGGGTTCTGGATGCAGGTTCGGGATGCAGGAACACAGAAATACGCCGGGGTCGGGATGCAGATTTGGGATGTGGATTTGGGATGGAGGTTCGGAATGCAAATTTTGGATGTGGGTTTGGGATGCAGGAGGTTTTACTCTTCTCAGTGGTTTATTAACCTGGCACTGTTTGAGATTGAGGTGCCCTGAGCAGGGGTGACCCCAGGGGAATTTGGGGGAATCCCAAAGGTTCTCCTCGTGTTGCCATCCCAGTGTCAGGCAGATGGGACAGAGAAAGGTTTGGGGGTGCCATGAGCCCCTCTGGTCATCCTGGGGGGCAGAGTGGAACCTGCTTGGTGCTCACAGTGCCCCCATGCCCATCTTCCCAGCAGCTTCACTGAGATGATTGCTAATTCAATTGCCAATTCAATTGGCTTTCAGTGGTAGAAGGTGACAATTTAGTGGGTGTCCTGGTTTGGAGGACAGGTGTCTGCCAAGAAAGGCAGAAGCTTCTCTCTGAAATGTAGAATGTAAACCCCCTCCCTCCAAATTATTATTATAATTTTGAAATTAAGGGGCTCTCAGGCAAAGAGATGGGAATTTGGAATAACAATTCTTTACTAGGAAAATTAGAATAGAAATACAGTATTACAAAGAACAATCCCAAACACTGCCAGAGTCAGAATCCAAGCTGACACCCGTCAGTCAGTCAGGGTGGTGGCAGCAGTCCCATTCAATGGTGGCTGCATCCTCCTGCAGGGGCAGATGTGGTTCAGCTGGAGCAGTGCTCCTGGAGAAGGTGCAGTTTCCTCTGCAGGTGCAGGGATGATGTGGGAAGGTCTGGCTTTCCTCTGGAATCCAGTGGGAAAGGTGCTCTGGTGTTCCAAATCTCAGTTTTTATCTGGGTAGGAAAGGCTTGGCTCCTGCCCTGGCTGGAGCATCTCCCAGTGGGATGATGGAATTTTATCAGTCATGCACTGGGACTCAGTGGCCATGAACAGGAGATATCTCCTGGAGGGAGGATGGGCTGTGGGAAAGATAAAGATGATTGCCCAGCTGGTTTAAGGATGGCCCATTAGCAGAGAATATGTGCCAGGAGATCAGGGTCACTGCCCCACCCGGCTGCAGCAGATGGGGACAGAATCCACATTGCTGGCCACATCAACCCAACACAGTGGGAAATCTCTTGATTAAATAGAGGGACTCCCCCATGGCAAGAGCAGGCTGTGCTTGATTTCAGCTTGAGAATTGGAGCTGTCCATAATACAGGTGATGGAGAAGCTCCCCCTCCCTCCATCCCTGCAGGGTTTTCCCTGCAATTTAGCAAAACCCCACTTCTAAAATGCTTCCAAAGCACATTTAGGGGAGTGAAACCTCGGAAATATTCTTTGAACTCCTCCCTAGAGGAGCA
This sequence comes from Erithacus rubecula, assembly GCF_903797595.1. Classification (NCBI taxonomy): domain Eukaryota; kingdom Metazoa; phylum Chordata; class Aves; order Passeriformes; family Muscicapidae; genus Erithacus; species Erithacus rubecula. The sequence goes on from NC_136678.1 coordinate 1,948,784, forward strand.
AAGCTCCTTTGTGGAGGGAAAGCCCAGGTGGCAAAGCAGGGACAGGGAGAGTCAACAGTGCGTGTGAGCCGGAGCCCCGGGACTGTTTGATCCCTGGAGCTGCTCCTGGAACGGAGCCAGGAGCCCCTCGGGGCCACACGTGCCACTCCCCAGCTCTGTTTGATGTTCTGGGCAAGGTGAACCGGCTGCAGCAGGCAGAGCAGGGCGGGAGTGGGCAGGACACGGCTGGGGGGGACTGGGATAGGATGGGATGGGATGGGATGGGATGGGATGGGATGGGATGGGATGGGATGGGATGGGATGGGATGGGATGGGATGGGATGGGATGGGATGGGTCAGGGATGGGATGGGATGGGATGGGATGGGTCAGGGATGGGATGGGACAAGGACAGGGCTGAGATGGGACTGGGACAGGGCTGAGATGGGGTCATGAGAAGGCTGGAATGGGATGGGACAAGGACAGCGTTGGGATGGGACTGAGCATGGCCAGGACCTGACCAGGACACAACCAAGGTGTCCCAATCCCACACATGCTACATTCTGGTCTGAATATTCCACACCTAAAATAATTACATGGATGGTTTCTAAACAGCAGGGGAATGTCCTGTTCTCCATTCCATATTCTATTCTATTCTATTCTATTCTATTCTATTCTATTCTATTCTATTCTATTCTATTCTATTCTATTCTATTCTATTCTATTCTATTCTATTCTATTCTATTCTATTCCATTCCATTCCATTCCATTCCAAATATTTTATATTGTAATTATATTCTAATCTAATTACCCTATAGCCAATTCTCTATTTGTTCTACTCCAGTCTCTTCTTCACTGGACTTGAGGAGTTTTATATATTTATATAATATTAAAATACAGAATAGATAATTATAATTTTTAGTTTTTAGAATTCATAGTATCCCTCATACATTATATATTAATATAATTACTTTAATATATTTATCATTACAATCATTTATATTCATTTTCATGTTCATTTTTGGCTTGGGGTAAATTCTTGTTGCAAAGGTGGTTCCTACAATTCATCCTGATGGCTTCCCACATTTCAAATCCATCATGAACTCCTTCCTGACACCAAACTGGGATGAGCCTCGTTCCCTTTTTGGCTGCCATGGCCCAGCCACTTCCCACTCCTCTACAAACCACCCGGACAATTTCAGCAGAAAAATCATGATAAATTATTATAATTTATTATAAATCGTTACAAACCAATATAAATTCCTTCTTTATTGCACTGCAAGAGCCACCTCACTGTAGAAACCCTCTGTGTCCCTGCAGCAGAAGGGACATCCCAGTCCCCAGATTGGCTTTGCCATCAGCATCCTCGCAGCAGCAGCAATTCCCAATGGAGATTAAACAATTTAAAAAACCAAAATCCGTTCTTTTTTCCCTTTTTTCTCCACAAGGAAACCCAACCTCCTGCAGGTGTGGGGGGTCTGGAGGGGGTGTAGTGGCTGGGGACGCGCTGCTGAACCAGAGCCGCGGTGCCGGGTCCGTGTCCCGCATTCCCGTGCGCTTCACTCCGGCAATCCCGGGCTCTGCTCCGCACCCCGGGCTCACCCCGGAATCCCCCCAAGCTCTCCTCCCACCCCGGACTCCCTCCCGACCCCCCCCCAGACTCTCGTTCTGAACCCCCCTCGGGCTGTCTCCTCGCAATTCGGGCTCTCCCATCACACTCCGGGCTCCCTCCCTGGATCCCCACGGGCTCTCCCCCGCACTCCGGGCTCTCTCTCCGCACCCCGGCTTCTCCCCCTGAACCCCGAATTCTCCCCCCGAACCCCGAACTCTCCCCCCGAAGTCCAAGATCTCCGCCCGAACCCCGGGCTCTTCCCCGGAATCCCCCCGGGCTCTTCCCCCGCACCCCGGGCTCTCGTCCCGAATCCCCCCGGGCTGTCCCCTCGCAATTCGGGCTCTCCCCCCAGCCCGGGCTCTACTCCCGAATCCCGAGCTCTCCCCCTGAAACTCCTGGGGCTCTCCCCCCACATCCCTGGCTCTGCTCCCGAATCCCCCCGGGCTCCTCCCGAATCCCCCAGGATCGCACCCCGGGCTCTCTTGCAGCACCCCTGGCTCTCTTTCAGCACCCCGGACTCTCCCCCGCACCCGGGCTCTCCCCCGCATCCCGGGCTCTCCCCCGCACCCCGGACTCTCCCCCGCACCCCGGGCTCTCTTTCAGCACCCCGGACTCTCCCCCGCACCCCGGACTCTCCCCCGCACCCCGGGCTCTCCTCCCGCACCCCGGACTCTCCTCCCGCACCCCGGGCTCTCCCCCGCACCCCGGACTCTCCCCCGCACCCCGGGCTCTCTTGCAGCACCCCGGGCTCTCCCCCCGCACTCCGGGCTCTCTTTCAGCACCCCGGGCTCTCCCCCCGCACTCCGGGCTCTCTTTCAGCACCCCGGGCTCTCCTCCCGCACCCCGGGCTCTCCCCCGCACCCCGGGCTCTCCCCCGCACCCCGGGCTCTCCTCCCGCACCCCGGGCTCTCCCCCGCACCCCGGGCTCTCTTTCAGCACCCCGGGCTCTCTTTCAGCACCCCGGGCTCTCCCCCCGCACCCCGGGCTCTCTTTCAGCACCCCGGGCTCTCCTCCCGCACCCCGGGCTCTCCCCCGCACCCCGGGCTCTCCCCCAGCCCGAGCTCGGGGGCTCGGCGGCCGCAGTGGATCCCGGCGCCGTGCGGGGTTTTAGCTCGGTGCGCTGGCTCCGCGTCCCGGGCGCGGCCCCGCGGGGTCACCTTGCCGTGTTTGCGGCGCTGATGGGGCTGGAGATTGCGGGGAGCTGCGTCAGAGCTGCCCCCGCCGGGGCGACACGCGTCAGCAGCAGAGGGGCCCCGGTGCCAGCGGGGGGACACGGGCAGAACAGGGGTCCCGCTGCTCTTGGCACTGAAAAGCCAAATTGATGCCTCCAGCTCTGGCAACAGGAGCACGTGGAGCTGCTGCAGCAATTCCAGAGGAGGTGATGGGGATGTTCCCAGGGCTGGAGCCCTCTGCTCTGGAGCCAGACTGGGAGAGCTCAAGCTGGTCACCTGGAGAGGAGGAAGCTCCAAGAGAACCTTGGAGCCCCTTGCAGGGCCTAAAGGGGATCCAGGAGAGCTGGAGAGGGACTGGGGACCAGGGATGGAGGGACAGGACACAGGGAATGGCTCCCACTGCCAGAGGGCAGGGATGGGTGGGATACTGGAATTGTTCCCTGGGAGGGTGGGGAGGCCCTGGCACACCTCAGAGAAGCTGTGGCTGCTCCTGGACCCCTGGAAATGTCCAGGGCCAGGTTGGACATTGGGACTTTGAGCAGCCTGGGGTAGTGGAAGGTGTCCCTGCTGTTAGGAAAATTAACCCACAAACACCAGAGGTTTATGTCCAAAAAGGAGACAGAGGAGTCCTTTTGGCTTTATTCCAATAAAGGCAGAGACCATGGGGCATTCCCCTGGGATCTCTCGAATTTTTGGAGCACACAGCCTCCTTTAATCCCAATTTTCCATCCACATTTCCCTCTCTCTTTCCCCATGGGCTGAGGTCCTTGAGAGGCACAGACTTCCCAGAACACCTGGTACCTGAGATTCCCCTCTAATGTACAACCCTCCCTTTTAATATGTAATTCTTATAGAATTCATAGTTTTTCCCCGTTGCTTCTTTCATCTTCCAATATCCAATTTCATTTCTCAGCAAACCTACAGTTCGTTTATAAAGGCAAATCTCTTTTCCTATTCATCAATCAGTGGAATCCATCCCATTGCTTCTTTTATCTCCCAATGCTGGTTTTATCAACCAGCAGACCCACAGCTCCTTTATAAAGACAAACCTGACATTCCTCTCACTGTCCATGGCAAGGGATGGGACTAAATGAGCTTTAAAGTCCCTTCCAACCCAAACCATTCTGGAATTCTGTGATTCCATGCCCCCAGCCTGGCAGTGCCTGGTCAGGTTGAAGGATTTGGTGTCTAAAGGATGGAGAGTTTGGATTTGGGATCTAGTGGGGAGCATGGGTGGCATAAGGGGACAGTTCCCCCCTGCCACGTGACGTGTGGCTCATGTTTGCTGTGTCCTTCAGTCCCTGGGTGCCACCTGCCTTGGCTGGGTGCCCAAAGGAGGGGAGGGGGCAGCTCCCTCTGGTCCTGGCTGCTCTTGGCACGGCTGTGGGGTGGGCAGGGGCTTTATAAACCTGCAGGAATTCAGCCTGGTTACCCTGGCAAGATGTGGCTCCTGGTGCTCCTCTGTGCTGCCTCTGCCCTGTGCCAGGGTGTCACCAGGTAAGTCACAGCAGCATCGCTGCCAGGGCCACCTGGGGAAAGTGAAGGGGAAAAAGAGAATTTGGAGGCTTTGAATGGCTTTGGGGAGCAGAGGTGGGGTCTGAGGCTGCAGAAAGCTGCTCCAGGGGGGCAGAGAATGAGCAGTGCCTGGGAAGGGCTGGTTTCTAGGATTGCTTTGGGATTCTTGAGGAAATCCCTGACTCAGAGTCTGGGGGAGTTTCCTGTGCTCCTGCTGCTGGATCAGAGCACTGGAGGTGTCAAACACTGCTCACTAGAGCTGCAGGCAGCAAAATCCCATCTCACTCCTCTTTTATCGTTGTTGCTTGTGCCAGGCTGCCCTTGGAAAGGGGGAAGAAGCTGAGAGATGTCCTCAGGGAGAAGGATTTGCTGCACCAGTTCTTCCAGCATCACCACTATGACATTGGCACCAAATTCCCACATGCTTTTCCCAATGGAACAGGGGTGGCCACTGAGCCCCTGCTGAATGCCCTTGATGTGAGTATGGGCTCCAATCCCCAGGGACACAGCCCTGGGAGGGTCTGTGGGATGTCCATGGGCACCCAAATCCTTTATCCCAAAGCCTTCAGCTCACATCCTTCACCCCTCCTTGCCCTGAACAGAGAAATGTCCCCCAGGAGTTCTGCTAGAAGCTGGGGGTCTCCATGAAGAATGGCACCACAAAGGTGCCAAGCCTGGGGAAGCTCCAGGTTTGATTTCATGCCTCAAAATCTATCCCTGGCTGCCCCACAGGTGGAATACTACGGGACCATCTCCATTGGAACCCCCCCACAGGACTTCACTGTGGTCTTTGACACCGGCTCCTCTGACCTCTGGGTTCCCTCTGTGTCCTGCAGCAGCCTGGCTTGCCGTGAGTAGGAGCCAGGCCCAGCTGCACATCCTGGGTTTGTGACAGCTCCACCGAGCCCAGAAGTTGGGGTGACATTGCCAGGGGACAGGGGATCACCCTGCTGTGTCCATGGAGCTGTGCAGTGAGGTGGAATGGTGAATATTCGGGGGGTAGGGGCTGCTCAGGGCTGCATTCCTCAGGTGATGTGATTTCTGCTTGGTGCCTCAGTTTCCCCACCTGCCCAAGGGGGATGGGCATTCCTGTGGATCCCTGATTGCTGGAGGAGGGGGAGGATGAACAGCAAATGCTCCCAGCTGAATTATTCCTGAAGGCAGGATAGCAAACAGCAATTCAGCAGGGCTCCTCCTCCCACACTCCCCTTAGGCTTGGCTTTCCCAAAGGTTTAATTCTGTGTTTTTCCACTTATCTAGAAACCCACCAGGTGTTTGACCCCTCTCGATCCTCCACCTACAAGAGCACAGGGCTGAGTCTGTCCATCCACTATGGCACTGGGGAAATGGAGGGGACCGTGGGCTGTGACACCGTCACCGTGAGTGTCCCATGGCATCCCTGGGGTGTGCAGGGCATCCCACCCCACACTGACCTGCTGTTTGCTAGACAGGAACCCAGGCAGGACAAGCTGTCCCATAGGGAGTTATTCTGGAGCCACAGGATCAACACTGGGCTGCATCTCCCAGCTGCCAATGAACATCTCACTGTTCAAGTGGGATCTGGTGAGATCAGCTGGGTTTGGGACTGACAGACACTCACTCTAAAAGCCAGACCAAACTTCCACAAGGCAGAAATGTTCTGCACATTTTCCTGGAAATGTGTGCAGTGAGTGGGGACCCTGCTGCAAGGTTAGTCCTCAGGGGTTAAGTGAAGGGATCTGTGCACATTATCGTTGTTGTGGTCCCAACAAAATCCTAATTTTTTGGATCCTAATCCATCATATTCCTAGTGCCAGCTTTAATACAGGTACCTTGCTGTAGTGCAGTGTTTGTTATGCTGTAATCTACCGGTAGTTCTTTAGTTTTATCCTGTATAGTAATTCTGATTAAGATCATTCATCTGTTCTCTTTTATCTGTTCATTTCCTTACTAAATATCTCATCTTTTATTAAATGTATATGGTATGCCATCACTGAAAGTTGTGGGATGAGGCTGCAGAATACAACCCCTTCATAGTTTGAGGCTGAGATTGGCTCCAACAGCCTCCAGACTCTGAGGAGGGGTTCACAAAGCCAGGGGCTCTCTCAGCCCCTCATGCCTTGGGTTTTGGATTTCTTTAATAACCTTTGTCTTGTCACTGTAAGGCTGGGAAGCAGCAAAAGAACACAGCAACAAACTCCTTCCAGGCAGCAAGGAGTGATTTATTGAAAAGCCATGGCATTTATATAGGACAGATATAGGAAAAACAAAGTAGAAAAGACTCATTGGTCAAAGAAGGCAACACCTATTTGAAAACATGCTTCGTGCAAAATATCACAAGACACCGCTCGGTGTCACACACCAGGTGTCTGTGCTGTTCTTTCTTCCTTCTCTTGTTTTGTCCCAGCCTGGGAAAGATTTAGGCTGGAGATAAGAAAAGTCAACAACCTGGGGAAAAAACCAGATTAGGTTTCTCCCTGAGCCTTCAACAGTGTCCACACTGTCTGAAGCTCCACCTGCAGCAGGGTATCCCCTGCTCCTTCCCCACCAGATCAGCAGCAGGACGCCTGCTCCAGGCTGAGGGCAGCTCCCTGTCCCCAGGTAGCATCTCTGGTGGACACCAAGCAGCTCTTTGGCCTGAGCACTGCTGAGCCCGGCCAGTTCTTCGTGGATGTCAGATTCGATGGGATCCTAGGCTTGGGATACCCCAGCCTGGCTGCTGATGGGATCACACCAGTCTTTGATAACCTGGTGAACCAGAGCTTGCTGCAGGAGGACCTCTTCTCTGTCTACCTGTCCAGGTGAGGCACGTGGAGCTGGAGGAGGGATGCACCTCGTGCACGGCTTGGCTGGTGGCTGTGGCTCCTTCCTGTCACTGCTGCCAGGGGATGTTGTGTCTGTGCCATGATGTGCCAGGGCTGGGGACCACCAGCCTCCCCAAGAGGGCTCATGGCTGGCTGGGAAACAGTTTCCAGGCACATGGCTGTGCCATGGCTCCTGGTACCAAAGGTCCTGGCCCTGCTGCTGTGCCAGGTGTCACTGGTGAGGAGGGGGGATGTGAGGATGTGGCACAATCAGGGTCTCACCCTTGGTGCACACAGCCCTGCACTGACCCACATGGCAAAACCCCCTTTGTTTTTCTTTCCTGCATGGTGCAGTGAGGCAGCAGGGAGCGTGGTCATCTTCGGGGGCATCGATGACTCCTGTTTCACTGGCCCCATCAACTGGATCCCTGTCTCTTACCAGGGCTACTGGCAGATCTCCATGGACAGGTGACTAATCAGCTGTGTTGCTCTCTGGTCACCTCAAGGCATTGCTTTTAAAGAGACCTTGGACCCATCAGCACCAGACATCCACACCCCAGGGCAGAGGGATGCAGAGGGATAAGGGGAAAACTCCATAGTACTTTGGTAATTGACACCAAAAATAAGGATGCTTTGTGCCTGGGCCACAGCCTAGTTCCTGTCCTGTGGATTAGGGGAAGTGTGTGGTGATGAGGAGAGCAAAACCACATCTCAAAACCTCCTTTGTTGGGCTGGAGTGGGTGGCAGCTGCTGGCTTGTGCTCAGTGCCCATATCTGCAATGCTGGCTGCATCTCCAGAAAGGAAAAAGCTCAGAGGCAGCACTTGGGGTTCCCCAGCCTTAACTCCTAGAAAAGGAGTTCAAAAGCATCCCCAAGGCCCCTGTGGCTGTGTCATGGCCCTGGCTGGTGTCTCCCCACAGCATCCTCGTGAGCAGCCGGGAGGTCGCGTGTGCGGGCGGCTGCCAGGCCATCGTGGACACCGGCACCTCCCTGCTGGCAGGGCCACCCTCGGGCATCAGCAGCATCCACAGCGTGCTTGGGGCCAGGCAGGGCGTGTATGGAGAGGTGAGAGCTCGCCCTGGAGGCAGCTGGCACAGCAGAGCCCAGCCAAGGCTGGGACAGCGCCCTGTGCTCACAGCAGCCCCAGCAGAGACACCCTGGGACACTCTGGTTTGTACCAACAGAGAACCACAGAATGTCCTGAGCTGGAAGGGACCCACCAGGGCCATCCAGTACAACCCCTGCACAGACACCCCAAAATCCCACCCTGGGCATCCCTGAGTGTGTCCAAACTCTCCTGGAGCCCTGGCAGCCTCGGGGCTGTGCCCATTCCCTGGGGAGCCTGGGGCACTCACTGGGGGAAGAACCTTTCCCAAAATCCACCCTAAACTCGCCAGGCACAGCCCCAGCCCTTCCTTGGCTCCTGCCCCTGTCACAGAGACCAGAGCTGTCCCTCTGCTGCCCCTCAGGAGACCCCAGTGAGGTCTCCCCTCTCTCCTCACCCTCTGAACATCTCCCTTCCCTCTGCTCCCTGCAGCACAGCCTGAACTGCAGCTCCATCCCTGCCCTGCCTGATGTCATCTTTGTCATCAATGGGATCCAGTTCCCCGTGTCTGCCTCAGCCTACACTGAGCAGGTGAGTGGCCCAGGCCTCTCTCAAGGTCCTGGTGGCCACCTTGGCATCTCCCAGTCCCTTGGGAGGCAGGGCATGGATGGCCACGGGTCTCCAGGGCAATGCAGGAGCAGACACCAGCCTGTGGGAGCTGGTGGTGGATCGTGGTCAGGACTAACTCAGGTGCTCTCTGTATTCTGGTGTTGAAGTTTGCAGTTTATTGCATGGGCGTGAGTGAGAAGGGCTGAACTGGGAGCTCAGGCACAGCTCAGAGCAGAGAGGAGTGAGATAACAAAGGGGGTAAAGCAAGGGTGAGGGTGCAGGGACAGGAGCAAAGGAGCCAGAGGGTGTCCGAGGGTGTGAGAGCAAGAGCGTGGTCTCCTTTTACAGAGTCTTAAACCTCCTTCTATGTTGAATATCCTACTCTCACTAACCAATCTGTACAAGATACAAATTATCTAACATTTACATACCAGCTATAGAAATCACTACATTACCATGTTTTACAACTTTCTTATCTCTAAACCTTGTCTGGGACCCTTCCTGCCATGCCAGGAGAGGGTCTCTGCTGCTCTTTGGTATTTGCAGCAACTGGCATTATCTTAACAAAGGGAGAACATCTTCAGGCATCCACATTGCTGCTCTCCAGACACTCAGTGAACACTGCTTTCATTTCAATCTCACTTATGGTTTCCATATTCTCAAAATCTTTGGCTAGGCAATCCTATTTATAAGGTTTTCCTGATTCATCCTTCCCAACACCAGCCCACATTTCCCCAATTACCTTTCATGCTCAAACACAGCACAACCAAGAATCCTGCATGAGCAGCTTCCAGGACACCTCTGGGGACCTCTGGATTTTGGGAGATGTCTTCATCAGGGTGTACTACAGCATCTTTGATCGAGCCAACAACCGTGTTGGGCTGGCCAAGGCTGTTTAGACCCACCCATGAGAGCTGTGGCTGTGCACACCCAGAGCAAGCCACAGCTCCTGGCACAAATAAAATGTTGGTGGCTCTGAGCTGGTGACTGCATCAGTTTATTTCTTGCACACCCAGAGCAAACCACAGCTCCTGGCACAAATAAAGAGTTGGTGGCTCTGAACTGGTGGCTGCACTTTTATTTCTGATGGAATGGCAGGAGTCAGGAATGAGCTGGTGGCCAAAGATGTTTGGTCGTCACAGCTCTGTAAAGGCCTTTGGGAGCTGTGATTGCTGCAGGGGTGGAAGTCAAGATTGGTCAAGTCCTTTTTATTGGGGTTACAACAAGTGGGTGATTCTGGAACCCCCAAATGTCCACCCAGGGAGGCTGAGCTCACCACCCCAGACACAAACCATCCCAGAGCAGACCCCTGCAGACCCACAGCCACGTCCCACCAGTTCCTGCCCTGGCTCTCCCCATCCCTGGGCACAGAGCTTGTTCCCACTTTCCCTGCACGGTGTCAAAAGCCCAAAGCCACCCTGGGGCAGGGAGTCCCCCAGGAGGATGTGGCTCAGCTGGAGATTTCCCTTGGACCACCCAAGAGAGCAGGGAAAGGCTTTCACCCAGTACCTCCCATGCTGAGGCTTTTACAGAAGCACAGAACCTGCAGAGCTCTGTTTTGGGAAGGAAATTACCTCCATCCATACCCAACCCTATAAAAAATGGAGGCTGCCTCTTTCCCCAGGAGCAGCTGCAGTGGAATTGCTTAGCAGAAAGCCAGGAGAGAGATCCAAGTCCCTGCTGTGTCTTCATTTCTGCAGTGCTGAGGGACAAGGGACTGGCTGCATTATTTATTGGTAAATGAGGCTCCATCACTGCTGGGGCCTGGAGATTCCATATCCAGCAGGAACAGGGCTATGGAGGCAGAGATCCAGGTGATTTGGGCTGGAAATTAATTATTCCCTTCTCACACTCTGTAAAAACTGAGCTGACTCTAGAGGAGGATGTGATGTGAGATGGTGGTGTGATTTATTTATTTATTTAGTGTTGTTTATATTATTTATTTATGGGAGTTTTATTTATTCCCTGGGATCTCACATCCCTGGGATTCCCATCTGGTGGGAATCTCTTGTGCCCAAGCAGAAGAGTGACCCAGCCCCAAATTTTGGGCACATGGCACTCACCCTCATCTCTATCACAGGAATTTTCTCATCTCTATGAACAAGAAACGAGGCAGGTGCAGTGGGAGGCATGACTCCAAGGATCAGCCATGCAGAGATGGAGGGACAAGACCTGAACCTGTGTTTCCAGAGCAGCATGTTGGTCCTTATTCCAGGCAGGACCAATACCTCAACGCCCTGCCAGTTCCAAAATCCTCCCTCTGCACTGGTGCTGAGAATTCCCAGCAAAGGAATTCCTCCAGGGAGCTTCCCCCAGCCGGGGCAGCCCTTGTGGGCAGGCTGCAGTGAAGGAATGAAGTAGGAAAAGGTTCGGATGGCAGAGCTGGGCAGGGAAATGCTGATCCTGGGGTGCCACCTCGTGGCTCCCGTGCCTAACCTGAGCTCCTGGCACTGTCCAGGCCTGGCTGGACAGGGCTGGGAGCACCCTGGGACGGTGGAAGGTGTCCCTGCCCTTGGATTTAGGGTCCCTTCCAACCCAAACCATTCTGGGGAATTTCAGCTCAAAGGAGGGAGTCGCTCCTACCTGCAAATATTTCACACCTGGCCACAGGTTTTGTCTTGGTTCAAGGATAAAAGTGGCCAGGACACCCTTTTTGATACAGCAAAAGGGGTTCTTGTCTTCTTTTAGTTTTTGCTGAGGCAGTAAATAATTGGATGAGGGAATTCATCCTCTGTGCAGAAGGATGTGACAGATTGGCTCATTAGGGCTTGACTCCAGAGCAGGACAATTACTGAGGGCTTTTTATGGATTCCATTGAGCTTTGAGCTCTGGGCCTATGTTTGGGAAGTGACAAAGCTGCAAACCGTGCAGGAAAATGGAGTTTCTCACAGGTTTCCATCAGTGTTGACACTGGGAATTCCTAGCCTGGTTTTCCTCCACTTTTGGGCAAATTGGAAATAGGTTGATGTGTCTGGAGAGGTTTAATGCCCCTGACCCCCTTCCCATAGCATCATCCAGGGATCCCCCTTGATCTGGCCTCCCACAATGGATGGTGAGAGCCAAACTGCAGAGTTTGTCCTCATCTCACTGAGCTGGAGAGCTGAAATCACCTGATTTCCAGAGCAGCTGTGGCTGCCCCTGCCCTGGAAGTGCCCAAGGCTTGGAGCAACCCAGGAGAGGAGAAGTTGTCCCTGCCCATGGCAGGAGGTGGAATGAGATGAGTTTTAAGGTCCCTTCCAACCCAAACCTTTGTGGGATTCTGTATTGCCCCAGTCTCCACCCTCCCACACATAAAACTCAGCTGGGATTGTGTTGCCATGGAGCAGCACAAAGCCAGGAACAAAAAAACAGTTGAGTCCAAATAAACAATATTTTCTGCATACCAGATTTTGAAGCATGTATTCGTTTATTTGAGGATTAAGTTTACAAGTTTATAAGAATTAGGTTGTCCATCCATCCATGCATCCATCCATGCATCCATCCGTGCATCCATCCCAGCACCATTACAGTCCATGTGTGCAGGAGGAGTGGAAATGTGCTCATGGCTGATCAGGCTGAATATTTCCCAGCCCAAACCTTCCCATCAGAGTTTGTCATGGTGATTTCCCAAGGAAAAACCACCAAAAGTGCTTCTGATTAAAGAGGCTGGGAGACAATTTGAGGAGGGGAGCAATAAAAATACAAAAAGATGGAAAAATTCAAGTTTTCTGGAAGGAAAGGAGAAAGAACCTGCTATGAAATAAAAATTGTGACGTGAAAAAGCTGCTGGAGAGAACTGAGGTGAAAAGAGAGGAGCTGGGAATGTTAGAGAGCTGTTCCCAGCTGTTCCCAGCTGTGTCTCCTCCAGCTGTGCCCAGCTGTGCGTTCTCCAAGTGTTCCCACAGATGATGGAACTCAGACACAGTGGGAAGGAGATAAACAGTTCTGGCAGCTTCTCCTGTCTGAGATGATGGTGTGAGGGGAAAAGGATGGTGGAGGAATAGGGAAAAAAAACAACAAGGAGAGCAGGTGATAAATGGGATTTGTCCCACAGGGAAAAAGAATTGTTCTGGTCATGTCTCAGATTCATCTCCTGGGGTGCAAAACACCTAATTGCAGAAAGACAGTGCACAGAAAAAACCAAAATAACCCTAAAACCAAAATAACCCCCTCCCACAGGGCTGTGGGATTTCTGCTACAGGGAAAATCCCAGCGAGCCCAAAGCCACATTTTCCAGCACAGCAGCAGCAATAAATCTAATCCCTGTTCCACCACTGCTTTCTGAATGGAATTGCAAATGAGGGATGCTGTGTAATGATCATGAGGATGTGTCAGGAGATGAGACATCCGTGCAGCAGGTGTGGGACATCAGAGCAGATGAGACACTGCAAGAGAAGCTGGAATTTTAATGGAGGCAGAAACATTAAAAAAAAAAAAAAAAAAAAAAAGTCGAGTGAAACAGTGAAGTGGGAACAAAATGTTTTTGTCAGAAAACCTGCTGGCATTGGAGAGAATGGCAAAATGAGCTGTTGCTGGCTGCTCCCATCCAAAGTGCCACTGGAAATTTGCATTTTTAGGAAAACAGAAGTGCCTTGTTACAACAGGGATTGGAGCTGTCAGGAAATGTTGGCTCTCATTGCTCTGTGTCCCCTTTGCAGCACCAGAAGTGACAATAAAAGCTACAAGGTCACAGTGGCTCATCCCCAGGATTGTTTGTAGATAATGAGCAGGAGAAATCCCAATCCCTCTCTCAGAGCTCAGTTTTCCAGCAGAACCCTGGTGGGCTTTGAGCCTGGACCTTTGGTGTGGCTGTGCCTGGTCAGCATCCCCTAATCCCCCACCTGCTGCCCTGACTGTCCACCCTGCTGTGCCATCCAAATTAATTAGTCAGGCAGACCAGGGAACTCATCCATCTAAAAATATTCCCTCCTCGTTGCTTTTTGCCAGCTTATTTTTCAGTCAGAGCTGTTGCAGGTGTGGGAATTGGTCAGACACCCAGATCTGAAGTGGAACTATTTAAAATGGGATTTTAAAAAGTGCAGGGAGCTGGACCCACCTTCATCCCTGGGCAGCTGGGTGTCACTGAGCCAAGCATTTCGTGTCATTTTGCCCTTTCTCCTCTCCAGTAAATGGGGAAATCTCTGTATGTGGGGAATTCCACTCGGTCACCAGGGACAGAGAAAACAAATGTCAAGCAGATGAGCATCAAATAAAAAACACCAGACCGATGGGCAGGGCAGAGAGATAAGAAAGATGGTGTTTATTTGAACAGCCACAGGAAATCAGAGATTGAAAAATGTCTAGAAAAAAAAAAAAAACAAAGCAGCAGCACATTATGTAAAAAAAAAAAATAATCAGAGCATGCAGATGTTGGATACATTTTCCAGCCAATGCCACCTGACCGTGCCCAGTCCCTCATCATTTTTTGGCCTTGTCTCGAGGGTACCCCCCATTGGTCTTGTTGAGGGACTCCATGCTGCCGTTGCCCGTGGCCACGCTGGCCAGCAGCCGCTCCACCTCCCCGGGCAGCACCTGCTTCTCCTCGTTCTCCGTCTCGCGGTGGTAGAAATAGTTGAAGTTGGAGACGATGACGGGCACGGGCAGGGCGATGGTCAGCACGCCCGCGATGGCGCACAGAGTCCCCACGATCTTCCCGCCCAGCGTGGTGGGACACATGTCCCCGTAGCCCACGGTGGTCATGGTGACCACGGCCCACCAGAACCCGTCGGGGATGCTGGAGAAATGCGACTGCGGCTCATCCACCTCGGCGAAGTAGACGGCGCTGGAGAAGAGGATGACGCCGATGAAGAGGAAGAAGATGAGCAAGCCCAGCTCCCTCATGCTGGCCTTGAGGGTCTGGCCCAGGATCTGCAGCCCCTTGGAGTGCCGGGAGAGCTTGAAGATGCGGAAGACCCTGACGAGGCGGATGATGCGCAGGATGGCCAGGGACATGTTCTGTTGCCCGTTGAGCTCGCTCTGCTGGATCAGCTCGGTGGTGAGAGTCACGAAGTAGGGGATGATGGACACGATGTCGATGATGTTCATGATGTTCCTGAAGAACTCGGTCTTGCTGGGGCACACGATGAAGCGGACGAAGAGCTCGAAGGAGAACCAGACGATGCAGGCAGTCTCTATGACGAAGAAAGGGTCCGTGAAGGTGCTGTGGGACACCAAGGTGTCTGTCACGTTCTTAGAAAGCTCCTGGGTGGACCTAAACTCCCTCTCTTCCCGGAACTCCGGCAGGGTCTCCATGCAGAAGATGATGATGGAGATGACAATGACCAGGACAGAGACCAAAGCTACTCCTCTGGCTGCACTGGAGCTCTCAGGGTACTCAAAGAGCAGCCAGAACTGCCTGTGAAAGTCATTGGTTGGTAAGAGGGTCTCAGGATCCTTGATGAACCCTTCATCCTCCCGGAACTGGTCCATGGCTTCATCACCCAGCTCATAGAAGGTGATTTCATCAGCAAAGACGTCGATGGGGACGTTGGCCGGGCGCCGTATTTTCCCCCCAGACTGGTAATAGTACAGGATCCCATCAAAACTGGGCCTGTTCCTGTCAAAGAAATACTCATTCCTCATGGAGTCGAAGTAGCGCATCCTCTTTTCCGGGTCCCCGAGCAAGGTCTCGGGGAACTGGTCCAGGGTCTTGAGCCGGGTCTCAAACCTCAGCCCAGCGATGTTGATGATGACTCTCTGGTCCCCCTCATCCATGCCCACCCTCTCCCCCACCAGGTGGTCGCTGAACTCGGCGGAGAACCTGGAGAAGATGGTCTCATTGTTGGCGCTCTCGCTGTTGATGAGGATGCGCAGGTTGGACAGCAGGTTGGCGCAGCTGGGGTGGCCTTTCCGCGACTGCCCGGCGGGGCTGAGCTCGTTGGAGTAGCAGGGATCCTCCACGATCTGGTCAGCGTTGTCAAAGCTGACTAGTGCCACCTCCATCTCCTTCCAACTGGCCACGTCCATCATACGCTAATCAGCTCAGCAGCAGAAATCCCCGCGGCCGCCGGCCGCCCGCGCCGCTCCCACGCTAGGAGGATCTGCAGGGACAGGACACAGAGCTGAGCTCTGCCCATGCAGGCTGCAACAAACCTGAGCTCTCACCATCCTGCTCTGGCTTTTTGTGGAAGCAGGAGTGCCTCTGAGTAGCAAAATGAGTCCCAGGAAGTCGCTCATCTTTGATTCCTGCACAATTTTTAAATGGCTCTGCCATCATTCAGCCTCCCCAAACCACCTACAGCACCCAGGGATGAAAGGTCAGCAGCAGAGGATGGGGGTGAATCCCACCCAGCCTCTCCCCAGTGATTCCAGGGCAAGGGGTCATTTCATCCATTTCCAGGTGTGAATCCAAAATTCAGAGCAGGATTTGGAGGTTTTAAGTACGGCTGTTCCAAGTTAAGAGCAGCCCTTGATCCAGGTGGGAGAGGCATTGGGTCAAACCCCAGGAGCACCTTGCAGATGGCTCAACCATTGTTTGGAAACAATTCCCAAAGCAGGAACTGCACTGGAATTTGGGGAATGCAGCCCAGGAGGAGAAATGTCCACCAGCCTTGGAGATCCCCTTTGATCTGGGAAGAGGGACAGGAGCAGCACCCCTCCCTTGGGACAGGCAGAGGATGGGGTGGGATCCTCCAGAACTCTCCTGATCCCCCTCCACTACTGACCTGATATTCCCAGCCCCAGGAGCAGCTCAGGACTAAGCTTTGGGATCACCTGGACAGCACCTTTCAGGCCATGGGGTGGATGATTTCTCAGCCCAGCTCTGTGAGGTGCTCAGGAACAGTCACCATGTCCCCAAATATTCCCAGGCACACATCACACCACACACATTCTGTACTCAAAGAGGAGCCCAGGGACCAGGCCAAGTTATGGAGCTGGGAAATTACCTGTCTTACCTCAGGGAGAAGCACAGAGAGAAATTAGGTGTTAACAGGGAACAGTTCTGTGGAGATTTTCCCCAAAATGAACTTTCCAAGTAAATTCAGTGCCCTGATTTATTTCCCCTCCAAATGTATTTCCCAGACATGAGGCACCACAGGAGGACACGTGGAGCTGCTCTGCATGGCTGCTGCTCACCAAGGGCACTCTGGCTTTCTTCCCCAGCCAGCTCCAGAGAGAGGGACACAAAAAACCCAAATGCCCTCAACTGCCAGGAATAGCAACACAATTTAGGCCATGGAGCAGCAGCAGAGGCACCAGGGCCAGTCCTGTGGTGAGGTTGGTCCCCAGTGCAGGGTTTGCTTCCCAGTGCTGGGCAGGGGCCCATCCCCCATGGATGCTGTTCCCAGTGCTTCCCTGTTTCACTGGAATAATTTGGGGCACTGAAGGTTTTGCCTCCCCAGGAGCAGAGGATCTGTCCTTGCTGGCACACAGCTGGAAATTGGGGTAGGACGAGCCAAAATCCCCAGTCTGTTGCAGAAATGGGCATTAAGATCCTGACTTGTGACAAATCCTCCCTCTCCTCCTCTCAGCTTTACAGCCCTGACAGCAGAACTTCATCCAGGCCCCAGCACCCATGTCCCAAACAAGGCTCAGCCTTGCTCTCTCCTCATAGAAGAGATTCTGGATTTGGGGACAAATCCTACAATTTATCATAAGCTATTTACAGACCAGGTCTCTTTGCTTGAAGCAAACCCACAGAGCTTGGCTGTTCTTAGAAATCCAGCCCTGTTGAGCTGCTTCAGGCAGGTTTTGTGCTGAATTTCCCTCTTGGGGAGATGCAGAGAGGAGTGGTTGGGGTAAGAGACAGAAGTGATGCCTGGGGCAGCAGCAGTGTCCCCAAAGTGACCTCAGACAAAGCTGAGGAGCCTCAAGGACTCCAAACCTGAGTCCTGCAGCCCCAGCTGGGACATGTCCAAAGTATAGCTGCTCTCCACGGGGTGGGATTCATCCCAGGCTGGATATTTGGTGGCTTTGTGAGAAGCTGGTGCTGGCAGGATGATTTTTGGGCATCAGAGCTGAGGATAACCCTGGTTTTAGGAGCACCAGGAGGCCTACAAAGGGATTCTGCAACAAGCCTGGCCCAGATAAAGCACTTTCAAGGGAAAAGTAAGTACTAAAGGAAAGAAGAAAAGCAGCACACATCATTCCCTTCTTTCATTCTTGTATTTTCTTAATATAAACCCCAAGCTGATTTTAAAATAAAGTTTGAATCAGACTTCAGTGTTCAGTGGCAGGATGAGTTGATCCACCACACCTCCAGCCAGGGGGAGGACTCAGAGGGGTCCACACATACAGGAACTTCTCTTGGCAGTGGAACAAAGCTGAGCAGCTAAAGATGACCATGAAATTCCCAGAGCTTTTTAGTTCCATTTCTTGGAACAGCTTCCCATGGGATGCAGGGCTCTGAGGTTCCTTCCCTTGCCTTAAAGCCCCAGAGCATGCTGATGTCTGTCTGTCCCCATCACTGCAGGGAGGTGGCCCACCTGTCCCCAAACCGCTTTATCTGTCTCATTTTTAATTAAGACCAAAATTAACAGTGCATCCCAAAGCCACAAGACCTCCTCCCTAAGCTTTGCACCGCACTCCGGGCTCCAGCCGAGGCTTGAACTAGAAAGTTGCCTCATTTTTTCCTCCTAAATCACCCAACATCTGCTTCTCAGAATCTGATTAACTAATATCCTTCAGCGGAAATCCCTGCCTGTGGAAAATCATAATAATAACAAAAAAAACCACGCGAGGGAGAGCGACGGTGAAAGAGAAAGGTCATTTTGAGGGAGGGTTTGTGTTTCACCCATCGCATCCCAGCGAGTCGGGGCTGAGCTTTGCTCTCTGCACCCAGTGAAACCTTCCCGCCTGCAATCCCCTCCTCCTCCGACCGCCCTCGCACTCCTGCGGAGAACAATGGCCATTCCCAAGGTTTTCCCAGGTTGTTGGAGATGTTGAGCCTCTCCTCCCCGCTCTCATCCCCTCCCCATCACCCCTGAATGGGGTGAGAAAGGAGGAGATTCTTCCCTGTGCCCACCCTTCCCAGCTGCTAAGGACTTACCTGGCCAGGGCATGGGAGCGCCAGCGCTGTCTGCATCTGGGAAGAGAGTTATTAACCACAGCTAGGGAAGTGGAGGGAAGCGGAGATGAGAAAAAAGTCCAGCCATACCCTCGAAAGGCGCCTTTGGGATAACGCAGGCGATGTCATTGCAAAGGCTCCTCTCTGTTGGGTTCACCGGGGAATTGGGGCTTTGGCCTCGGCCCCGCCATCCCTTGGGAGCCCTGAAATCAGCCCTGAAATCAGCCCTGAAATCCTCCATGGGGACAGGGGCTGCTGGGGACACCCTGTCCCCACGCCCCCTGCCCGGGGAGGGGGGACCCGGCCCCCACCCGCCGGCGGGCGAGACGGGGGAGGACGCGTCCTTCTGGCAGTGCCACCTTTAATCCCCAATAATGCTGCGGATGGTCCAGCGCGGACAAGTCTTGTCCGTGACGTGGCGAGGTCTGAGCTGGTCCCCCGGGAGGGAGGCACGGAGGGGGGACAGGGACCCGCACACCGCTGGCACCGGCAGAGAGAGATTTACAGCCGGCAAAAGGGCGGTTTTGAGCAGGAATTTAAAATAATGGCTTTGAAAAGAGGAGGGGAGGGGAAAGCCCAAGGGTTGGAGCATCCCCCCTGCCCACCTACCTCTCGCCTGTGGCCCTGGGGACAGCGGGCGCCTTTCCAGGAGGGGACGGCCACAGTGCCACCACCACGTGGGACATCTCCGTCCCCGCCCCGGGGTGACTGGGACCAGTTGCAGCAGCGGGTACGGCTGGCACAGCCCAGCAAAGGGCATCGCTGGGGGCGAGGGAGAGGAGGGACGGGCCCTTCCTCCCGTCTGGGGGCAGCTGGATGCTGGCTCCGACCCCCAGCGCCACTTGTCACCCGGGCTTGTCACCTCCAGGAGTTCATTCATTAATAAAGAAGCACCCAGGCTGGTCAGGAGCAGGCAGGTTGGCATGAGTCGTTAAAATAACTGGGATTTTGTTTTATTTCCCTGTTTTCACCTCCTTTCCATTCCGGAGCCTGCTACTGCTCACGGCCATCTCGTCTTGGGTTCTTCAGATTTATTTCGTCCCTGTTGGCCTCACCCAGGGCTGGATCCCACCTCTCCCTTCACCCAGGTTTTCTTCCCACCCTCCTCTTCCTCTTCTGTCCCCTCCTGCCCTCCCAGCCCATGAGTGAAGGCAGAGGAGGGGGTGGCACATTTCTACCCGCAGGCTTCAGCCTGAATTCCTGAATTCCTCTCGGTGACGTTCCTTTGCTCTTGAGGGACCCGGTCACCTCGATTTCCCCCCCTCCAGCATCCTTTTCTGTCCTCTGAGCTATTTCTCCTCTCACGGCGTTAATGAGCACATTAAACCTCCCTGTCCCGGAGGAAAGCCCGGATTGGAGCATTTTACAGGCATCTCCAGCCTTCTGCGATGGAAAGGGGACAGGAGATTATCCAGACCTTTGATCAGCTCCTTCAGGCCAGCGTTATTATTTTATACACCATTTCTCCAACCCTATAGACTACAGTCCTTAAATTTACACTCACTCCATGAGGGCATTTATTAACAAAAAGTAATTCAATTGATATTCCTGGCACCTCAATTCAGCCTGTGTGCACCTCCCCGCCAAATCCAGCTTTGGAAGGGCTTTGAGCACAGGGTTATGAGGGCTGTAGGCAAAATCTGACCTCTTCGGGTGTTTTTTTACCCCCCAAAAATCTACTTGGAACTAACCAGGGTCATTTGCTGCACCCGGGCAAAGAGCAGCTGTGGCTGAGGGAAATGCAGAGCACAAAAAGCATCCAGGGGAGCAGGAGATCTAGTTTGTGCTGGAGCTGAGGAGTTTTAGCAAAAATCCACTGATAACAGGGACATCCCTGGAGTGAAAGCAGGGCTGTGCTCCAGGGGAGAAGGGTGCTGGGGGGAGATGCCCGGAATGACATCACTGCCTCCGAGAAAAGGGGCACTTACACAACTCCGCATTTCTGGGGGTTCGGCTGCACCCCGGACACCCCCGGGAAACTTCTGCCTTTGCATCCCGCCAAGGTGACTTTAAACACCCTTCGGCTCGAAGGATTTCAATCCCCCCTCCAGCCACGCTGCCCCAGCCACTCCTCCGGCACTTCTTTCCCTCTAATCCCCCGCTCCTGGAATCACCGGCTCTGCTGGGATTTATCCCACAGACAAATTTGGCCTCTGAGGGTGTCCTGCATCCGGGATG
Organism: Erithacus rubecula; assembly: GCF_903797595.1. NCBI lineage: Eukaryota > Metazoa > Chordata > Aves > Passeriformes > Muscicapidae > Erithacus > Erithacus rubecula. The sequence continues at coordinate 1,969,660 of NC_136678.1, forward strand.
GACCAGAATCCAGCAAGTCCTGGGACGGGATCACCGCTCAGCAGCTCTGCACGCACAGCTCTGACACCAGCGTGCAGATAAAACACCCCCGAGCCGGTCCCAAAACAGAGAGGGATTAGCTGGCAGAGGAGGAATTTTTGGCAGCAGGTTCCTCAGTTATTATTTGGACAAGGAGCTTAATTTTCTCTGTGGGAAATAGCGCAGGAGACAGAGCAGCTGATCCCAGCCCTTTCCCTTTGATCTGGCACGGGATGAGCTGGAGCAGGGTGGGAACCAGGAGGGGTCCCGCAGGTCCCTCAGTGGAACGAGGCAGCGACACTTCATTTGCTTTTCCTGAATTCCCAAGCAAAACGGGAATTTCACAGAGATCTCTGAGAAATCTGTGTGATTTCGAAGCATCGGCTTCGGGCCACGGAGCAGCTCAGGGCACTAATGAGCCTCTGCTAATTGTCCTCTCTTCAGCACTAATTACCTGGGGTTCGGTAATTCCAGCCCTGCGGCTCTGCCACTGAGCTCAGGTGGCTCCGCAGCGTCCCCACCAAGGGAATTTCTCCTATTTCTCATCCCAGCTAATTGAAGTGCCCCTCAATTAGCAGCAATCCCCCAGCATCAGGAGCGCTCGATTTTGGGGGGTGCAAGATGTAAAACCACAACCCAGACCCTTCGCTGCCCTCGATTAGGGCTGGGGTTATTAATGCTGGAGCTGTGATTCCCGCACTGAGTGTCCTTGGAGGCTTAGTGAGGTGCCCTGGGCATCTGGCACTGATGGAGAGGGGCAGGAAACATCTCTGGAAGGAAATCAAGGAGCTTCTGGGCTTGCTGCAAGTGGACACCCCGAGAAAATCTGTGGCTCGTCCTCCTCCTCAGGAGAGGGGTTTGCAAATTAAACTCTTTAAATGCCAAGCAAATGTGTGCAGCTGTGAGGGAATAAGCAGGAGGGGAGATGCTGGTAGTTTATGAATGATAAAAATATAGGAAATAATAATTTAGATCTTCCAGGGGATGAAGGGATCTGGCAAAAGCTGCCTCTGATTTTGAGTCCCGACTGTGGGAATAGTGGAGAAATGGAGAAGGTGTCAAAATATACCAAAATAATGGTGTGGCTCAGAGCATCCCAGAGTTTCTCTAGCTCCAGGAGAACCCAGGGCTCAAGAGCAACCAGACCTGAAACCTCTTTGTTTTTAGAAGCAGAGGTTAAAGTTTGTCTATGGCAAGAGGGAGGAGGAGGGAGAGGGGGGCAGGATGAACCTCAACATTTAAACACACAAGTTGTCTTCAAACTGAGAGTGACTTTAGATGAAGCATTTGGGACAAAATCCTCCCTGTGAGGGTGGGCAGGGCCTGGCACAGGGTGCCCTGAGCAGCTGTGGCTGCCCCTGGATCCCTGCAAGTGTCCCAGGCCAGGCTTGATGGGGCTGGGAGCAGCCTGGGACAGCAGAAGGTGTCCCTGACATGGCAGGGGTGGGACTGGATGGGTTTTAACATCCTAACCCAAACCATTCTGGGATTCCATGAAATTGCACCAGGAAACAAATTATGAGCCTGAGCAAGCAGCCCGCAGCTCCTGTGGGCTACTTCCCTGCCCGTGCCTCAGTTTCCCCAGGGCTGTGGATGTGCCATAAAGCCAAGCAGGAGTTCTCCAGGAAAAGATGCACTTGAGGAAGATCCCCAGGTGGATTATCAGTGCTGGGATGGGGCATCCATCACTGCTGACCCCATGGCAGGCAGGGACCTGTGTCCAGCCAGACCCCTACAGCCTCCCTCACTTTTCATACCTCCTTCTAATTTTTCCACCCCTATTTTTTTTATATGAAAAAAAAAAAAATCTGATTATCAGAGAGCTCAGTACATACAGTACACGCCACGAGACAGATGAACCCTTTCTTATACCCAGCCATGGAGTCCAAAATTAATCAGCTATGGATTAACCGGGTCAGGATGTAATTTAATAACCAGCGAGGGCGTGTTCCTGCTCGCAGGGAGCCGGCGAGGTCCCGCTCCGGGTGTGCCATGAAAGCAGCCAGAGCCCGGCACAGGTAGCAGGAAAAGGCAGATGGGATGGAATCAGCCCTGCGGTGGTGCCGGCTGCTCAGCCAAGGGACAGGGACAGCGACAGGGACCAGCTGGGTCCGGGCCAGGCTTGGCTGCAGCTGAGCCCTCCTCATCTTCCCTGCACTCCGAGCCGGGGTTTAGCCTGATTCAGGAAAAGATTTAAATGGATTTTTGGCTGCGAGGTGCTGCGGTGGCTCTTCGGGGATGCTGAGTGGGCTCTCTGGGGACTGGGGCTGGTCCCCGCTGGGATTTACGGAGCGGTTGCTGCTGCAAAGTGTTGGACACGCTCTGGGAGGTGGCTCATGAACGGACACACGGACACAAAGCGCTCGGAACGTGCTTTGATCAGCCTGAAGCTGCAGAGGTGTAAAAAGGGGGTGAGGGGAGTGACCTCTTCCCTCTGGAGCATCCCGGCTCCATCCGGGCTGGGGCCGGCAGCCGCCCCCGCGCTGCCACCTCCTGCTTACGGCAAAGAATCCGATCCCAAATCGATGGGAAACTTTCCCAGCCTGTCCCGAAGTGCTGGGATGGAGGCAGAGCCGCTCCCCTCACCTGCTCCCCCACCCGCAGCCCGGCACCCAGAGCTCGGCGCTGTAACCTCAGTCTGCTCCTAGGGATGAACAAATGACTTTGTCCCCCCTCAGAATCTGCACCGGCAGCAAAGCCTGGAGGAGGTCGGCGGCCGGAGCCAAAAATGGAGGGAAGGTATAAATGGAAAGCGATAGGAAGCCGCTAATGGGGTCAGACAGATCCTGCATTGATCCCGATTTCTGCAAGAGCAGCACTGAAAGCAGCCGGGGGCAGGTTTGGGGTCCCCGTGTCGCTCCTGGCTTGTGGCTTCATGTGCAGAGGTCAAGGCAGCCCCCAGCCCATCCCAGGAACCCCCAGGAGAGCACGTGGGAATTTGGACCCACAATAAATAATTAAGATTAAAGTGATTGAGATGACGCCTCTGACTCCTGGTGAATCCAGGGCTCCTCGCAGCACTCACCCGGTGCTCAGGAGCGCTTCACCCTCCCTGTTTTTCCAAGGACAAACTAAACTTCACCTCTGGTCACCACCAACCAAAAATACCCACCAAAAAACTAAAAAAAAAAGAGGAAAAAGAAAAAAAAAGGAAAAAGAAAACAGCGCCCGACTGCCCCAAACCCATCCACCAAACTCTCCACTCCTCTGCCCCCAAACTTCCCCGTGCCACCACGGCGGCTGAGCCCGAGAGAGGAGCAACAAACCCGGTTTTGGCATCGTCCTCATCCTCCTGCGGCGAGCGGGGTGCCCGAGCTGCCATCGCCGCTCCCCGCGGGCGCTGCCCGGCCGAGCCGCCCCTCCGCCTCTGCGGGCAGCGCCGGGATGCTCCAGCCTCTCCTGCCGAAAGGCGATGCCGGTACCCACGTGAGCCCGGTGGGACTCCTTGCCCTCATTCTCCTTGTGCCTGAAATGGGTTTTTTTTGCTCCCTCGCTGGTCCTGCCCGGCAGCAGCAGCGGCATGCAGGGCTCCAGCGTGCCTCTTTCATGTCTACAAAAGATTCTGAGGCCTTTGCTTTGCGAGTGAGGGTGAGGAAGGAGCGGTGTGGAGCAGAGGAAGAGGAGGTGATGCCCAGCTGACCCCTCCTGTCCCCTCCTGGCAGAGCTGCTCACTGGGTGCTCTGACACGGGCTCACAGGCACCTGGTTCTTCTGCATCCACGGAGAGAAAAGCTGGAAAAGCAGGAGCACCCAGTGCTCCCAGTGCCAGCACAGACACAGAGGCACCCAGAAAAGCAGGAGCCCCCAGTGCTCCCAGTGTTCCCAGTGCCCCCAGTGCCAGCTCGGACACGGAGGCACCCAGAAAAGCAGGAGCCCCCAGTGCTCCCAGTGTTCCCAGTGCCCCCAGTGTCAGCTCGGACACAGAGGCACCCAGAAAAGCAGGAGCCCCCAGTGCTACCAGTGTTCCCAGTGCTCCCAGTGCTCCCAGTGCCAGCATGGACACAGAGACATCCAGAAAAGCAGGAGCTCCCAGTGCTCCCAGTGTCAGCACGGACACAGAGACTCCCAGAAAAAACAGGAGCTCCCAGTGCTCCCAGTGCTCCCAGTGCTCCCAGTGCCACCATGGACACAGAGGCACCCAGAAAATCAGGAGCCCCCAGTGCTCCCAGTGCTCCCAGTGCCAGCAGAGACACAGAGGCACCCAGGGTCCCTCTGGCCCTTTGTCCAGGCACTTCTTCACCTGAGGTTTTCCCCTTCACACAGGAAAATCCTCTGCTCCCAGGAGCCTGTGACTGCCATCACCAGAGCTCCCAAACTGCCTCCCCGGGGCTTTCCCGTCCTGTTTCTCTATGGCCAGGGGGAGCTGTTTGTCCAGGAGACCCTGCGGGGATGTCACGCCTCGGTGGACAGCGCTGGGTCCCGGCTGTGCCCTGCTCTGAGCCTGGAGCAGCTCTCAGTGCTGGGCAGAGCACCACAACCCCCGCGTTATTCCAGTGATCCATCGGGGCTGTGAGCATCACCCACCACCCACCTGAGGCAGCCCATCTGCTGTTCCAACCCTCTGCCTGTTTTTCCAGCAGGATTTAATGAAACAATAACTATTTCCCTTTCCATGTGTTCCCCCAGCCTCATCAGTGAGCTCTGTCTGCCTTCCCTGTCCCAAAAACTTCCCAAGCAAAGGCAAAAAAACTCACCCTGGAAAGGGATTGGACACACAGGAATGGGGGAGCACCAGCCAGGGCATTTCCTGACTGACCTCCAAAAGTCATCTGCATCCTGAATCCTCCTGCCAGCATCTTGGGATGCAGAGATTTTTTCCCTCAAGCTTTATTCCAGCCCGTGTAATTGGGGCAGGTTTCCATGCTGTGCTGCTGAACTGGGATAGGAAAATATTGAGATCAGCCTGCACTGAGCCCTTCCAGAGGGCACTGAGCCCTTCCAGGCACCCCACTGGGTGTGCAAACTTGGGGTCTCCCAGAGGTGCTGATCCAGAGAAAACTCAAGGAAATAAAAAAGAATCCTGGAAAATCAGGTCTGAAAAATCCACCTCCAACTACAGAAAAAAAAAAAAAAAAAAAAAAAAAAAAAATAAAAAAAAAAAAAAAAAAAAAAAAAAAAAAAGAAAAGGAAAAAGAAAGCAAAAGCTGCTCTGTGGGTCCCTTTTCCCCTGGCAGCCCAGGCTCCTCTCACAGAGCTGATTTTGCCTCGGAGCAATTCCCCAATCTCCTTGCCCTGACCTTTACAGAGAGATGCAGCTCGGGGCTCACAGCTGCCTGGGCTGGGCTGTCCTGCTCCCAGGACACAGACAGTTTTCCCAGCTGCATTCCAGGAGCTGGACTCCACCTTGGGCTGGGATGGGGAATCAGTCACAGGACACAAGTGATCCCTTGGCTACAAAAGCTGCACTTTTAAGCCATTTTGGGGTCAGAATGGCTCAGTCTGGGAACACAAATCCTATCTCTCCAGGAATCATCAAGACAAATATTTCTTTCCCCGTTAAAAAATTTGCCTTTTACTTTTTTTTTGTTTAGGCTTTTTTTGGCTTGAATTTCTACAGTCTCTAGATAGATACTCTCTGCTGCTGAGGCCATGAAACTCATCACACATCAAACACAGATCTGTTCTCACTGAGCAATTCCAGGGTGGTGCTTGGCTGGACCTGAACCCAACATTAATTAAGGAAAACCTCTGATCCCTTCGAGCTCTGCCACCCATCCCTTACCCCAGTGACTGGTTTTCCATGGATTTTCCACTGGAATTTGGAGGATGGAAAGCATTGGTAGAGCAAGCAGTGAGCACTGAGCCAGCACCAGGACTGGTTCCTGCACTGACCAGCAGGACCTGGGGGGACATCTCAGAAAATCATGTTATTCCTCAGCACTAAGCACAAACTGTTCCAAACCCATGGAACCAGCAGCTTTTAACCCAATATTCCCATTAACCCTCCCCACACCCTGCTCTGTGTCACTGGGGTGAGCACTCTGCTCTGGGGATTCCCACATCCTTGGGAACAACTAAAATGTCCCTCTAATTCTATTATTACTGCAGCCTGAACCTGACATCATCATTCCTGCACCCCATCCCTTCCCAATTTAATTCATCCCAGTGCAATGGATGAATTAAAACTGTTTTGGAATTTAAGTTTCTCCTTTTCAGCCTGTCAGAAATCCTGATTAATTATTTCTCTCCAGCTCCTCACAGTTTAGTTGAAACAGGCTGAAGGCAACCAATATTTCCTCAGAGTGTTTCATGTCTTCACTGTTCCTTGCACACATTGCCACAAAGCAGATTGCAGCTGAGGATTTTCCGATGGAAGCCTTGCAAAACATTCAATGCCATTAAAAAATCACAGCCAAAAGTAACCACTTTATTTAAGGCTTGGAAGAGAAAGAGAGGCAGCAAATGCTCAAAGCACAGAGTGTCTCTGTCTGGGGTCGGGCACAGACCCAAGAGCAGCCAAAACTCCTGTATCAGCACAAGTTGCCCTAAAACCACCAACCCAGCACCAATTTAGCTGGAAATAAAATGGAAACCTTTTCAACCAGGTGATTCTTCCACATCCAACTGACAATAAAGTAAAATAACTGGCTTAATATAGGTGGGAACTTTCCCAGCTGGGTGTTGGGCTCGGCTGCATTTCCATTATTAATATTATTATTAATGATATCTAAAGCACAGAAAACACAATAAAAACCAATCACTCACCTACAGCCTGGGTTACAGCCCTTCCTTGGGCACGAGGAGCATCCAGGGGTTCTGGGCATGGCAGGTCCCTTCACGTCTCTGACACACAGGTAAGGATTAGAGTTTGTCTCAGGAAAGACTCAGATTCGGAAATCCTACACCCCAGTGAAACCCTACCTTGCCTGGCTGCCCTTGGATTTAAAGGAAACGTGGGAAGGAACTGCAAACAGATCTGTGGGGCTGTGGTGCAACCCCACACTGCCCCAAACCACCCCCAGGGGAGGGGCTGCACCTCCCAAAGCCCAAATCCCAGCCTGAACCCCCCAGTGATCCCTGCAGCACCTGGGATCAGATTTATCCCACTGCTGCTGCATGGGCAGGACCCCATGGAGGGAGGGAATCCCCTTGGCATTGAGGGTTTTCCCCCCTGACATCAACACTTGTTTAAGAAGCAACATTTACATTTTAAGAGCAAATGGCACCCAAGTGTCCAGCAGCTCTTACCTGCCCAGGTGTGGGCTGTAGTTCATTCCCTGGGTCTCACCAGGGAACGCTCCTGCCTCAATGGGGTCAGGCTTTGGGGTCAGGTTCTGGCCTCAACCTCTTCCCTGTGCAATGCCTTAGGGCCATGAGGCCAAAACTTTGGGGGCTGGTTGACTTGAAACCTGTGTCTCAAGTTGGCACTGAGAGCTTTTCAGGGGATTTCCAGGAGACACTGAGCACCCCACACTGGAAAAGAGACCCCAGATTCAGCTCTGAGCACCCCACACTGGAAAAGGGACCCCACATTCAGCTCTGAGCACCCCACACTGGAACAGGGACCCCAGATTCAGCTCTGAGCACCCCACACTGGAACAGAGACCCCAGATTCAGCTCTGAGCCCCAGGCAGGGCTGGGGAAGAGGTGACAAAAATCCCAAGGATGCAGAAGGGTCTTCCCATTAGCCAAGATTCCCTGAGCACCAAGAATGAGCTGGAGGAGATTTTGGCTGCTCTGGGGGCTCCTTCCAAGCTCATGGGGTGGTGTCCTGGTCAGCTTTATCCCAGGAACACACAGAATGTGTTAAACCCATCCTCTTCTGGGGGAGGTACAGGCTGGGGGCTGCAGTGTGGCCAGGAGTTTGCAGACCAGCATGGGTGGGTCTCCCCCCCTGATTTACCAAAATAAGAGTATTGCTCTAATACTGATACTCAACTGTGACAGACAAAAGACTCTCTAACAATTTAAAGTTAGAAAGTGTGTGTTTATTCATTCTGGGCAGCAGTGTGAGGTAATCCTCTAATACTGCAAAATCACAGGTGACCACGAAATCTATTTATTGGCAAAGGAGTCAAACAAATACATATTCATAATAACAGCCCCTCCCATCCCCTGTTTCCTATGGCAATTAGCTTGAATAGCTATTAAGCATTGATTTACTTCTTAAATTTAGTCTGGGGTCATTTTCATGGGGAGGAGTCTTAAAAGGAGGAAGTAAGGTGAGTCTTCCTCACCCTAAACTCTTGACCTTTTCTATCACTGACAATGCAAATGATTTCTGGGGATAGTCCAGTTTTCCAAAGAATGGGTTTCTGGTTGCATTGTCTATGTTCCTTTGGATCTGCTCACTAGTTTCGTCTTTTCCCATTGTAAGCACAGCTGAGCAAACATAAAATGACAGACAATCAAATATTTAAGTTCAGATAACTACTCCCTTATAACTTTAACTTTTAAATATTTTCAGCAAAGGTAACTAAAATCTTAATTTTCTAAGATTAGTGTCACACCACCTTCCCTCACCACTTTGGTGTTCAGTGTCACACCCAATCCCACAGAAATCACTGGCAGCAGTGTTGGAGTTCATGGCTTGGCCATTTGGCTTTAACCAAACTCAGGAGGAACCTCCAAAATCCAAACTCATCCTTCAAGCACCAGCCAGGGCTGTGTGAGCCTGGTGTCCTCACAGGTGTCTCTGCCATGGGTAATTCCCAGAGGTTCCTGTTACACCGCAGCCATGGGAATCTCATTAATTACTCCTTCTGCTGAATGGCCCTAACGAAGGCCTAGGACACATCAAGAATCATGTTCACATGGCAAGGTGGCACAGGAACAGCCCCGGAGGGTGATGCTCCACAGAAAGGCCTGAAGTTGTTACAAGGACGTCAGGAGACTTGATACAAAGGGCCGGCTTATGAATAGCTAATGGGGGAATAAATTATGCACCCACTCAGCTGGATTGGGTTTCTCCCTCCTCCCTGCACCCTGACATCCCCATCACCCCCCTGCTCTCTGCTTTCTGTCCCACCTGGTTCTTTCTTCTCATTATTTTTGTTCCTGGCAGGATTTTTAATGTGTTTATTCATCACCAAAAACTTCAAAGCCGAGTCCAGCCTGTCCCAGGGTGATGCTAGAGTAGGACAGGGCACCACCCTGAGCCTCTCCCATCACAGCAGGGCTTCTTCCCGCTCCTGGAAACCTGAAAGGGAAGCTCCAGGCAGCAAAACAAAAGCTTCCCACGGTGTTTTTCTGCAGGATGTGCCGTGCCCTGCCTGCCATCTGCCCTGCCCGGGGGCAGCAGCTCCGCCCCGGCCACGCTCCGGTGGCTCCCGGGCAGGAGGAGAGGGATGGGAAAGCTGGGACAGGGCATGGAGTGGGACAATAGGGGCCGCTCTCCGTGTGTGGGGACCTTGGGTTCACAACACCCCCAAAGTCTGGACCAGGAGGGAAAGCTGAGATTAACTTTGTGAAAAGAGATTTGGGGATCTCCCTGGGCACCCGGGGAGGGCACGGATCTGCCTGGGCAGAGCATTTAAGAAAGCAAAGCAAGAGAGAGATTTTCCTGTTTACAATGCAATAAATCTTCTAGGTTGAATATTCTAATTTCCACTACCCAATCTAATACAAGATACAAATCCTATAGCATTGACACACAATCTATAAGAATCATTACATTACCATAATGTGTTATACTTTAAACCCTAAAAACTACTCTTTGGCCCCTTCTGCCAAGTTATCAGGGTCTTCTCTGACCTTTGGACAAATGTTCTTTCAAGAGGGGATTACTTTTGGCCGGCCATCCTATTGTCTAGTTATTTAGTAACTAAGATTTGATATCTCAAAGATGGCTTTCATTTCAATCTGGCTTATGGTTTCCATATTCTCAAAATCTTTTGCTAGGCAATCCTATTTATAAGTTTTTCCTGATTCATCCTCCCCAACAGGCACGGATCTGCCTGGGCAGAGCATTTCCAGCCGGGATAAGGCAGCAGCTGCTGTGGCTGGCACTGTCCCCGCTCCCGTTCCAGCTGGGGCAGCAATTCCCCTCTCGCCTTCCCTTCTGGCACCCGCCTGGACCAGCGCGGTCCTTCCCGGCTGATGCTCCTTCCCGAGCTGGAAATCCCGCACCCTCAGCGTGCCGGAGGGAGCCACAGGCTGTGCCAGAGTGTGTTTTGTTCAAGCGCTCGGATCCCAGCATCAGGAGCTCGGACAGCACGGGATCCTCACATCGGGGAACTCCCCGCTCCTGCTTGGAGTCGGGGATTTCGGAAAAACACCAAAGCACCGAGGAGGTGAAGAGCATTTCGGAGCAGCATCCCCAGCCCCTGGCTCAGCTCTTTAACAGGAGGACCATGGTCCCTGTGCCCCGTTCCGCAGCGCTCCCCTTCTCTAATCTCCCGTTCTCACTTTCTCTGCCTGCTCTGATTTCACGGGCCGGGCTATGCTATCCCTCGTGCCCGGGTGGGGTTGGGCAATGTGAGACAGGCAATTGAGAAGTAAAGAAGAGTTCATCAAAAACCAAGGCAATGAGGAATTTACTATGACATTTTATGACATTTACTATGTTTTCAAAAAGCGGGAGGAGAGGCAGACTGATTAGCGATAAACGAAGGCTGAACTTGCCAACAGGGTGAGGGCTGCAAGGCTACCAGTGATAAGTGATAAATTCAAAACCTTAAACCAGCAAGAACTCATCTCCAGGTGTCTGGAATGTTCCCAGAGGGCTGAGATGCATGCTCCAGAGACAGAGTTAAAAAGCTCAAATGCGATGAAGAGTTTGAAAGTTTTCATCAGAGACCCCCGATGACCCCTAAACTGGGGAGGGGCAGGCACAAAAGGACTTTTGGCGTGGGTAGGCGGAACTAGGTGGGGCTAGGACATGAATATGTAATCCCAGGCTTTTAAGGACTAAACAGAGCAGTAGTTTGAATTTTTGGCGTGCATGCTTTGGGAGGAATTATCTCCGTGCACCTCAGTGCTGAATAAATGCACACCTACTTTATAACTCTCGTTTCTCATGAGTTATAGAATTTTTCAGAGTATCAAATGTGATTGCCACCCCCCATCAGACTGCAAACACCGTCACCAGCTGGGGACACTGCTGAAGGCTCCTGGGAACATAATCAGGTATTTTCCCAGATTGTTGACTTTTCTCAGCTCCAGCTTGGATCTTTCCCAGGCTGGGAATCTTTCTCAGAGACAAAACAAGGAAAGGTAGAAAGAAAACACAGATGGACACCTGATGTTGACACTGAGCCATGTGAGTGTCCTGTGATATTTTGCACAAAGCATGTTTTCAAAGAGGTGTTGCCTTCTTTGACCAATGGGTCTTTTCTACTTTGCTTTTCACAATCTCCCTTATAGAAATACCACAGCTTTTCAATAAATCGCTCTTCTTGCTGCTTGGGAGGAGTTTGTTGCTGTGTTCTTTCACCCCCCAGCACCAACCAAGCACCCGAGCCCGCAGTGACCCCTCTGCAGTTCCAGCTCCTGGGCTCAGTTCCCCACTCGCTGCTGCCCCAGCTCCTTTTCCATGCCCATCACCTCCTCAGGGGTTTGGATAACCCCAACCCACGTCACAGCAGCTGCTGGTCACCCAAATCAGGCTATTCTGTATCAGTAATAGGAGACTGCCAGCACCTCTGACCAGAGCTGGTGTCTGCTGCTGCTGCTGCTGGCTCCCTGGGGACAGCAGCCTCTGACCCCATATCCAGTGGGGATGGCTCCACAGCACCCAGCTCCAGCCCTAATTGCATCCCCACCACAGTCTCCTCCATAGGGAGGGGCAGGTCTGGGGTGGGGGGTGTTGCTTGTCCATTTTTTATCAGCTAAAGGATGCAGAATCACAAAATAATTTAGGTTGGGAGGGATCTTAAGCTCATCTCCAATCCCCTGCCGTGGCAGGGACACCTTCCACTATCCCAGGCTGCTCTGAGCCCTGTCCAGGGACACTTTTAGGGACAGGGCAGCCACAGCTGAAGCAAAGGAGAGGGAAATGGTTTCTTTTCAGATAATCAGGGCAGTAAAAAGTCATGGATGGAAAACAAAATGCTGGAGCAAGGTGGTAATTAAATGCTTTCCCTTTGGTGCCCCTGAAAGTCAGGGAAAGATGGGGAATTGTGATCTCCGCTGTGTCCTTTCTTCTCCCTTCACGTGCTGGGGTCAGGCAGGAGGAGGCTCTGGGGTCAGCACCACTGGAAGGGAAAATTCCCTCCTGTGAGGTGCAGGATACAAGACTGAGCCAACACCCATCCCAAGTGGATATTCCTGCTCTGAGGAGTCACAAGGCCAAGCATGGAATCACTCCATCCTCACCAAACCCTGCCCAAAGCTGGATTTAGGGGGGGAAACTGAGGCACAAGAAGGCTGAGCTGCCAAAACTCCCTCCCACGGGGCAAGGGAGGAGCAGCTTTGCTCCCTTTGCTCCTCTTCCCATCCACAGCCTGAGGGGGCAGCTCTGCCTGCTCAGGGTTTTCAAATCAGCTCACTGCAGCAGCTGGAGCCTGGTAACATCCCCAAGTGTTTGCTGGTGTCTCCAAAGCAGCAGCTTCTGTCTGCTCTGTGCTTACTGGCTCTTGTTGGACACGGGTGACTCTGAAGAAATGACCAAGAAAATTAAAGTTACTGTCAGTAATCTTAAATTCACCTTGCAGGGGAATTTGTGCCCCTCCTGGAGAAGATTTAGTGGACTGTAAATTTAAAAAAGAACACGAAATAGCAGCAGGAATGAAATCCAACAGTGCCACTGTCTGGGGGATGGGAATACAGCAGCTCCATCCAGGAGAGTTTGCCCAGCAGACCAAAACAATGATTTAAACTCATAGGATAGCCCCAGGAACACCCCGAGTTCTGCACCCAGCCCCAAGCCCAGCCCTCTGGGGCCTCCCCACCCTCTGCAGGGTCAGGGATGGAACACGGAAAATTCACCCCAAAAACGGCTCCTGAGATTGGGCTGTGATAGAACAGCTCCACCAGAAGAGGCCACTGGTGCCTGTGTTTTATTTAGGGCTGCACCTCGAGGGACTGAAAGGCTCCAGTTCACTCTTGGCTGCTCAAATCTCCCTTTCCAACACACAGCAGGGCTCCTGGGGGGTCCAGGCTATTCCCAGGGAAAAAACCCATCCAGCTGCCACACAGAGGGACATCAGCTGCAGCAGGGCTTGGCTCTGACTGCTGCTGGGCAGCAGGGAGCACTGCAACAAAATGACAGAGAGAATTCATCTTTTTGGGGAAAATTCTCACCTCAGATAAATTAGGAGTTACTGGGCCGATTGGAAAAGTGAGGAGGGAGCTGCTCCAGCTGTGCCATCACTCTCTAGAGAGGAGATAAATAATGTGCATGGCCAGAAACAGCCCTCTGCACATGGGCAGAGACAAAAGAGAATGGAAACACCAATGTATCAATGTGAATTTAAATATGGCACTTACATGCATGTTGATAAATATCATATAATTGCATACAGGAACTGGTATTCAAGCTGTACCCTGCATCTCAGTGTATTTTCCCAATCTCAAAATTAACCCCAGAGAGGAGAGCTGCCCGTGGCAGAAGGGCTGTAAAAAAAAGAAAAAAAAAAAAAGTAAAAAAAAAAAATCAGGATAAAGGTGAAAGCAGAGCTGGAAACCTGCCAGTCCTCACCCATGCACCAGGATGCTGCTGCCCCTGCTCTGGGGAGGAAAGCAAGAGTGGACACACAGGGAGAGACCTTTATGTGCCAAAAATCACCACATTTAGGGATCAAAATGTCCCAAGTACTTGGCACCACAGCTCTTACATATACTGAACCTCAAATCTGAATTTGTTCCTCTAAAAGTCATTCACCCTGGGGTGAAAAGCCAGATTTGTCCCATTCTCCACCCCAGTCCTCAGGGGCAGGGGCAGAGGGGGCTCTTAGTGACTGACACTGATATTTGGGTGCTGCAGGAACTGGAAAGATCCCATTTCACCCTCAAATTGCCCCAAACCCTCCCTTTTCTGCTGGTCCAGAGCTCAGAGGGACCTGCTCTGTCCCCTCCTGTGATGGATGCAAAGTGCAAAGATCCAGTTCAGGAAGGGTCTCTGGAGATGGGGCTTTCCAGCCTTCTCCCAAAATGCTGTTTTCATTCCCCAAGCACCCCCCTTGTGATGTAGAAGCCAAGAGGATTCCCTGAGCTTGGAGCTGTCACATCCTGCTCTGTCAGGGCACAAGGGATGGGAAAAGTCCTGACAGACTGAACCCCTCTGCAGCTCTTCCCTCCTTTCTCCTGCCCAGTGGGTGTTTAACCTGCCCTTTGTGCTGCACACCTGAATCACTGCAGGGCTGCTCCTGGGGGTGATGAAGGACAGGGATCCCCTCTAAAATTTACCCTCTTTGGGGCAAAAATGGGAAACCCACCCACTCAGCCCCTTTGGGCTGCAGAGGTGTCACTTTGGCATGGATAAATCCTCAGGAGCTCCTGGACACTGATAGATCCATCAGTGGGGTAAAATATCTTAAAATGAGCATTTGAAAAAAGAAAGATTTAAGCATTTTTCCAAACTGCAGGTGGTTCCTGACAGGCTTGTTCCTCCTTGCTGCCCCCAAACTTCCCTTCCAGCCCCCCACCCCTCCTCTGCTCCCTCCAGCTCTGCAGCAGCACCACCCCCAACCCCACAGTGCACATCCTGAAAGGAGACAGTGAAATCCACTGGTGTAAAACAAACCAACCCACAGGAGCCCAGCTCTGCTCATCCCAGCCCTCCTCCCCCTGCTGGGATCCTGCAGGGGAGGATGATGAGACAGGAGCTGCCAGGAGCTGTCACAACATCCCCGGCACCGCTGCTGGATCCGACAGTCACAATCCCGGTTTTATTCCTGTCTAAACACCTAAACCCAGCCCCTTCCCCCTCTAAGCTCAGCCTGGCATCACCCACCTGCTCCACCCCAAGGGCAGCACATTTTTACCCTATCATTTATACCCCATATCATTTATACCCGATATAATTTATACCCCCATATCATTTATACTTTTGACCCAATGACCAAACACCCGTGACCTCCACTGTGGGATTTTCTATCCAACCAAAACTACCTAAAACTAAGAAGAAAGAACAATAAGGAAAAAAAAAAAAAAAAAGACAATGTCATCCTGTCCCATACCTATTACCACGTTCTAAAACCCCAAATTCCAAACCCTTCACCATTACTCACTTTTACACAAACCACACACCAGTGATCCCAATGCCATCTCTCAAATTTGGAAGCCTTAAAAGCCTCAAGTCAGAAGCAGTGTTCTCCTGGGGGTCAGTATCAGAAAGCACAGAAGGTTCAGAAGTGCCAGGCTTCAAGGTTCCAACAATTCCTGGCTGTCCCAGTAACACCAGAAGCCCCAGGGATGCTCCCAGACTGTTTTCCCTTTTGCCAAAGGTCCTTTCCCAAGCTCAGGCAGGTGGAGCTGCTCACCAGATTATCACCTCTTTCCTCAGGTGCCCAACCAACCCACAGCTGTGGAAGTCTCCAGATCCCCTGATAATGCAAATGAGCAGCTTTTCCTGTGTGCCAATCTGGGAACTGGGTACGAAATAAGAAAGAGAAGGTGATGGGGCTGGACCTGCAGTTAGACCCCAGATCTGGGGCTGCAGGTTTTCCCTTCCCATTCCCATTTCCCAATTTCTGAAATGGTGAAATCATGGAATTCCCCAATTTCAGAAATGGTGAAATCATGGAATTTTTGTGCAAGACAATATGACTTTGTGAACTTCCCTTGGCTCTGCTCAGTACTCATCTCACATGTGCTGTATTTCTGATGTCCTCTGGCCACATTTCTAAGTGTTTCAAAATAAACCACCTGTTCTGAAGGCTGTGAGGATTTATTTTCCCAGTGGAATCCAGTTACAGCCCTCAGTTTCTACACAGAAAGGTTTATTTAGATATATCTGCAGGAGAGAAGAAAATCAGTCCCCATGCCTTCATTTGCAGGGTGAAAAGGAATGATGGAGATGAGGGATCACCCATGGAGATCTGGGATCATCCATTGTCCTGGTTTGAAGGACAGGTGTCTGCCAATAAAGGCAGAAGCTTCTCTCTGAAATGAAGGATGCAAACCCCCTCCCTCCAAATTATTATAATTTTGAAATTAAGGGGATCTCAGGCAAAGATATGGGAATTAGGAATAATAGTTCTTTACTAGGAAAATTAAAATAGAAATGCAGTATTACAAAGAACAATCCCAAACCCTGCCAGAGTCAGAATCCAAGCTGACACCCATCAGTCAGTCAGGGTGTTGGCACAGTCCCATTCAATGGTGGCTGCATCCTCCTGCAGTGACAGATGTGGTTCAGCTGGAGCAGTGCTCCTGGAGAAGGTGCAGTTTCCTCTGAAGGTGCAGGGATGATGTGGAAAGGTCTGGCTTTCCTCTGGAATCCAGTGGGAAAGGTGCACTGGTGTTCCAAATCTCAGTTTTCATCTGGGTAGGAAAGGCTTGGCTCCTCCCCTGGGTGGAGCATCTCCCAGTGGGATGATGGAATTTTATCAGTCATGCACTGGGACTCAATGGCCATGAACAGGAGATATCTCCTGGAGGGAGGATGGGCTGTGGGAAAGATAAAGATGATTGTCCCAGCTGGTTTAAAGATGGCCCATGAGCCGATAATATGTGCCAGGAGATAAAGATCACTGCCACACCCAGTTTTAAACAATGGCCCATTAACAGGAGGTAATTCCCACAGAGATAAGAATCGCTGCCACACCCAGTTTGTAACAATGGCCCATTAACAGGTGATACCTCCTGGATGAAGGGTGGGTCATGGGAAAGATAAAGATGATTGTCCCAGCTGGTTTAAAGGTGGCCCATTAGCAGAGAATATGTGCCAGGAGATCAGGGTCACTGCCCCATCCAGCTGCAGCAGATGGGGACAGAATTCACATTGCTGGCCACATCCTGTATTACAACTCAAGGCACCCATGGAGATGCTGGATCACCTCTGTGGGTTGTCCCATCATCTCTGCCCCACAAATCCCAAGCAAATTCCTGCCGAACCAGACAGGCTGCACAGCACAGGCCCCAAGGCCCACGTTCCCAGAGGTGCCCTGGAAAAGCTCTGGAGATAACATCTCTCATTCCCCAGAGATTCCATCCCTGTTGTCCTCCCTGGCAGCTCCAGGGTCATCCCTGGGGACTCTGGGGGCTCTGTTTGCACCCTCTGGAGAGCTGAACCTGGGGAGCCTCCAGAAGCAAATCCCAGAAGGGAAATGGCTCCCTGAGAAATAATCCTGCTGGGGTTAGGCAGAAACACTCATTTCTCCCACAGTTTTGTCCTTTTCAACCCTGCCCCAATGTCAGCCTGTGATCTTTTCAACTCTGCAACCTACCACCATCCCTCCCAGCTCCAGGGGGCTTCCTGGAAAAGACTTTTAAGCAGAATATTCAAACTATTCCTTCAGTAATGCCAACTGGGACAAATTCCTGAAATTTGGGAAGTCAGAGGTTGACTTGGGGCTGGGGACACAGGGGGAGATCCCCTTGAAATCCCATATCAAACTGGAGCTGCCTCTGGTTTGGACACAGGGACAGCTCTTAGCTTGGATTCCCCCATCCTCACTGGAATGAAATGTCAAAATAGGATTTTTTTTTTTTTTTTTCAATTAGCCAGCAATGACTAATTCTCCTCTAGGAACGAGGAAATAATTACAGGTCTTTCCCGAGGAAGGGATAGCCAGCCTTTGACTGTGAGCCTGGGCAATCCCTCAGAGCAGCCTTTGGAATTTCTCTCCTCCTCCAGTGAGCTCCTGACACCTCATTTCTCCATCTGCTGAGAAGGAATGATCCCCCTCTCCACACAGCCCTCATTAGTGGGATTAGCTACACAAAATAAATCCACTTTTTAATTATTATTATTAGAGCTGAATAACCTCTTGGGGAAAAGGAAGGGAAGGGAAGGGAAGGGAAGGGAAGGGAAGGGAAGGGAAGGGAAGGGAAGGGAAGGGAAGGGAAGGGAAGGGAAGGGAGGGAAGGGAAGGGAAGGGAAGGGAAGGGAAGGGAAGGGAAGGAAAGGAAAGGAAAGGAAAGGAAAGGAAAGGGAAGGAAAGGAAAGGAAAGGAAAGGAAAGGAAAGGAAAGGAAAGGAAAGGAAAGGAAAGGAAAGGAAAAGGAAAGGAAAGGAAAGGAAAGGAAAGGAAAGGAAAGGAAAGGAAAGGAAAGGAAAGGGAAAACTCTCACAGCAGGATGCTCCTGGGTTCTGCCACACTGGTGAGACAGGTCTGGCCCCTCCAGCTCAGGTTTATTTGGATGAAAATGAGATATCACTAGTCTGAGAGCAAGCCCTGATCCCAAGGAGAGGAGACGCAGGATTGTGGGTTTTCTCCTCCAATGTGTTTCACCCCCACTCCTCCCCTCCCAAAACTCCGTTTCATGTCACCTGCTCCTCTTGAGATCCGAAATGGTGCCAAAATCCATCTGCAGGCGGGTGGGAGTCAGTTCTGATGGGGAGAGGCTGCCAGGCACAGAAAGACAGGGAGGATTTTTCAGCCCCCTTTAGCAGCCGAGATTTGGAACACTTATTTCTGCCTCGAGGGTGTAATCAAAGCCCTTGGGGACGCAGAAAAAAGTGTCTTGCAGGGTGTTGTGTGATGGTTTCTGTGAGTTTGGGAGAGAACAGGAGCACTGGGGGGTTTGCAGCACATTCCCAGGACAGCATTATCTGCAGGAATCGCTGTGCTGGGTGATCCCAGCCCACCTTTGGCCAGGGATGCCCAAAGCCACAGCAACTGCATATAAACCCTTTGAAATTCCCTCCTTGCTCATGGCCAAGGGGCTAAGGGACAAGCCCGGAGCAGGATTTACCTCCATGCCACAGGTACAGCCACAGCCAGACGCCTCTGCCCTGCTCTGGCCCCAACACCTGTTATAAATTGATTGAATTTATTTAATTAATCAAACAACAAAATTCAATTGAGAAGCAATTTATTATTAACAGCAATTGTATAGAAATGAATACAATCAAAGTATATTAGTTACATGTATTAAAGCAAATACAAAATTTGGCAGTGAGTAATTTAGTATAATTGAGGTTTGGTTTGAATAAAGCATAAGCAAAACTGACCAGGGGTATGAGTGGGGCCTTTCCTCTCTCATCTTACCAACCCAATCAAGCTAAAATTTCGCTTATTTACTGTTTACCAATACAGATTAATACAGAAGCTTCTAGAAAGCTCCTCCTATTTTGTATTCCTAAAATCTACATCACTATGTTGTGTTGCACATGCTTCACCAGTGGTCGGGGTCTCTCCTCCTTTCGGGGCTCCTGTTTCTGATGAAGGCTCTGGGTCTTCCTCAGTGTTCACTGTTTGAACCTGCAGGTAGCACAGGCACATCATGCTTAAAATTAGATAATTAAATATATGTTCCCACAACAGGCCTTAGTCCAGTGTCCAATGCTTTGGAGTCATGCCAATTTGGCCCAATTCAAGGTCAAAAACTTTATTTCTAGCTGCTGTTACCAGACCTACAACTTTACTGTCTTTTACTCTCACCAAACATCTGAAGCATAATTCTATCTGCTTTGTTTAACCATTTCCATTATCCTTTTGCAACAATTGAGTACAATTTTTCTATCGATGTAAAACAATTTTGCTAATATTATTACAATTTAATTAGCACAAATCATATTTATAACACGCTGATCCCAGACTGTTGGGAAAGATAAGGATTTGACAGGAAGGTCTCACAGATGTGTATTTATGACAAAAAGATCTTCAAATGTAAAATCTGAAGAAGGAATAGAAATTATAGCAAGTTTTGATATAGAAGAAAAAAATTGCTGAGACAGTTTTACTGGGAAGGCAAAGAAAAATAAATAAATAAATAAATAAATAAATAAATAAATAAATAAAAAGGATAAATCCACCTCAAACAAAAGATGTTTTTACCAAGCAAAAAGATTTTCACAGACAAAGAAGAAAAGCAATGTTGCAAGTAGAAGAAAGATCCCCGAATTTTCCACTGTAAGAAAACTGAAAAACAATATCTAGCTTAAAATGTAACTTTTGGTGATTGGAAAATAGTAACATGAATATGGTAATGTCAGTAGTTAGGATAGGCTCCAGGTAACAGTAAAGACTGGTTGTTGTGCAATAAGATGCTGTCTTGGGCTGCAATACAGGATGTGCCCAGCAATGTGGATTCTGTCCCCATCTGTTGCAGCCAGGTGGGGCAGTGACCCTGATCTCCTGGCACATATTCTCTGCTAATGGACCATCTTTAAACCAGCTGGGCAATCATCTTTATCTTTCCCATGACCCACCCTTCATCCAGGAGATATCACCTGTTAATGGGCCATTGTTTAAAACTGGGTGTGGCAGTGATCTTTATCTCCTGGCACACATTCTCTGCCAATGGGCCATCTTTAAACCAGCTGGGACAATCATCTTTATCTTTCCCACAGCCCACCCTCCCTCCATGAGATATCTCCGGTTCATGGCCATTGAGTCCCAGTGCATGACTGATAAAATTCCATCATCCCACTGGGAGATGCTCCAGCCAGGGCAGGAGCCAAGCCTTTCCTACCCAGATAAAAACTGAGATTTGGAACACCAGAGCACCTTTCCCACTGGATTCCAGAGGAAAGCCAGACCTTTCCACATCATCCCTGCACCTTCAGAGGAAACTGCATCTTCTCCAGGAGCACTGCTCCAGCTGAACCACATCTGCCACTGCAGGAGGATGCAGCCACCATTGAATGGGACTGCTGCCACCACCCTGACTGACTGACAGGTGTCAGCTTGGATTCTGACTCTGACAGTGTTTGGGATTGTTCTTTGTAATACTGTATTTGTATTTTAATTTTCCTAGTAAAGAACTGTTCTTCCTAATTCCCATCTCTTTTCCTGAGAGCCCCTTAATTTCAAAATTATAATAATAATTTGGAGGGAGGGGGTTTACATTCTACATTTCAGAGAGAAGCTTCTGCCTTTCTTGTCAGACACCTGTCCTTCAAGCCAGGACAGATGCACAGTAGAGAAAGAACTATAATGCTTTGTATCATGGATAGAACAGAGCTTCAGGACACACAGCCAGCAGTTCCAGGCCCACCCACGACCCCCAGCTGCTTTAACCTGCTCTATGCAATAAACTGCGTCTTTAGAGCTGTCTGAAGTCTCCATGTCTGTCAGGCTCTTACACCAGGCACCATCTCCAGCCACTGAGGCAGAGAAGGAGGGAAAGATCCCCCAGCATCAGGATCAGGTTCATGTCACCCTGCCCTGGCTGTGTCACCTCACCCACACGGAGACCCTGCCTCCATCCCACCCCAGCCCATCCCTGGCAGAGGAATCATCCCTGCTAAACACAACAGCCCCTGCCAAGATAAAAGCCAAGCTGTGAATAATTCATGTTTCAATCTTTTTTACCACCGTCTGCTGTAAATATTTAAATAGCTCCAAGATGTCTAGAGCTGAACTTGGGGAGGATGAACCTGAGCAGAGCCCCTGGCTCAGGGAGCAGCACCTTGGAGGGGGATGAGCTGGGGATGGAGCACAGGGTGGGTGGCAGATGCCATGGGAATATTTTTTTGGCTCTGTGTGCACTGAGGAAGGGACAAGAGAGCTTCAACAAAAAAAAACCAAACCTGATTTGTATCTCCATATGGAGCAAATCTCCAAGACTTTCTGCCCTTAAAAAAAAAAAAAAAAAAAAAAAAAAAGGCAGCTCAGAAAGGAATGTTTTCCCACTGTAGGATACAGCACTATCCAAAGGGCATGGCTCAACTCTCCTCCCCTCTCTTCTGCTGCTTTCCCCTGGCTCAAAACCTCAGTGGAATTTCACTCGAATTTATGGTTGCCAAAAAAAAAAGATCAGCAAATTCTCTCTCCTCTGGTCTGCAGCTCCCTGCGCTCTGCTCTCCACCTGGAAAACAAGAACACAACATTTGACATTAAAACGGGGACATGTGATCCTGGGCTATCTCCCAGCTCCTGGGACAGCTCCATCCAGCCTGGACACGAGTTCTTTACCCAGTCCCAAAGGACTGGGAAGATCTGGGAGCTCCTTGCAGGAATCAGGAGGCCCTGCAGGGACAAACCCCATCCCAGGTGATTTTGCTCTCAGTGTGCAGAGAACAGCCCAGAGCAGCTGATGAGTGCCTGCAGCTTCTCCTGCTTCAGCATCACTTTGGTGTCTCACAACCCTTCCCAAATAACTCTTGGAGCAATTATTGCCACCGTGGCTGCAGAGATGGGGACTGCTGGTCCCAAGCTGGTGTGTCCCACGGCCCCCCTGTCCCCCCACCTCCACATCTCCCCAGGGCTCTGCTGAGTCCCCTCTGGGGATGTGCTCAGCTGCTGGAACTCTGGGCAGTTTCTCCTGGGGATTTCAGGGGGTTTCACCTGCAGTGGGGGTTTTCCAGCTTGGCAAGAGCAGTTTTTAATGTGCCAAGTGCTCCTCACTTTTCCAGCTCTCCCTGCACCAACACATGAAAATGTCTCTGTGGTGCTCTTGGTCCTCCTCCCCAGGAGACTCTGTCTACAAATTCCTTCATCATCCCAAATGAAAGGCCAAAAAAAAAAAAATCCAGGAGGGGTTGTGCTCTTTCTCCACAGTCTGGTGGGTGTCCCAGGCCCTGAGCTGTCACCAGAGCATGAGGGACCAGGCAGCCCCAGCAAATCCTGCCTGTGCCACCCCTCAGATCGACAGTTCAGGCTTTGCACCCTTGGACAAAAACCAGGTCCAAGGTACCTCGACAGAGCTTGACCCTATAATGCTTCTTTAAAGAATACTTCTGGCCTGGAAACAAGAGGGAAGGATTTTTAACTGAAAGTAGGTTTAGATGGGATATTAGGAAGAAATCCTTCCCTGTGAGGGTGAGTAGGCACAGAGCAGCCGTGGCTGCCCCTGGATCCCTGGAAATGTCCCAGGCCAGGCTGGATGGGGCTGGGAGCAGCCTGGGGCAGTGGAAAGTGTCCCTGCCATGGCAGGGGTAGAATGAGACGAGTTTTAAGGTCCCTCCCAACCCAAACTGGGATTCCATGAAACAACTTTGTCACCTCTGGGGGCTCTTTGGCTTCCCTCACTGAAATCAGAGTAAATTAAGACTTTGGGACACCAAAACAATTTCCAGTTTGACTATTTGAATGACTATTGCTCTTAAGCCAAGCTCTTAACTCAGTTTAACCTTTTAAAAGCTTTTTCTCAACCAACTTAACATCTCAAACAAAAGAGATTTTGTTTTCCCAGTGGGATGCTTTGATAACTTCAAACCTTTTTTTTCCTCATCTCCATTCCCAAGCCAAGATATTAATCAAAACAATATGTTTCCCACAACAGCAACAGCAACAAAAGGCTTTGAGTCAATGAGTCATCATTTCTCTGCGAAGAAAAATAAACATTTTCCCAATTCCCCGCTCAGGGATTGCACAAATCTCTGCACCAGCCCCTGTGGCTGAGGCAGCTGTGGCAGGTCCCAGCCAGATGTGGAGGTTTCCTGGGTGCAGGTACAGGTCCAGGTTGTCTGGGCAGGGCTTTGTCCTCCCTCTGAGGTCGGTGGCAACATCTCTAACCTTTGGGGCTTTGCCCTCTTGGCTTATTCCTCTCACCCACGGAGATTTTGGAACCCACTGAGGAGAAGGAGAGTGTGCAGATGGACAGATGGACTAAACACCAAAGAACTGGGCAGCTGGGAGTCGTTTCCCAGCTCTTTGCTGCTTTCCCACCTCTGGAAATGAGGAGGGAGGGACAGGTTGGCGCACTGGGGAGATTTGAGCAGCCTGTGTGGACTGAGGCAGCCCATGAGGGCACCTCAACCCTTTTGGGAGCAGACTGCATCAGGTGCTGCAGAGCCCAGCAGCAGCTCAGATCCTCATTCCATGGGAACTTGGCTGCTGAGTAGGTCCAGCTGCCCTCAAAATCACAGGACTGGTGGGCAGAGCCTGCTGGGCACAGGGTGTCTTGGGTCGCAATACAGGATGTGACAGAAATGTGAATTCTGTCCCCATCTGCTGCAGCTGGATGGGGCAGTGACCCTGATCTCCTGGCACATATTCTCTGCTAATGGGCCATCTTTAAACCAGCTGGGCAATCATCGTTATCTTTCCCATGACCCACCCTTCATCCAGAAGGTATCACCTGTTAATGGGCTATTGTTTAAAATTGGGCGTGGCAGCGATTCTTATCTCTGTGGGAGATATCTCCTGTTAATGGGCCATTGTTTAAAACTGGGTGTGGCAGTGACCCTGATCTCCTGACACGTATTATCTGCTAATGGGCCATCTTTAAACCAGCTGGGACAATCATCTTTATCTTTCCACAGCCCACTCCCTCCAGGAGATATCTCCTGTTCATGGCCATTGAGTCCCAGTGTACAACTGATAAAATTCCATCATCCCACTGGGAGATGCTCCAGCCAGGGCAGGAGCCAAGCCTTTCCCACCCAGATGAAAACTGAGATTTGGAACACCAGAGCACCTTTCCCACTGCATTCCAGAGGAAAGCCAGACCTTTCCACATCATCCCTGCACCTTCAGAGGAAACTGCACCTTCTCCAGGAGCACTGCTCCAGCTGAACCACATCTGCCACTGCAGGAGGATGCAGCCACCATTGAATGGGACTGCTGCCACCACCCTGACTGACTGACGGGTGTCAGCTTGGATTCTGACTCTGGCAGGGTTTGGGATTGTTCTTTGTAATACTGTATTTGTATTTTAATTTTCCTAGTAAAGAACTGTTCTTCCTAATTCCCATCTCTTTTCCTGAGAACCCCTTAATTTCAAAATAATAATAATTTGGAGGGAGGGGATTTACATTCTCCATTTCAAAGGGAAGGTCCTGCCTCTCTTGGCAGACACCTGTCCTTCAAACCAGGACACAGGGACATGAGTTGTGGGCTTTTGTAGCACTGCAAAAAACGTGGGGCAGGATGGAGCCCAAGGGGATCCCAGGTGGTTTAAGAAAAGCAGAGAAAGACAAAGAAAAAGGGCAAAAGAAGAAATCCTGGAGTTGAAAGCCTTGGCTGATCAATTGTCCACAGAAGGTCTCAGAGGGTTCACTCTGTTCTCAGTGGTTTATAGGTTTATGGATTTCTCTAAATAGGAAGATGCAGCACATGAGCCATGCTGAAAGGTACCAGGCTGACCCAGGGGGGCAGGGACAGAGCTGGGGCTGCTGGCCTGGCCCGCACACCTGGCAGGGGCTAATGGGGGGACACACCCCAGGAAAGGCTCCTCCCCACCCCCAGGCAGTGACTCCCTGCAGGGAAGGGGCTTTTAAACTCTCCCATGACACCGTGTCCTTTTTTATTTATTTTTTTTAGGATTGTGCTAAAGAAACTTGCCCAAGACCTTCCAGGGGAAGAAAAGAGGTAGAACATCCTTTCCTGCCTTAGTGCACATCCAACCCTGACCAAGTCCTAACAGGGGGGACCCCAGGGTGGGCACATCCATCCCACTGCCACCTCTTCATCCCACTCCAGGGAGGAATGGGATCCCATGGGTATGGCAGTGAGCAAGGGTAAAACTAGCCCCATGCCAGAGCCAAAGTATGAGCAAAGGGGAAGGAGAGATTTCCTGATTCTTAAACATTCCCACTGTGTCCCAAGGGGAATTGCACTCTGGTATCACCTAGGAGTGTTTGGAGAAGTTTCCATTTAAGACAAGAAATGGTCAGGGGTGAAAGGGCTGCATTTGGAGGGAAATGATTGATCAAACCCCTCATCCTTTATTGATGGAAACAGCAGATGGGAGTGTGAGCAGAACTGCTGGAGCCACATCCTTGCTGGAGGCTTTGGGAGGAAAAATGAGCAGCCAAGGCAACAGTCCTGAAGGAAAGTCTTATCTGGAGGGCTGGATCAATAGGAAGAAGAACCATGAGAGACTTCTTGTCTCTCCCAAGCCCATTGAAAATCTGCCCATCCCTCCCAATGCTTTTAAGACCTAAGCAGGAAGTCACTAAAAATGGATGGCTTTGCTCCAGGGTGGAAACATCACCAGGACATGCTGAGAAGGACATTCTTCACTCCTTGGATTCAGTCTGATCTCTCTGCAGATGTCTCATCAGATCCCTTGCAATGTCTTTTCCTCCTCTGTTGGATGCAGAAATCCTCTTGCAGACAGATCTGGTGGGGAGGACAGCTGTCTCTTGGGAAGGTGTGGCCATGAGACACATCCCACGGGCTTCTTCCAGTATTCTGAGAGCAAGGAATGGGACACCCTGAGAAAGAACTCCCTGTGGCTCCTGCTTAGGAGTCTGTGTGGAAATGTGTGCAAGATATTCACCTGCAGGAGAGCCTGGCCTCTCCCAGGGGACCCAAAGGGACAAGCATCCTCACCCCCATGGGATTTGGGCAGCTACACTGCCACCATCACTCCTCTGCAGCTGAACCCACCCTCAGTGAAGCCAGGGAAGCAGGGCCAGGATCTCCAGGCATTTCAAGGTCCATTAACTTGCAGTGTAAGGCCTGAGCCTCCCCAGGCATAAAATTGGAGTAAATCCAGGCAGATGTGCAGGGCTGGAACACCAGAGCGGTGGCAGAGGGGTGCTAGGAGCCAAAGGCATCTGAGCTGTGTGCTTGCAGGTGAACAAGCTCAGTAGCCCAGGAAATGCTGCACTGGGCCAAAGCCCTGCTGGCCCTCACACTGCCATGGTGTGCTCCTCTGGGTGACCCTTCAGCACCAGAAATGCTGGTCCAAGCAGGGATGACTTGATGATATGAGAAGATGATTCTGGGTGGGGAAAGATGGAAACACAGAGCTTTGACTCATCCCTTCATCTCCCACACATGGGGAATTCCCAGGAGAACTTGATGGGGTCCTGCTGCCAGGAGAACCATCATGGGCAGTGCACAGACAGGGGCTTTTCTCCATATCAACCACCCAGCTCAGTTCAGACAAGGAAAAGCTGCTCATGCAGAGCAGCAAAACCTTAACAAGGCCTGGTTTTGTGCATTCCTGATGTAAGGAGTCAGGGAAACGAGCTCAGCTCATCCATGGGTGCTGGTGCAGGAGGTGCTGGTGCAGGTTGGGAAGGATGAATCAGGAAAAACTTATATGTAGGATTGCCTAGTAAAAGATTTTGAGAATATGGAAACCATAAGTGAGATTGAAATGAAAGCCATCCTTGAGTTACTAAATAACTAGAAGACAATAGGATGGCCAGGAAAGTAATTCCCTCTTGACAGAATAATGGTCCAAAGGTCAGAGAAGACCCTGGACCCTGCTAGCTTGGCAGAAGGGGTCCAAAGAGTAGTTTTTAGGGTTTAAAGTATAACACATGATGGTAATGTAATGATTCTTATAGGCTGTGTGTCAATGCTATAGGATTTGTATCTTGTATTAGATTGGTTAGTGGAAATTAGAATATTCAACACAGAAGATTTATTGTATTGTAAATGGGACAATCACTTCTTACTTTGCTCTCTTACTTCCTTCTCTTACTTCCCTCTCTCTTACCTCTTAGAACTCTCTCTACCCCACTGTCTCTCTGCCCTGCTCCTGTGGCTGGCAGCTCCCAGCAGGGCCCTTTTCACCCACACTCTGTGCAATAACCACAAGTTTCCAGACCTGGCTTATGGAGATCTCTCTGTCTGTCACAACCATCCTGACCACTGTCACACCACACAGTCTCCTACAAGGTGCCACCCTGCAGAGCCACACACAGACTCTGTTGTCCCCTAAACCCCGAGTCCCATGCCCACATTGGGGCTGTGGCACCCCCAGTGCTGTGCTGGTTGCCCATTGCTGGTCCTGGCTTGGCAGGAGCTGTCTTTGGGAAGGTGCCACCACGGCAGATGGAGGGAGCACAGGAAAGCACATCCCAGCACGCCAAAGGCAGGCAGCCCAGAAAGGAGCATCCTCGGGGGTCTCCTCTCTTCTCTGTAGGCACGAAAAGCACTGGCTGAGAGTGTGGAGGGAAATGTCCCTGCAGCTCTGCTGTGGAAATGTGGATCCGGGCACGGGGCTGGGAGTGGGAGGCAGTTTCAGTCATGGGAACTCCACATCTCAGCTCTGCTCTGCCTGGGCACGTATCAAAGCCATCCCACCCCACACAGCTGGGTCTGGAGGGTCTTCCAGGCACTGGTGCCCTGGAAATCTGAGTGACACCCCTTGCACCAGGAGCAGGCATCTATGGTCCATCTGGGCTTGTTTCCCTGACTCCTTCCACCACAAACACAGAAAACCAGGTTCTTTCAGGCTTTCCTCTTCTTACCCCGAGGCTAATGGCTAAATTAAGCGGGATGAATCATGCGGAGGAGTTTCTCTCTGCTGACCGTGACGGGGCTCCCAGCAGAGCTCCTCCTGGGAACGCTGCCCTGGGCATGAGCCGAGCCCTGGGGACCAGCGCGGTGCCTCCAGGGCTCCTCCCTGCCCAGGAGCACCAGCACGGCCATAAAGGTGACAAATCCCAGCCCCAGGCACAGGGTCAGGCCCCGGGGGCAGCACAGGGCAGGAGGGTCAGCTCTGCCGGGAGGGAGGCAGGGAGCGGGATGAGGACAGGGATCGATAGCACGCACTCATCTTCCCGCACATCAGCGGCCTCCTGGGATATATTTCATACACTAAAACACATTCCCCTGTTTTCTATTTATGGCAAATGAGTGGCTAATCCTCGAGCCGAGGAGCTGCTGCGCTGTGCTGAGCCGGCGCTTCTGCGGCTGCTGCCGGGAGGGAGGGAGGGAGAGGATGAGTTCCTGGGATGATGCTGGGGAGGGAGGGAGGGAGAGGATGAGTCCCTGGGATGGTGCTGGGGAGGGAGAGAGGGAGAGGATGAGTCCCTGGGATGATGCTGGGGAGGGAGAGAGGGAGAGGATGAGTCCCTGGGATGGTGCTGGGGAGGGAGAGAGGGAGAGGATGAGTGCCTGGGATGATGCTGGGGAGGGAGAGAGGGAGAGGATGAGTGCCTGGGATGATGCTGGGGAGGGAGAGAGGGAGAGGATGAGTGCCTGGGATGATGCTGGGGAGGGAGAGAGGGAGAGGATGAGTGCCTGGGATGGTGCTGGGGAGGGAGAGAGGGAGAGGATGAGTGCCTGGGATGATGCTGGGGAGGGAGAGAGGGAGAGGATGAGTTCCTGGGATGATGCTGGGGAGGGAGAGAGGGAGAGGATGAGTGCCTGGGATGATGCTGGGAGGGATGAGAGGGAGAGGATGAGTCCCTGGAATGGTGCTGGGAGGGAGGTAAGGAGGGAGGGAGGGCAGGGAGGAGGGAGGAGGGAGGGAGGGAGGGAGGGAGAGAGGGAGAGAGGGCGAGAGGGAGAGAGGATCGAGATGGGAGAGAGGGAGACGAGGGATTGAGAGGGAGAGAGGGAGAGAGGGAGGGAGAGGATGGAGTCCCTGGGAGATGCTGGGGAGGGAGGGAGGGGATGAGTTCCTGGGATGCTACTGGGGAGGGAGAGAGGAGAGGATGCGTCCCTGGGATGATTGTGGGGAGGGAGGGAGGGAGGGAGGGAGGGAGGGAGGGATGGGCGGGAGGGAGGGAGGGAGGGATGGGGACGGGCGGGAGGGAGGGAGGAGGGAGGGAGGGAGGGAGGGAGAGGATGACGTTCCTGGGAGACACATCTCCCCAAGCAGAGCCAAATCGACGCCTTCCCTGAGCCCCTGCCATGCCGGGAAGCCCACTGAGTCAAACTCCTTTCACCACCTGCAGGGCATCCCACTGAGCCAAGCATGCCTCATGCTCTGGCCCAAAGGTGTCTGCTCCTCTTTCTGGAGCTGGCAGGGATTGTTTTCTCCCTGTGACAATTCCCACAATGAGCCACTTGAGCTAAACCCATGGGTGATTTTCCCCTTCAGCATCATCACTTAGGCTGTTAGGGAATGGAGGGATCTCAAAGGAGCACACTCTGGGGTTTAATGGGGTTATTTTCATGTCCCTGCACACAGGAATGTGGCCTGATCTGGGGGTGCCCCTCACCAAACTGTGCAATTTCCCAATCCTTAAGGATCCAAATGGCAAAGACAGCCAAAATCCTCAGTCCCCACAGGTGGAAAGCCTCAAGAGAATCAGCAGCTCCAGTGCTGCCCCTCAAACCCAGGCTGCTGCACCAGCATCCCCCCTGCCTGCTGTGATCTTCTGTTCTTTTCCAA
Source organism: Erithacus rubecula (assembly GCF_903797595.1). Lineage (NCBI taxonomy): Eukaryota > Metazoa > Chordata > Aves > Passeriformes > Muscicapidae > Erithacus > Erithacus rubecula. The sequence goes on from NC_136678.1 coordinate 1,999,640, forward strand.
GCATTGTTTCCCCCAGGCAGGGCAGGAACCCAGCTGCCTCCAGCAGCTCCTCCCTGCCCTCAGCTGCTGCAGGAATGCCAGGAGGGAGCTGGCCCAGGGGCTGCAGGGCTGGAGATGCTGCTGGCCCAGGGATGGACCCAGTGCTGGGGACCAGGAGCCCTCAGGGCCACACTGGATGGCAGCTACTGTTACCTGCTGGCCCCCAGCCAGAGCAGGAAGGAAAACTAGAGGAGAATTTGTGCTGCAGAGCTGTGCCAGGAGTGCTTGTGATGCCTTTTCTGTCTGTCCTTGCACAGCACAAACCCCTCTGGGTCCACCAGGTGTCCTCCCCCAGGGACCTTGTGCCTCCTTCCACTGAGGGAAGGCTGCAGACCCAATGCTCAGAAATGCTGGGGTTTTAGATGTCTGCTGCATTCACTGCAGGAATGGGAATGCTGGGGGCTGGAGGAAAGGGGGATGCTCATCAGGAGGGGTGTCCCCAGCTCTCCACTGGTGCTGCAGGACCACAGTTCTGTGAGGAGACTTCTGGAAGCTGAGGAATAACTAAAATGCCATTAGGAGCTGAGCAGAGGAGGACCTTGCCCTGCAACCAGTGAACTGCAGTAAGAGCTTCTGCATCAGACCTCCCTCCTCTGCTGAAATCACTGCAGACTGCCCAGACATCTGAGTCTCTCCTTTCCTAAAGCACTTTAGAGCTCCTAATGAAAAGCACTGTGTAAGAGCCACGCAACATCAGCATCAGAATAATAATAGTTACTCTCTGTGCCTGCTCCTTGCCAGTCTTACTGGATGCCACATCCTTGTTTTCAGTGCCTGTCTTTGTGAAATCATGCCCTGTTATACCAAATGTTCCATTGCTCTGGGGTTTTTTCATCCTTAAGGGTTTCAGGGCATTACAGTAACCCAAAACCTTTAAAAACATTTGTGAGTAAAGTGCTGCAGGCTGCCTGGCTGGGAGATGTTGCACAAGTGCAGAGCATCCTTCTTCCTGATTGATGGAGGTCCTTCAGGGTTAAATTCTTCTGCCTTTTGCAGAGTGGAAATAACCAGCATGTGAATGTTCAAGAGCATGGATCAGACTAGTCTGCAAGTGGAAGAAGTTGCAGCCATCTGTGCAGTTGCTGGAGGGAGGCCAACAGCCAGGGGGAGCCTCATCCTCCATCCCTCTGAAGTGCCAGCCCCTCATGGAGCACACTGAGCCCCAGGTGACCCCAGCAGACCAGGCTGCTTGGGTTTAGACAGCTGAAGCTGCAAAATCAACTTCCAGCCCTGCTCCTTCCCCCTGGTCCTGCCCAGTCCTCCCACAGGGATAAAGCAGCAAGTTTGGAGCAAAACCCTCCTGCCATGCAGGGCTGGCAGGGTGCAGAGAGCAGCTGCTGCTGAAGGGGAAGGCAAGAGCTGTGACCCACCTCCCCTCCAGCTTTCCACCTCCCAGCCTGGTTTGGAGCTCCACAGGATCCAAGTCAAACATCTCACCCAACATCCATCTTAAAACATCTCAGATCCATCTCAAGCATCTCACCCAACATCTGGGACATGGGACCAGCCTCCCTCCCCTTCCCTGCAGCAGCTGGAGCTGGGTGGTGCTCGTTGCAGATGGGATCCAGCTGCCTGCAGACCCCTCCTTGGGATGAAAGGATTTGGATCCAGAACCAGAAACATCTTTTTTTACTGGGACATGATTGATTCCAGCCCTTCCCCACAGTATCCCCAGGGACTGGTGGCACCTCACCATGGCCTTGGAATCTCATGGAATCACAGAACAGTTTGGGATGGAAGGGACCTGCAAGGTCACCTTGTTCCACCCCCACTGCCATGGGATCTCTGCTGTCCTGCTCAGGGAGGAGTTGGGAGTTTAGCTGATCCATCCAACTGATCCTTCTGTAAACTCGAACAACACGGGGCTGTATCCTCTGCTGCCTCCTTCTACAACTCAGAAATTTATTATCCCTGCAGCCAAAGCTGGTAAGCTGCAAGATAAAAATGCTATTTCTGCCCAGGATTTCTGCCACTGCCTCCAAGCATTTGCAGCCACTTTCTAGTTATTAAAGCTCAGCTATGAAGAACTGCATTCCTTCAGCAGAGATTTGCCTTTAATTAGCCAAGGATAAAAGGACAGTGGAAGACAACCCCTCTCCTAAGAGGAAAAGGCTCCTCTCTCAAACCCTGCTGGCACTTCTGCAGAGGCAGGGAGCAGGTGCCTGGCACAAGAGATTTGTTCTGCTTCCCTTGCCCGCCCCAAACCTTCACCTCTTGCTGGGTAAATCCACCTCCCTGGGGCTGAGGCTGCTCTGCCACAGCCCCAGAGGGGAGGAGGGAGCTCATGGCAGGGTGGCTGTGCCAGGCTGGGCTCCCTGGATGACCTTGGCATCTGCAGTTCCCAAACCCCAGCACAGCTCCTGCCCAGGGAGGGTTTTTGCTGCTTTAAAGAAGCAGCAAAACAAACTCTGAGCTCTCGCCAGCCCTGGGGTTTCTCTGCAAACCCTTGGGTCCCTGTGAACTCAGCAAGGCATTTTTTAAACCAACAACCTCCCCAAGACTGGTCTGTGGAGCATCATGGAAATCTGGGATGGATGAACACCCACAGCCCCAGGGTGCTGAGCGAGCTGTGCCCAGCAATAGCAGCCACAGAGAGCAGGAGAGGGGCAAACCTTCTCCTGAGCCTTTGGGGAAAACTTCCCAGATCCCCTGGGCCCAGACTGTCCCACTATTTTTTTAGGTTCAAAAGCTGAGGCAGCCTCACTGTGGCTTGTCCCCAGCACAGGGAGGCTCAGGGCACCAAGAGGTCCCAGCAGGACCTCAGCACTCTGGGCTGAGGAAGGCACCAAGTGCCTCCTCCATGAAACTGGGCTGACACCAGAACAAGAGGCTTCAGTATTATGGGAGCTCTAATATTTGGGTAGAGCTGGATTTAGTCCTTGCATCTTATTTATCTACCCTAATTCTTTGTAAATGTGGGGCTCAGCAGACTCAATTCTCACTCTGTAAAAGCACAGATTCATGTTTAATACACCCAAATATTGCTGTCATTTGCCTAACCCCCCCTTTTCCCACCCTGGACACTATGCAGAGGTGCAGATGAGAGAGCAGCTCCCAGGAATAGGTTTTTCAACACCCAGCACAAATGCAAAGCAGGGAGAAGAAGGAGCAAGGAGGAAGTGGGAAGGAGAAGGAGAGACCTGGCCTGATTTCCAGAGCTGCAGGATAAATGTTCACTGGGAGCTGTGCAAGCTGCAAACCTTTGCCTAGGGGTTACCTAAAGATAGATTGTGGGGGCCCCACTTCACACGCCCACAAATTGCAAATGTTTTGTACCCAGCTGCCTGGCTAGGGCTCTTTGGAATCACCAGTGATGGCTCCACTCAGCTCCCACCCCAGAAAGCCACAGAGCAGCACCAGGAGAGCAGCAGATCCTGGCTCTGGGAGCATTTCCCTTTCCCACTCTCAGTTAATGGCCTCCTCCAGCTCCAGCCCAGGAAGTGCTTTCAGGATCCGAGTGCCCACTCTGCCAAATGGAGGCAGATCTGCTCACAGGCAGTCAGGAGGGCTAAAAATTCCTGCTGCTCCCTGGGGCACGCAGGATGGGCTGTAATGGGGTTTGAGCATCCCGAGCTTTCCAGGAGAACAGAGGTAGTGCTTTGTTGGCATTTGAATCCTCTCCTTCCTCGATGGAAATGAGCAGGTTTGGAAGCCTGGAGCCCCTTGGCAGGGAGAGGAGTTCCTGCAAATTGTGTAACATGGTCCCTGCATGATGGGGAGCAGCATCACCCTGCCCACCTCGGGGATTTTGGGGAGCATCACCCTGTCCACCTTGGGGATTTTGGGGAGCATCACCCTGCCCACCTTGGGGACCATCACCCTGCCCACCTTGGGGATTTTGGGGAGCATCACCCTGCCCATCTTGGGGACCATCACCCTGCCCACCTCGGGGATCTTGGGGAGCAACACCCTGCCCACCTCGGGGGTCTCTGTTTGATCCACGGGAGGTTTTTGGGGATTTGGCTGCCAGACAGGCCACACTGGGCAGGGACGGTGGCACAAGTAGGTCAGTGAGCACAGCAGCAGCAGCAGCCGGGCAGGGCTCCGCAGTCGGGATCGCTGCTCTGGCTTGGACACAGACCTGCCTGGAGGCGGGGAGGTGTCCTCTTGTGTGGGTGACTGTCCCAGCCCCTCCTGGCCCCTCTGGGGGCTGTAGAAGCCCGAGCAGCGCTGCCGGGGGAGGATGCGCGCCCCGGTGCATCCGCTGCGCTCGGAGCGCGGCTGGGCTGGCGGCGCACGCTGGCTGCCCGGCAATTTAAAATAATTACCGCGTCTGCCTCGCAGCCTCCTTCGCCTCCGGAGCCCGTGCGGAGCAGCCTGTGCTGCAAACTCCCGGTGCCGCTTTGTGCCTGGATGTTTACGGGCAGCAGGGCACCGGTAAGGGAAGGGTTTGGCGTCTGGCAGAGGCAGCTGGAGCCTCTGCTGGGCTCGGAGATGGGGCTGGGAGCACAGAGGGGCCCGGGTTGGGGATTGCTTCCACTCAGCACTGCAGCAAACAGCGACACTTCCCTCAGGGTGCATCGCTCATCAACGCTTCTGTTACTTTTTGGGCGCTCCGGTGGTTTACCCAGTGTAAATGTTCATTATTTGGCGGCTCTTGAACAGCTCTTCTGCCCCCAACAAGAGCCTTCCATGTGTTCAGCCACCCATTTCTGCATTTTCACTGTCCTAATATCGAATTAGGAATTGCAGTTTGCTGGGTCCAGCTTAGCAAACTGTGTTACAGACAGGGAAACTGAGGCACGGAATGGGACATGACACCCCCTTGGTCACACAGTGACACTTGAACCCAAAACTTGACTCTGAGCCCACACCAGGGGCTCCTCCATGACCAGCAGGAGCAGTTTGGGGTGGTTGAGAAGGAGGTTTGGCACAAACCCTTGGGTTACATCCCAGAGCAGGGCAGACCCACCAAGGGAGAAGGAGAATTTCTTTGTTCTCCTTGTGTTCCACCTTCATCCTCTGTGCACAGAGTGGGCTCTCCCTGTCAGAAGGGAAGCCCAGAGCAGCTACAGTTCCTGTGAAACCACTGAGCAAACAGGCAAACCCCAAAACAAGTGCCCCAAACACCTTCCCTGCCTTTGCTGGGAACAGCAAGAGAAAATATTGCAGCTGTTCCCTGGAGATGGACAAACCAACCACTCCTCTGCAAGGACAGCTGAAGCCATCCCAGGGATCCCCTCCCCGTTTCCCTCCAGAGATCCCACCAGGAGACATCTCCATGGGCACAACCCCACAGGTGATGTGCCACCAGCCCCATCCCTCCCTGTTTGCTCCTCCCTCCTCCCAGAGGGATCACCTGCTTTCAAAAACCATCCCCTGGCTGCCCACAGGTTTTCCAGGAGCAGGCTGGTCCCCCAGCAGCACCCATCCCCTGTTACCTGCATGGGTGTGGCTGGAGGAGTGGGGAGCCATGGAGAACACCTGAGCCAGGTTCCAGCCCCTTCCCATCTGCTGGTGTCACTGCTGGAGCTTTCTTGGAGCAAATCCCATGGGAATTCTGTGCACAACCTGCAGCATGTCCAATGTCCAGCACCAAGACCCATCAGCTCCTCCTCCCAGGGGTTTTTGGGACTCTGCCCCTGCAGATGGGGGAGCACAAACTCATTTCCCCCAGTCCAGGCTGATTCTCTCCTCACAGAGGGTTTAGTTGTAGAGAAAAACATATCAAAAACATGATTACTTGTCCTTTTCCTCTCCCACCCTCCACAGAACTGATACCAAAATAACTCCTCAATAATATACATATTTATTTTCTCTTAATTAGTGCCGATATTTACAAAAATTGTGATACTCTGTGAAGAATAAATTATATACACTGATGATAAACCAGACAGCAAATGCTCATTTGGATATGTATGTACACAGCTCTGTATACCTATGTACAACAGGCAGCTTTATTGACTCGGGGGCCCCAGCCCCTTCCCACACCCCCAGCACCCCCAGCTGTCAATAAAGCAGAATTTCTATAAACACTGTGCAATTCAGATCCAGCTGGTGTCTAAAGTTGTGTCTAGCAAATGCATGGTTAAATGAGTTGAAATTCCCATGAGTCCTCCTTTAACAGTTTATAGGCCTCTCTCCATTCCTGGTCCCATTTCTCCTGTAACCATGGAAACAAAAGGTTCAGCTCCAGCATCCTTAGGATGAGTCCTTCTTGGATTTCCTCTTCCTATTGATTTGCTCAAATTAGGCACCACATGCAGGGTTGATCCAATACCCATTTTTTCCCCTTGTGCTTCGGGGATGACATTGGAGGACGAGAGCACAGTCTCAAACAATGAGGGAGCAAGTGCAAATGGATAATTACATCTTATAGGCAGCAGAAATAAAAATAATAATCAAAAAACCAGATCCCAGAAGACCAAGGAAAGGCAGGCAGGGCTGGGGAGGGGACAGGGTGGGTCCATGTGCACAGACCTGGTGTGATTATACAATGTTCAGCAGCTCCTGCAAGCCAAACCAAGCCCTCCCTGGAGGAAAATATGAATTAGGGATTTACCTCTCATCATGCACAACTGGGCTGGGGGATCCTGTCCCCAGGTGTAAATCAGTGCTGTGCTCCCAGGGCTGCCTCACCCTGGGCTGGCCCCCTCCCCCTGGTGGGACACAGCAGGATCAGAGCACCCATTTCTGAGCAGGGGGTGAATTTTGGGCAGCCAAATGCAGAAACATCTCAAGGACACCGAGGCCAGGGGTGCTGACAGGGCTGGGGAAGGGCAGAGTGTGGCTGGTGTTGGGGGGGAGCCCTTGTCCCCCTCGGGGCTCCTGGCAGGGACAGCAGCTGGTCCCCAGCAGGAAGGACCAAGGATGGAGAAGATCAAATGCTGCAGGGGTGGGGAGAGCCACAGCCCTCATCTGAGTGCAAACCAAAGAGTTTGGGGCTGACTCCTCCTTCCCTCAGCCTGCCTGACCCCTGCAGCCAACTGAGCAGTTCCATGAGTGACCACCACGTGTAACTCCCATGGGAAACTCCCACGGATAACTCCCCTGGATAATTAACTCCCCTGGATAATTCCCATGGATAATTAACTCCCATGGATAACTCCCATGGATAACTAACTCCCCAAGATAACTCCTCTGGATAAATCCCATGGATAACTCCCCTGGATAATTAACTCCCATGGATAACTCCTCTGGATAAATCCCATGGATAACTCCCCTGGATAATTAACTCCCCTGGATAATTCCCATGGATAACTCTCATGGATAACTCCCCTGGATAATTAACTCCCCTGGATAATTAACTCCACTGGACAATTCCCATGGATAACTCTCATGGGTAACTCCCATGGATAACTTCCCCCTGGATGCAGACCTTTACTCATGGTAAAGATCTTGAGAAAAGGTTTCAAGGCCAAGTTGGATGGGCTTGGAGCAACCTGGTCTGGTGGAAAGTGTCCCTGTCCATGGCAAGGTGAGTTTTAATGTCCCTCCAATCCAAACCATTCCAGGATTCTGTGATAAAACTACTCCAGCTCCAGAACAGGAGCCACCACACCAGGGCCAAAAGTCACCATAGTTTAAGAGATTTAAAATCCAACCATTACAAACAATAATCCCAAATTCCACTTGGTGCAGCACAGCACCTGCATGTCAAACACATCCCTTCCACCTCTGCACACTCACAGAAATGGTTGTGACAACCCAAGCCAGGATTTGGGTTGGGAACAGACACTGCAAAGCTGCTGTTTGCAGTGGGCTGTGAGGAGCTGAATGCCACCAGAGCCTCAGGATGTTTCCAATCCCAAGGTGAGACCCAGCTCTCCCTCCCTTGCTCCCATCCCCAAGTGTGTTGCAAGCTCTGGAATAGCTACAAGGCTTTGGCAGCACTTTCAAGGGCTGACCCAGGAATTATCTGATAACAAAGCAAGGTCCTTCCTGAAATACCTCCTCCTCCTCTGTCTTTTTCTCTCCTTCTGTGTATTTATGCACAAATATGCCCATATTTATCCACCCACGTGCCACACTCTCATAATGCCAATCCAGAGATCCTTTTCTTCTTATAGCTCAATATTCAAATCTGTAGGACTTTGACACAGTCACTGCAGAGATTAATTTTCTCAATAAAACATTGTGCTCCAGAGAGATCATTTTTTTCCTAATCACTTGGTAGCATCCAGCTGGTAGATGAGCCTCACCCCACTGCCCTCAGCAGATATTCTGGAGGATTTGAAAGGGCTGATGGGCTGCCTGCAGGCTTGGGCACGAGGTTGGGTGTTAGAAGACAAACCCTCTCTGCAATCACAGCTTTCCATCTCTCCAAAACCGTGGCACAAACCCAAAATAGAGGCACTGCCTCCTCCTCCGAGGCAGGAGCAGCTCCAGAGACCAGAGAGCTGCAGAGCTCCATCCCAGGCCTGCAGAGAGGGAAATTTCCTCAGCAGGAGCAAAGGAACCAGACTAACCCTGCTCAGGGGTCTGATGGACTCCAACACAGCTGTGGGACCCTCCTGCTCCCCAGTCCCTAATTTAGCATCCTCAGCCTGAGACACTTTGCAGCTCATTTTTACACCTTTCAGAGTCAGGGGGAGATTGGGATGCTCAGCATCTCCACAGAAACAGGCCCAGACTCTCTCAAACCACATTCCTTAAGAAAAATTTTTAAAAAAAGAAAAAAATATCACAGTCTCCTCCTGAAAAACTGGTTCAAGATCACATCAGTGAGTCAGAAGCAAAGCTAGAAATAGCACTAGAGCTCCGACCTGCAGGCACAAATCCCATTAAAAGCTGTAGGGGAACCATTTCTCTGTGTGAGGCAGAAGTCTGGACCCTTCTGCTCTGTGTGGGCTCAGGGATCCTTCCCATCCATGGATCCTTCCCATCCACAGATCCTTCTCATCCATGGATCCTTCCCATCCATGGATCCTTCCCATCCACAGATCCTTCTCATCCATGGATCCTTCCTATCCATGGATCCTTCTCATCCCTGGATCCTTCTCATCCCTGAATCCTTCCTATCCACTGATCCTTCCCATCCACAGATCCTTCCCATCCATGGATCCTTCTCATTCCTGGATCCTTCCTATCCACAGATCCTTCCCATCCACAGATCCTTCTCATCCACTGATCCTTCCCATCCCTTGATCCTTCCCACCACAAATCCTTCCCATCCACTGATCCTTCCCATCCATGGATCCTTCTCATCACTGGATCCTTCCCACCACAGATCCTTCCCATCACAGATCCTTCCCACCCACACATCCCTCCCAGGCACAGATCCCTCCCAGCCTGAGCCCTCACTAACCCTTCCCACCCTGTTTCAAACACCCAGCACTGACCCTGGGTGTTTTCCTTGTGTCCCAAACAAGGCCAGCCCAGAGCTCTCCCACCAGGGCTCATTTTCCCCAGGAGCCTCTGCCAGGGTCAGTGCAGGAGGTTCAGGATCTGTCCTGGGCTGGCCCCTACCATGGGGACAGTACTCATCTCACATCAGTGACAACAGGAGCGTGGCCACTTGCTCTTCATCCCCATTTGTCCCTGATGTGTGACTGTGGAGCTTCCCAAGGTGTCCAGGACCCCCCAGCATGGACACTGGGTTTGGATGTTTGGATCAGGCTCGTGGATCCACTCCCCTCCTGCCTGGCCTTGCACAGGAACACTGTGTCCAAAACCCCACACTCCCAAAGGAAAACCTCACCTTCCTCCTCACCAAACCACCACAACAAACCCAGTGCTTTGGCCAAAGCACCTCCAAACCACCCCAAGCCCACAGGTTTTCAACAACCTGACACTTCACTGCCAGCATCCTCCAAAGCACCTGCAGCAAAACCACCAGCAAAACACCTCAAGCTGAGCAGGAATGGGATCAGCTAAGGGAACCCAGAGGATCCCGGCACATCAGGCAGCTCTGCTGTGTGAGCCCCTGTACCCACAGACCCACCATGAGCTGGACCCATGGAAATCGGCCAAGGGAATGAGAGCTGGGGACTCTGACCAGCCCTGTCCCATCCAACAGGATGAGCCTCAGAACCCAAGATTTATTGCTTTTGGTTGTGTTGGCTTTTCTGTGTGTGTGCATGAAGGGGATTCTGGGTCTCCCATTCCCAGGCTGCCACAGCAAAGTGGGAGTGCAGGATTCCCAAAACAACAAGATCCAATTAAAGACAGGCTGAGCACCCTGAACCCAGCACGTGGAGGCTGCTGATCCTCTGCCCTGTGCAAAGCAGGGACTGCCATGCACAAACCATGGAATTGATTATAGCCAGGCCTCAATCAACCAATCAATTAAATAAAACTGAGGAGTGATTCCACCTGGCCAGGTGGAGCCCCATCAGCAGTGGCTCCTGCTCTGGAGCAGCATTTGGAGCCTTTGCTGTGGATACTTTAGCACCTGTTGGGTTATTGGAGGAGCAGGGTCTGGCTGACCCCTCCCCAGGCTCCTTGTGCTCACCCTTCATGCAGTGTTCAGGGCTGATCATGTCCCAGTTCAGCCCAAATTCACCTGGCTCAACCCTGTTCCACAGCCCAGGGAGGCTTTGCTCAGCCACAACCTTGGCAGAGATTTTCCTCTGTCTCCCCTGACCTGGAAAAGGAACAGGGCACCTCTCCCTGAGGTTTGTCAGCAATGGGGAAAACACAAGCAAAACCCCATAGGGTGAGATTCCCCATGGATCAACAGCTCCAGCCATCCCCAAATAACACTAGGGACAAAGAGGAGACAGAAGCTCAGGCTCTCTGCACCTTTGGCCCCCTGCTCCTAAACACCCTGGAGGAAGGCAAAGAGGTGCCAGCTCTGATCCAGGACACCTCCATCACAAAGGAACAAACCCAGCCCTGAGAGGGTGGAAAAGGAGCTTTCCAGCCCCAAACACACCTTGCCCTGGTGCCCCCACGGGCTCCAGGAACAGGCCACCTGCTCCAGCCCATCCCAGCAGCCCTGAGCTGGGAAATCCTTGATACCCCAAGTGCTCTGTTTGCTGAGGATTCGGCCCTGTAGTCGCTCTCTAAATATCTATACACACACACACACTGGAATTCTGTGGGAATGGCTGAAAACTGCTGAACAAACAAGCCAGGAGAGCTGGAACCTGCTATTCCACCTGCTCCTCGTGCCCTCTCCCATCCACTGTGGATTCTGCTCCTGACACCACGATTAATGACTAATTACTCTCCCCATAATGAGCGCAGGTGTTTAACTTTCAGCTCACCTTCCCTGGCTTGCATTTGTCAGCTCCTGTGTCTGGATGCTCGGACACTCAGGCTCTGCCTTGTTATCTCTCAGACTTTGCATTGTTATCTATCCAACTGTTGTCAGCACACGCCTTCCCCATACGGTTTTTAACTATAATGGAGATTTTTTTAAATTCCCAGGAATCTCCTTCAAGCCACTGGAGAATCTATAAACACTATAAACATGAATACTGTATAGTCTACTAAGAAAATATATATTTGTGTGTGTATTAAATATTCAGACTCATGCAACAAATATCCATGCAGCTGTACTGTATTACCGGTTAAATTTCACTGCAGTATAAATATATTATAGGCCACAGCATAGTTGCTCCAGTTTTATATATAGATATAAAAAAAGATGCTTTTTCCAACTCATTTTCAATGTGTCAGTGGAGGTGTCTTTGGTGATCCTGGAAATATTGACGATGGAAGTGTCACCTAAATAAATAAATAAATTCCAAGCTCTTGATTTATTTACTCATCCCTCCCGATGCCTGGCATAGAAAATTTAAGACTTAACAAATAATGTGCCGTCACACTAATTATCCCTCCCCTGGGCCTCACACTGGCACACTGCAGTGGCTGAAACTATTGCAGCATGCAGCATTTTCAGTTATGAAACACGAGCTGGGCTCTGTGCTCGAGGCAGGAGCCTCCAGCAACCCGACCCCTCCAGGAAACTCTGCCTGACCTTTCCCTGCTGCTCCCTGTGTCACCCAGGACAGGGACCAGGGTTTGTGGCACCCCAGAGCTGCCCCTGCCATCCCCATCCCGCTGCTCCAAGTCCCCTCAGTACCTTTGGAAACCCACGAGCCTGGGGTGGGAGAAGGGCAATAGAAATGGTTTGGGGTTTGTTAGGGTTTGTTTGTTTTTTTTGCACAGACGCTTATTGGGTGTGGAAATCAAAGGTTAAAAGTCACTTACACAGCTATTGCTTCCCATGCAGAACCAAATATACACCGTAGAAAATACTGTATTAACTACAATGCAGAGCAGCACTCAATATCTGCAATTGTTCCACTTCAGCTTTAAATACAGGACTAGATTTTAGCGACTAGACATCGGTTAGCATTTTGGTGATATTCACATAGTTTGTGTTAGCTAGGGTGCAATTGGCTGTCTTCAAGTTCTCCTCCCTAAAATCCTCATTGCTATTGTTTACACCTTCCTGAATCTCCATATAATCAGACTTACTAATAGTAGAGGCACTTCTGCTTTTCTTTAGGTCAGGGGAAGAGGGGATCTTTGGGCAGCTGGTTACTTGCAAATACTGAGCCTGCTCCTCTCCCTCGGTCTCCCGGTGGTAGAAGTAATTGAAGTTAGACACTATGACGGGCACTGGTAAGGCAATGGTTAATACACCAGCGATGGCACACAAGGAACCCACTATTTTCCCCCCGATGGTCGTGGGGACCATGTCTCCGTATCCAACAGTCGTCATGGAAACCACAGCCCACCAGAAGGCATCGGGGATGCTCGGGAACTGGGACTCGCTCTCGTCGGCCTCGGCGAAGTAGACGGCGCTGGAGAAGAGGATGACGCCGATGAAGAGGAAGAAGATGAGCAAGCCCAGCTCCCTCATGCTGGCCTTGAGAGTCTGGCCCAGGATCTGCAGCCCCTTGGAGTGCCGGGAGAGCTTGAAGATCCTGAAGACCCGCACCAAGCGGATGACTCGGAGGATGGCCAAGGACATGGCCTGCTGGCCCTGCTGGCCGTCCTCTGGCTTTTCAGCCAGCTCTGTCCCTAAGGTGATGAAGTAGGGAATGATGGCTACGATGTCTATGATGTTCATGATGTTGGTAAAAAAACCAGCCTTGCTGGGGCAGGCGAAAAACCTCACCAAGAACTCGAAGGAGAACCAGATGATGCAAAGTGTCTCCACGATGAAGAAGGGGTCTGTGAAAGAAGTGGACTGCTGGTACCCCATGCTGCTGTTGGAGTAGGGGGGATGGCTCAGCCCGCTGCCGTGCATGTCTTCGTTCTCATCCCGAAAAATGGGCAACGTTTCCAGGCAAAAGCTGACGATGGAGATTAAAATCACCATGACAGAGACAATAGCTATAATCCTGGCAGGGCCTGAGCTCTCGGGGTACTCGAAGAGCAACCACACTTGTCTCTGAAACTCATTCTCAGGCAGCGGCCTCTCCTCTTCCTTGATGTAGCCTTCATCCTCCCTGAACATCTCCATGGCTTCCTCCCCCAGCTCGTAGAAGCGGATCTCTTCGGAGAAGATGTCCAAGGGCACGTTCACCGGCCGCCGCAACCTCCCCCCGGACTGGTAATAGTACAGGATGGCATCGAAGCTGGGTCTGTTCCGGTCAAAGAAATACTCGTTCCTCAGAGGGTCAAAATATCTCATCCTCTTTTTAGGATCCCCTAGCAAGGTCTCTGGAAACTGGGCGAGTGTCTTGAGCTGCGTCTCGAAGCGCAGCCCCGAGATGTTGATGACCACCCTCTCACAGCACTCATGGTCGGTCTCGGGGTTGTACGTGTCCTGTGGGTGACCGGGGAGAGCTGCAGCTTCATCTGCAGGATCTCCAGTGGCAACTGTCATATTGGGCTTTAAAAGAAATCCTTATGCTAAACTCTTCCCAGCGCCCGGCGGTGGGGTCGGGTTCAGGGCAGGGCTACTATCCTGCAGAAGGACAGGTACGTAGGTTTGGAAGAGTCTCATGAAAAGGCGAAGGGATGAGATAAAAAAAGAGGAGAATAAAAAAAAAAAAAAAAAAAAAGAAGAAGAAGAAGAAGAAAGAAAATCGCCCCTGCTGAGAAAGAGAGAGATGGAATAAAGTTGGGGGGAGGAGAGTAGATCCCTTCCTAGCACGTCTATTCCCTTCCTGGAGGGGTTAATTTGCCTTCCTTGGGACAGAGTTCAACAACTCCCATCTAAACCCCTTAGGTGGAACAGAGAAAACACCTGAGGAACCGTCACCTATTCGAAACCAGTGTGGAAAAACTGGCATTGGTAAACCAGAGCTTATTTTTTGGCTAAAAATAAAAATTCCAGTTAAAAAAAAATAAAGAGGGGGAAGGGAAGAGAAAGGAAGGGAAAAAAATAACCCCATTCAGCCCTGAAGTGGCGAGAGGACCCCGCGGGGTGCCAGACTCAGCTCATTTCCAGGCATGCAGCTAAGGGTTAATTAACATTTAACCGTGCGATCTCAGGCAATCTACCCTCCAGGAAAGCTCCGGCTCGGCTTTTAAGTTTAACACCTTCCCAATCCTCTTTCCCTGGTGACATGCTGCCCTCCCTGCCTGCAGCCCAGCTCTGCGGCTGCCGGAATGTGGAGCCGGCGGCTCCGGCTGCCCCGCGGACCAGCGCAGTCCCCCTCCTCGACCGCTGGTGTCCCGGCTCCTGTCATCCTCTGCAAACCACCATGGCACACAGAAAACAAATCACATTACCTGGAGAAGCCAAATCTTAGTGTCTCTTAGTAACACCGATTATCTGACCCCTGGGGAAATCCTAGAGAGAAATACAGGTTTCCAAGATCCCCATAATTTCCTCTCTCTTCAAAGTTAAAAATTATGGTGAGTCATCGTAGAAAAAGGAGAAGGGACATAAGAGGGGTTAGATTCCCAGATGGTGGAAGTCAGGTCTTGTAATGGTTTGGACTGGAGAGAGAGAGAAAGAGAGACAGAGAGACAGAGAGACAGAGTCTTCCCGGGAGCTGTTGCAGATCTGCACTTCAGGGCAGATGAGCGTCTGTCTGATGCCTTCGGTACGACGGTGAAAAGCTGCTAAGCTCAGCAAAACCCGATGTCCCCAGTGTCCTCGGGAGGTGTGGCATCGCCTGGAAAAAACACCGAGAAGGTAGCGAGCTCTGGGGGTTCGCAGGGAGCATCCGCAAAGCCGCGGCTCCTCGGGGCTGCCGCTCTCCCCAGCCCGCACTGCAACACGGGCAGAGCGGGGCGACAGCGGAAAACAGCAGAGCCCCGTGTCCCTGCCAGGCGGAGCAAGGGAGGGGAACCACGCAGCCCCCCCGGCAGCCGGGGCTCTGCAAAGCCAGCGGCCGGCGGTCGGTGTCACCCACCGGGCGCAGCAGCCACGGCCTCTGCGCGGCGTCCCCCGGTGACTCAGGAGGCTCCGGCTCCATCCCGTGCCCCCGCCAAGGTGCCCCGCTGATGGCTCCGAGCACCCACGAGCACCTGCACCCACCCTCCTCATCCTCCCGAGAGCCAACCCCCCCCGCCGACCCACCCCCGGGGGAGTGCGACTCCGGTGGGTGAAATCTCCGGTGGGGATGTTGAGGCTCATGTCCCCGGTGGGCGCCGGCTCCTCAGCATCCCTGCTCCCGACGAGCGCTGCCTCGGGTCATCCTGCAGTGCCTCGCACCGTGGAGATGCTCAGCCCCGAGACGGCCAACCAACCTCTCATTTTTTGCCGGTTTTTTTTTTTTTTTTTTTTTCCCCCTCCCAAATGAAATAAAAACCCCTCTAACCTCCCTTCTTCAGCTCCAACTCGACTTGTCTACTTTGAGCCAGGATTACAGAACCGGGCAGGGGAGGCAGGTGGAAAATAACCCCGCGGTCCCAATCTCCTCGGCAAAGATTTCAGCCATCTCCAGGCCATTTATGCCTGTTGGTTCCTCTCTTCATCCCCCGAGGTGCAGATATTGCCGCAGATCCCTCTTTTCTTGGAAATTTCCCTTTTCCGTGCAACCCTCCTCTCCCTTCTCCTTATGCACTAGAAAAAATAGTACAACCCTGACGAGGCTTGCAGCATTCAACCGCTTCTCTTAACCCTTTTCTGCCAGGCCCAGAGGAGAGGAGGTCGCATTTGTCCCAGTTTTTATCCTTTTCCTGCATTTTCTCCCCACCACTCGCTCCCCAGCCACTCGCCGAGGAGTTCAGCTGGATTTGACCTTCCCTGGCTCCTCCGACCATCACTCCAGAACACCACAAACAACATTTTCCAGCTGCTGCAGGAAAGATCTGGCAGTCACGAATCCCCATCTCACCAAAGATCAACCAACCTTCCAATGTTTTATTTATTTCTTAAATAAACACGCCGTTTTCCTCCTGCTCCTAAACTCCTCCCTTTTCTCCCTTCCCCAAACACCCCAGATTTGTTTAACGGCGCAGAAATTTACTTTGTTTTTATTTAGCATGTTGATTTTTATTTGGCATGGGCTCTGGGTTTCTTCCTCCGGCTCCAAACCCAAGCTCTGGTGCTCGGTGCTTGCCGGAGAGGATTTCGGCATCATCTCGTTTGACATCACCCATCCCAGCGCTGTTTCTCCTACTTTCTCCCCATCGCTGCTTTATTGGCAAACAACCTCCGCTCCCCCTCAAGCATCTTTAGGGTTAATTCATGCAAATTTGGGGGCTGGAGCGCGGGGGGGATGGAGGAGGTGAAGATTTGCCGAAAGCCCCTCAGTTTGTTGCCTGCCCGCACTGGGCACTGCAGGCGGGAGTCACACGATTTGGGGTCGTGTTCGCGACTCAAGCACGAGTCCCTCGCTTTGCACCGCTGCTGGCCAGGCTGTGTTTGAGCAGGGGAGCAGCGGGAAGAGGGGGAAGGATGCAGGGATGGGGTGTGGGGGGAGAGAAAAAGGCACCAACTTACACTGGGCTCTGCAGTCAGGCATGCGGAGAATGCACAAGCAGCTGCTCTGCTCCCGCCGCTGCCGGCACCTCTCACCTCCAGCCCCCCAAACTCGTACCCCGGAGTCAACCCCCGAAGGCAGCTCAGCTTCTCCATGAATATTCACAAGATTAATATGAGCGTCTTTTCCATCCCCCCCTCTCCGCTCCCCCCGCACCCCTCCTCCCGAGCAGGAGACCTAGATTTCAACCACTGGGAAATGATCACATCCCTGGATACGCGGTGCTGCTTTGCCATGCGGCTCCCATCCATCCCATGATCTCGGTGACAGCCTGGATCTGCTCGGGGAGATCGGGGCGTGGAGAAGCAGCAGCTCCGGGAAGGAGATGGGGCAGGGTTGGACCAGCAGGGGCTGCCCTTGGCTGGGCTGGGGATGGGAGATGCATTATTTTATATCACTTTATTGAAGTCTCTTCAGGAGGAGGCTTCTCCCATCCCAAGGGAAGAATATGTGAGACCTGTGGGTCAATCCCTGCCTTCAGGCACGAGGTTTGCCATCATCCCATGGCCCCACAAGCAGCACCAAGGAAGCAACAAGTCCCACAAGACTCCTGGCACCCAAAGCACAATTGCTGGAGAGTAGATGGGAAATATTTCTATTCCCATATACAGCAGTCAGGAATTGGCAGTGCTGGCAGCAATCTCTGCAGGGACACCCTGAGGTGGGATGGAGGGCCTGGAACACCCTGAATACCTGAGAAAATCAGGGGAGTGTGGGGTCATGGCAGGGATAAATCACAGGATTTTGGGTCCCCAAGGTGCCTGGAGCAGGGGGTGGCCCAAACAGAGAGTGGGTGCAGCACTGGGGATGTGGTTGCCCAACAGTCCCCTTCACCTTGAAACAAAAATTGGAATTTTGCTTCAAAAATTGTATGTTTGTTCCCAGAAATACAGATGCCCAGCCAGATCCCAATATTGAAAATCGATGTGTAACCCTACAAAAGAACTGGGAATCCCTCATGACCAGCCCTTGCACTATGGGTTTTCCTTCCCACACCCATCCAGATGGGCAGCAGGCCACTCTGGCCGAGGGATTTTAGTGTCAGCTGCACCATTTCAGCCTCTTCTGGATCTGCCAAGGTGGGCTGAATGCAGCAAACGATTTGCCCAAGGCTGATCTTATGCAATATGTAGAAACTGAGGCTGGGATGCAACAATTCAAGTAGAGCTGAATTTCCAACGTGCTCCTCCTGCTGCCTCCTTGTGAAGGTTCTGCAAACCCAGGGGGATTTGTCATGCAAACAGCACCAGCTCCCTGCAAAGAGCCAAACTCCTGTCTGCAGCAAAGCAGGGGAATCTCTGTGAATTGAGTGACGCTCTCTGCTGATTTACTATCCTAATTGTGAGCTATTATTATCACCTGTGTGTCTGCAGCCTCCTCCCTCACGCTGACAGCTCCAGACGGATCCCAAAGAGCTGAGCTCTGCACCCACTTGCCTGTTCCACCAGCATTTAACAAGATGATGCCTCTGCTCAGGATTGTTATTAAATAATAATTTCCTCCTGAATTATTTCTCTTATCTCAATGGATTTTATAGACACCCAAACTGGAATTCTCCTGCGTGTGTGGTGCTGGGAAAAGCACTTGGTGGGAGGATGTTCCAGGAACCAGGTGCTCATGTGTGCAGAGTGATACCTCCTTGTTTCTTTTTCTTTTTTTCCCATTTTTTTCTATTCCTAGGGATGCTCCCAAGGGCTGTTCTGACCCTCTGTTTGTGGCTTTGCAGACATCCATCATACAAATAGCAGAAGATATGCTTTCCCCCTCTTTTTCCCCCATATCCTGCTGGCTGTGGGTCTGGGACACGCTGTGTGGTGCTGTGGGGAGGGATGGAAGCCACAGGGCAGGGCTATCCCCAGGCTTGGCCTCATCCAGAGCAGCTGAACTCAACTCCCAAGGTCACTGGAAAGCCCAATCCACAGCCAACCCCACTGCTTAGGGCACCCAGGGTGGGAACCTGCAAATGCCAAGCCAGGGGAGGGGTGGGACAAGCTCTGCAGAGAGGACAGAGCCTGTGCCACCACCTTCACACCTGCACAGCCTCAGACAGTGGCAACTCTCTGGGGTCCCTCCTGACCCCATCCCACCTCCTGCAAAGCCAGAGGGGCTTTGAGGGCTGGAGCAAAAGCCACCAGCCACTCTGGGATGGAGATCCAAGCTGGACCAAACCCAGCAGAGGGGCTGGACAGGGCAGAGCACTGAGCCCCATCCCCATCTGAGGCACAGTTTTCCAGCTGGAGGTGTTGACATAACTGGGCCTTGTGTCATTCTAGGAGCTGTGAAAGCTGCAAGTGAGTTCCCAGGACTGTGATTCACCCTCCAGGGAAAGCATCCGACCTCCCACCCGCTGCTGACGTCAGGGGATGGAGCTCCTGGACCCTCAGCACCTCCTCACCCCCCTGGCTGGGTGCTGGCAGGAGGAGGGGATGCCAGGAGGCTTCTAAAAATGAACAGAGCCTGGGAACATGGTGACACAGAGCCACGGAGCAGCTCTGCTCTGCCACGGCAGGTGCTGCTGGAGAATCCCAAAATATCGTGGGGAGAAGGTCAGAGAGGCTTCCCCATCCTGGGAGATGGGGGAAAGATCAGGGAATTGTTTGGGGTGATGTGGGGAAGGAGGAGCAGAGCAAAAAGAGAGGCTGGGAAGGGCTCCTTGTCCCTGGGAGAACCTCTGGGACCCCAGGAGAACCTCTGGATCCTGGGAGGAGCTGCTAAACCCTGGGAGGATCTCCTAAACCCTGGGAGGATCTCCTAAACCCTGGGATGATCTCCTAAACCCTGTGAGGATCTCCTAAACCCTGGGAGGATCTCCTAAACCTTGGAACAATCTCCTGGTTGCTGCAGAGATCTCTTGGTCCCTGGGAGACCCTCCTGGGTCCTCTCTGGTTCTCCTGTTCCCTGGAAAGGCACAACTGCTGAAGGGAAAACAGCAAAAATCACCTCTCTGCAAAGTTAACCTTAAACAACTCCCTCTGAAATTCTCCAAGATGTTTTTCGTAATAAAATATCCAGTTCTTTTAAAACCAGCTCCTTTGAGCTCCATTCTGAATTCACTTTTGCCCAGGGTGGCTGAGTTGCCACTTTGCCTCCAAAGATGCTCCACCAGCCTGGGGGGTTGGTCTGGAGAGGAGTTGGGCACCAGTTGTTGAAACAGAAAAAAATGTATCTGAACCAAAAGAAGGCAGAGAAGGTCAGTCCTCTGTGAGTGTGAGTGTTTCCTGATGGGCCTGGGCTGGTGTGGAGTGGGCACTGGCTCTGGAGGGTGTCTCCCACCTGGGCTGCTCCTGCCACTCCAGCTAAAGGCTCTCCAGGCCTCTTGGCTCCACAAATTCAGGGAGGGAAAAGGAATCAGGAGCCTCCTTCAGCCAAGGGTGAGGACCCCCAGCTCTGGAAGGAGTTCACATCACCCTGAGAGACCCCCCCAGCATCCCTGGGGCTGGGGCTTTACTGCATGTGTCATCTGAGCTGGTCTGGGCCACCACCTCCCCACCAAGGGGACCCATCCACATCCCTCTGTCCCCCCAGCCCTCCTGTTCCAAAGGGACCAAGAACAGAGTGGCTCCAGGGCTCCAAAAGTGCCCAACCCTTAGCCCATGATGCCAATTAAACACCTGCTTTGGCAAACCAGGGCTGGCTGTGGCACCCCAAGAAGGGCTGCTGATGAATATCTTGATTTCTTCATCCTCAAGTCTGGACCAGCCCATGCCCATCTCCCTCCTCCTCCAGTTCTGGGGGCTTTTCTCAGCTCTAGGGGTCAGTGCTCACTGAGGAACAGGGGAATGAGCCAAAAGCTGAACCCTTCTGGCTGTTGAGATTAGACTGAGAGGAAATAGAAGAGACCTGCAGGGGAGATGATGCTGCTGGAAATGGCCAAAAGCTCAGCTGGAGAGTCTGCAGACAGATTTCCTTTGCCTGGGGGGGCTGTAGGTGGCCTCAGGGTCCCCTCTGCACTGGACACAGCTGGGCACAGCTCCCTGCAGCCTTCAGCCCTGGGACTGGCTGCCCATGCAGCTGGTGGGGGTGGGAACATCTCCTTCTCAGCACAGATGGGATGAGCAGCTGATTTTAGAGCCTGTGGGTCTCAGCCTGAGTGTCTGCTGGTGCTGGGAGGGGACCAAGAGCTGCTGGGGTCAGACCTGAGCCACAGAGTGGGGTGAGATGTTCCCATCACCCCAAACGTTCATCCCTCCCCAGGGAGCTGCAGGGCTGCAAAAAAAGCAGGAGGAGAAGTGGTTTGAGAGGATGACTTCCCTCTTCTCTTCCTCCCACACAGAGCTGCCTGCAGGGAGGAGAGGCCAAGGGCTGAGGCTGGGAGTGCCTTCCCCAGGGCCTGGGCATGGTGGCACTGTGGGAATGGTGGCAGGGAATGCACTGGGATCCATTGGGAATGAACTGGGATTGATGGGGATGCACTGGGATCCATGGGGAATGAACTGGGATTAATGGGGATGCACTGGGATCCATAGGGATGAACTGGGATTGATGGGGATGCACTGGGATCCATGGGGATGCACTGGGATCCATGGGGAATGAACTGGGATTAATGGGGGATGCACTGGGATCCATGGGGATGCACTGGGATCCATGGGGATGAACTGGGATCCATGTGGGATGAACTGGGATTATTGGGAATGAACTGAGATTAATGGGGGATGGACTGGGATCCATGGGGGTGCACTGGGATCCAATAGTATGAACTGGGATCCATGGGGGATGAACTGGGATCCATGGGGGATGCACTGGGATCCATTGGGAATGAACTGGGATTATTGGGAATGCCACTCACACGCAGCATCCTCTTCCCCATCATCCCTCTGCTGTATTTACTATTTCTTCATCTCCCACCCCCTCTTTTGGGAAGAGACAGACTTCCCTGTTTCCATGGTAACACTCCCCCTCTCCCCTCATTTCTTCAAAGAGGTTTTCATCCCTTTCTTTCAAAAATAGCTATTTTTAGCCACGGCTTCCCCTTCTCCCCCTCCCCACACTCTGCTTCCAGCTCACGTTTTCCCTGCCAAGCAGAACCCACCAGGTGTCCCTGAGCTGTGGAATCACCCCAAGAGCAGCTCAGATCCACAGTCCAGATCTTGAGGGCTCCCTGATTTGTGCTCAGACCCTCTGGGGCTGTTGGTATGTCAAAAAGTGCTCAAGGTCCTGGGAGCATCCAAAATCCCTTCACTCCATGGAATACCTGTCCCTGCAGCACTCCCAGTGATTCCACAGCCCTGGGAAGCCAGAGGAATAATTCCTTTCTTGCCATAAGGATAAATCAAGAGGTGACTCTAACACGGAGCAGGAAATAAAGTCTCTTCCACCCTTCCCAAACACAACCAGGGCAGAAACACAAACCAAATCCTGGATCAGGGCTGCCTGTGGACCTGCCTGGTGAAGTGAGGGGCTGAAAATGCAGGACTGGGAGAACAAAATCAAGAATCTCTCAATAAATTGAATAACAACAAATGGCCTGGACAAGGTGCTGTTAAGTAAAGGAGAACTCCACAGGGGAAATGATAATTTTAGCATTCCTATGGATAAATATGAGAGCAGAGTGGTGGATAAACATCCATGGTAGAAGGATGGAATAGAAAGGAAAATCCTTTGGATACCACTACCCACTCAAAAGGCAGGAAGTGAAATATCTGAGACAAGGGCTCCTTACAAAATGTGGTTTGAGGAGCAGGGAAATACCTGTAGGAACAGACCTGTAGGAAAAATACCTGCAGCATCCTGGAAAAGTCACACTTGGAAGATCCAGATGCTCTGGCTCGGAAAGAGGGACAGGACACAGGTCATTAAAATCCTGCATGGTGCTGAGGTGCTGAGCAGGGAATGATGAATGGATATTTATCCATCATGCAGGGAGCAAATGGCTCCCAGGGAGATTGCCAGGCAGGAAATTTCAAGGCAGGGAGGGAAGGATTTACAGCACAGCTCTGTCCCTGTGCAGGGATGTGCTGCTGGAGCTGCCACAGCCACCAGTCCTCCCAGTACCACAAACACACAAAGAGGAAGAAAAAGCTCAGAAAGGAAAGGAAACTGTAGGAAACACTGTAAGAAACAGTGACAGTTGTCCTGTTACACTCAAGGAAGCAAAAGAAGACAAATCCATTATTTATTTTCTTTATGAGGTAGCCAGATGCCAGGGGATGCCTGAAGCAGGAGCTGAAAGGCAGCAGAGACCATCCTGAGCACAGCCAGGCTCCTCCAGAGCCTCATTCCAGCTGAATTTCTCTGTGATGAAGCCCAGCAGCACCAGGGGTGGCTCTGAGAACCCAGTCCTGTGGGACTGCCTTGGGGCCATTTACCCCTTAAAACCTCTGGACATGCAGCAGGAAACACCCACCTGGAACCCCACTGTGCCCCCCAGCCTCTCTATCCCCTCTTTCCCTCCAAAATCTGGAGGTACAGCCAGGCTCTGGGCAGAGGGGCTGCTGGCACTGACCATGCCCTGCTCCTTTGCAGCTCCATGTCCTGCACACTCTGATCCCCCCAGGAACGGGCTGGGAACCCTGCAAAGCCCACAAGGCTGGGGGGGACTCCAGCCAAGGTTCCTCCTGGACTGGGTGCCAGGCCTGTCCTTCCTAATTGGGCCTGGTTTTGGCTGGTGCCATTCATCCCCCATCTGCACCTCAGGGTTTGCCACACCCTGCTTTTCCCAGATGTTCAAGCAGCTCCCAGGTAACCACATCTCTTGGGTTGCAATGCAAGATGTGATCAGAAATGTGAATTCTGTCCCCAGCTGCTGCAGTCGAGTGGGGCAGTGACCCTGATCTCCTGGCACATATTCTCTGCTAATGGGCCATCTTTAAACCAGCTGGGACAATCATCTTTATCTTTCCCACAGCCCATCCTCCCTCCAGGAGATATCTCCTGTTCATGGCCATTGAGTCCCAGTGCATGACTGATAAAATTCCATCATCCCACTGGGAGATGCTCCAGCCAGGGCAGGAGCCAAGCCTTTCCTACCCAGATAAAAACTGAGATTT
This sequence comes from Erithacus rubecula, assembly GCF_903797595.1. Lineage (NCBI taxonomy): Eukaryota > Metazoa > Chordata > Aves > Passeriformes > Muscicapidae > Erithacus > Erithacus rubecula. The sequence continues at coordinate 2,023,449 of NC_136678.1, forward strand.
GGAACACCAGAGCACCTTTCCCACTGGATTCCAGAGGAAAGCCAGATCTTTCCACATCATCCCTGGACCTTCAGAGGAAACTGCACCTTCTCCAGGAGCACTGCTCCAGCTGAACCACATCTGCCACTGCAGGAGGATGCAGCCACCATTGAATGGGACTGCTGCCACCACCCTGACTGACTGACGGGTGTCAGCTTGGATTCTGACTCTGGCAGTGTTTTGGGATTGTTCTTTGTAATACTGTATTTGTATTTTAATTTTCCTAGTAAAGAACTGTTCTTCCTATCTCCCATATCTTTGCCTGAGATCCCCTTAATTTCAAAATTATAACAATTTGGAGGGAGGGGTTTTACATTCTCCATTTCAAAGAGAAGCTGCTGCCTTTCTTGGCAGACACCTGTCCTTCAAACCAGGACACCACACATCAAAAAACCTGCAGCTGGAGATACCACAACCCTTCTGGGGAGCTGATACAGAGATCAAGGTCACAGCAGCAGGAGCTGCTAAAACCCACCTGGGAGAGCCCCTGATTTTGGGAGAGCCCAAAATCTGCCCTGCCACCCACAGCAGCCAGGAGTTCCCGTGGTGCCATCCAGCACAGCCACACTGAGAGGATTTGGGAGCTCTTGAGCTGGAGCTGACTTTACTCACCATGATCATCTTCCCCCAGTTGAGCTGGTATCCACTGCAAACCTTGAGAGCAGAGAGAGGTGAAACCACACAGAGCAGCTCCAGCACTCAGTGCTGCTTTATTGGACCCTCTTTGCCCCTATTCCTGAGGCCAACAGGATCAAGATGTTTTGGGGAGTTCAGGAATTTGAGGTTTTCTGTCACTGCTGAGCTGCCCTGGTGTGGTCCTGCTGCTGCTCTGCTCCTGCTGAGCCCCCAGATCAGCACCCACACCCTCTTGCACCATTTCCTCCTGGATTTCATTCCCAGAACTGGGATTTGCAGAAATAACCAAGTCACTTGGGATCACAGTCCATGCTCCTGGCTCAGTGACCGCTGAAATAAAATCCCCTTGCAGCAGCCAGGGACACAGCACAGCAACACCTGCATGCACAGCTCAGATCATTTTATCAAGGATTCATCAAACCATGGAATCTTGGAAAGTTCATCGTGTTTCACCCCCTGCCCAGATTCCTCCAGCCTGGCCTTGGCTGCTCCCAGGATGGGGCAGACACAGCTTCTCTGGGTGACACAAAAAAAACCAACTTCAACATTTTTAAACAGAAACCTAAACCTAAACTTTGACATTCTTTGGCCACCTTCACTTTTGGGTGAAGCTCCCAGACGTGTTTGTAGCCAAGAACAAGGTTTTCAAACAAGTTTTGCAGGATTTCCATCTGTGATCAGAGCAGGTGGCTCAGACCCCTCCTCCTGCACTCGTGTGCCCATCAGGGACATCCCTTCTTGTGCCACATTACCAACATTTTAGCATCATCTTCATCATCATCATCATCATCATCATCCCTTCAGTGACATCATCAACATTTTAAATCGTCATCATCAACATCCCTTCAGTGACATCACCAACATTTGAAGGGTTTGCCTGCAGCTCCCTCAGTCCAGGGGATGCTGGAAATGTGCAGATTTTACCCCAGGATTTTATTTCTCTAGCAGGGTAAATTTGACTCCTGTGAACAGCATTGAATTTCAGATTATTTCATGCTGAAATATGAGTTCACATGAAGGGACATTCCTCAAATCTCATCCTCACACCCCTTTTCCCATTTGGGAACCATTTTCCATTTTCCATCTCCTCTTCACCCACTTGAGTATCAAACACCACACGCTGCAGTTCAGCCTTTTTATTGAACTTTGCATATGAAAGAACAGTTTCAAGTTCTAATGAGAAAAAAAATTAAAAAATAAATTCAACATCAGGTAAAAAATCACGCAACTGAAAAAAAAAAAATCACTTTTTTTAACCAGGAATTGAACACAAGGCCCACACCATGGTGGAGTCACCAGGACAAGGGGATGCAGCAGCTGGTTTTAGCATCAGACTGATATTATAAAAAAAAACAAGATTAAAACAGTTGCAACACAGCTCACTGGCAAAACCAGAATTTAAGATGAACTCAGAGTAACAAGACTGCATTTAACATCTCCATTCCAAAATTGCATCACTCCTGTGGCACCTGATTAGTCAGGATTTAGAGATGAGTTCAGATTTCCAGTTGGATACACAGAATTTCCCAATATTGCACTGTCCATAGACCCGGTGCATGTCCCAGGTGTGACAATCATGGAAATATTTCTGCATTACCCACTTGCACATGTGAAGGAAGGAAAGCAAGTCAAAACTGTATCCAGCCATGTCCATCCTGGGAAGATTCCATGAAAATCAGTTGCATAGTAAAGGATGGGAAATTAAAAAACACCAGCTGGAGGATGATGTAAAGCCTCCCTTTTGCCACATTTTGGGGTCTCAGGTGATGAATTAAGAACCTGCTCTCCTTTGCAAGGTGCCAAATTCAGGAATCCCTGACCTCCAGCAGTGAGGGGGATTTTCCTGCACTTGGGATAGCCAAATTTAATTTCAGTGCTCCAATGGCAGCACGAGGGACGTGGTAGCCAACACAGCTTTGCATTAAAATCCCAATATTTCAGCCAATTCCTGACTACATTTCCACTTAATGCCTCTTGATTCACAATTCCAGCTCTACCCATGACTTGTGTGTTGCCAGGCAAATTGTCCTGCTCTGAAATCATCCTCTGGAATGGCAGTGATGCATTTAATACCCAGCAGTAGTGCCTGGCCTTGCAATGGTCAGAGATGTGTTATGGACAGCACCAGCCAGATCCACCTCAGACCATTCCCTTCACAGCTGCACTGATCATCACTGTGGACAAAGCAGGAAAAATGGGAAAAAGAAACATAATTTACCTGTATCAGAGGCTGGTGGAAAATATGGGGATTAGAATGTGTAAGCTAATTCACCCAGAGCTGCTTTGGCTTTAATCTCAGGTTGAAAGACAGACTTCCAGCTGGATTTGTGCAATGCAGGAGAGTGGGGAGCACTAAGGGAAGAAAAACCCATCTCAGAAATTCCTTAATTTTAAAAGGATTCAGTAGCAATAACAGCATTTGAACACCTGGCTCAGAGAACACCCAAGTGTGTGAGGTAATGAAGCCTCCAGCATGCTCCAGGCTGGATTCTGAGATGTCAATCCTGCAGGGTTTGCCTGGGGAAAGAGGCTGGGATGGGACTGCAGGAATCACAGAGTCACAAATTAATAGAATCCCAGGGTGGTTTGGGTTGGAAGAGACAGCTCATCCTGTTTCCATGGGCAGGGACACCTTCCAACATCCCAGGCTGCTCCAAATCCCATCCAGCCACTTCCAGGGATGGGGCAGCACAGCTGCTCTGGGCACCTGTGCCAGAACCTCCCCAAATCCTGACTTTTCCCCCAAATCCAGCAGGGCAGAGCAGCTCCCTCAGTGCCTCCAACATCCCATTCCAGCCTCAGTGCTAAACCCTGCCCCTGTGCTGTGTCCCTGAGCCTTCGTTAGTGCCCTGAAACACTTTTGGAGATCTTTTGCTTTCTAATTTTGCTGCCTTCTTAAACCAGCTTAAACCAAGGCATTAAAAGCTTTACATGACCCCACACCAGCCCTGCTCCCCAGATCCTCTTTTCCTGCCAGCAGAGCTCTCATCACTTTAATTGCACCCTAAAATTAAAAGGGGAAGGGTTGCTGCGTGCTCAGCCTCTCAAGAGCTCCGTCTGAGCACGACAGCTCCAGCTTGGAAGGGCTATGAATAAAGATGAGCAGCCTGCCTTGGGATGATTATGGGAATCAAAGCACGCTATTTTTTGGATCTTCTCTTGATGTCAGCCATCATTAAATCGCTCCTTTTTTTTTTGTTGTTGTTGCTTTATTTTTTAATCGGCTGGATACATTTTTAATTTGTCTTCCCTCGCCAAACGCAGCCATGCGCTGCCAGGGCTGTCCCAGCACCAGGCTGGGCTCAGAGTGGTGGCAACACAGATTAATACACTGGATTGACAGTGAAAGACCATCAAAAATCTCAGTTCTTGTGGAAAAGCACATTAACAGCCAGCTGGCTCAAGCACAAGGAACCCAAGAGCACGGAGCGACGTCGCCAGCGCCAGAATGTACAACACGAGGAGAGGTGGAATTTGGCAAGATTGTCATCAGTGTGAGATGCTTGGGCGTGGGTGGGACCCACCAACCCAGCCAGGTGAAGGAATAAGGTTTTTCCCATCACTTTAATAGTCAAAATACAGTTTTGAGCCCTAACAGAGAGATGATGTAACAAGTGGCTACTGAAAACAGACGAGGTATAATTATGTTACAGACACACACACACACACACACAACCATAAAAAAGCTCTGTAACACCGGTGAAAAATAAAAATAACTTTAGTACTGATACATTCTATTCCCCATTTTAAGGGCTACTAGATCATGTTCCAAAAGAAACTAAATATAACACCTTTGGGACCAGGGCTTCCCAAGATCCAGATCTGTGATGCAATCCAGAAAATCAATTTTCCTCCCATTAACGTGCCCTTGCCTGTTTGGGCAGCCTGGGGCCTCCCTCTTTTCATTGGGACTGGGGCTGTTTGCAGCCCAAACCCATCAGCACGGTGGGAAAGTGGCTTTGGGGTCAGCCTCTCATGATTTCAGAGCTGCTAAAGCTTTGCTCAGTCTCCTTTGCAGGCTCAAGAGCACACTGAGAACCTGTCACGCTGCAGGGAGGCTGCAAACAAATGTGTTTTGCAGCTCCTTAGTGGTTTGGGAGGTGAGGTGTCCCAAAAAAAAATTCAGCTCCATCTCCTCCAGCCTGCCCACAGCTGTCTATATGGCAGTGGGGAGAGCAAAGGGGAGAGGAATGGAGAGAAGCAATGGGGAGAAAAATGGGGAGAAAAATGGGGAGAAAAATGGGGAGAGCAATGGGGAGAGATGGGAAAGCACAGTGGGGAAGAGCAATGGGGAGAAAAGTGGGCAAGAGCAATGGGGGAGAGCAATGGGGAGAGGAATGGGGAGATGAATGGGGACTTCCCCATGATGGAAACAGCTCAGCCTCACCCCAAACACTGGACACTCCTCCTGCTCCTTTTAAAGGGCTCCTTTAAGGTCTGTGAGGTTTTATGGCCCGAGCAATAATTCATTTCAGCGCTGGGGTGAGGGGACAGCTCCTCTGTGCAGGGACAGGTTTGGCTGTGCTCGGAGCACTTTGCTGGAAGATCCCATGGAAAAACTCCCTCTCCTCACCCCACCAGGGGCTGGCCCCAGGGCAGGGCAGGGCCACACCGAGTTAATGAGAGCCACTGCTCTAATTAGCTGGAATTTGCGCGGCTCTCACAGCCCGGGTGTTTCCCCATTCCCTGGCGAGCCTTGGCACCCCCTGCTCGTCCCCATGGGCTCGGGGTCCTGCTCCATGTGCTCCCCCAGCAATCCTGGCCCCCATCCCAACCTCCCTCTGCACCCCGTGCTGTTACAGCCGTGCCAAACCCAGGTGCCAGCAGCACCAGCCCCTTCTCCTCCATTTACCCACAGCCACGGGGTTTTTTCCATGCTGGGAATAAATGCAAGAGGAGCAATGTCCTACTGAGAGCCAGATCTATATTTGCTCTTCATTCTCCAACTGATTAAATTGACTAAAACTGCTGGGTTTAACACATTTTCTTCTTTTCACACTCTCAGCTCATTCTGCCCAACCTGCACCTGTGCAGAGCCCTGGAGATTTCTGTGTTTGGGGCTCCCAAGCCCTTCTGCCATGAACAAAGTCTCCACCACCAGTGGTGCACCTGCAGGAGGAATTGCAGCCAAGAAATGATCTGTGTTTAAAAAACAAACAAAAGGAACGTGACCTCACCAAAGCTGACACATTCCGTGGAAGGATCACATCATTTCCCAGCGTTAAGGGAATCTCTCAACCCGAATTTCAGCTGTTTGTGTGCAGAGTTCTCATTCATCTTCAGAGCCCTTCTGCAGGACAGAAAGGTGGTGCAGACAGTTGGCTGCTTTGCCTTGAATATTCCCGAGTTTTCCCATTTCCAAGCTTCCTTCCAGGGGCTGGTTCCTGTGCATCCTCACTGGGATTCCCCTCCAGGCATCCCCCCAGTGTCTCCTGTGGATGTTCTGTGTGAAATGTAGGTAAACAGCTCCCCTGGGGGAAGGATCCAGGTTTTGGTGCTTCCCTCTGGAGGAGTGGAGCTTGCTCCACCTTCCAGGTGCCTTCTGGGGACCTCAAGGCTTGTCCTTGGACACCAAACACAATCAGCAGCATCACCTCAAGGGTTGCTTCACACACAATGATTTTGGTTCCTGTTCCCTCCCCTTGAGCAGCCTCTGCTCCAGAGGAGGCTCCAGCTCACTTGGTTCTGTCCAGTCCAAATGACCATTCCCAACCATTCCCAGGGAATTCATGCAGGCAAAGATGTTCCTGTGCTCATCTGAGTCTCTCCAACACTTTTTTACACCCTTAAATCCAACAGTGTTACAAATTTCACTCTGCTCCTCTGATGGAGGGTTTCAGCCTCTAAGCTGGGATGGAGGCAGAATGAGCAGGTGGATGAGGATGGGGAGGGGGAAAAGGAGAAACTGGAAGCAGGAGAGACCATCAACCCCTCTGCCATTTGCATTTTTCCCTTTGCACATCATTTATCCCTTTGCACATCATTTATCCCTTTGCACATCATTTATCTCATGGCACCAGGGTAATACTGATCCCTGCAGCCCTGGGAAACACAGTGAGCTTGTAGAATGCCCAGCTTTAAGAGCTTCCCAGTCCAGCATGGGCAACCCACAGCTCCAAACCTGCCATCAAAAACCTCAATGTGCAAGATGAAACAGCAACAGGCAAAGGAGGGATGGAATTCCCAATTATTACAGAATTAGGCAGCACTATAATGTTCCCACAAGACTGGAGTACTGTGGAAGTGCAGACAAGGGTAGAGAGGATCTCATGAAATTAAGCAGGAGCATGGTCAGCCAAGATTTGAGTTTTTAGACTTTTCCTACCCTGGAAATTCAATTTGTTCTTAGTTTTTTGTGGAGTGATCCTGATAGCAAGGCACAACTGTTGGACACCCCTTCCCTCAGCACCAGCAGAGATGTTTCTTGCTAAATAAGGACTTGAAGTAAATCACAGCCTTTGGTACAGCACAGAGCTACTTATAAAGGGCATTTCCAGGAAAGTGAGAAAAATGGAACGGGAATTATTCCCAAAGAGCTGAGAACAACCCGTGGCCTTCACCAGGGAACAGCAACTGCAGCTGAATTTCCCCCACTCCCTCCCACCCCCAGCAAAACACTTGGACTGAGTTTTAGCAGCTCTCCTTTCTGGTTGCTTCATCTTTCAAGAAACTTTTTTAAAAAATAAAGTTTAAAAAAAAAAGACTGAAATAATGTCCAAGTGACTTCCACCTCTCCTCCTCCTTTTTCCTGGCTTTGCTCAGTCTCGTTATATTGCACATGAGTCGAAGATAATCTGGCTCCAAAGATGTTCCCTTCTACATAATGCACTTGTTAGAAAACACAGATAAGGTGGGAAATATTCCATATATAAGCATATATATATGAAATATGGGCTGGGTTTAGCTGGGGAGGACAGGCCCTCTGTCAGTCGAGTCCACGGCAGCGTCGGTCACATGTCGGGGATTTAGGAAATTTGTCCTTTTCTTGGAAATGTTTTATTTCTCAACACAGTCCTGAAGGTCTTCATTTCAAAACTTCTTCTGTGACCTGTTGGGTAAAACAAAGAACCATTTTATGCACAGCCTGCTTTAGAAAACAAGAACAGGTTGTTTTTTTAGAAGTGGAAAAGGTTGCACATTTGTCCCCCTGACAAATTCCCAACTCCATTTTCCACTAATGAAAAATGAACATTTTCTATTTAAAATCTTTAATGGACAAGATGTCACACAGTCTAAAGTGAGCTAAAGATGGGGGAAAGATTCATTAAATATATTCTTGTTATTAACTGTTATCTCACATTAACAGCAAGTTCCAAACCCAGAATAATTAGTGCCAAGTGGGTTTTCCTCATGTTTTTATCCTGATCAAGCTGGGTTTGTTCTGACTTGATGGAATTCATGAGATATTGAGCAACTGGTTGATTTTATAAATCCAGTCCAGGTGATGGGAGGAGCCAGGGCTGATCCCACTCCCAGATCTTGGACTGTGGAGTTGCTCCCATAGAGCTCAAACCCAAAATCCCTTTTTGATGTAGGGATGGGGGTGTCCAGAAAAGGGCCCAAAAAACCCGATTTCTGCAGTGCCTGAATTGCATCCATGGCTCTCCACTCAAGGGACTGGCTGCCATTTTAATATAAGGAGATGCTCTGCTCTGCGTTTGAGACATTGAAATTTCTAGAAATTTCATGCAAGTTTTTATCCCTCTCATCTTCCAAAAAATCTTTGTTCTGCCTTTACTTCACACTGTGGCAACTGGATTTTTCCCAGATCAGATTGTCTGAGCAAGGTGCTTCATTAGCATCTGGTGATGAGGGGAAGCTTGGGAGGAGCTGCAGTCACAGCTCAGAGCCCAGCCTAAGGCACCAGGACCTACCTGGTCCCAGCTCAGCCCCAAAAATCAGCCTGTTTTCCCCAAAGGGAGAGACAGGATGGAGATAAGCCAGGTGGGATCCATGCACTGAGGGGGGAGAGATTCTCTCTCTGGATGCTGCAGGGATCAGGATGTGGGGATGGAGATGCTGCAGGGTGAAGCTGCAGCAGTAATGAGGATGTGGGAATGAAGCTGCAGGGATGATGAGGGTGCAGGGAAGATGTTGCAGAGATAATGGAGATGCAGGGATAGTGAGAATGCAGGGCTGATGATGCTGCAGGGAGAATGATGTTGCAGCTATGATGAAACTGCAGATGAAGTTGCAGGGATGAAGTTTAGGGATGAAGAGGATGCAGAGATGGAGTTGCAAAGACTATGAAGATGCATTTGGAGGGATGATGAGGATGTAGGGATGGTGATGCTGCAGGGATGAAGTTGCAGGGAGGATGAAGATGCAGCTGTGATGAAGTTGCAGGGATAATGAGGATGCACAGAGGATGATGTTGCAGCTATGATGAAATTGCAGATGAAATTGCAGGGATGAAGTTATAGGGATGATGAGGATTCCAGGATGAAGTTTATGGATGATGAGGATGCATTTGGAGGATGATGAGGATATAGGGATGGTGATGTTGCAGGGATGAAGTTGCAGTGATGAGGAGGATTCCAGGATGAAGTTTAGGGATGATGAGGGTGCATTTGGAGGGATGATGAGGATGTAGGGATGGTGATGCTGCAGGGATGATGAGGATGCACAGAGGATGATGCTGCAGCTATGATGAAATTGCAGAGATGAAGTTGCAGGGATGATGAGGATGCAGGGATGGTGAGGATATAGGGGTGTAGGAATGATGCTCCAGGGATGCCAAAATCCAGCAGAGAAAGGAAGGAGATGGGAATTCCTGCCAGGAGCAAAGATCCCCTTGAGAGGCAGTGCAGCACTGGGGGAATGAGCCTCCAGAGGGGCTCAGTGCTCCAAGCAAGGATCTCAGCCCAGCAGCTCAAGCAGCAGCTAATCCTCAAGTGCCAGCAGGACTATTCCTGGGCTTAAAGCTAACAGGGCTTTCTGCTTTATTAGACTGGGCTTGCTGGAGGATTAAACCCCTCCCACCTGCCAGCTGGGAAGGGCTCCAAACTGCCAGGATCCTCAAGGATCACTGGAGCATTACACACTCAGTAAATAAATAAATACACAAATTAGACCCAAACAGCACCTCCAGCCCAGGAAATACCACTGGGCAGGAAGGTGATGGTGGAGTTGGCACTCTGCTGATGAAGTGGTAAATAACAATTTTAATTCCCACCAGGCAAATAATCCAGTGCTTTGGGGTACCCTGGAGCCTTCCCAAGCTGTATCCTTGCCAATGAAGAAAGAAATGCCAAATCCCCAGCCTGACAATGGTGTCATTTCTCTGGATCCAGTAAGAACAGCAGTGGTAGTGAGAGTCAGCAGCATTCAGGATCTATTGCTGCTCGGGCTCCTGAAGGGATCCAGATGTCTTTCCATTGTCCAGGGGTGAGGAAATCCTCTCCATCCCAAGAGAAATAGAGGATATTAAACAGCAGCCATAAAAATTAGATGTTTTTAAATTGGCTGAGCCAAATAACTTGTATCTAAACACTCAGAGCTGGCAAAACAACTCCTGGGAGTGCAAATAGTGAGATTCTCCTGAGTCCTTCCAGAGGACTGGAAAACAGCTCCTGTTTGGGACAGTTTTTAAGGGATAAACAAAGTGACATGCAAAAATGATGGGTCTGACCATCCCAAACAATTTGCTGAAATGGCTGAGAGTCTTAATACAGAATGAAAGAGGAAGATTTCACTGATGCCAATCAATACAGGTTTTCTGTTAAGAAAACACATCTTATCAAATTAACTGATATGTCTGGCTGAGTCCCAGGCTTGGCTGATAAAGGTGCTTGTGTAAAGGGAATTGCATGGCTGTTTGGCCAAGAAAAAAAACAGGAATAAAGCCAAATTCCCAGGAGATGTCCCAAGTGAGAAACCCAGCTGGATCCAGATCATGTTCCCCACTCTCTCCTCCTCAGGCTCACTGTGTTTTTTCAGAGCATCTTGCAACCAGGATGGGAGAGACATCCCTGAAAATTTCCAGCCCTGGGAGAGAACAGCCCAGGCTTGTTTCTGATACTGCAGAAAGATTTCCTGCCTTAATTCCAAGGGATTTAAAGTGTGGGATGTCATCCAGCACCTGCACCCACCGAGCTGCAGGCAGAGGTAGAGAATCCCTCAAACCTTCAGTGCTACACCCAGTTCACAGCAATTCCTTCCTCATCCCTCCTGCAAACTCAAATTCCCAGCAGCCAGGGCCATTTTAAAGCTGAAATTTCTTCTGTCTTGTTTCTGACCTGCTGCAACAGTGTGAGGTTAGATTGTCAGAGAGAAAAGCAGCTCAGAGCAGAGACCAGCAAGGAAGGAGAAGAGGGTTCTCAGCTCTAAATTCACCAAGATTTGAGGGGAAATGGGCCAGAAGGGTGGGAAAGGGAAGATGCAGAGTGAAGAAATCACAAGAGAGGAGGATGCTGATGGGGAGCTGAAGGCAGAGCAGGCAGCTTGGGAAGCTGTGTGAAACCTCAGGCTGCCCTCCAGCCAAGGGAAACAACTGAATTATTGGGGTACCCAGGGCAGGGTTGCAGCTTTTGCAGCCTCAAGAAAGCTGAATTCCATAAAACCCTTGGAGGAGCCCTCACTTTTCTCTCTGTGTTCCAAAACTGCCTCTTCCTTCCCTGGGAGTTTCATTGCAAACATTTCCTGGACCTGTGGTGCCATTTCCAGCTGGGGAAACTGAGGCACGGGGGAGCAAAGCCAGGGAGCAAATCCCAGAGTGCTGACACCCCCCAGCCTGGGACAGGGACACATTTCCCTGGGGAACCAACCCAAACACCAACCCAAACCTGCAACAGGCTCATCTTCCCCACAAGCCACACATCCAACCTCAGCCCACCCAGCCAGGGTGGGCAGAGACACTAAAAAAATGAGATGCAACCACTGGAGCAAAGCAGCAGAGCTGCAACAGCCTCAGGAGAGCTTTGGAATCACAAGTGTCACGGAAATTAATCATTCCTAATGACAGGAATGGTGGATTTGTCTTTACAAACGAGCTGTGGGTCTGCTGGTAGATAAAACCAGCACTGGGAGATAAAAGAAACAATGGGATGGATTTCACTGATTGGTGAAAGGAAAAGATATTTGCTTTTATAAACGAACTGTAGGTTTGCTGGTAAATTAAATTGAATATTGGAAGATGAAAGAAGCAGTGAGGGAAAACTATGAATTTTGTAAGAATTAAAAATTAAAAGGGGGGTTGTACATTAGAGGGGAATCTCAGGTGTCAGGTGTTTGGGAAGTCTGTGCCTCTCAAGTGCCTCAGCAATGGGGAAAGAGAGAGGGAAATGCAGCTGGGAAAATAAGATAAATAGAGGTACATATAAATAATATAAGTATTATATAATAAATATAAATAATAAATAATAATATATTATATAATAATGCTAAATATAATATAATATAATATAATATAATATAATATAATATAATATAATATAATATAATATAATATAATATAATATAATATAATATAATATAATATAATATAATATAATATAATATAATATAATATAATATAATATAATATAATATAATATAATATAATATAATATAATATAATATAATATAATATAATATAATATATTGTAATATATTTCTATTTATATAAATATTGTATAGATATAAGTAATTTATATATTTTAATTATAATTATAAGTAGAAATAGAAATAGAAATAGAAATAGAAATAGAAATAGAAATAGAAATAGAAATAGAAATAGAAATAGAAATAGAAATAGAAATATGATAAAAGGAGGCTGCATCCTCCAAAAATTCGAGAGATCCCAGGGGAATGCCCCATAGATTCTCTCTTTATTGGAATAAAGCAAAAAGAATTCCTCTGTCTCCTTTTTGAACACAAACCTCTGGTGTTTGTGGGTTAATTTTGCTGACACTGAGCAGTGGCTGAGCCGGGGTCTCACCGTGAGTGGCAGAGCCATGAGGGAACAGCAGCATCAGGAGCATTCCAGCTCCTCCCGGCTCCAGGGAGAAGCTGAAGGAGATGGGAGACATGTTCTGATTTATTTGAGCGTGTCTCTGTTGATAAGGAGGAGGAAAGTGACGCTGCCCTGCGGGGAGGTTTCCCTGCCCTGCTGCCGAGCATCCTCAGCACGGGAAATTCAGGCTGTGAGCAGGCACAGAGCGAGCCCTGTGGGTGTCACAGCAGCACGTTCGCGGGTCATCGTCTGAGGAAAAGCACAGAGAGGCTCACAAGGTGTGTGTTTGTGGATGAGATTTGCCAGAAATTGGGATAAAAGGGATCCAGCTGTGAGGGTGGTGCAGTGTTGGACATTGCACATATCCCTCTGCTACACACAGGATGGTTTTCAGGAGTAAAAATGGGGATTCAGTGAGTGACAAAGGGCAGGAGACCATTGTCAGGGGGAAAAACACCCCTGGGACAGGAACAGCATCACACTCTGGGACAGGGACAGCATCACCCCCCTGGGACAGGGACAGCATCACACCCGGGGACAGGGACAGCATCACACCCGGGGACAGGGACAGCATCACAGACAGGGACAGGGACAGCATCACCCCCAGGGACAGGGACAGCATCACCCCCTGGGACAGGGACAGCATCACACTCTGGGACAGAGACAGCATCACCCCCCTGGGACAGGGACAGCATCACACCCGGGGACAGGGACAGCATCACACCCAGGGACAGGGACAGCATCACAGACAGGGACAGGGACAGCATCACAGCCCTGGGACAGCATCACACCCTGGGACAGGGACAGCATCACCCATCAGCCTGTTTGGGGACCAAGGACAGAGTGAAAGGTCCCAATTGTACCCCAGGCTCGACCACAGCAGAGCCAGGAGAGCTTTCGCTGGAGCAAGATCTGTGAGGGACAAGGAAATGGGGCTGGGGTCACCCTGCAGGGATCCCCTGGGGCTGGGGTCACTCTGCAGGGATCCCTGGGGTCACTCTGCAGAGATCCCCTGAGATTTGGGTCACCCTGCAGGGATCCCCTGGGGCTGGGGTCACTCTGCAGGGATCCCTGGGGTCACTCTGCAGAGATCCCCTGGGATTGGGGTCACCCTGCAGGGATCCCTGGGGTCACTCTGCAGGGATCCCTGGGGCTGGGGTCACCCTGCAGGGATCCCTGGGGCTGGGGTCACTCTGCAGGGATCCCTGGGGTCACTCTGCAGGGATCCCTGGGGTCACTCTGCAGAGATCCCCTGGGATTGGGGTCACCCTGCAGGGATCCCTGGGGTCACTCTGCAGGGATCCCTGGGGCTGGGGTCACTCTGCAGGGATGTGTCCCTGCCAGGGATGACTCTTCCCTAAGGCACAGCTGGGACTGGAGCCTCCTCCTGGTCCCAGTCTCATTTCTCACCAAAAACTCACCAGCCCCTGAAATGGATCCAACACCCTCCACTGCTGGACAAGTGATTCCCAGCTGGGACGAGGCACCTCAGGGCACCCAAAATATCCCCCAAATGTCCTCCTCAAAGTGGTGATGGCCATGGCCCAGGACTGTTTCCAAGGAAAAGAAGCACAGCTCCATCCCTCTGTGCTCAATGCCCACCTCTGGCACGGGGAGAGGGCTGATGCCACCCTGCTGGGATTTATGCAAACCCACTGGGACTGCCTGGACCTCAGCATGCAAACAGCACCCAGGGGAGTAGGAAAAGGCAGCAACATCCCATTCTTAACACATCCTGCAGCTGTTCAACACCCCCAAAACCCAGCCAAGGGCTGGATCCAGAGCAGAGGAGCAGCAGCAGCTCCATAGGAGGGGGAGCTCCCAGGATATGGCCCTGGAAATATGGAATGATCAAATGCTTCAGGTTGGAAGGGACCTTAAGGATAATCTACACAAAGATCATGTAACATCCAGAAATCCCTTATTTCCCTGCTCCCTTCAACAAGGATGTCGTGGCACTGAGCTCTCCTCCCAGAGCTGAGACTGAAGGGCAAAACAAGGCACAGTTAAACCCTGTTTGCCTGTTTGCACTGCCAGGTTTGCAGCTCACCCAGAGGCGGTTCCTAAAGCATTTAAAAACAGGGAAAACCAAGCTCTGCTTCCCTCCGGCGGCGGCGGAGCCGCCCTGCGCTCGCACCAAGACATGCATATTTTAAAAGCTTGGCAGGAGAGGGCTCCAAACTACACAATTAAACAGATTTTACACACAGCGCTCCCCGTACACGCCAAGCACCGCCAAACACTCTCCTTGTGCTACATCCCTGCAGGAGAGACCCCTGCGGAGCACTGACCCTGGCTCTGCCATTCTGCCGGGGAAAGCGCTTGTCTGCCCTTTGCCGCTGCTTAATTGCCCATAAACTGCGGATTGAAAAACAAAAACGATTTCTTTTGTCAAGGGATGGAGCGGGAACAATTGCCTGGGAAGAAATTTAACCCTCCTGGAGGAAAGGGATATCTCCAGCCCTTGTCTGTGTCCACACGTGGGGTGGGATGGATACTGCTCTGCTCCGGCCACCCCAAGCACCCGAAGGGCACCTATTGTGCTGGAGAACAACAGAACCTTTTGAAGGAGCTCAGGCCTGACAACACACACACAAAAAAAAGGGCAAAGAAGCAGGAGAAAAAGGTGATGGTGTCAAAGTACCAAGTGGAGGAGCCAGGCTTGCAGCTGATGTACCTCCCAGCACCAAGGATGTGTTTCAAGGTGCATTCAGGGATGAAAATACAGGCAGAGGGAAAGGGGAACTGGCAGGAGTCTGTAAGAAGAGATAACAGGAGATACAAGCCCCCAGTGCCCCTATGTGGGGGTTGGAACAAGATGTTCTTTAAGGTTGTTTTCAAGCCCAGCCTTTCTGTGACTCTGTGATAAACTGAAGGCATCCACAGAGGGCTGCCCTGGGGTGGAGCTGCCCCTTCCCTCACTGCCACCTTCAGTGTCACTGTGTCTCTCGGGTGACAGGGAGGCAGTGCAGACCACCCTGGGATTACCCAGAGCTGCAGAGACCCTCTCCTGCTCTTGGGGTGCTGGGAAGCACCAGGAGCCCTTGGCAATGCCCTTCCCAATATTTAATGTCATAAGCGGAGTCTGGGTGGCCTCTCCCCTAATGCTGCCCCTCCAAGCACTTAGGGACAGGCCAGCCCAACACAGCAAGGCTCCTCTGGAACTCCCAGTGGCTGCTGAAACAATTCCCTGTCCCAATGGGGCACAGGGCAGGAGATCAGAGCCACTGGAACAACAGCTGAGCATGGAGAGCCCCATGCTTCAGGGATCTCTCCAACACAACATGTGCAGCAGGCAGCTCCAGAGAAGCTGTCAGACCACGGAACAGAAGGTTTTTATCAAAGCCACTGAATGGTTTGGGTTGGAACAGATCCTAAAGATCATCCAGCTGCAGCTCCCTGCCATGGGACACCTTCCACTAGAGCAGGTGCCTCAAGTGGATCCTCTTCCCCCACTGGATGGTTCCCACAGGACAGCAGAGAGGGCAGAACACCCAAAAAATATCCCCAGCTTCCCACTCTCACTCTTTGGGGTGTATCTAAAAGATAAAGCAGTGAATTTTTGTCTTTCAGTGATACCACTCAGCACTGAAAAGTATTTTTCTGAATGGGGAAAATGGGGAAATTTAAGTTAGGTATTGGTTGCCCAGAGCAGCTGTGGCTGCCCCTGGATCCCTGGGAGTGTCCCAGGACAGGCTGGACAGGGCTTGGAGCAACGTGGGGTGGTGGAAGGTGTCCCTGCCCATGGCAGGGGTGAGACTGGATGATCCTTATGGTCTCCTCCCACCCAAACCATTCTGGAATTCTACCAGAGCCAAACTGCCTTTTACCCCAGTGGGTGAAGTGGTTTCCTTGTCACCTCTTCCATAAAGAATCTTTTACTGTCAATAAAATCCCTTTGAAACTACTCTGCTCCTCCAAAATCAGGCAGGGAGGAATCAGGAAAACAAACTAACAACCTGCAAAGTCTCTGCTTATTTTAGATGACAAAGAAACTGAAAATTGTTCTGTGCCATTTCCAGGAGAAGATGTGGTTTCCATGCAGCTGCCAGGGGGAAAACCCAGAACTCATCTGTAAACTCTCCTGAGTGCAACGTTTCCACTGCTCTTAAACTCAAACCCTCCTTTTAGGAATAGGCATGTGGGAAAGCTTTAACAACAATAAAAAGAGAATAACAATAAAAAGTGAGAGCTCGTAGGCAGAAATGACATTTCAGCCCACTGCAGCCTGGGGAAATGGCACACTGAGGTGTTCCCACTTATCCCAGACAAGGAAACCCAGGGATCTCAGGTTTGTAAATTCCCTTGATGTTTCACAGCATCTCCCTAATAAAGATCACCTCTTGGACCCTCAGCTGATGAAAAATCTGGTAGTCAATAAATAATCACACCCCAGGCATCCAAGGAGGGGCTCTGATGTTTTTCTTGGGTTTATTGACTGTGGCTAAGGGAGGGTGCTGCAAACCATCCAGATCCTTCTGACTCTGGGAAAAATTCCAGCTAACCTCAATTTTGGCATGGCCAGCATTTCTCAGGACAAGGCCCCCTCTCCACAGCTTTGGGAATGGTGTGACTTGCACAAGTTGGGGCCAAATTTCTCTTTGCTGTAAGTATTTAACAGCATTCCATGTGCTACCTTGAAGGAATTTGGCTTTTTTTAACCCAAAATCCAGCAAAACTGAGCAGAGCTGGAGCCAAAGCTCTCGAGGCCAAGCTGCTTTTGGCCTGTGTCAATGGCAGGGGCTGGATGGGAGCACTAAACCACTGAAATCACCTTTTTTAGCACAGAAGTGAAGTAATCCAGCTGCAGAGAAGCAGCAGGGTTTTCCTCCTCTCACAGCACTAAAAAGCAAATACAATCAGAGGAGCTACAGGATGTGATCCCACTTTATCAAACATGTATAAAAATACCCGAGAGCAGCAGGATAAGCTGGAGAATAAAAGTGGAGAGCGTGGGGTTTGTCCAAAAAAGCCCAACACTGTGACTCCACTGAACTCTCCCCGTGCAAAGCTCACCTGATCCCATCAGATGTCCCACGGCCCCTGGTGCACACGTGAAGATGAAGCTGGTGGTTTTTCCCATGGTGGAGTTTTTGGTTGTTTTTCAATCCTGTTTTTCACTTGTTTCACAAAGCTGCCGAGGTTCCCTGGCCAAGCTTCCCCGTGCCAGCTCCCACTGGGTTTGGGGTGGTTGTCAGTGGAGCAGGATGAGCCTCACCCCCAGATTCCAGTGCCAGGGTGAGGGATGGGGGGTCTGGGGGTGTTATTGCCTGTGGATGCTTTGTGGGGCACATAGGAAACAGGAAGGGGGTGCAGAGCCACGATGTCTGGTGGGGTGGAGGAGCTGGAACCATCTGGAAAAGGCTTTTTGCGGGAAGAGCGAGGACCAGGGGGGATGGGAGAAGGGATGCCATGACAACCTTTGGGGGTTTCCCAGGAAACCATGGTCGCCATGGAAACTGCATCACTCCGGTCGGAATTAGTGACTTCCGCTGGAAGGCGTGTTCGCCACTTTAATCTTCTGGTGATAAGCGGCCGCAGCTCTTCCCAAGGCAGTGCAAAAAGAGGCGCAAATGTCCCTTTGTCTCCGGCTGGGCGGGCCGGAGCTCCGGTCGTGGATCCTGCTGCCTGCCGACATCGCCCCCCAAAACATCCCAGCCTGCCTCTCCTCTCCCTCCTCCCGCACACATCCCTGCCGCACCGCCACAAACTCGACATCGGAGGAAACAATCCCATCAGGTTACAGGGGAAGGGAATCCAGAATAGAAAACGAAGGCTTAGGGATTTTTTTTTTTTTTCTATTTAAATCAGCATTGATTGCACTCGGTCTCTGACCAGATTAGAATTTCATAAATGAGCTAATGGGGAGAAAAAGGGAATCTGGGATGTGCCCGTAATGGCACATCACATGTTTCAATATTAAGCATCATTTAACGATGTGGTAACAGAGACTCTCTGCAGAATTAAATGGGTATTTCCTCCCAGCCCCCTCCCAGTACGCTCTGCCTCATGTTCTCCCCGTTCCTCCACCCAGCCCGGATTTGTTAATCCAACAAGTTATTTTATGTGATGGAAGGGAGATTGGCCACACACTGCCCTTAGGGAAAGAGGGGGAAATTCGGAAGCAAAGCAAGAGGTTCCCCAAAAGCCTGAAAAGCAAAGCAGCCCTGCAACACGTTGCAGAACAAACACCTGTTTTGACAGTGAGTGTGGTTTGTCTTCATCTTCCTTCTCATTACCCTTTAGCTGTCCTCTTCTTCAGAGAATTTTAAATCCTTTTACTTTTGGATCTTTAGAAAGGAAGGATCTAAAAAAATAAAGGTATAAAAACGAGGGCACACACAGACCGACGATGGTGCATGTTCCACACAACACCGACACACAGTCACTTTGCATCATTATTGGTATTGTTATTGGTATTGTTTTACCGCATCCTCGGGATTTGCTGCCGATCGTTTGGTTTGGGTTTGTTTTAAACATCCGTAAAGATCTTTTTGATGTTCACACAGTTGGGATTGTTTGTGGTTGTGCAGTTGCCTGCTTTAAAGGCAGCCTGTTTGAATGCACTGTGATTGATCCCCCCTTCCTCGATCACCATGTACTCGGACTTGCTGAGGGTGGAATTGCTGCGAGCCTTCTTCATCTCCTCGCTGGACGAGAGGTGCTGGCAGCTCCCGACGTGCATGTACTGGGCTTGCTCCTCACCCTCCGTCTCGCGGTGGTAGAAATAGTTGAAGTTGGAGACGATGACGGGCACGGGCAGGGCGATGGTCAGCACGCCCGCGATGGCGCACAGAGACCCCACGATCTTGCCCCCGATGGTGATGGGGTGCATGTCCCCGTAGCCCACGGTGGTCATGGTGACCACAGCCCACCAGAAAGCATCAGGGATGCTGCTGAACCCCGAGCTGGGGTCGTCGGCTTCCGCGAAGTAGACGGCGCTAGAGAAGAGGATGACGCCGATGAAGAGGAAGAAGATGAGCAAGCCCAGCTCCCTCATGCTGGCCTTGAGGGTCTGGCCCAGGATCTGCAGCCCTTTGGAGTGCCGGGAGAGCTTGAAGATCCTGAAGACCCTGACGAGGCGGATGACTCTGAGGATGGCCAGGGACATGGCCTGCTGGCCGTTGCCCTGCCGCTCAGCCAGCTCCGTGCCCAGCGTGATGAAGTAGGGGATGATGGCCACAATGTCAATGATGTTCATGATGTTCTTGGAGAAGGTGGCCTTGCTGGGGCAGGCAAAGAAACGGACCAGCAGCTCAAATGAGAACCAGATGATGCACAAAGTCTCCACCACAAAGAAAGGGTCGGTGAAGGATGACACCATGGAAGCGGCCGAGGATGAGGAGTTGGTGAAGACATCAGGTGGGAGAGGGCCACCGCCTGTCCCGAAGGTCCCCCCAGTTCCCTCATAGTCATGGTCATCCCTGAACTCGGGCAGGGTCTCCAGACAAAAGATGACAATAGAGATAAGGATGACCAGGACAGAGACAATGGCGATGCCTCGGGCCGGCCCGGAGCTCTCGGGGTACTCGAAGAGGAGCCACACCTGGCGCTGAAACTCCTTCTCGGGAAGCGGCCGCTGCTCCTCCCGAATGAAACCCTCGTCCTCCCGAAACTTCTCCATGGCCTCCTCCCCCAGCTGGTAGAAGCGGATCTCCTCGGAGAAGATGTCGATGGGGACATTGACGGGACGCCGGATGCGCCCACCCGACTGGTAGTAGTAGAGGATGGCGTCGAAGCTGGGCCGGTTACGGTCGAAGAAATACTCATTGCGGAGGGGGTCGAAGTAGCGCATCCTCTTGCGGGGGTCCCCCAGCAGCGTCTCGGGGAACTGCGCCAGGGTTTTGAGCTGTGTCTCGAAGCGCAGCCCCGAGATGTTGATGACCACGCGCTCGCAGCACTCGTGCTCGGCGCTGCCCGCGGGCTGCCCGGCGGGCACGGCCGGCGCCGGGGGCTGATCGTAGCGCTCCCCGCCCAGCAGCGCCGGGGGATGCTGCCCTTCCTCCGGAGAAGGGTCTCCGCCGCCGCCGCCGCCGCCTCCCACCACGGTCATGCTGCCTTCCTCCCCTTCCTCGCCCTCCTCCTCGTGCTGCTGCTGCGGGCGGGGGGCGGCGGGGGGCA
This sequence comes from Erithacus rubecula, assembly GCF_903797595.1. Classification (NCBI taxonomy): domain Eukaryota; kingdom Metazoa; phylum Chordata; class Aves; order Passeriformes; family Muscicapidae; genus Erithacus; species Erithacus rubecula. Next base: position 2,044,177 of record NC_136678.1, read on the forward strand.
GGGGCTCGCTGTAGCCCAGGTTGTGGTGGCTGCTGCCCGAGCCGCCCCGCGGCTGCCGGCCGGCGGAGGAGGCGGCCGGAGAGTAGAGCAGGCTGCGGCGCTCGTCCATAAAGGTGTGGGGCGGAAGGGGAAGGGAGGGGAGGGGGGGATCGGAGAGGCGGCAGCCGAAGCCTCTTCTTCCTCCTCTTCTTCCTCCTCTTCCTCCTCTTCCTCTTCTTCCTCCTCCTCCGGGCGGAGAGGGAGCAACAGCCGCCCAACTCCTCCAGCGGCTGCCGCTGCTCTGAAGAGCTGAGGCTCTTCTCAAAAAATCCGCCCCCAGCCCTGGCACCGCCTCGCTCAGTCACCGCTCCCGGAGACACCCACCGGCCCCCCGGCCCTGCCCCGCAGCCCCCCGGCCCTGCCCTGCTTGGGGGAGCCCCATCCCTCCCCCAGGCAGCGCCCAGGGGCTTCAGTCTCCTCCCCGGAGCATCCTCTGCTGCTCGGCGGGCTGCAAGCACGGACAGAGGTTTTTTTCCTATCAGAACCGCTGCCTAGAAAGAGTTGTTCTGCCCTTCCCCAGTGAAATGCAGTTTTGATTCTGAATTTTGGGGTTTGCCTGTTGGTTTTCAGCGCAGTTTCACTCGGTGGGAGGCTGTGGGCAGTGGAAAGCCGACAGCGTGGCCAGAACCAACAGTTGTTTTGAATCAAGGTCTGGGTTAGGCTGGGGTTGTTTTCCTCTGTCTAGGAGAGCGTGTGCATGTCTGTGTGCCCGTGAGTGTGTGTGCACATGTGTGTGCATGTGCTACCCCCACCAAAATAAACCCAGAAGCAAAGCTGAGCTTTCTACCAAGGAGCTTCCAGGCTGAACCTAAACCTGCATTTCAGACTTTCCATCAAGAAAGCCAAACCCCTTCTATTTCTTTTTCTTTCCTTCTCCCTTCATTTGGTCTTCTTAAGCAAATAGTTCAATTGTGAACAAAAGGGACTTTTTCAGGCAAAACCACTTCTGCAGGAGCCCAGAGCTGGAAAACACCCCATCCCCAGGAGATGTGTGTCAGGGACAACCTCTGATCTCTGCACTCCCAGCTTTCCCCTGGATCCCCATTTTTCCACCCCCCTGCAATAGCTGCAATGTTTTAACCCCAGCCAGATGCCAAGGGGGTTTAGGCAATTCAGGGAACTCCAAACTGGGGAAAAGTAATGGGATGGTTTGGGGTGAAAGGGACTTTAAAGCTCATCTCATTCCACTTCCCTGCACTGGACCAAAATCTCGACATTGAGGGCTGGGAGGGGAGAGGAGGGAGCTACACTCCCTTCTGGAGCTGGAGGGGTGGTCCTGCCTCCATGGAGGTTAAAACCCCTCCACCATCCCCACTCGAGCTCATCATCCTGATTATTTTTAACCAGCACAGCCTCCAGAAGGTAGGGAGAACAACAGATGAAAAGATCAAACTTATTTATGCTTTAAATCAGAAACAAGCTGTCCAAAACACCCAGATCTGGAGAGGGAACAATAAATATTGGTGCAAGAGCTGACTCCAGACTCTGAATGGCAGATGAACAGTGAGGATGGAGCCTGGCTGAGCTGAGCCCACCCTCTGCCACCAGAGTCCCAGGAGGATTCCTGAGGGAATGAGCTCCAGCCAGGTGTGCATGGGAAGATGGGTGCTCACCTATGCCCCCACACTAGGAGAGCTGTCTCCAGGCTATGTCACCCCACCCCAGATTTGGACACAAGTCCCTTGTTGCCACCTCCATCCTTGGCTTTAAGCCCCAGTTTTGACACCAGTTTTTCTTGAGGGTGTGGATCTCCTGGGAGGAGGGAGATTCCTGCAGCAGCACCATGCTCCCAGTGAGAGCACCCACTCCTCCCTTCCACCCCACAGCATCTCCCATCCATCCCAAAACCCAGGCAAGGCAAGAAGCAAAGCCCTGGAGCACCATTAACCCTTGAGCTCCCTTTGCTGCTTGTAGGTTGGGAAAAATTCCTGTAAGCAACAGTTCACACCCAAGTCTGAGGCTTTATTTTCATGAAAAAGAAAGAAACATCATCTCTTCACCACATATATGTGTGTAGCAGCTAAAAACTTATCTGGCTCATCCCTTTTCCCTGCTAGGATTTCTGCCAATAAATCAGAGTCGTCTGGTCTCCAGCAAACAAATGAGGCTGCCTCAAACCATAAACATTTACTGAGGACACAGGGCTCAAGGCACAAGGTGTAACTTCCATAATTACAATAATTTACTCTGCATCTGTGAAGGGCAAACCCATCAGGAATTACTGAGAGAGCTACAGCCCTTTGGGATGCTGCTTGGGAAAGCCTTTCCTTTAAGAGCAGCAGGATTGAGCCCTTATCCCATAGCAGCAGACATTAACCCTTGAGCTCCCGTGGCTTTGGCTGGGCATTGTGCTGGGATTTCTCCTGGCCCCGTGTTTACTCCTCTGCTGCTTCCCTGTAATCCTATCAAGGCCAATTAGGCTGTGCCAGGCGAGCAGCAGCTCTGCAGGCAGAGAGCAGCCCAGGGGCAGATCCTGCCCAGCCCCTCAGCTCCTGCCTTGCCCTGCCTCTCCAGCAGAGCTTTGGGGCAGCAGCAGCAGCAGCCTCACACACCTTCCCTGGAGGGGTTTGCATCCAGGAGCTGCAGCAAGCCAAGCATTTGGCAAGCAGAAACAGAGGTGGTCTAGGTCAGGTTTCAAATCCTGGAGATCTGAGCACAGGGAAGGGGAATAAAAGCCCAGGGGAAGGGACATCTCCAGGTGTCCAACTGGCCAAAGCTTTCCCATAAGCTGGGTGCAGCACCAAACCATCTGCTCTAGGCTGGGGTTTGCTGTCTAAGGCAAGATGTCCCAGTGCTCCCTCTGCAAATCTCCTTCTGCTTTTTCATCCATCTCTTCTCCTGCATCTGGTCTCAACAAATTTAATTTCGTTCCTAACGGCCATTTAAGAAATCCCCCTGTGCAATGCTCCACAGGCTGCCCTGGAACAGCACATCCAGTTTCTGTGAGGAAGCAGAGCAAGCATTGCTCTCTTCCTCCCTTAATGGCCTTCTCAGGGCAGATTTCCAAGAAGAGGGGATGAACAACTTCCCTCTTTCCACAGCCAGACCCTGACCACGAGGGGAATCCCCCCAGCATCCCTCCCCTGGGGTGTATGAGCTGCACAAAACCTGTGGGACCTTCACCCCAGCTCTCAGTTATTCCCAGCTATGGGGCTGCCTTAGCATCCTGCTTCCACCCTGAAATTTCCCTTCCTTCTTGGTGAATACCAATGCCTCTCAAGCAGCATTTTGGGGTTGTTCTTCTCCCCTCAGAGTGTACAGAACCCAGCCTGGCTGTCAGCAGGATCTCGCCCACCCTCCCCTCCCTCCTGTTTCAATGGGAACTCTGCTTCCATTGATAAATCTGGGACAAATCTGCTCGTCTTTATTTCACAGGATCAGAAAACCTCTCAGCACACAATAATACCTTAATGCACTGCAAATGCATTGTCTGTCCTCCCACAGCAAAGCCCCAACTGCTCCAGCCAGGCAGCACAGCTTTAACTCCCTCCAGGTTTCTCCTCCCAGGAATATGAGCCCTCCTGTGCTGCTCAGAATGGACAAACACCCTGGAGAAAGCCTCCAGGTTGTCCCTCAGGTCACCAGTCACAGGCAGGGCTGCAGGGGCTTGGCAGCAAACACAGCTCAGCATCAACCCAACCTTCTGAGATTAACTTGGAGCAACCACAGAGTCACAGATTCATGGACTTGTTTAGCTTGGAAAAGCTCTCCAAGGTGATGGAGTCCAACTGTCCACCCAGCTGCAAAGCAGCCACTAAACCCTGTCCCCAAGTGCCACATCCAGGTGTCTTTTAAATGTCTCCAAGGATGGGGACTCCACCCCTGCCCTGCTGGGACTGTGATAGTGCCATATTTTGGGATTTTTTCCCTAACTTGAGGCCATTTCCCCTTGTCCTGACTCCCAGCAATCAGGGAATAAGTTGAACAACACAACCTCTGGTTGCTGACTGGCCAGTGCTGCCATCCTCCCTTCTCCCTTGCAGAGACAGGAGGTGGGAGCATCCCCACAGTCCTTGAGCTCACACCCTTCCAGACCTGGGGTGCTATTCCCAAAATGGAATGCATTGAGAGATCTCAATCCCAGAAATCAGGGATCCTCTCTCATCTCCTCACAGCATCCAGTGAGGGTTCCCTCTCTGGGCTAAGACAAATTCTCCACCAACGCCATCCAGGGAGACAGGGGGAAGGAGGGAACTGAGTCTTGGTTTCCCAGGATGGATTTAGAGCTCTAACTCTGGAGCACACCATTCCTATTCCTGTCCCTTAGTCAGACTCCAGGTATAGCTCAGCCCTGGAGAGAATCCTTCAGTCTCTCTGTGCCTCAGTTTCTCATCTGTGCATTGAGGGAGTGTTTCTCACCTCCCACCTGGAGTCTATTTCAATCCTACACCAGAAGCTTTTCACTGCACTCATAGTTGCAGAGTTGTTTCTCTTTCCCAGTTGAGAAAGATATTGAAATATGGAAGAGGGAGGGAAATCCAATGCTGTGTGGATCCTGTGGCTTGTTCAGCCCTCAGCACAGGTGGAAAGTGTCACTGGGAGCTCCCCAGGGAAAACTGGAGTGGAAAACTCTCACACAGGACAGGATCCCAAACCCAAACTGGGGTCCTCTCTGACTGCTGGATGCCTTCAGAGAATAGGGAAGGGGGGAGGAAGAGGGGGAAGTGAAAATTGAACTGATACCCCAAAATAACCCAGAGTGAACAGCAGTTATTTTTCATGGGTTGTTTCCCACAAAGCTGAGGATTGAGCAAGAGCATTTCTTGGGAAGTGAAGAACAAGTTCCAGTGGCTAAAAAAGATCAGCCAAATTACTCAGCATCACCATCATCCCTCAGCTTTAATGGAGCTAAATCCCATCCAACCTTTGAGGATCCAGGGGTTTCAACTCAGGATGGAGTTAGACCTGTTTCAATATCCTAAAAATGTGATTAACTGGGTGGGATTATGATGGCCAAAGGATGTTAATGCAAATACCACAGGAATGGGGATCACATTCCAAGGCCTCCACAATGACAGTAAAATGATACCCAAGGACTCCTGTTGCAGGGCATTATTTGGTCATTAAGGTCTAAGATTACATTGACAAAGCAATTTAACCACAAATCCTGGGAGACAACAGTGTTTTCATTACCAGTGTCTGCAGGAGGGGAAGATGAGCTGCATTTCAGAGAGGGGAGCAGGAAAATCAGGGACACCTCAGTGACTCAAGGTGATACTGGAAGAGTACCAGACACAGACTCAGCATAAAAATGTGAAACCCCCAATTTCTGGGAGTGAAAACCATCCTGTGGGCCAGGGAGGGATTGTTTGGCCCCTGAATAATTTATTCCACGGTGTCACTGCTGGTTGTGATTGGTGACAGTCACTCAGTGAGGTGACACAAGCCTCCCTGAGCAGGGCAATGCCATCCCACAGCAGGGAAAGCTCTTGCTGTCAGCCCCTAAAACCAAAACCAGCAACTGATCCCCCTCTAAATCAATGTGGCTGGAAAAATCTTCCCTAAAATATGGGCTCAGTCTCTTTCCAACAGTATTTTGAGCTGAATTTTCAGAGGATATTCAAGACATTCTGGGTGATTTGGTGCCTAACTCCAGCTGCACAAACAACTCTGTTTTTAAGGAAAAAGGTTTTGGCTTCCACAGAAAACCTGGGGAATCTGTAAGTCACCACTGTGCCACAAAGCATCCCTTGTGCAGGCTCAGAAGTTTATTTTTGAAACACACCCTCTCCACCTTTGCCTCACTCTTTAGGCAGTTTTATTCAGAAAAATAAATTGCATCAGAGAAATGAAGCATTTTTTTCCTGTGTTGGGCAGCCTGGACCCTGCTCTGCCTGGCACCAGAGCTCTCAGCAATGAGATCTGTAGGAGCTGGTGGGGAGGGGATGTTTGGAGGGCAGGGAGCTGTCTCAGCTGAGCACAGATCCTGGTGACAGCCATAGGGACGCCTGGCAGCTGCCAAGGACCTTCAAACCCTGTTTTGTCTCTTGGATTTTTCTGCCTTTCTGCAATCCTCCCGATTTTTCTGTGGCTTTTCACTTGCCCCTTCAGTGAACATCGTGTTAGAAAGGAGTGAGATGGAATCTGAGGCTGCAGCAGTTTGAGTGACACAACCCAGGAGCAAATAATGAGGGATGAGGCATTGCCACCATGGTGTGCTCCAGTGGGACATCAATCATGTGTTCATGGAGAAGAGCCTGATTTAATTTACTGAGTTATAGAATCCCAGAGTGGTTTGGGTGGGAAGGGACCTGAAATCCCATCCCATCCCACCCCCTGCCATGGACAGGGACATCTGCCACTATCCCAGTTGGTCCAAGCCCTGTCCAACATGGCCTGGATGGGGCAGCCACAGCTGCTCTGGGCACCTTGAGCCTGGGGACAAACCAGCCCTTGGACAGCAAGGCTTCTTCTCCAGAGCATCCCAGATCTCCAGGGATTAACAACCCAACCCAGTTCTGGGTACCCCCAGTCCCTCTGAAACTATGAAACCCAAAAAAAATAAACTGAGGGACTTCTGCCTTTCACCAAAATCACACAGCAGGTTCTGCACCACGTGAAACTGCTGGTGGTTAAAGCAGGAAACACGTGCAGGGGAAACCAAGAAGGGAGAGAGAATCCTCTTTTGTAGTTCACATTTTTATGCCTTCTAACACACACAGGAGCAAAGTCACTGTGGTAGAATTACCCTGAAGCCATCAGACTTCCATTACAGTTTGATGAAATCATGGAAAGAAACAGAGTGACTCTGCCTGGCTGCAGTGACCAGGATGCTCCTGAGGGCTGGATCCCCCCAGCAACCCTGCCCTTGGCTTTTTGGTCTCCAAGGAAGTGACTAAACAGAAAATGAAAACCTGCACAGGTCACACAGTGCAGCCTCAGATTCCTCTGTTCAGTAGTTAATGTTTGGGCAGTGCTTTGAGAGAAAAAAAAAAAAAAAAAACCACACCCTGAGTGCAGGTCTAATATTGTCAGCATTCCCTTTGCAGCTGGGAATCAGAGGAAATTCTCTTCTGCCTCAGACCTTTTGTCTGTCTCCCCATCTTCACAGCCAGTTTAACCCTCAATCACCAGTGCTGGGAACTGGTTTGTTACCAAAACCTCTCCCTCAGCTGTCAGGTTGTTGTTAAAGGGGCATTTTGTGCAGGGGAGATGAATTTATTTGCAAACACAGGTGGGGAATTGAGCTTTAGTTTCAACATCTGGATGCTGACAGAGCTGCATTTAGCTGTAACATCTGGATGCTGCTAGAGCTGCAGAGCCTGCAGGTAAAGCTGGAGCTCCCAAACACTCCCCAGTCATTGGCAGAGGCTTCATTTCTAGCTGGAAAAACAAAACCAGCAAAAATTTGGAGCAAAGGAATTTCTCTGCAAAGGGCTCAGAGACCCGAGCTCTGCAGCTCAACCCTGTGATTTATTTTTAATCAGATTTCCTGCTTGTCAGCTGCAGCACTTCTGGGAAAACCCCTGAAGCCCCACTCAGAAATCTGTTTGCCAGGTTGCAAGTGGGAGCAGATGAGTCATTTTTTGCCTTCTTAATCCTCCTGTCAGGCCTGGGGGTGGGGTGGGTGACAGTCCAGGCAGGAGGTGACCCATGAGTGCCACAGGTCAGGTTCTCTTTGCTGCCCCACATCCTCTCCAACAAGAGCCAGCAATAACAAAATAATTCTGAAACAATTACAAGATTCTCTCAAATGACTTTTCTTATAAACCACCATGTTCCTTTTTTTTTTTTTTTTTTTTTTTTCTTTTCTCTATGCCCTGAATAACAATATAACCAATTTGAGGGTGGGGGTTTTGGGGTGGAATGGAGGATTTCTGCAGCCTGCCTTTTGATTTTTAGTTTTTCCTTTGACATATTTGGCAAAAACATGTCCTGGCTGGGCTTGGGGACACTGGGAAGGCTGATCTGCTCTGTCACCTGTGACAGTCACCCCAGCAACAGCTCGGCTGCCAGCAGAGGCAGGAGAGGATGCTGACTCACTGCCTGCCTCACTTGTGCAGCTCACCCTGCACTGAAAGCACTGCTCAAGTCTTGCTCTTCCTTTCCTTTAAGCCCTGCCCTTAAAACAAAATTATTAAGAAACCTTAATTATAAATGGACGCAGGAGAAAGAAAAAGCAGCCACTGTCAAAGAGAAGTTTTATGTCACTTTGGGTTCCAAGGCAGTGCCCACTGTTAATTCACCAGAGTCAGGGCACAGAAATTGCTCTGAGGTGGAAGAGTTTGCTGCAAATAGAAATCTCTGAATGATTAATAGCCTGGAGACAGCAAGGGAGGGGAGGAGATTTGAGGGGCCCTCTTAAAACAGAAACTCTCCCCAAAACCACCAAGTCTCCTCTTCCCTCTGCCCCCGTTTCTGTCTGTGCTTGCTTTGCTTTTCAGGGTGAATCTGGGGATTTCTCTGCTGCTTTGTTCCCCTTATTTTGGGGAAGCACAGAATGAGATCCAGAACAGCCTAGAGAGAGGAAATTACTCGACTTCACCTTTTTCTCTAAAATTTCCTCCTGTTAAAGTGATTTTGGCCAGTGAGTGATGGGAGCAGAGCAGAGGATGGAGATGCAGGTGGGAGCAGGAGCAGGGGGGGCTGGGAGAGGGGATCTCATGGATTCCCCACCAGGACCTGCTCCTGCAGCTTCCCTTGGGCCAGAAAAACTCTGTGACACCACTCCTTATAAAGGGGAGACGCTTTTTGAATTGCCAGGATTTATTTCTGTATTTGATTCCTCCATTTGGCCCCTCCTGAGGAGCATCCAGTACCCCAGACACACAGAAATGCTGCTCTGAGATGTGGCCAAGTGTGGGCTGGGTTCCCTCTGAGCTTATAGAGAAATACTGGTTTTTTAATATATATAAATGAAATTTTGGCTCGAATTAAAGTTTACAATTTAGATGATGGGTTTAGAAGTGGTCCTGATTTGTGTTCATGAGGCATTTTATTGATAATTTGAAACATATAAACTAGAAATCTATTATAATTTGGTTTGAAGTGAAAGCCAAACTACTGGTATTGAATTTGCGAGGCATAAATCTGCAAATTTCTTCTTTATAGAAATTGAAAACTTATTAATTCATAATGAGGGTGTTACAAAGAGTTAGAAGCTTTTTTAATAATTATAGGAAAATTAAAGCTTAATATAGACATTTGGACAAGTGTCTACTCATATCTAAGTTATAATAAATTACTAAATTTTGTACTTTTACTACTTCAAGAATTTCAGCATCTTTTTGACAGCAATGCAGAAAACAAATACCTGTCACCCAGCAGGGATGGAACACCTTCTCTTTCACTCAGAGGGTGAATTCCCAGCCCTCATGCAGCCAGAGAAAACCCTGCACAAGATATTATCATTGTTATTATCTCCCAAAGCCTCAGGAGGTGCCTGAAGATGCCAGGGAGGGGGAGAAGCAGAGGATGAGTTGTGGCTCAGGGCTGGGAAATGCAGGAGGGTGGCAGAGCCTGGGAGAGAAAATGAACCCAAAAATCCCTCCTTGCTCAACAGTTGTCACAAGGCAGAAATGAACAGGGAAATCCTGCAACACTCAGCAGCACCTTGAGCACGGCAGGGATGGAACAGGGACAGAGCCCAGGGCAGGGGAAAATGCAGGGCTGAGGATCTGGGGGGGATCAGGAGGGGATGGTGTCACAGAGGCTCTGCACACACCTTACACACACCTTACACACACCCTGCACACAACCTACACACACCTTTACACACACCTTACACACACCCTGCACACAACCTACACACACCTTTACACACACCCTACACACACCCTGTACACACCCTGCACACACCTTACACACACCCTGCACACACCCTGCACATGCCTTACACACACCCTACACACACCCTACACACACCTTACACACACCCTGTACACACCCTGCACACACCTTACACACACCCTACACACACCCTGCACATGCCTTACACACACCTTACACACACCCTAGACACAACCTACACACACGTTTACACACACCCTGCACACGCCTTACACACACCCTACACACACCCTACACACAACCCTACACACACCTTACACACACCTTACACACACCTTACACACACCCTGCACACACCCTGCACATGCCTTACACACACCCAACACACACCCTACACACACCTTACACACACCCTACACACACCCTGCACATGCCTTACACACACCTTACACACACCCTAGACACAACCTACACACACCTTTACACCACACCCTGCACACGCCTTACACACACCCTACACACACCCTACACACAACCCTACACACACCTTACACACACCTTACACACACCTTACACACACCCTGCACACACCCTGCACATGCCTTACACACACCCTACACACACCCTACACACACCCTACACACACCTTACACACACCCTGCACACGCCTTACACACACCCTACACACACCCTACACACAACTTACACACACCCTAGACACAACCTACACACACCTTACACACACCCTGCACATGCCTTACACACACCCTGCACAGGCCTTACACACACCCTGCACATGCCTTACACACACCTTACAAACACCCTACACACAACCTACACATGCCTTACACACACCCTACACACACCCTACGCACACCCTGCACATGCCCTACACACACCTTACAAACACCCTACACATGCCCTACACACACCTTACACACGCCCTAAACACACCCTACACATGCCCTACACAAACCTTACACACAACCTGCACACACCCTGCACACAACCTAAACACAACCTACACATGCCCTACACACACCTTACACACACCCTAAACACAACCTACACACACCCTAAACACAACTTACACACAACCTGCACACACTTGCACACACTGTCCTGGTTTGAAGGACAGGTGTCTGCCAATAATGGCAGCAGCTTCTTTCTGAAATGGAGAATGTAGATCCCCTCCCTCCAAATTATTATTATAATTTTGAAATTAAGGGGCTCTCAGGAAAAGATATGGGAATTAGGAAGAACAGTTCTTTACTAGGAAAATTAAAATACAAATACAGTATTACAAAGAACAATCCCAACCCTGCCAGAGTCAGAATCCAAGCTGACACCCGTCAGTCAGTCAGGGTGGTGGCAGCAGTCCCATTCAATGGTGGCTGCATCCTCCTGCAGTGGCAGATGTGGTTCAGCTGGAGCAGTGCTCCTGGAGAAGGTGCAGTTTCCTCTGAAGGTGCAGGGATGATGTGGAAAGGTCTGGCTTTCCTCTGGAATCCAGTGGGAAAGGTGCTCTGGTGTTCCAAATCTCAGTTTTTATCTGGGTGGGAAAGGCTTGGCTCCTGCCCTGGCTGGAGCATCTCCCAGTGGGATGATGGAATTTTATCAGTCATGCACTGGGACTCAGTGGCCATGAACAGGAGATATCTCCTGGAGGGAGGATGGGCTGTGGAAAGATAAAGATAATTGCCCCAGCTGGTTTAAAGATGGCCCATTAGCAGAGAATATGTGCCAGGAGATCAGGGTCACTGCCCCACCCGGCTGCAGCAGCTGGGGACAGAATCCACATTGCTGGCCACATCCAGCACACACACCCTTGCACACACCTTCCTTTCAGGTGACAGCCACCTCCTGCAGACAAACCTCCCTGGGAACCCCTGTGCCACAGGTGCCTCCATTCCCAGCAGGGGCCTCCTGTCATCTCTCTCTGAGCTTGTCCCCAGCTCAGAGCACTGAGTGCCACATCCAGCAGTTCCTTGGACATTCCAGGGATGGGCACTCCAAACCTCTCAGGGCAGCCACTGCCGAGCCCTGCCTCCCTTTCCATGGGGAAATTCCTCCTGATGTCCCTGAGCCTGAGGCCATTCCCTCTCCTCCTGTCCCTGTCCCCTCCTGTCAGGGAGTTGTGCAGAGCCAGAAATTCCCCCTGATCCCCCTTTTCTCCAGGCTGAGCCCCTTCCCCAGCTCCCTCAGCCACTCCTGCTGCTCCAGCCCCTTCCCAGCTCTGTTCCCTTCCCTGGACACTCTCCAGCCCCTCAATGTCCTTCTTGTCACAATGAAACCAAAACTGAGCCCAGGTTGGAGCTGTGGCCTCAGCAGTTCCCAGTACAGAGGGACAATCGCTGCTCTGGCCCTGCTGGACACCCTGTTCCTAATCCCAGCCAGGGGCTTTGGCCTTGTTGCATTTTGTTCCTAATTAATGTGCTCCAGTGATGTCCTTCTTTAGTGTCACACAATCCCAGATTCACTGAGCTTGGAGAAAGTCTCTGATCTCAATGACCCCAACCTGTGACCCATCCCCACCGTGTCACCCAGCCCAGAGCATTGAGTGTCACATCCAGGCATTTCCTGGTCAGCTCCAGGGATGGGCATTCCAAACCTCCCTGGAAGTCCCTTCCAAGGCCCAAACATCATTTCCAAGAAGAAATTGCTCCTGATGTCCATCCTGAACCTTCCCTGGCACGGTTGAGGCTGTGTGCTCTCATCCTGTGCTCACTGCCTGGGAGAAGCAGACAACTCCCATTTTCCTACACCCTCCTTGCAGGTGGAGAAATATCTTCTTTCAGATTGAGATGCTGCTGGCAGATCCATGTCCTGCTCCTGGCACAGGGAATGACTCACCAAAAGTGTTTTTCACCTGCTCCTTCTGCACAGGGCTGCAGCTGTACCTGTCTGTGCCCATCCTGCTGCCGGCCTTCCCTGGAGCTTTTAACAGCTCTGCCATGGCAGCAAAGAGGGTGAGAAGCATCTCTGGGCTGAACTGGAAATGCCTTTTAATGAGGATGATTCATGGTGGCTCCCAGCTCTGGTGTCAGCCCCAGCACCTCGAGCTGGCTTTTCATCACAATTTGCTCGGCAGAAAACATTCCTGCTGCTGGAGCCTGCAGCATGGAGGAGACAGGGAACTGGGACCTGAGGCTGATCTCTGCTCATCTGGATTGTCCTGGTTTGAAGGACAGGTGTCTGCCAATAAAGGCAGCAGCTTCTTTTTGAAATGGAGAATGTAAACACCTCCCTCCAAATTATTATTATAATTTTGAATTTAAGGGGCTCTCAGGAAAAGATATGGGAATTAGGAAGAACAGTTCTTTACTAGGAAAATTAAAATACAAATACAGTATTACAAAGAACAATCCCAACCCTGCCAGAGTCAGAATCCAAGCTGACACCCGTCAGTCAGTCAGGGTGGTGGCAGCAGTCCCATTCAATGGTGGCTGCATCCTCCTGCAGTGGCAGATGTGGTTCAGCTGGAGCAGTGCTCCTGGAGAAGGTGCAGTTTCCTCTGAAGCTCCAGGGATGATGTGGAAAGGTCTGGCTTTCCTCTGGAATCCAGTGGGAAAGGTGCTCTGGTGTTCCAAATCTCAGTTTTTCTCTGGGTAGGAAAGGCTTGGCTCCTCCCCTGGCTGGAGCATCTCCCAGTGGGATGATGGAATTTTATCAGTCATGCACTGGGACTCACTGGCCATGAACAGGAGATATCTCCTGGAGGGAGATGGGCCGTGGAAAGATAAAGATGATTGCCCAGCTGGTTTAAAGATGGCCCATTAGCAGATAATATGTGCCAGGAGATCAGGGTCACTGTCCCACCTGGCTGCAGCAGCTGGGGACAGAATCCACATTTCTGACCACATCAATCCAATACATGGATCCAAAACAAAGAGGTAAAAGGATGGCTTGAGCCCCAAAGTTTGCAGGAATGACCCAAAATTGATGTGAGCAATGCTACAACCACCTCCTCCACTCACCCAACTCAAGGACAGGAATAAAGACAGAGCAGGGACAGGAGATGTGCCGGACCTGGATTTTGGCAGCTGCTTCACCATTTAGAGATGCCTGAACTGCAATCAGGGTCAGGGAAAAGCCAGGAGGTTTGACCCAGGGTGGCCAGAGAAGCTGTGGCTGCCCCATCCCTGGGAGTGTCCAAGGCCAGGTTGGACACTGGGGCTCAGAACACCCTGGGACAGGGACAGGGACACTGCCCATGGAGTGAGATGTGCTTTAAGGTCCCTTCCAGCCCAACCCCTTCCATGATTCCATGAACCCACATCTGGTTCAGCCCATCATTCCTCAGCCCAGGACACAGATTCATTGAATAGTCCATAAAACCATTCCCGACTCCATAGAACAGATAACTGGCACTATCTCCAAGAGGATGCAGAAATTTTGGGGTGGAAAGGACCAAACCACCATCCCTGTCACCAAGGCCCTGCAATGCCCTGTGGTGCCTCAGTCTCCCCACCTGTTAGAAGGGTTGCAGGTATTGACATTCCTTCCTGGAGTACCCTAAAATCTAGGAAAGACCTGATTAGGGGTGGCAATTATAATTATTCACACCCTCCTAATGGATCTTTAGAGCCCATCAGGGCTGTGTTTGGATTCTTACACTTGTTAGAAAGAGATAAAAGCTTTCTTCGCTGATGGTGTGAAGACTTTCAGGCTCTCTTTGATGTGCTGTGGCTTAACAGCCCCTTCTTTTGATTAATTCTCATTTCTGCCGTCGGTCTTTAAGAGCTGCCACACACACAGACTTTGTGAATGGATTGAGGAGGGGGAGCAGCGATTCCCCCCGCCCTGAGCTGCTCCCATTCTCATTATCACCAATCCCTGCAGGGCGAGCTCCCAGCCCGGCGCTCCTGTGTGTGCGAGCAGCCGAAAATAGCAGCGCTTATAATCACAATAAATAACGGGGGAGGTGCTCGGCACCACGAAATGCCTCAGACGGATCTGGGGCGGGGGGGTTTGGGGTGGGGATGTGTGAGGGAAGGTCCCAAAACGCAAGTGACAGCAATAATCCAGGCTTTTGTCAGAGTGTGAGCGCTCACGATAATTGAATCGCTGCCTTGGTACACACGGACCGATTTAGAGCCTCATTATGCGTTTGGCAAGTACTTGGCATAACGAATCAGTTTAAAACGGCACATGAGACTCCGGAAATTCATAGTGAAACTCCAAATCGAGATTACAAGGCAAGACTGAACCTCCTCAGTAGAAATTACCGGGATGGAGAGGCAGCCCGTGCTGGAGATGAGCAGAGGGTGCCTCTCGTGATGGGGAGGATGGGGATGAAGGAGGATGATAAGATGATGAAGATGATGGAGGAATGATGGAGGATGAAGGAGGATGATGGAGATGATGCAGAAATGATGGAGGATGATGGAGATGATGAAGATGATGGAGATGATGGAGGATGAAGGAGGATGATGGAGATGATGCAGAAATGATGAGGATGATGGAGGATGATGGAGGATGATGAAGATGATGGAGGAATGATGGGCGATGAAGGAGGATGATGGAGGATGATGAAGATGAAGCTGAGGATGATGAAGATGATGAAGATGATGAAGATGATGAAGATGATGGAGATTATGGAGGATGATGGAGGATGATGGAGGAATGATGGAGATGATGGAGGATGATGGAGGAATTATGGAAATGATGCAGAAATGATGGAGGATGTTGGAGGAATGATGGAGAAATGATGGAGATGATGGAGGATGATGGAGGAATTATGGAGAGGATGGAGGAATGATGGAGATGATGGAGGATGATGGAGGATGATGGGGGATGTTTTTCTGTCAGGACTGAACTCAGTTTTGTGAATTTTGCTCATTAGCATTAAGACAAATATATGAAAATAGATAAAAAATGAGAAAATATTTGCGATTTTCATAATATTTTCCTTAGAATCACAGAGACTCAGAATTATTTAGGTTGGAAAAGACCTCTAAGATCATCATGTCCAACCTTTGGCTGATCATAACTAAACCACAGTGTTAATCCATCACCTCCCTTGGGCACTCCAATCCAATGTTTAACCACCTCATTAACTCTTCCCCTCACTACTGCCATAAAAACCCCTGTTCCACATGCTCTAGGAGCTCTGTCATCCCCCTCTGCTGATCCCAAAGACTTCCCTGCCCCTCAAAAAAAAAAAAAAAAAAAAAAAAAAAATCACAATTCTGGGCTTCCAACAATGAGAGGGGGGAAGAGGTATTGAGGAGTCGTGTGAGGGATGAGGCACTCACAGCAGGACTGGGGTGTAAACAAAGCCCAGAAATGCTTCACAAACATCCCAAAATCATAAATCCATCAGAAAGGACAGGAGGCAGCCCAGGAGACCTGGAGCAGGGCAGAGCCTGGCATAAGCTGTGCTCAAGCCTGGCTTTACATGCCTGAGGCAGGCAAGGAATGAAGCAGCACATTCTCAGAGCAGGATTTACCTCTGTGCATTTTAGGAATGATCCAGCTGGGATTAAAAATACCTCCCACCCCTTAATATTTAAATAGAGGTTTTCAGGCTAACAAAGAAAAAAAAAAAAAGAAAAAAAAAAAGAAAAAAAAAAAGAAAAAAAGAAAAATAAAGAAGGAAAGAAAGAAAGACAGAGACAAGGCTTTGCTCAAGTAGAGCTGAATAATTAGGGATGAGTAACACAATGTGCTGTGGGAATGCACAGGGAGACTCTGGCCAGGATGCAGCCCTGGCTGATAAAACCTGCTACTCTGCAGGATGGGTCACCTGGGGTTTCTAGGGCACTGCTGGCTCCAGCTGACAGCTCCTGTCTGCTGAGCCCAGCCAGGCTCTGCTCCCTGCCCTGCCAGGGCTGGCACCTCCTGCTTGTCCTGAAGAGCTCCCAACAAACACAGTCATGGAATGGAGAGCAATGATGGAGCTGTGTTTGCAAACAAGCTGGTAGATAAAACCAGCACTGAGAGATAAAAGAAACTGTGGGAAGGGTTCCACTGATTGATGAATAGGGGAAAAAAAAAGATGTTTGGCTTTGCAAACAAAATGTAGGTTTGCTGATAAATTAAATTGGATATTGAAAGAGAAAAAGAAGCAATGAGGAAAAACTATGAATTCTGTAAGAATTGAAAATTAAAAGAGAGGGTTGTACATTAGAGGGAATCTCAGGTGTCAGGTGTTTGGGAATTCTGTGCCTCTCAAGTGCCTCAGAAATGGGGAAAAAGAGATGGAAATTAGGATGAAAAGGGAGGCTGTGTCCTCTGAAAATTTGAGAGATCTCAGGAGAATGCCCCATGGGCTCTGCCTTTATTGGAATAAAGCAAAAAAGATTCCTCTGTGTCCTTTTAGGACACAAACCTCTGGTGTTTGTGGATTAATTTCCCTGACAGAATCATCCCAGGATGGGTTGGAAAGGACCTTAAAGCTCATCCCACTCCACCCCTGCCACAGGGATATTTTCCACTCTCCCAGTTTGCTCCAAGCCCCATCCAAACTGGAAACACACACCAGATCCACGTGGGTGCTGGGAGCACTGGGAACCCCAGCTTGGCTGAGATATTCGGGGGGAAAAGAAAAAGCTCAT
The DNA here is from genome assembly GCF_903797595.1 of Erithacus rubecula. Lineage (NCBI taxonomy): Eukaryota > Metazoa > Chordata > Aves > Passeriformes > Muscicapidae > Erithacus > Erithacus rubecula. Next base: position 2,061,504 of record NC_136678.1, read on the forward strand.
CCCAGCACTTCCACCCGAGGGATGCTCCCTGCAGCAGTTCCTGGTTACAGGAATTAGAGCTGCTATTAAAGGGTGACAAAAGGATGTTGCTAAGCCCTTGAAAGGCAAGTGCAATCCTTAATCTGTATTATAATGTAAATCAGACTATGAAAAAATATTTGGGATCCTCTGATCCATCCCACTGCTGCTGAAGATATTACCCAGTGCAGTGAAGCTGCTGCCCCAACAGCACCCATCATTTTTTTCTAAGAACTCAGAGAAAAAAAAAAAAAAATAGAGTTTTGTGTGTCCAGAACAAGCAGTGCAAAAGATTGAAAAGAACAGTATCACATCCAATGTCACTGTGGAACAATTTTGGCTCAAAGGCATTTCTGGAGGGATGTTGTGCACAGGCAAGAATTGTACAGAAATATTCATGGAGACTTGCATGTTGTGATAAATCAATAATTATTGCATTAAGTTTCATTAGACATAATTATTTTTTAAATTAATGCTGAAGTTCTTAGAGGTTCAGGATTTATTCTGCAAAGTGCAGAGGTGAGGTTACAAGATCCCTTACAAATTTTTGCCTATTTTCCAATATAAGCACCTAAATATTCCCTGCTCAGTATTATATCAACAGTGTCATGGCCTGTACAGGTCTTGCTTTGGACAATATAAAATTTTGTTGGGATGGGGTCTCCCTGAAGCCACAGCAACCTCCTAAAATTTTGGCAGAATTAAGGCTTTTCCACTGGATCCATCAGGTTCTACACACCAACTCTTTCCTGTCCTCACATTTCCCCCAAATGATCCTTTTTTTTCTTTCTTTTTTTTTTTTTTTTTTTTTTTTTTTTTTTTTTTTTTTTTTTTTTTTTTTTTTTTCTGAAAACACTTTGCTACATTTCTGTGCTCAAGGCAGGCTTTTTCTGCTTCTTCTAAAATCTGCTACAGCTCAACAGAACATGAGAGAAAATCCTTCCCCAAAATGTGTTCACAATTCTTCTACCCAAAACACTTCCTAGGACTCAAAACCAGAATGAAGAATTCTAATTTTATCCAAGTTTGCCAATTCTTATACATTTATTTAGAAAGCTGCAATTTCCAGGAAACCACCAGAAAACTGGGGAAGAAAAGAAAAAGGGGAAATTACAAACTTGGGTCACATCCTGCTGTAAGGGAACTATTTGCAAATATAGTTTCTGTCTAAAAGCCTGGGCTCTGAGCATCTCTGGTGGCACTGGGGAGTTGGGATAGAAAACAGGGAATTGGAGCCAGCAAGGGAATGTGTGTGAGCACCCACAGGTGTTCACAGGGATAACTGTGTGTTTTACCAGAAATTAATGTGCCCCAGTTAGTTCTTTATTAATATCACAGAATCCCAGGATGGTTTGGGTTGGAAAAGATCTTTGGGATCATTGAGTCTGACTTGTGCTAAATCCCCATCTTGTCCCCAGCTCAGAGCACTGAGTGCCACATCCAGCAGTTCTTTGGACATTCCAGGGATGGGCACTCCAAACCTCTCAGGGCAGCCACTGCCGAGCCCTGCCTCCCTTTCCATGGGGAAATTCCTCCTGATGTCCCTGAGCCTGAGGCCATTCCCTCTCCTCCTGTCCCTGTCCCCTCCTGTCAGGGAGTTGTGCAGAGCCAGAAATTCCCCCTGATCCCCCTTTTCTCCAGGCTGAGCCCCTTTCCCAGCTCCCTCAGCCACTCCTGCTGCTCCAGCCCCTTCCCAGCTCTGTTCCCTTCCCTGGACATGCTCCAGCTCCTCAATGTCCTTCTTGTCACAATGAACCCAAAACTGAGCCCAAGTTGGAGCTGTGGCCTCAGCAGTTCCCAGCACAGGGGACAGGCACTGGATGATCCTGCTGGACACCCTGTTCCTGATCCCAGCCAGGGGCTTTGGCCTTGTTGCATTTTGTTCCTAATTAATGTGCTCCAGTGATGTCCTTCTTTAGTGTCACACAATCCCAGATTCACTGAGCTTGGAGAAAGTCTCTGATCTCAATGACCCCAACCTGTGACCCATCCCCACCGTGTCACCCAGCCCAGAGCACTGAGTGTCACATCCAGGCATTTCCTGGCCAGCTCCAGGGATGGGCACTCCAAACCTCCCTGGCAGTCCCTTCCAAGGCCCAAATATCCAAATCTCCACGAGGCAGGGCTGTCCCAGAGCCCCAGCAGGGTGGGATGAGGAGAGCAGGTTTATGGGCTGTCACACAGCCTGCTCTGCCATCCAGGCTATGTAGGGCACTCAGCCCCAGGGGAGGTTCCAGGGCTGATAAAGCCTTGCTGATTTCCTCAGGGCTGTGCTGCAGATGGGCAATCTGGGCCAAACTGCACCCAGGGATGTTGAACACAGCCCTCCAGGAGCCTGGACCCTGCTGAGGCTCTGTGAGCACGGGGTGGGTGCCCTGCACACACCCTGGCTGTCCCAGGGCTGTGACAGCTGCCCCAGCTCACACTCAGCTGACATGAGGGATGGGCACTCCAGGCAGCCTGGTTGTTGTATTTAAATGATGCAGCAATTCATTTATCATTTAAATGCTGTTTATTGCATCCAAATGATGCAGCAATTCACGGGTCATGGGTGACAGAGCCCAGCCCACAGCCTGTCAGCCACAGCTGAGGGCTCATCTGAAAGCTGCTTCTAATTCCAGTTACAATGCAGATTATCCTTTTCATATAGAGCATCTTAAAACATGACAACCAATCAACTTTAGTATTACCTCTAGGTTATCATAACTACTGATATTACCACATTCATATTACTATTTTCCAATCACAAACAGTAAGTTACAGTTTAAGTTAGAAGTTTATTTTCAGTTTTCTTGCAGTGAAAAATTCTGAGATCTTTTCTCTACTTGCAACATGGCATTTTTGTTTATCTGTGAAAATCCTTTTGCTTGGTAAAAACATCTTTTGTTTGAGCTGGATTTATCCTTTGCTCAGAGTCACAAAAACCCCTTCCAACTCTCTTGCTCTTTGCCTTCCCAGTAAAACTGTCTCCGCAATTCTTTCCTTCTATATCAAAACTTGCCATCATTTCTATTCCTTCTTCAGATTCTACACTCAAAGATCTTTCTGCTACACATAAATATCTGTGAGACCCTCCTGTCAAATCCTGTCATGGGGACAGTGGGGCATTGTGACAAAATGCATGTGACCCCCCCCCCAGCACTGGGAGAGGCACAAGGAAAAGGATGGGGAAGTGTTCAGCAGCTCCCCAGTGTGTGGGTTTGCGGTTTTTAGGTTAAAGATCAGCTGCTCAAGGCAGATTTCAGCTCCTGCTTGTGGTGCTGAGCATTTACCATGAATCCTCCCCAAATCCCAGTCCTTGAGGGAAGCCACATCCCACCTGCACATGTTCACTGCAAAAGATTAAAAACCCTTTCCCAAGGAATCAGAGAATCATTAGGGCTGGAAAAGACCCAAAATCACTGAGTCCAAGTGCTAAAGGAGACCCTCCCCTTCCATCCACAGGAATCCATGTCCTCTCCCTTGCTGGGGAAGGAACTGACCTTATTTCCAGTTGTCCCTCCTGCAGAGCAAGGAGAGAAGGTGACACAGTTTGGAGATGCAGCTGGGGCCTGCCCTGGGCATTGTTAGAGCACCCTGGAAAATGCTCTGAACTGGGAGGGGTGGCATTTTTGGCACTGTGCTGTTCTGCAATGCTCTAAAAATCTGACTTGTTATTAAAACAAAAAAGAGCTTCATGCTACAAAAAATTCCTGCCCCTGGTAAAAGACTGCTCCAAAACACCAATGGCTTCACCATTTTTTGGGAAATGTCCCCCAGATTGTGACCCCTGAATCCATTCTCATTAAGGAAATGTTCTGGGCTTGCTCATGTCTGGTTGGGTGTTGGCAGAACACAGATTTACCAGGAATGTTTCTCTTTGTGTTTAACATAAAAAAAATCTTTTTGCTCTGTAATTCCCACATCAAGCCTGGCTTGCAGCAGAGCTGGAGGAGCCCTTCAATGTTACACCTCATCTCAGTGCAAAATTTCCATTACTTTTTCCATTCTCTCTTTATTCCATGGCTGAGTTTATTTCACTACATCTTACAAATACTCCCATAGAGAGACAGTCTTTGAACTGCAAATTTTAGGGCCTCAGCTCAAAACATTTTGGAAACAGAGCCACAATTCAAAGGAGAGGAGAGGAGAGGAGCACCTCCCTGCCAAGTATTTTAGCACTTGAGCCTCCAGGATACAGACACATAGCTTAGCCCAGCTTCATATTAATTCTTTTCCAGATGCAGAGTTTGACTGAAAAATGCAATTTTGCATAAGAAGAAAACTTTATCTCCATGAGGCAGCAAGGGGAGGCTGTACCAGAGTCAGTGGCACATCCTGGAGCAGGCACAACCATTCATCTCAGCCACCTGAGGACAAGAGTTTGTCTCTTATCCTGTTTTAACACCAGCTGGGCCCAAGAGGCAGAAAGACAGAACAAAGCTGTTGATTTAATTTCTATTTGTCTCCTTCAGTTCTGCTGGATGCTGAGCCCATTATTTTGGATACATCCCATGAAGCTGCTGCTGCTCTTCTTGGGAAGAGCTTCTGTGCATTATCCAAGCTCAGCAGTGACCAAATCCTTCCTGGTTCTTGCAGTAATCCCCCAACCTCTCAATTTTACCTAATAATCTCTGTGTTTCCCTGTTTATACTGCTCTGCTGATGTCCAGCTGGACAGAATCTCCTGCTCTCCCTGTCTAGGAAAGCAGGGATTAGGCTTGTGAATTTTTCAGTTGTGCAAGTGAGGTGTTAAAAAAAACTGGCTTCACATTCCCAGTCTCATCTGTTCCCTTTTATTCCTGTTTTTGGAGACTGCCAGTTGTGTGAGATGTGAGGTGAGGGGGCAAAATTGTCCCCTCAGGTCCCATGGGCAGATTTGGACACCCAGGGATGAAGAGCTGAGGATCCCCTGGGTGACCCTTTTGCTCTTCATCCTGACCCAATATAAATATATGAGGATAAAATAACAACAAGAAAAGCCTGGTTTTAGCCCTTCCTAGGGGGTGGGAAGGTTGACATCTGAGGATTGAAGAGCAATCTTTGCAGCTCCCTGGAGCTCAGCCAAGCATCACAAACTCAGCCAGAAAACCTGCTGCCCTGAGTTATTGGCTCTGCTCTAACACAGATGCTGCAGGATCCAGCTCTCTGCCTCACTGAAGGGGAATTCTGTCCCTGGGGAGGCTGGCAAGGCACAGAGCCACCCACCCTCCTCCCCTCACCTGCACCTCACCCTCCTCCTCCTCCTCCTGTCACAACCAGCTCCTGCTGGTGTGCTGCAAGGGGTCACAGCCATACAGGTGTTTTCCACAGGGCAGAAAAGCTCCCAGGTTTTACTCAGCCTTCCCCCAGACACCTCCAGCTGCCAGCCAGACTCTCACAGAGTGTATTAAAATCAGATGCAAATCTCTCCACTGCAGAAATATCTGACAGACACAAGCCTTTGTTCTTTCCCAGGCATAATTGCAATTTGAGGAATGCTCTCATCTAAGAGAAATGTCTGTTTGACCTCTGTGCTATCTAGAGCTGGTTAAACTGCACGTGTCCATCTGCAGCAGCTGATAGGGAAACACTGAAGGAAGCTGATAGCATCTTTCATTTCTCCTCTAACCCCAGGGCCAGCCTGCTGCCAGCCTGCTCGTTTGCCATTGTACAAGCACCAGCTGCATCCTTCCAAGCCCTAACAACCCACTTTTCTATCTATTCAAAGCCTGTCATTTCCACCAACATCATTAACAACAAGATTTAGGACAAAATGTTTTGCACCTTGGTTTTTTTGTTCATTTTATAGTCACAGCTGGGAGAAGGAGGTTTGTTTTTTGCTGTGCAAAGGAAGCTGCTAGGAGAATGACAAGCCTTTGTTCTTCCTAGGGTGCTTGGAGAATTGGCACTTCCAGAATTTAAGTCCTTAGGAGGCCATTCAGACTCGGGGCTGTTAAGAAAATTGATTAGAAATTCCGTTAAGCAAGTTGAATGAACTGAATCTGGCACTGTTGATTACCAGCCCTGCTTGCCTCAAACTGACATTCCCAAAAGCCTGACAGATCCAGGCTCCTTTTTTTAATTTTTTTTTTTTTTTGAGAAAACCCCCTTTCTGCTAAATTCAGCAATGCAGCTGAAGAGCCCTGACACAGAAACCCAGGGTGAAACCTCAGATCTGCTCTCCACAGCTGAGTCTGTGACACTCAGGCAGCCTCCACCCAAACCCAGCCACCCCTTCCCAGGCTCACAGAGCATCCTGCAAACTCTCCAGAAAGTGCTGGGGACAGAAGGGCAGCAAAGCAACAAAGCCACCCTCCCTGCAGGGCTCAGCAGAGCCTGGCACCAGGATGGGGACAGGCACAAACTGGCTCCAGCAGGTACCCCAAGCTCCTGCCAGGGGTCCTGCTGGGCACAGGGGGTGCCTGTGAGTGCTGGGAGCTTTTCTGGAGAGCCTGGGATGCACCTGCAGCACCCAGCACGTGTCCCTGAGGAGACACCTGTGGCTTTTCACCAGTCCTGTGCACAGTGGGACAACTCTGTGGGGGGATGCTGGTAACCCCCACCAGGAGAGTGTCTGCTGCTCAACACCCAAAAGCTCCTCCAGGCTCTGCCAGCTCCTGTCCTACACATCTGGAAGGTCATTTTGCTCCAAAAAGCTCCAGCTGGAAGTGCCAGCCTTGTTGCAGCCATGGGGGATGGAGGCACAGGGTTCCTACAGCTCAGGAGCTGCACCCAGATCTCCCACCTCTGACCTCAGAGCCCCTCAATGACCACCCAGCCACAGCCCCTCCCAGCCCCTCCAGGCACTCAGGCCTGAGCCACAGCTGGTTCTGCTTTCCTCAGCTCAGGAATGGCAGAATTCTCCCATTTCCATCACTCATCCTGCAGCAGGATCTGTTCCCAACTCAACACCCTCTCACCAGGTGAGAGGTGATGAGGGATGTGTGACCTCTATTTTAAGGTGTTGCTGTGAGACTGCTGTTTTTGTTTCCCCAGCAGCTCAGTGGTGTGAACACAGTGTCAGGGACAAGGTGGGGGTGGCTCCCCCAGCCAGCAGGAGCAGTGCAGAAGATGAGTCACCACCACCATGGGGAGAAAGCACCTTCCCTTCCCTTCCCTTCCCTTCCCTTCCCTTCCCTTCCCTTCCCTTCCCTTCCCTTCCCTTCCCTTCCCTTCCCTTCCCTTCCCTTCCCTTCCCTTCCCTTCCCTTCCCTTCCCTTCCCTTCCCTTCCCTTCCCTTCCCTTCCCTTCCCTTCCCCCTCATCCCATCCCATCCCATCCCACCCTATTGTGCCCATGGTGTGGAGAGCTTGGGATGGGGGAGCTGATGGTGCTGAGACATTTGATTTCCCAGTACTGAGCCACCCTCACCCCCTCTCTGTGTCACCAGTGGCAGTGGCTGTCACCGGTGACAGTGACCTCCAGCACTGCCCTGTGCCCAGCTGGCAGCACCACGTGCCAGGCTGGAGCAGATCCCAGTGCCCACATCCCCCATTCCAGTTTGATCCTCTTCCTGCCCACCCTTCCTGCCCACCCTTCCCAGTTCCACACCCAGAGGTGCAGCCAGATGTGTGAGGGGAGTGTGTGCCCCTGCCAGCCTGCCTTGAACAGACTCACTGTGCCCAGCCCCTCCTGGCTGGCAGATATTTGTCTCTGCTCTTTGGGAGGGTTTTTGGTACAGAGACAATAAACCTTCAGTGCTGCTGCAGGAAACTTCAAAATCCCATCCACAGGGACTTGAGCCCAGCAGTGGCTGATGCCAGGCTGTTAAGCAGGCCTGTATTTATTTTTAATAATAATTCCTCCATTAAACCTGCAGTGATTTTTGAGATTCCAGAGACAGCAAAGTGAAAAAAGGGGATATTGAACCTGCAAGCCAGGCAATCATCTCCACTGTTTTCCTAACCCTCAGCAAAATAATCCTAAAAACAAGGGAAAGCTTGTCTTCCTGAGAGGGAGGGATCTACAAATGCTTTAGCCCAGTAAAGCAGTGGAGAAAGCCCTGCACACTGACCTGGCCCTGATAGCCAGGTAAAAACCACATTTAAGGGATTAGATCAGCTAATCCCTGATAAATGCAGTTTTGTTGCACCATGTTTGGATTAAGAAAACAACCAAGCATAAAAGCCTGGACAAAAAGCACAGTTGAGGATATTTGGATCCCCACAGGGAGGGTAGGAAATGGTAAACACTAAAATCCAGAAATTGATGGAAACACAAAACTGAGCTCAGGGGAGAACTCATGGTAGATGGAGGTAGTTGAGGGAAGGTTTCCAGGGTTCCTGCTTCTACATTGGCTGTGATTTAATGCTCAACTCCCTGACACCCTCCTAGGGAGAGAGAAAAGGGTCTGAGGGCTTTGTTTAAGCCTGGGCTGGCCCCAAATGCTACCAGAAACTTGTTCAGATGGGGCTGTGGCATTTAGTGAGGGAAAATTTGGATAGGGGCACCCAGCAGTGCTCAGTACCTGCTGCTGGTGAGAAGGAATTGAAGAACTTGTGTAATGGAGCAGACACCCCAGGAATGTCTCCAGTCCCCCCAGTCCATCCCCTCCTCTTTCTGCCACATCCCAACCTGTGCTTGCCCCCCTGGGAAACCCACAGCCAGGGATGTTCCTCCCCATCAGAACACTGCAGCTCTCAAGCTGGGAAGAGCCTGGCACCACCCAGCACTGCCCCAGCCACATGGAGAGCACAGATCCCTCCTGCAGGCACTGCTGGACGTGTGGCAAACCCCACGAGACCTCAGCAGACAGTGCTTTCCTCTCAGCCCTGCAGCAGATGAGTCTCTTGCTTTAATGGGACTTGACAGGGTTATTTTTTTTTCCCCCAGGTACACTGCTGTGTCTTTTCTGCTCTCTTCCTGGTTTCTGATGGCTGTGGTGCTGTCAGCCTCATCCCATTTCACAGCAGGGGCTGATGTTTGGAAGGGATGCCCTGCAATACCAGGAACTGGTGGGGGGCAGGGTTAGATATGAGATGCTGATTTATTCCTTTTAATTGCAATAGGGTGATCAGGCCCTGGCTCCCACCTTTCCCATAGGGCCAGTTCTTCATAAGGACTATGTATTTCCACAGATCCTTGCATAATGACATTATAAATCACAATTACATCTGCAAAAAAAAAAAAAAAACCAAACAGATTTTAATGCAAACCAGGGTGCTGGGCAGCTGCAGGGAGCCCTGTGACACTCCCTGTTGTCACTGCAGAGTGCAGGGCTACACACAGCAACCCCAAACCTGCACAGCTTGAGATTTCCTGGAGCAGAAACACCTCTCCCAGCTCCCATCCCCTTCTCCACGTCCCTTCTGAGCTGCTGCAGCCTGAGCCCAGGCTGGGTGTGCCAGATGGAAAACCTTCAGGCGAGCAAGCACGGTTGGATTTAATGTGCTGAACACAGAGAAATCCCAGGCCCAGATCCCACATCTGTTCCCAGAGCCCAGCAGTGCCTGGGGTTCCCTGTGCTGGGGAATCCCAGCCTGACACCCACAGCCAGGCTGCAGAGAGAAAGCAGCACATCACACAGCTCCTTAAGAGCACCTTGGGGGTGCCAGGAAAATTAACCCACAAACACCAGAGGTTTGTGTCCAAAAAGCAGACAGAGGAGTCCTTTTTGCTTTATTCCAATAAAGGGAGGGGCCATGGGACATTGCCCTGGGATCTGTCAGATTTTTGGAGCACACAGCCTCCTTTTATCCCAATTTCCCATCCACATTTCCCTCTCTCTTTCCCCATGGGCTGAGGTACTTGAGAGGCACAGACTTCCCAAAACAACCTGAGATCCCCTGTAATGTACAACCCTACCTTTTAGTTTTTAAGTCTAATACAATTCATAGTTTTCCCCCATTGCTTCTTTCATCTTCCGATATCCAATTTCATTTATCAGCAAACCCACAGTTCGTTTGCAAATGCAAACATCTTTTCCCATTCATCAATCAGTGGAATCCATCCCATAGTTTATCTTTCAGTGCTTATTTAGCAGCTTGTTTGCAAAGACAAAAGCGCCATTCCTGGGGTGATGGAAGTGGCAGCGGTGCCACCAGCCAGTGCCATTAAACGGGCTCCGTGTCACAGCCGGGCTCGGGTACAGCCGCATCACCGCCCCTCACAGCAGGACCTGCACACTGCACACCTGCACACTGCACACTGCACACCTGCACACCTGCACACTGCACATCTGCACACTGCACACTGCACACTGCACACCTGCACACTGCACACCTGCACACCTGAACACCTGAACACTGCACACCTGAACACTGCACACTGCACACCTGCACACTGCACACCTGAACACTGCACACTGCACACTGCACACCTGCACACTGCACACCTGAACACTGCACACTGCACACCTGAACACTGCACACCTGAACACTGCACACCTGAACACTGCACACTGCACACCTGCACACTACACACCTGCACACTGCACACTGCACACCTGAACACTGCACACCTGAACACTGCACACCTGAACACTGCACACTGCACACCTGCACACTGCACACCTGAACACTGCACACCTGAACTCTGCACACCTGAACACTGCACACTTGAACACTGCACACCTGCACACTGCACACCTGCACACCTGCACACCTACACACTGCACACCTGAACACTGCACACCTGCACACTGCACACCTGCACACTGCACACCTGCACACCTGCACACTGCACACTGCACACCTGAACACTGCACACTGCACACCTGCACACTGCACACCTGCACACTGCACACCTGAACACTGCACACTGCACACTGCACACCTGCAGCACCCAGCACACCTGCACACCTACACACTGCACACCTGAACACTGCACACCTGCACACTGCACACCTGCACACTACACACCTGAACACTGCACACTGCACACCTGCACACCTGCACACTGCACACTGCACACCTACACACTGCACACCTGAACACTGCACACCTGAACACTGCACACTGCACACCTGCACACTGCACACTGCACACTGCACACCTGAACACTGCACACTGCACACCTACACACTGCACACCTGAACACTGCACACTGCACACCTGAACACTGCACACCTGAACACTGCACACCTGAACACTGCACACTGCACACCTGCACACCTGCACACCTACACACTGCACACCTGAACACTGCACACCTGCACATTGCATACCTGCACACCTGCACACCTACACACTGCACACCTGCACACTGCACACCTGCACACCTGCACACCTGCACACTGCACACCTGCACACTGCACACCTGCACACTGCACACCTGCACACCTGCACACCTGCACACTGCACACCTGCACACCTGCACACTGCACACTGCACACTGCACACCTGCACACCTGCACACTGCACAATGCACACCTGAACACCTGCACACTGCACACTGCACACTGCACACCTGAACACTGCACACCTGAACACTGCACACCTACACACTGCACACCTGCACACCTGCACACTGCACACTGCACACCTGCACACCTGCACACCTACACACTGCACACCTGCACACCTGCACACTGCACACCTACACACTGCACACCTGCACACCTGCACACTGCACACTGCACACCTGCACACCTGCACACCTGCAGCACCCAGCACACCTGCACACCTGCACACCTGCACACTGCACACCTGCACACTGCACACCTGCACACCTGCACACTGCACACCTGCAGCACCCAGCACACCTGCACACCTGCAGCGCCCAGCACACCTGCACACCTGCACACCTGCACACCTGCACACCTGCAGCACCCAGCACACCTGCACACCTGCACACTGCACACTGCACACCTGCACACCTGCACACCTGCACCCTCCCCGTGCTCCGTGTGTTTTCCAGTGCACTGCAGCAGGGCAGGGAGTCCCGGGAACTCCGCCCCTGGCGCTGTCCCAGCACCGAGCGCTGCGGGATGCCGAGCGGGCGCATCCTCGCTGCCATCCCCGGCTCATGTGCTATCTTTAGAAGGAGCACATGCTCTGCTCAATTCCTTCTGCTCTATTTGCCACGTGAAGCCCCTCCCGGTGCAGGCTGGCAGGATGGAGAGGGCTCCCCGTGTCCCACTTGTCCTGACGAGTCTGGGAGCACCAAGCTGGTTGGCATTTAAGCTTTGACACCATAATGCATCTCCTCCTGCTGGGGATGTCGTTGTCACACATCAAGAGGCAAGGGAAAATGTCACTCTGGGGTGTGGAGTGGAGGCAGGTCCTGCACAGTCACTCTCGTCACTTATGGTCAGCTCCAGGAAAGGTGATGGAAGCCCTGGAGCAAGGAATGTCATGGAATCCTGGAATGGTTTGAGTTGGAAGGGACTTAAAGATCATCCAGTGCCACCTCCTGACATAGGCAGGGACACTTTCCACTATCCCAGGTGGCTCCAAACCCATCCAGCCTCCCTGGAGCTGACCATAAGTGGTGAGAGTGGCTCATTTCCAAGGATGGGGCAGCCACAGCTTCTCTGGGCAACCTGTGCCAGAGCCTCAGCACCCTCACAGGGAAGAATTTTTTCCTAATACAAAATCTGACTCTACTCACTGTCAGTTTGAAGCCATTCCCCCCATCCTGTCACTCCAGGCACCTGTAAATAGGCTCTGTCCATATTTCCTGTAGGCTCCCTTAAGGTACTGAAAGGCCACCACTCGGTCACCCCAAAGCCTTTCCTTCTCCAGGAGGAATTTATAGGATTTATCCTCGAATTCATGGTCCATCCAGACCCATCCAAGTCTAGGAGCTGAGGGCTTCCATCCTGTTACATGTTACATTTGTCAACCTTTCAGTAACACTACAAGTGTTTCCTATGGAAATCTATAGAGTCCCTGCAGGTAAGAACTACCTGGAAAAGCACCTCCTCTGCTTGGGGTGGGTGCTGTTATAAGTGAGGTTCTTCCAGCAAGTTTCTCCATCCTTAATATAGATTAATTTCAACACCCTGGGCTGAGGTCCAACCTCCACTTCCTGCTAGGTGGTTTTCACTGTCACACTTGGCTATAAATGGGTCAAAAAGGTATTGCCTGCCCAGAGTCTGCAGGAAAAGAGCTGGTGGTTTCTGTGGGCTTTGGGTGTGATCTCAGCCTTCCACCTCACAGTCCTTCTGTGCTTCAGACAGTGCCTGGGTTTGCAAACCCAGAAGAAATCATTGCAACAGAGAAGCTCTGAAGGTCAGACCAGCCAAAGGAGCAGCATCATTCCCCCTAGATTTCAGGAACTGCCACACTTCATGGGAATCTGATAAACCCCATGCCAGGAGTAAACAGCAATCATTTGCACAATTAGGGAAAGGGGACAGGGGAAGGAAATTCCTCTCTGGAGAGCCAAATTAAACCTTAGTGCAGCCACAAATGAGAAACGGGAGTGAAGGGACACCCAGACTGTCCCCACACGCTCCTGTCTCTTGAAAGCACTCTCAGTCTGCCCCCACCTCTGGGGCTGCAATCCAGCCAAGCCACGTGAAGCAGAAAGAGAAATGTTTGGCAAGGAGTCGAGGCTGCTCTTCTGGGCTGCCAAACTTCATCAGAGCTGCCCGCGGGCAAAGCAGGGCTCTGCCACCTCCTCGCAGCTGAGCACCGCCACCCGCCAGCCCCGGGGCAGCAGGGAAAGGCAGCCAGCCGAGGTGAGGAGGAACTGGAGCCAGGGGATCTCCCAAGGCAGGACTCTGAACAGCAACACCATTCTCTGTATTAAAACACCCCACCCTAAACACAGACACAGGTCATTCATTGGCTTCAGTGAATTTAAGCCCAACCGATGCCGCGCTGCTGTGTGATTTCTCAGAGGGGTGGCAAGGCTGTCACCCGTAATAACCCTGCCTGCTGTGTGTGACAGTCACCCAAGGCAGGAGCACAGGGCTGGCCCTGCTTGGTGAGGCTGGTGAGACAGCGCCAGCTCCAGCTCTGGGGCATTGCATCAGCACAGGGGATGTAATCACAGAGCTCAGTGTCCCTCAGTGCTGCTCAGTGTCCCTCAGTGCTGCTCAGTGTCCCTCAGTGCTGCTCAGTGTCCCTCAATGCTGCTCAGTGCTCCTCAGTGCTCCTCAGTGTCCCTCAGTGCTGATCAGTGTCCCTCAATGCTGATCAGTGTCCCTCAGTGTCCCTCAGTGCTCCTCAGTGCTGCTCAGTGTCCCTCAGTGCTGCTCAGTGTCCCTCAGTGCTCCTCAGTGTCCCTCAGTGCTGCTCAGTGTCCCTCAGTGCTGCTCAGTGTCCCTCAATGCTGCTCAGTGCTCCTCAGTGTCCCTCAGTGCTGCTCAGTGTCCCTCAATGCTGCTCAGTGCTCCTCAGTGTCCCTCAGTGCTGATCAGTGTCCCTCAATGCTGCTCAGTGTCCCTCAGTGCTCCTCAGTGTCCCTCAGTGCTGCTCAGTGCTCCTCAGTGTCCCTCAGTGCTGCTCAGTGTCCCTCAGTGCTGCTCAGTGTCCCTCAGTGTCCCTCAGAGCTGCTCAGTGTCCCTCAGAGCTGCTCAGTGTCCCTCAGTGCTGCTCAGTGTCCCTCAATGCTGATCAGTGTCCCTCAGTGCTGCTCAGAGCTGCTCAGTGTCCCTCAGTGTCCCTCAGTGCTGCTCAGTGTCCCTCAGAGCTGCTCAGTGTCCCTCAGTGCTGCTCAGTGTCCCTCAGTGTCCCTCAGTGCTCCTCAGTGCTGCTCAGTGTCCCTCAGTGCTGCTCAGTGTCCCTCAGTGCTGCTCAGTGCTCCTCAGTGCTCCTCAGTGTCCCTCAGTGCTGCTCAGTGTCCCTCAGTGCTGCTCAGTGTCCCTCAGTGCTCCTCAGTGTCCCTCAGTGCTGCTCAGTGTCCCTCAGTGCTGCTCAATGCTGCTCAGTGTCCCTCAGTGCTGCTCAGTGTCCCTCAATGCTGCTCAGTGCTGCTCAGTGTCCCTCAGAGCTGCTCAGTGTCCCTCAGTGCTGCTCAGTGTCCCTCAGAGCTGCTCAGTGTCCCTCAGTGCTGCTCAGTGTCCCTCAGTGTCCCTCAGTGCTGCTCAGTGTCCCTCAATGCTGATCAGTGTCCCTCAGTGCTGCTCAGAGCTGCTCAGTGTCCCTCAGTGTCCCTCAGTGCTGCTCAGTGTCCCTCAGAGCTGCTCAGTGTCCCTCAGTGCTGCTCAGTGTCCCTCAGTGTCCCTCAGTGTCCCTCAGTGCTGCTCAGTGTCCCTCAGTGTCCCTCAGTGCTGCTCAGTGTCCCTCAATGCTGATCAGTGTCCCTCAGTGCTGCTCAGAGCTGCTCAGTGTCCCTCAGTGTCCCTCAGTGTCCCTCAGTGCTGCTCAGTGTCCCTCAGTGCTGCTCAGTGCTGCTCATTATTCCTCATTGCAGCTCAATGTTCCTCAATGTTCCTCATTGCTGTTCAGTGCTCTTCACTGCAGCAAGAGATGCCCAGCAGTGCCTGAATTCCTCTTCTGCAAGACTCTGCTCCCTGTGAGGCCCCAGCCCCTGTTTGTTCTGTGGGGTTAAGCAAGGGGAGATGGGGATCCTAGGGGAGGAAGCAGCATCCATCCTCAGTGGTGCCAAATAGGGAATTTGTGTCCTCTGCTCCCCCAAGTTGCACAGAGAAGGAGTGCAGGGGGCTGAGCATAAATCTGATACACCACATTTCTCACTGGGAGGAATGGGGGAAAGCACAGGGCTCTTTGCAGATATTATTTTTTATTTCCAAGAGGAAGAAGAACAAAAGAGCCCCAGCAGGCCCCAGCAGCAGCCAGCCAGCAGAGCCACTGGCCAGGCAGGCAATTAACACATTGTCAGTGAAGCAGCAGAACAGCCCTGAGGGCTGGGACCGCCAGCAGCCTCTGGCTTCTTCTCTTTGTCTGGGAGCCAAAGGAAAGCAGAGGAAAGATTCAGCATTAGCCAAAGGTCTGATTCTGCTTGGATCAGCACCCAGCAGCCCCACAGCCCTGAGAGCCAGGCTGCCAGGGGCTGAAGGAAGGGCAGCAAGCAGCTCTCCTCTGCCTCTGCTTTGCCAGGGGACCTTAGAAAAGGCCACTGTCATCCCAAAATGTCCAGATGTGCCTCCAGCCAAGCGGGGTTGCCCTGACATTTCTGGCGGCTTCCTCCACCCACCACCAGAAATCCAAAGGGATAAAAATCAAAGTCTGGAGAAAGGAAGAGAAGAATCGTTTCTCGAGGCATTTCTACTAAAAATTGTTTAGGCAGTGCTCATTTCCAATCTCTCCTGGTATTGAAAAGAGCAGCAGATCTGGGGTTCACCCAGTGCCAGCTGAACCTCTTCTTGTAGAAGGCATCTCGACCCACTTTTCTGTTGGCCTTAATGCCACAATCCTATTACAACTGATACAAAAATTCAGGCTGGGAATGGGATTTCAAACTGTGATTTTCAGTCTGTGCAGGAATAAAGAGATTTTGGGCAGTCTCACAGTGCCTGAGCACCATGTGGAGGCAGCATCAGGAGCAGGATGAGGGAATTCTCACACCAGACTGAGAGCTCTGACACTTTGCACAATGGCAGTAATAAAAATCAAAGAATTAAGAGCCACTGAGGGAAGTGTGAAGCCCCTGAGAGAGGGGAGGTCACAAGCCAGGGCTGTTTATTCAGATGGCACAGCAGAGAGTTTGGCTCCTTCTGCCCAGAAGCTCATTTGAACTTGGCTGAAACAAGCAGGAAAAATTGAACGGGGGGAAGGGAATGCTTCATTAAATATTCATAGAAAAATGCATTTTTCTCCCTCATAAATAACAAAATGTGTTCCTCCTCAATTAATATGCATCACTACTAACTTGTCTAATGAAGCCAAGCTCTGTCTGAGGAACTCAGTGCTAATGCTTTCTGTCAGTTACATGCACCAGCACTCACAGATTATTTTTCAGTCATTTTTTTCCCCTGATTTTCCTCCCAAAGTGGGAGTTCCCAGCTTGTGTCTGCCCTGAAAAACGTGAGCCAAGGATCTAGAGACACAATAAATAAGAAAGAGCATCACACTAGAGATACAATTGTGCTGTACCAGGCAGTGCAACCCAGCCCTGGTGGGTTGGGGTTTTTCCTTAATTAGAAATATAAGCAGTCCCTCTTGCTGGCCTATATTTGGAATAGGATATTTAAAGAATTCCTCATATAAAAAGAGGAAGACATGGAAATCCCCAGAAGCAGGAGGAGGCTGATGTCATAAAATATAAAGATTATGGGGGGTAACATGTACTTCCTATTTCCCATTTTGCCAGCTGTGGGGTGGATGATTAGAGGAGGAGGAAGATGCTGAAATCCAGGTGCAAATCACCCCAAGGCAGAGCAAAGATCCACCTTGCACCACCTGAGACCTTCCCAGAGAGGGACCCAGGGCACCAGACCCGAATTCAGGTGCATTATGTGGATTACAGGGCTGTTTTCTTGTAGGGAGTCTGCAAGAAAGATGGAGAGAAACATTTTACAAGGACATGTAATGACAACCAAAAGGCAAAGGTCTCAAGCTGAAAGAAAATAGATCTAGATAAGATGTTAGAAAAAAATTCTTCCCTGTGAGGGTGGTAAGGGCCTGGCACAGGTTTTCCAGAGGAGCTTGGCTGTCCCTGGAAGTGTCCCTGCCCAGTTAGGGGCTGAAATTGGATGATCTTTATGGTTTCTTGGAACTCAAACCATTCTGGGATTACAGGATTCCACGATTCTGTCTCATTCAGCTCAGACTCACATCTCACCACAGGTCCTTTGACCAGTTGTTTGCTGGAATCCTTGCTCTGCATCCTCCACACAGCCCCCCTGTCTCTCCCAGAGCCACTGATGTCTGCCCAAAGCACCCCAAAACCTCCATGAGACACAGCTGCAGGGCCTGCCCTGTGCTGCTGTCCCAAATAATTGATAAAAGATTTGTGTCAATCATAAAAATGTTGGGGTTTGTACAAACCAGAATTGTTAGGTCTGAAATGAAGCATGACACTAAAGAAAGGAAAATATAGGATTAAATCACTCTGTTTTAAATCCCTCTGTTATGAATATTATATTTTCTATGTATCTAATACCAGTTTGCAGAACAAGGCTTTCCCACAGCCTGATAGATTTTGCAAAATCCGATTTCCTGCCTTTGTGTAATCAATTGCTGCCTATCTACCAAGACCAGACTTCCCAACTTCTGCCATTCCTTATCTACCAAGACCAGATGGTTATCTGTGAAACTTCAAGTCACCCAGAGATCCCAATGGATGTTTTTTGACCACCACTGCTTACCTGGCAAAATTATGACAACAAAAAATACCAATTATTGATGACTATAAGGAAAACCAGACTATAAAAAGGAGCTGCAAACCAAAGTTGGTGGAGTGTTGAGTGGGTGGTGACTCCTCACATCCCCCAGTGCTGCTTTGCTCTGTCTATAGAAAACAAAGCAATCTAAATTTTGCTGAATATTGAGACTTTTTGTTCCTCATTTATAACACAAACTCCCTCTGCTCTGGCCACAGGCAGTGAGAGCACTCTGACAGAGACCCAGCTGATTCATGCCCATCACCAGGACCACTGCTCCAGCCTTTCCAGCAGCCCCAAAGTGCTTGAGATGGGATTTTAACAAGCCCATCTCTGTGCCCAGCTGCAGGCAAGAGGCACAGAGCAAAATGCCAGCAGCAGTTTCCTCCAAAGAGGAAATCTGGGGTGTCTGTAGTCAAAAATCAGATGATGGACCACACACAGCCTGAATGTGAAAATGCCACGCTGGTACCACCCTCCTCCTGTCTCCACTCCAGCCCCAGGGAGAAGAGTCATAAAAGGGGAGCAGAGAAATGCAGGAGCCAGCCCAGCACAGAGCACCTCTGGAGATGAATATTCAAGTGAGTTTCCCTTTTTTTTTTTGTTCAGGATGGAGAAAAATATGGAGAGATTCTTATTGCAGCCTTCCAGAACCTTGAGGGCTTACAAAAAGGAGAGAGAGAAAATTTTTATATGGGCAGATAATGACAGGACAAGGGGCAATGGTTTTCAATTGATAAGGCAGGGTGAGATATTAGGAAGAAATTCTTTATTCAGAGGGTGGGGGGCCCTGGGACAGGTGTCCAGAGCAGCTGTGGCTGTCCCTGGTTCCTTGGGAGTGTCCAAAAACAGGTTGGGCAGGGCTTGGAGCAGCCTGGGATAGTGAAAGGTGTTCCTGCCCATAGCAGGAGGAGGTGAAACTGGATGAGTCTTAAGGTCCTTTCCAAGCCAACCCTTTCTGGCATTTCACCCCTCAAAACCAGGCTTACACAGCAAAAGTGTGAAGTATAAATCTAATTCTAACCATCAGTTCACAACACACAATATGTATGACACAACAGTGCCAGAGATGGGCAAATCAACAAAAAATAATCCCTGGTCTAAAATCACCTTACACAGGTCCCTCTCAGGATGACCTGGAGTTGATGGATCATTAATTTTCTTTTACCAGCCCAGCCAAAACCTTGTATCTGCTTGAAAGAGCAGGAGGAGAGCCAAGAGCAATACTTCTAATCCCAAGTTAACAAACATGACTCACCCATTTATTTTCACTGGTATGTTCATGGTTATTTTAAGCTTTGTCTAAAGAATGCCAGCTACTGTATAATAACTGCAATGAAAGATGGCAGTGTTTTTATTTTGCTTTACAACCAAAGATTTATTTTTAGTTCCTTTTAAATAATGCAAAGCGAAACTGGTTTGTAAATTATTTTAAAGACTTTGGCACTGATTTCCTGAAGCAGATCCACATGAGTAAGCCCCATCTCCAGGCCAGAGTCCCCATGAGGGAAGACTGGTGGCTCTGCCCTTCCCTGGGAGTCAGGGCATCCCAGGAGAATTCCACCTCACAGGTGAGGGGTTTTTATGAGCAAGATTTTGCAGGATGTTCAGTTCAAGTCTGAGTCTAAACAGCTGCTGTGTTTCCCCAGGCTCTTCCCAGCACTTAGGCACTGTAAGATTAATTCTTGGTGTGTTGATGCATCCTTGCCCTGCTCCCTGTTGTGCTGGTTTGCAGGCTGGAGCATTCTGGGGTGTCCTGGGGGTTACAGCATCAGGCATCCATCTGCTCTGTGGCTCTCCATCTGCTCCCACAGCGAGGGGCTGGGTGCTGGCTGGGGCTGCAGACAGGAGGAAAATGAGAGTCAGGACTCCTGGGCTCTGCTCCTACAGACAAATCAATGGGGGAGAGAAAAAATATCCAGAGCCTGAGGCTCTCCTCCCTCTGTTACAGATGGGGGAAAAGGAAAGCAACATCCAACATCTATTCCAGCCCTGGAGAAATTTGGTGCTGAGTAGTCAGAGCCCAAGGTTCAAAGAGCTCATTAGGAAAAGGGAGAAATCAACACTTCCAGCTTCCTCCTCTCTGTCAAGACACAAAGACACTCACTTGGCTCCAGGCTGGAGAAGGTGCCCAGGGCTCAGCTGTGGAAAAGGACAAGCTGTGCCTGCTGGCTGTGGTGCCAGACACATGGCATGTGTCCAAACCCCCGGGGACAGGAGCTGGAGAAGTGGGGGTTAAGTGTCTGCTCACATGGGTGATGATTTAATTTCAAACATACAAATCCCTCTTACAGATTCCTCAGAGCTGGCACACTTGGAGCTCCCTGGGACTGGTTGATGTGGCCATGGCAGAGTTTCCCCCAGGCTGGGTCTCAGCAAGGCACACTCAGGGTAATGGGTCTCCCTTCTGCTCACCAATTTCCAGGGGTAAACCCCAATTCCTGTTTGGGAAACAGGAGGAGAAGCATCTTTGAGACAAGAGGGGCTGAACTTTAGCTGAGGAAGGGAATAACCACATCCAACCACCCCTTCTCAAACCTCCCACAACCCTGAGTAAACACCATCCCATAGCTTCATTTCTCCTTCCTGCTCTCCACACACTTGTATCTGGAATAAATCTCCTTTGCTATCCCCAGGAGACAGAGGGATGGGGAAGGCTGTGACTGCTCATACAAAATGCAGAGCTGCTCACACGGGGTGCTCTTGGCTTTGCTCTCTGCTCCATGTTTATGCCAAATCTGCATTATGCTCCTGCCTCCAAGCAGACCTGAGCTTCCCTAAGAATTTTCCATCAGAAAGTCCCTGTCAGGCTCCCAGAGCCACTCGCTCTTCTGCAGCTGTTTTCTGCCCTCTTGTGAAGCTCTGCAGAAATCCACAACTCTGCTGAGCCACATTCCCTCATTTCCCAGGCAGAGACCTGAAGAGATGGTGACTGTCCCCAGCTCACATCACTAAGGATTTCCTGAGTGTGAACAAGGGCTTTAAGGACCATCACCTCTCCCAGAGATGTGCATTGCTCCCACTTCTGCACCACCCACTGCCTGGGCTGCAATCCCCACTTTGCAAAGCCCTGAGCATGTTCTCCCTTGCACTACTGGCCTTGGTACAAACAAAGCTCTGGTTCTCTCCATCCAGCCCAGCACTTCCTCAAGATCCTGTGAGAATAAAGGCTCAGCAATCTATGGGTTCTGAAAGGCTGAGTGACTCCACAGGCTCTTCCTACCAGCAGCTCCTCAGGTGCACAAGCCAGGCTTTGCATTTTCCTGACCTTATTTTGGGAATTAGCTCTGTGGGACACCAGGTCTTGGTGGTCTGTCCCAGGGGACAAGGCTGGGAAAGGACAGGATGCAGTAAGCAGCCAGAGGCTCTGAGAGTTCCTGCCCACCAAAGACAACAGTTATTTCTCCAGGAGGAGCAGGAATCTTTGTCTCTGATCCACATTAGGTGCCAGCATGGGCTGTACCAGCATAGCCTCTGTACCAACACAGAAATTTTCAATTTCTGTTTCAATCCCATATCTCCCCTCTTGACTCCACAGAGGGACAGACGGGATGTGACTCATGCAGACCCTGAGACAGAGCAGGGACAGAAGGGGAACTTGTGCCCTGCTGTGCACGGTGCCCTCCAAGCACAACCCCTCCATCTGAACCCTGCCATCTGATCAACAAGTCATCTCCTTGGCCAGGAAAAGCAGGACAGCTTGGACCAATACAGTCCAGCCAGCCAGGTCCCTCCATAAATCCATAGCTGCAATTCCCTTTGCCTAAAACCTGCAGTAGTGCCCCCCTACAGCAGCAGAACTGAGACACAACAGGGGCTGGGACTCAAAAACCCCCGGCCCTGTTAGGGACCAGCAGATTCACCCACACACTCTGGCTACAAAAGTCACACCCCACACAGCATTCTGTGCTCTCCTCCTTCTCCAAAGTGCCAGGGACAGATGCCAAGGGCTCCCTGGGGTGCCTCTCATCTTGTGATGCTCACACAGATCGTGATGCTCCCATCAATTCCTTGGCTGGGGCAGAATGACGTGGTACAAAGCACCTGCTGCTCAGCCCCCTGGCTCCTAAACCAGCCACAGGAGGGAAACAAACTCCATTTGGCCTTGGCACAGCCATTGCAGGACTGCTCCAGTCCCTTGGCACAGCCATTGCAGGACTGCTCCTTCAACACAGCTTTTATTCTGGGACGTGATTGCACCCAACAGCACGGCACCACCACACCGAGCTGTTTTCCTTCCAAGAGCTGCTTTTCAGGGCTCTGAACCCCACAGTGCTGCCAGGGATCTGCTGGTGTCCATGCTGGATCCATTCCCCAAGCTGCCAGCTGGATCCAGCGTGTCCAGAGCCACTTGCCAGATGGCACAGCCACCCTGCTCTGCTCCCAGACAAAGCCTCAGCCACTCGCAGCTGACAAGTGAGACTGCAGCAAAGTCCAGCCATCTGTTTGCCAAGGGCTCAGTGCTCTACTTAAGGACAAAGTGTTTAAAGACTGGATATTGGGTCTTAGATTTGCCCATTACACAAGTGCTTTAATCTTGCTTCTGCTCAGTCTCAGGGAGCTTGGAATCCTTTGGGTGCTAAAGGTGATCAGAAATAGGAAAGCACCCAACAGCACAGTTCTCCTCAAACTGATGCTCCCTCTTGTGCCACACGACAGTCAGAACCAACTGTGTTCCCACAATGGGAAAAAAATATTCTGTTCTTTTTTAGTTTAAATTTCTGGAGATAAAATATTTTTAATATTTTCCAATATTCAGTTGATATCAGTTTCCATCCCTTCCCAGAGCAGCAGCTGGTGCCTCTGATCACAAGCAGCTGGATTTCATGAGACTATAACTATTGCCAAGAGTTTGGGGTACTCTGGGCACATCCACTCAGGCATATTAATTCCTTCTGCAATAAGGAGATCTTTGTTTGTCCTTGAAAGCTCTCACTGCTACACAGCTAAACCATATCATGAGTGCCCTGGTTTGAACTGCCAGCACTTTGAACTGGAGAGCTGAACTACAAAACCTCCTTCTGAGCTCTCTCAAACTGAGTGTTTACAAGTTTCCCCAAGTACTCTGGCCACACTGGAGTTCCCAGCTGTGCCTGCATCCTACAGGATCATGCATCATGCTTGGCTCTGCTGTGTTTTTATTTCAAGGCTGGGCTGGACAGGGCTTGGAACAACCTGGGATAGTGAAGGTGTCCCTGCCATGTCAGGGATGGAATAGGATGGGCTTTGATGTCCCTTCCAACCCAAACCATTCTGGGATTCTGTGATCTACTATTAAAGTGTTTTTCTGGCATGACAGTGTTAGAAATGAGAAACAAAAAGTCTCAATATTCAGCAAAATTTAGATTGCTTTGTTTTCTATAAACAGAGCAAAGCAGCACTGGGGGATGTGAGGAGTCACCACCCACTCCACACTCCACCAAACTTTGGTTTGCAGCTCCTTTTTATAGTCTGGTTATCTTGTAGTAATCAGTAATTGCTATTTTTTTGTTGTCATAATTTTGCCAGGTAAGCAGTGGTGCTCAAAAAAACATCTGTGAAGTTTCTGGGCGATGTGGAGTCTGAGTAACTTGTCAAATTTCACAAATAACCATCTGGTCTTAGCAGATAAAGAACAGCAGAAATTGGGAAGTCTGATCTTGGTTGATAGGCAGCAATTGATTACACAAAGGCAGGAAATCTGATTTTTCAAAATCAGGCTGTGGGAAAGCCCTGTTCTGCAAACTGGTATTAGGTGCAACTTATTAAAAAAAAAAAAATCGTAACAGGGGGATTTAAAACAGAGTGATTTAATAATATATTTTTCCTTTATCTAGGTCCATGCCTCACCTAAGTATTCTGATTTATACAAGCTCCCAAACTTCTATAATTAATATGAATCTTTTATCAATTATCACAACAGGGTGATCCTAAGGGTCCACATAGGCTAAGGAATCTCTTCTAGGCTGAAATTAAGTTGTGCCTGCCCAAACACCTTCCAGCTGAAGGTGATCTGCTCAAAAATCTCCTTATCCTCACCCTACAGCACGAAGTGGAAGGAGATGAGCTTTGAGATCCTTTTCAACCCAAACCAGGCTGGGATTCTAGAAATCCACGATTTGGGAGCACCAGCACAGTGGGTGTTGGTGACACCAGGCCCGGCTTCATCATATGGAACAGACACTGTCTGGGCGGTGCAGAGAGAATGTAGCATCATGGAAGAAAATAATAATAAAATAATAATAATAAATTAATAGCAACCGCCCCAAATTAACGAGCCGCCTTTCTAAAGGCTGACATGGCGCATGCGCACGGCCGGCGCTGGCCGCGGCCGCCATGTTGGTGCAGGGCAGGAGTGAGGGCAGGAGAGCCCGCCCGCGCTGGGCTGGGCGCGGGAACGGGCGAGCCCTCAGAGCGCCGGGAATGGGAACGGGAACGGGAACGGGAGAGCCCTCAGAGCGCCGGGAATGGGAATGGGAACGGGAACGGGAACGGGAATGGGAACGGGAACGGGCGAGCCCTCAGAGCGCCGGGAATGGGAACGGGCGAGCCCTCAGAGCGCCGGGAACGGGAATGGGAACGGGCGAGCCCTCAGAGCGCCGGGAATGGGAACGGGAACGGGAGAGCCCTCAGAGCGCCGGGAATGGGAACGGGAACGGGAACGGGAACGGGCGAGCCCTCAGAGCGCCGGGAATGGGAACGGGAACGGGAACGGGAGAGCCCTCAGAGCGCCGGGAATGGGAACGGGAACGGGAATGGGAACGGGAACGGGCGAGCCCTCAGAGCGCCGGGAATAGAAATGGGCGAGCCCTCAGAGCGCCGGGAATGGGAACGGGAACGGCAGAGGGAGAGCCCTCAGAGCGCCAGGAATGGGAGCGGGAGCGGGAACGGGCGAGCCCTCAGAGCAGCGGGAATGGGAGAGGGAATAGGGAACGGGCGAGCCCTCAGAGCAGCGGGAATGGGAGAGGGAATAGGGAACGGGCGAGCCCTCAGAGCGCGGGAATGGGAGTGGGAACGGCAATGGGAGCGGGCGAGCCCTCAGAGCGCCGGGAATGGGAACGGGAACGGGAACGGGAACGGGCGAGCCCTCAGAGCACCGGGAATGGGAACAGGAACGGGCACGGGAGAGCCCTCAGAGCGCCAGGAATGGGAGCGGGAATGGGAACGGGAGAGCCCTCAGAGCACCGGGAATGGGAGCGGAACGGACGATCCCTCAGAGCGCCGGGAACGGGAACGGGAGAGCCCTCAGAGCACCGGGAATGGGAGCGGAACGGACGAGCCCTCAGAGCGCCGGGAATGGGAACGGGAACGGGAGAGCCCTCAGAGCGCCGGGAACGGGAACGGGAGAGCCCTCAGAGCACCTGGAATGGGAGCGGGAATGGAAACGGGAGAGCCCTCAGAGCGCCGGGATGGGAACGGGCGAGCTCTCACAACACCGGGAATGAGAGCGGGAACGGACGAGCCCTCAGAGCACCGGGAGCGGGCACGGCTGAGCCCTCGGAGCACCGGGAGCAGCCAGGCCTGACCGGGGCAGCTAAACCCAGGGAACAGCGGTTAATCCAGAGAACAAAGCATCACCGGGAACAAAGCCAGGCTGAACGGGGCTCCGAGGAACCGGAGATGGTGGAAGGTGTCCCTGTCGTGGGCAGTGGAATGAGATGAGCTTTAAGGTCCTTTCCAGCCCAAACCATTCCGTGCTCACACGGCTGCCCTGCCATCATCACCTCGTGTCCCCGGTGAGGTGTTTGTCACGGAAACAGGGAAAAGGTTTCTCTCCTTAATGCTGGATGTAGGAGAGGCTGGAGGTTCGTGTGTGTTGGGGGTTGAGTGTTTTTCCATTACTATGTCAATTTAAAGAATTTTTCCATTACCATGCCAATGGAGCTGGCTGGGTTACACCCAGGACCTTTGGTGACTCCAGACAAAAGGGGTGGGTGGCAGCGGCTCCCGGAGGGGCCTCGAAAGTAATTTACTGTTAGTAATTTTAACAACTGCTGTTGTTTTCTGCTTGTACAGTTAGATATAATAGTAAAAGAGCTGTTATTCCTACCCCCTTATCTCTGCCTCAGAGTCCTTGATTCAAACAATTATAATAGTTGGGGGGAGTGGAATTAAAGTCTCTATTTCAAAGGAAAACTGCTTTTACTGGCAAACACCTGTCCTTTCAAACCAGGGCAGTGTGCCACACTGCTGGTGGAAGGAAAGATAAGTGTGTTGGGACACGTTCTAGGAGCTGCCAAAGCCACAGAAATACCAATTAGTGAGGCAAGGTCAAGGGTGGTCATTCCCACTCTTTCCTCTCCTACTTAGAATAAAGGTTGTCAGTGACATCAGCGGCAAAAATGTCACTCGTGTTGTCATCTCTGCTAAAATCTGTGTCCTGGCAGGAGGGCAGGGACAGGCATGTGATGAAACACTGAGCAGCCAAGAGGCCCAGGGGAGCACACCCAGGGGAGCAAGGCCAGAGCCACTCCTTTGTTCTGCTCCTGTGCCAGTGCACTAAACTGGGGAGGTGCCATGGAAACTCCTTGATTAATCACGGACTGTTCAGACTGTTACATCATAAAATTTGACTTCCCTCAAAGTGAGAAACACAAACTAGTTTTTGGTAAGATTAGACTCTTACATGAGGAGATTTCAACCTAAAATAGAGCTGCTCTTTTGGCTTTCTGCCTTGGTTTTTCTGCCCCTCAATCCCTTTTTCTCTGTCTGCTGTCGCTGGAGGGAATGGTCAGATTCCCTGTTTTGGACTCTGCAGCATCACAGGTTATTTCCAATTATCCACGGGGGCAGGAGGCACTGAGGGCAGGCTGGTGTGTGGGGAAGCAGGACTGGGGATTCCTTTGGTGTTGACACAGTCCTGCTGATGGAAATGTGAAGCCAAAGCACCCTTTTGTTCCAGCAACTGTGACAGAACATACAGCCTAAGGCAATCCCTGCTGACTGGGACAGGGATATTCTGCCCCAGTGCTGGAAATCTCCCAGCACCTTTGTTTTCCTGGCATCCACTTCACCACCGTGCAGGCAGCAGCTTTTTTTTCCAAGTGCCTTTTGAATCAGCAGTGTCAGGATTCCAAACTCTTCCTGATCTGCCTGGATCTTTTCAATGGTCCTGGGGTTTTTAGGTTGCTGTTGGGCACTGCTACAATATGGCTGGAGCAGGGATTTTTTGGGTGAGGGCTCTGTGTGCAGCTTTAATGAGCTCAGCCCTCCTGACTGCTGCCTTTGGCCCTGGACCCTGGCCAGCTAAAGCTCCTTCAGCCAGGGAGGTGCATTTGGAGCAGCCAGACACTGTCTAAAGGGACCAAAGGTGTGGTTGTGTGTAAAACCATCCAGCACATGGCTTTCCCTGTGTTTCTCAGGTGCAGATGATATTTCTGGCTGTGATCCTGCACAGCAGCAGCTCCTCGCTGCCCATGGAGCTGTTGGTCTAGTCTGTGCCAGTGCTTGAAGCTGCACCTTGGCTTCTGGGGTGATTCACTGTCCCACAGAAACAAATTCCTCCAAGTGTTTCTCTTGAAAGGAACTGCACATCAGAAATGGACGTGGGTTAGCATTCCCAGAACGGGGCAGCCCCGAGGTCACAGCTTTGTGATCCGAGAGGGAAATGGTTTGGTGTCAGCTCAGTGTTCAATATTCCACCTTGGGGAGGTGAGAGAGCCTCCTGGCAGGTGCCAGCCTGTCCCTGCTGTGCTCTGGCTGAGCAGCTGAGGTGGCTCCTGCTTCATTTGAGTCCCACAGGAGGAAGATCCTATTTGGCTGCTGCCCTGTACTGTCAGGCACACAGATTCCTTTGTTTCATTTGCCCAATAGGGCTCCAAAGGGGCTCACACTGGATGGTCTCTGCCCAAAGCCAAGCTTGGCTTTGTCCCCTAATCTGGGATGAAGAAATGAGGCACAGATGAGCAGGGTCCCTGGGCTCACAGTGGTTTCTGACATGCCAAATACCACGAGGGTGTTTGACCTGGTGAAACAACTGACCTCAAAGGCAGGGCATCACTCAGGGACACACACAGCCTGTGTCCCATCCTGGGGCAGGCCAGAGAGGGGCCATGAAACAGCTCCTGCATTTCCCAATCGCTGGTTATGCCACCTGGGTCACTCCTACTCACATCACCTGGATTTCTTCTTTCCAATCCCCACCTTTGTGGAGCCCTGGGTATCTCACTCTGACACAAGCTGCACCCAACTAAATTTTTTCTAACTCCTTGCTCCTTTTGGAACACACCAGGGACAGTCCAAGGCTTTGAAAGCCAGAGATGTGGCATTACCTGCTAGGAGGGAATAAGCAGGGCAGTTTTGGCTTCCCTCTGCTTTTCCACAATAAACACTCTTTACTTCTTGTTGCTGCAAGACTGGGTGAGAAGGTAAAACAAAGGGATTTACAAAGGGATTTACAATGCATCTCAATATTACAGAGCTGCAATTAAGACTAAAACATGGCCTGTGTGGCGTGACCCATGGGGTTTGGTTTGGGATTGGAGTGCCACAGTTCCCCAGCTGTATTTGGAAGCTGTGCAATAATGTCTCACATTTCCAGTTTCCTCTTGAGCTGCTGGCTGAGGGCAGGAGGCCTTGAAGCCAAGGCTTGAAGCACTGGGAATGCTGGTTCTTCTGGTATTTTCCCCAAGCCATGGAGTTGGGCATAAATGTTTTCCTGAAGCTCAAGAGCTTTGTGTGCTTCACTCATGGCTCCCAAATGCCACTTCCCTCCTGCTTCCACCAGAAGCTGCTTCTGAAGTTGACTCTTCTCATTGCATTTAATTCTTAGAGGATCCTTGCACTAAAGAATAGATGGAAAATTATTTCTAGTGCATTTGTCCTCTTGATTAGGCATAATAAATATATTTCCCCTGTGGAATTGGGGCTGGATTAACCCTGGGCTGATGCTTTGGGGTTAGTGGAGCCCTGGCAGCCCCAGCATGTCCAGCACAGCTGCTCTCTCATCCTCAGGGCTGTGCAGCCCCCTCACAGAGATCAGGGCTGCATCCCAATCCCTCCAGCACTGCCCTGGCACACAGCAAGAGGGAGAGAAGCATCTCCTGGTGGCTTTGGAAGCATTTTGCCTGAAGATGTTGGCTCAATTTCTGTGTATATCACAAGAGGGGTGTCCAAGTTGTTATTGTTTGTGCTGGCCACTTGCCTTTGTCTTGCCCAGCTCTCAGTGCTGCTTTTCCCTCTAGCAGCTTCCAACATCCCACCCAGCTGCAAAGGCTTTGCATTTCTAACTGGATAACCAAAACATCCCTCTGTTTGTCAGTCTTTCTGCCCCTTCTTTCCTTCTTTATCAACCTGTTGCTCTACTGAAACCTCAGCTGTGTAGGAGGCAGGTGAACCCATGAGTTGTTACCTAGACTCTGTATTTTTAGTCTTTTGCAAGCAAAGTCAGGCCCTGAAATTGTGAAACAAGGAAAACAACTTGGGTTGTGATTTCTTTAGTAACCCCATCCCCTTCTCCAAATTTTGTTGTGATTTCTTTACTAATCCAGCCACCTTCTCCACTCCCTGTGATGAGGTTTGGCAACCCATTGCTAATGGGGCAAGAGAGGTTTGAGCAGCAGCTTGCAAGATCCTTTTTACCAGGGAATATTTGTGCATTCCTGCTGCCCAAGAGGCTGGAATTTTGTGCTGGAGCTCCAGGGTATCATTGAAGCAGTTCACCACTTTGGGAAGCAGCTTTTCCTTGATAAAGATTCAGTCCTGGATCCCACAGGACTCAACACATCAGTGTGACATGTGGCTGTCCCCATTGCCTGGGGCTGCCAGTGCTCACCTCATACACCCTGCAATGCAGTAATCTTATTTTAATGAGCATTAGGACATCACATCATCCACTTCTGCCCACTGCTGCTGTTTCACTGGACATTTGGCTCAGAGATTTATGTTTAACAGAAGCCTATAAGAGTGAGAGTGTGGCTGGGAAAAGAACCACAGCTGAGGGTTGGCTGGCTCTGGAAAATCCATTGAAGCTGTTGGGCAGCTGTTTTCTTCTTGTTGGTATTTGGAGTTAGCAGAGATGCTGAAAATAAGTGGAAAAGAGGGAAGACCTTACTCTCTCCTGTTTAGAGGTGTTAGTTTCTCCATTCCATATGAAGCTGGAGTGTTTGCTGCTTTGCAAAATTTATCTCCTGACATACTGAAATCTGCATCCAGGATCTATGGATCATCTTCAGGATCAATTGTAGCTACAACTGGATTATGTGGATGTAATGTGGGTAAGGGCTGCAGATTTTTTTCATATATATTTTGTGTCTAAAGAGATGGAATACCTTGGGAATTTTGCAAAAAAAATTTTGATTCATTATCCGTTAGGGTAATTCCTCAGATTTTTTTACTTTATTGGCTTCTTGAAGAATGGAGAATGTGTAAATTAAGCAGCACAGAGAAAACAGAGTAGATATAGTCATTGCATCTTATTAACTGGAACTCATGGTAAGCATATCTAATAAAACAAATAGAGGTGCTCTCCCTGATAAGGCACTTGGGATTGTTGGTAGATTCCCAAAACAGTGAGGGGGAACAAAACACATTAGCAGGGCATAGATGCAGAGCTGACAGGAGGAAATGTTATAAAAAGGCCTGCTGTCAATTTTCTCCCATATGTCCAAAAACTTTTAAGATGCCTTGTGCAGAAAATGGGGAGAAATGGGGAAAGAAAATCAAATATTTCAGCCTCTTGCAATATTCAAAGCCCTTGGAAGACATAGGTCCACACATTGGAGCTTCAGCCCTAATGAAAACAATGGCTCTAAATGAGCATTCAGCAGCTGGATTAAATACCCCTTTCCCAGGTGGAAGTGCAGCTCAGAAAGTACATAAATAACAATAAAAGTGATGTAGAATGATTGCTTTGCTTTGCTTTGCCTCAGATGAAGTAATGGAGTATGGCCTTGCTCGTGTGAAAGCCTCTCTCTTGGGGCTGGTCCCTGGAGGACGGATACCCAGACTCCTAAGGGATGTCTTAAACAAATTCCTGCCTCCAAATGCTCATGAGCTGGTGTCTGGGAAGCTGCACATCGTCCTCACCCGCCTGCACGACTGGAGAAGTGTGACAGTGTCTGAGTTTGCCTCCAGAGAGGAGCTGATTCAGGTGGGGCAGCCACAGCCACCCCATGAGGGAGGAGCTGGGTGACATTTGCTGCTGGCCACGTCCCACAGCACAGAATCCCTGAATGGTTTGGGTTGGATGGGACCTTAAAGCTCATCCAGTTCTGGCCTGTCATGGGCAGGGACATCTTCCACTGTTCCAGGTTGGTCCCAAACCCCATCCCATCCCAACCTGGCCTTGGACACTTCCAGGGATAGGACAGCCACAGCTGCTCTGGGCAACCTGAGCAGGGCCTCAACACCCTCATGGTCAAAATTATCTTCCCAATATCTAAATCTCCCCCTTGTAGTTAGAAACCATCACCCCTTGTCTTATCCAAACAGGCCCTGGTGCATTCTAGTCCATGCCATGATTTCTGTCCTTGCTGCCCTCTGAATCCAGAAAAGCTGAAATAATTTTTAAAAATCAGCTCTTTTGATTGCTGAGTTATCCTGAACACGCAGAGAGCAAACTGAGGCATTTCATGGGTTCTCTTCCTCCTCTGTGCCCTGGCTGTGGCTGTCAGACATGGGCTGGTGCCCATCAGGGTGGTGCCCAGTAACCCAGCTGGGGGGGCCCTGCGTTGGCATTCACAGATAAGCCACCACTCCCAAAGGCACAGTTTCTGTGGCTCTTTGCTCACCTCTGTCCTTATCTCACCCACAGGCTGTGGTATGCAGCTGCTTCATCCCCTTGTATTTTGGGCTGTCCCCTCCAACCTTCCGTGGGGTGGTGAGTAGCTTTGTGCTCTGGAGACCCTGTCCCAGCTCAGGCCCAGGGCCCTGCAGCCTCTGTCCTTTCTCCAGTGGTGGCATTAAGGATTTTTCTACCAGTGTTTGCCACCAATTTAGCTCAAGGCTGGGTTCTCCCAGTGTCTGCAGAGGGAAGAACGGGGCCCCAGATGTGACCTCACTGCAGACAGGACTGAGCTGCTCACAGAATCGTCCATCTCCCCTGTCCCTGGGGCTGCTCAGCTCCCTGGTGCTGCCCTTGGCTCCCGTTTCACTGCCGCCGCTTTTTGGCCGGGTGTGGAGCGGGGGAGCAGCGGGTGGGGCAGTTCCCTGGAGGGGATCCCCAAACCTCACTCTGCTGTGAGTCCCATTTACCTGCGTGCCAGTGCTGCTTCTCTGCCTGCTGAGGGGAGGCTCAGGGCTGCCTGTGCTGTGTCCCAGCGCTACCTGGACGGGGAGCTGGCCATGTGGAGAGCCGACTTCGTGTCCCGCAGCACCATCACCGTCTCCGCCTTCGCCGGCGAGTACGACATCTGCCCCAAGGACGGCCCCGCTGCCTTCCTCACCCTCCAGCTCTCTGACTCCATCTTACAGATCTCAAAAATGAACATGTGTCGCTTATTCTACATTTTCTATCCTCCCACACGCCAGGTGAGCTGTTCCTGCAGGCAGCCAGAGCTGTGAGCCCCCCCTGCAGCAGCCCAGCTGCCCTGACTGCCACCTCCCCCTGCAGGTCATGAACCACTTTTATATCCAGGGCTACCAGGACACGGTCTGCTTCCTAAAAAAAACTGAGTAAGTGACTGGGAGTGAGGCCAGCTAGCTTGGGTGCTTCCCTTACATCGTTGGTTTGCTGGCACAAGGTAAGAGATGGTGTCCCAGGGTGGCTGGGGCAGAGAAGTGCATCATTCCTGGCACTGCCAGGATTACTGGAGTCCTGGCCTCTGCTGAAGCTCCCTCTGGAGCCACTCTGGGCATGCCAGAGCTCTTTGCCAGGGAACACAGGTCCCAGGACCTCTAGACAGAAGCACACGTGCCCTGTGTGGAGTTTGATAAGCCCCTGATGCACAGAGCAGCAATGTCGGGTGATCCCTGGGGACATCAGTGTCCCTGATTTCCACTCAGCCCAGGTCATGTCTCACCCTGCTGCAGACCTGGCAGTTGAACAACAAGCACTGAGAGCTGCAATCTCTTCCCACCAGGTGATTTCCAGGTGAATTACTTTGAGGGCTTCACACTTTCCTTGGCCAAGGAATTAAATGAGAAAGCTGAGGAGAACCTGCACTTGAAGCCACCACCCAGGGTTCTTCAGTCCAGAGCCACAGATCATGAGGATGACCCCAAAGAGAATCTAGGGATCAGCCAGGCAGCAGATGAAGAAGAATAGGAAGCCCCACATCACCTTGTCCACCCCAGGAAGGTAAAGAACCAGCACTTCCTTTACCCCATCAGTTTTCAAGTGATACTTGCCCAGGGCTGTGAGTGCCCAAAGAGCCTCTGGGGCAGGTGAGAGCATCAGGAATGGGAGGAAGTTCCCTCTCAGGTCAGGGGTTACAAGTGAGGCCTCACCCTGGATTTGGGTCACCATTGAGGATTTCATTTGTGCCTGGCTGCAAAGGGCTCTGTGGAGAAGGAGCTCTTTCCCTGGAGAAGGCTCTCCATGCATTCACTCCCCTTGTGAAGAAAGAACAGGTTCTGCCCACACATCCCTTCATTAAGGTGTCTCAAGGCTTCAAGCTGCCTTTGCTGTGCCAGCTAAATCCAAACTTCTTAGGAACTCTGGCTGCAGCCACAGAAACACTTAGTGCAGGAAAGCACCTTAGAGCTGCAGATAAACCTCTTGCAGTATCATTTTCAAGCAGCACAAGGCAGGTTTAAATCCAAAACTTTTAATTTTCTGCAATCCTACACAAAATAATGCCCACTCCCACTTCAGTTTTGCATGGAAAACCAGCAAATCCTCAGCATTTCAGTTTGCAGTTTGCTGTCACTAAAAAATACAAAGCATCATCTGATGAAATGAAATCTTGCTTTCAATTTTACTCTTTATTTTCTCTTTCCTTCTGAGTCTTTCAATATTTCATAATTTATCAGCTTAAGAAAAATTACACAACTTTTTCAACATGATGATTATTTGAAATGTAGCCACATCAATTAAATGAAAAGTGAAAAATTACACAATCAGCCCACAACAAATGAGGAATGTCAAGGGGAAAGAATAGGACCATTACCATTCCAGATCTCAAAAGAAAAGTTGCAAAACAAAAAATGCAATCAAGAAAGGTATTTCCTTTGAAAACAAACCAACTCCAGACCCACTAAGAAATACAGGACACAGTGTTAGGCTGTAGAAGTTGATTCCCTGGTTGCTTTCTTAAAGGCTCCATCAGTCTGAGCTATGTGGAGCTTTTGGAAGCAACAAGGTGGGAATGAGTTTTCTTTGGATGTTGGGCAGCTCTGGGCTATCAGCAATCTCTGCCTCAGGTTTGCAGCTGGGCTGCAAAGTTTTTGACCAGCCTCAGGTGAAAAATTCCTCCTGTAGGAGGAATCCAGACTCATTTGTTAGGCCAGAGAGAAATCAAGGGCTGAGTCCAGGTTCTCAATCTCCAGAGCAGAAGCACATCAGATTTTCCAGTTCTGGGAAGGAAGGGAAGGCCAGGAAAAGGCTCTTTCACTCTTTGTCTGTGCAATGCCAGAATGGCACTGCTGCTCCCAAGGCAGCAGGGGGATAAACTTTTGAACAGTTTGCACCTGATTTCTTGGACAAGTGACATTTCCAGAGGGTGAGTGTCTGGAGCCTGCAGCCCCAGCAGGCTCAGGCTGCACTAGCAGGTGATCCACAAGCACTTGCCTCTTACCCAAGTGCCCAGCAGGACAATTGCACAAGGAATTGCCCCTCCTTAGTACCCAGGCTGGAAAGAGAGGCTGGCATAAAGCACCTGCAGCCAAGAGCCAGAGCCACAGGCAGGACTGGGCACGTGCTTGGCTTTGCTGGGCTCATTTTCAAGGATCACACTCCAGGACTCTTCCCTCTAGAGCTGCAGTGGGACCCAGCTCCAGAGGGAGCTCTGCTCTCTTGGATTGTCTCCAGACTCTCATCCCACCCACCTCAGCCTTCACATTTCTGCTGAGTTCAAAGCAGAATGAGACAAGCCACAGGACAGAGGTACAAGGATAATATTTTGAGGATACCAAAACCTGCTGCCCTTCAGACAACAGGAGGAAGGCCAGCAGCTCTACCAGGCACTTGAATCCAGTTTGTCCCACAGGAATTGCCAGAGGTGTCTGCCAGACTGACAAACTGTGGTTTTATTCCCTTTAGGGCCAGCTCATCCACACAGGAGCATTTCTCACCCTGCTGCTGCCTGTTTATGCTTTAAAGAGGCAATGAGCAATTGGAACCCAGCCTGAAGGCTGAGCCTGCCCTGCCCCAAGGAGCACATGGGCTGTGCCAGCAGTGACCCAGCCCAGCAGGGCCACAGCCCTGGGATGATTGCCATGATCCAGCCCTAGAGGAGGCATTCCAGGCTGTCCTGTCCTGGCTGGCTGCAGCTGGGCTTCCCACTTTGCTTCCTTGGGGGAAACAAGCTCCTGCACAAGAAGATTCCAATC
This sequence comes from Erithacus rubecula, assembly GCF_903797595.1. Taxonomy (NCBI): domain Eukaryota; kingdom Metazoa; phylum Chordata; class Aves; order Passeriformes; family Muscicapidae; genus Erithacus; species Erithacus rubecula. The sequence goes on from NC_136678.1 coordinate 2,097,066, forward strand.
AATGCCAAATTTTGCCTCTATCCATTGCCTCTGGCAAAGCCTCTGTTGCTCCAAGCTCCTGTCTTCAAGAGGAGACAGCATCAGCTCTGCCTGCTTGAAAAGATGAGGGGTTAATAAAGCAAAACCCAGCTGATTTGAATAATGAATTGTTAAATATTTATTTCTTGCTCATTCCTGCTGATTTAGAGCAGGATGGTTCTGCACTGAGACATTTTAGTTTGGGGGTTCCTTGCAGACTGATTTTCGTTAAAATTCTCAAAGTTTTACTAATTGTATATGATCAGGAACCAGTGGGATGCACTGGGCAGTTCAAATTGTGCTCCTGTTTTTGGCAGATGCATTTAGGGGATTTGGAAGTGCAATTCCTAGATGAGAATTTTCTATGGGGGATTTTGATGCCCATTTCAATTGGGTAAGTGCCTCAGGCTGACTGAGATGGTAAAAGGCTGCCTGGAGGTGGGGATGGTGCTTGCTGCAGCCTGGAGAAGGAGCTGTTGGATAAGTGGGAGGGAGCAGAGGTGCAAAAGCAAATGCTTGTCCCTGCCTGGGGAGGGCTGAGTGTCTCTGAGCCTCCCACTTTGCCCTGTGGCAGGAACAGCTGGATTTTAACTGGCTTTGCCTGCAGTGCTTGAGAGGTGTAAATCCATCCAGGATTGATGGAAGACAGGAGCAGACAGGATCCAATGCAAACAGGATCCATCCAAAAGGGCCAGCAAATTATCAGGGGGCTGGAGCACCTTCCCTATGGAGACAGGCTGAGAAAGCTGGGGCTGTTCAGCCAGGAGAAGAGAGGGCTGTGTGGAGACCTCAGAGCCCCTTCAAGGAGCTAAAGGGCCACAGGGAGGCTGGAGAGGGACCCCTCATCAGGAACTGGAGGGACAGGACTAGGCTCAGTGGCTCCCACTGCCAGAGGGCAGGGCTGGATGGGATATTGGGAAGGAATATGGGAGGGTGGGCAAGGCCTGGCACAGGAGCCCAGAGCAGCTGTGGCTGCCCCTGGATCCCTGGAAATGTCCCAGGCCAGGATGGATGGGGCTGGGAGCAGCCTGGGACACTGGAAGGTGTCCCTGCCCATGGAGGGGGTGGAACAAGGTGATCTTTAGGGTGATCCCTTTCAACCCAAAGCATTTCATGAAACAAGCATCCAGGTTTCTTTTAGAAAACTCATTTCAGGAAAAGTATCCCAGGTCACTGCTTTGAACCAAAGATGGCAGAACACAGGATTTTGTTCTTTCACACAGCACTCCTAGGTAACTTGGAGTCTTGTTATATCAAAGCTCCCTTCAGCTGCTTCTCACATTAATTCCTGCAGTCTTCATGGCCCTTTGGATGAAACTTCCCTCTGTTCCATTTCCCTTTGTGCAATTAAACAGGCTGTTTACTCTAATTAACTGCTGCTGCTGTTGGGATCCATGTGTTGCCTGTTGGGAACCAACAAACAGGGGAGGCAAAGCCAATCCACAGGCTCTGATATGCAGCATGGATTTGGGATAATTGAGAGCACTGCCAATTAATTCTGTGTGCAGATCAGTGGCACAGGGTGCCTTTGCCTGGGCCTTGCTCTGTGTGTGGCCATGAGTTACAGACAATTGCAGGAGAAGAACTCATGTATTTGTAAAATGTGAGAAGATGCAGCCTGCAGGACTTGGAAGTAGATCTTTAGGTCTCCAGGGTCCTGCTGGGACAATCCTTGTTACCTGTGGGAACAAGGTGACAGCTGAGGTTCAGGCACTGGCAGGGATGAGCAGCCCCTCATTGTTGGACTCCAAAGGGTTTTCTCACAGCTGAGGAGTTTGCAGCTGTCTCAGGGTGAAATAATTTCGAGTCTCTTGGGCAGCTGCACAGGAGGGAACTCACAAGCAGATTTTGGGGTGATATGCCTTAAATCCCTGAGAGCTTAGTGCCAGAACATCTCTCAGGATCCTTGTGAATGTGCCTGGTGTCCTGCCAGCACAGAGCCCAGCAGATAAACATCTGGAACACAAATGTATTGCACCAGGGAGGTGGCACTAAGTTGGTTTGTAGCCTCTTTGAGATATCAAAATAATATCCCAGAGATAAAAAAATAGCTACTTTAGATTTGGACTACTCCAGATTTGGAGACTTTAGCCACGCTCAGCATCAGTGACCCAGTGGGTGAGATTCCCAAAGGTTTCCCTGCTCTGCACCCTGCTCTCTTTATGGGGTCTGCAGCCCCCAGCCCCTCACCTCCTCCTGTCCACGGCTGTCTTAGGCAGAGCAGGCACCAAGGTTTGGAGGAGCTTGTGGAGTCGCTGGAGCAGGGAGCTGACACCTTCCAGCAGCCCCCACACCTTCTTCACCCTGCAGAAGCAAAGTACCCAGGCTGAGATTACTGATGGCTAAAGGCAGCAGGAGGGGAGGGTGTCCATGGTAAATGCACATTGGAATCATCTTTTCCATAACCAAGTGTGGCATTCCCACCAGCTGTGCCCACTCTCCCTTGGATCTTGCCTTCAGGGAACACCAAATCCCTCCCTGTGTCCCTTCAGCTGCCCCACCACTGCTGAAGGCACAGCCCTGCTTTGTCATTCCCTAATGCCTCTGCTGGGATGTTCTTACCCCTTCCTGAACAAGGCTGGGAGCCTGTAGGGCTGCAGCAGGACCTTGGCCAGTGGGTCCTGCAGTCCATTCACCTGCTCCTTCTTCCACAAGCCTGCACCCAGGAATGACAGCACAGAAAGAAATAAAGACCAGGAATTACAAACAATGAAATAAATGCAATAACTCCTCTTGTGCAGCTCAGGTAGGTACTGAAGCCCAGGTAAGAGTCCAGCTGGAGCCACTCTTACAAAGTCTCTTTGCAATTGAAATATTTACTCTAATAAATAACTCAGTCATGTCTTAAGTACAGCACTGCTGCTCTTGAGGGCCCAAGCTGAGCACCCCAAATCCTCTACCTGGCAGGAAGTAAGGGGTCAGGCACTGAGGAACCCTTTTGTACAGGCCAGGGTGTGTCCCATTGGATTTTCCAGAGTCGTTCTTCCCACAGGTGCTGCCGAAGCGGAAATTGCCATCGAAGTAGTTAAAGCCAAAGGCATCTGGGAGACACAGAGAGGAAGGGATGATGTTTGTCTGTGCCACAGCAAGGTGCCCCTCGGGTCCTGGGGTGCCACTTACTGTTCCTGTACAGGAAAAGGGCAGTGTCCTGGTACCCCTGGGAGAAAATGTCGTTCAAGACCTGCAAGGAGAAGCACTTGAGGTCACTAAAGAGCCCTGCCCCAGGTAATATCCAAAGCTAGATCCAGGATCTATCCAAAGCTGTTTGACTGTGGAGGGTTGGGATGGCCCATTTGGGAAGGCAGCAAGCAGTGGTTGGTTTCCAACCACCACAACACTGGAACACAGAATGGTTTGGGTTGGAAGGGACCTTAGACATCACCTGGTTTTGTCTGGTCCTTTCCAGGTTTTGGACCCCATTCCAAGCTGGCCACCCATCAGCAGTGTCCCCTCCTCAAAAAGTACTGAAAAAACATTGGGTGCAGCCCCCTCCCATTAATTAATTAATCCCACTAACAGTGGAGATTGAGCAGGCAGGAGCAGCACTAATCTTTCCACCAAAACGAAGCTGGGATAAGTCCTGGCGGGCTCACCATGGTGCTGGGTGGAAAGAGAGCGTAGCTGATCCTGCAGAGGTTCTCTATGGAGATCTGGATGCTGCCGTTGAAGATCTGGAAGCAGAAGAAGATGGCGGGGCAGTCGCGGGGGCAGATGTCCAGCTCGCCAGTGAACGGGGACACGGTGATCACGGGCTCCTCCAGGCTGGACACGGGCTGCAGGCCCGTGAAACCTCCGTCCACGTAGCGCTGGGGAGGAGCAGAGGGAGGGTTTGCTCTGGGCACCTCTGTGGTTGTCTTGGGTTGCAATACAGGATGTGGCCAGAAATGTGGATTCTGTCCCCAGCTGTTACAGCCGGGTGGGACAGTGACCCTGATCTCCTGGCACATATTCTCTGCTAATGGGCCATCTTTAAACCAGCTGGGCAATCATCTTTATCTTTCCCATGACCCACCCTTCATCCAGGAGGTATCACCTGTTAATGGGCCATTGTTCAAAACTGGGTGTGGCAGCGATTCTTATCACTGTGGGAGATATCTCCTGTTAATGGGCCATTGTTTAAAACTGGGTGTGGCAGTGACCCTGATCTCCTGGCACATATTCTCTGGTAATGGACCATCTTTAAACCAGCTGGGGCAATCATCTTTATCTTCCCACAGCCCATCCTCCCTCCAGGAGATATCTCCTGTTCATGGCCAGTGAGTCCCAGTGCATGACTGATAAAATTCCATCATCCCACTGGGAGATGGTCCAGCCAGGGCAGGAGCCAAGCCTTTCCTACCCAGATAAAAACTGAGATTTGGAACACCAGGGCACCTTTTCCCACTGGATCCCAGAGGAAAGCCAGACCTTTCCACATCATCCCTGCACCTTCAGAGGAAACTGCACCTTCTCCAGGAGCACTGCTCCAGCTGAACCACATCTGCCACTGCAGGAGGATGCAGCCACCATTGAATGGCACTGCTGCCACCACCCTGACTGACTGACAGGTGTCAGCTTGGATTCTGACTCTGGCAGGGTTTGGGATTGTTCTTTGGAATATTGTATTTCTATTTTAATTTTCCTAGTAAAGAACTGTTATTCCTAATTCCCATATCTTTTCCTGAGAGCCCCTTAATTTCAAAAATACAATAATTTGGAGAGAGGGGGTTTGCATTCTCCATTTCAAAGAGAAGCTTCTGCCTTTATTGGCAGACATTCCCTGCCATGGGCTGTGACATCTTCTGTTGCATTTTTAGGTTATAAGAGCAGCAAAAAGGATAATGCAACATAGTTCCTTGTGTAATGGAGAAGCAAGAGAGAAAGAGCTTTATTCAAAGAAACACTACACATATGTAAAGGGTAGTTTGTGCAAAAAAGAAAAGACTCATTGTTTCAAGAAGGAAACACCTCTCTCAAAACACACTTTAAGCAAAACATCACATCTCTAACGCTCCCTGCAAATGTTTAATCATTGTTATAATTTGTTGACCTCATAAAGGCCTGAGAAAGGCAAGGCCTCAAGGCTGCTTTTGCCCTGGTTCCCAGTAGAATACAACAACAACCTCCCACTATCCAGGTTGCTCCAAGCCACGTCCAACCTGGCCTTGGGCAGTCCCAGGAACATTAGAGACCCTTCTGGTGCCTGAAGGGGCTCCAAGAGAGTTGAAGAGGGACTTTGGACAAGATAGGACAAGGGACAGCAGCTTGCCACTGCCATTAGGATTAGATGGAATATTGGGAAGAAATCCTTCCCTGTAAAGGCACAGGTTGCTCAGAAAAGCTGTGTCTGCCCCAACCCTGGAAGTGGATGCACTAGAAAACACTGCTGAGCTCCTCCTTCCCTTCCCCTCCCTCAGACAAGCAGAGCATGGAAATGCTGTGGGCTGGGGAAGATCCTCCCACGAGCTCTCAGTGTGCAAGTCAGCACCTGAGCCAGGGGATGAGCCTGCCCTGCAGACAGCCCTGCCCAGCATAACCGGATTGTCTCCAAGCCCCGCTGTGGGCGTCCTCTTATCTCACTCAGACTGCAAGGTCATCCACACTCTGCCATGGGCAGAGCAGGAGAGGGCTCTCCAGATGGCAATTCCACCCAGCTGTCATTTTAGGATGCAGTGAGGGATAAGCTGAAGGGCTTTATCATCCTCCATCAGCTAAAAGAGCCTGGACACACCCATCCCTCCCTGGTCAGAGGAATGTGGAGTTCCAGCCCAAGAACACCCTGCTGGGAGTGTTTTAGTGGAAATATCACTCACCACTCCTCGGTAGGATGGAGGGATGAATCCACAGTAAATTGGAAGAAAGCAGCTGCAGAGGAGAGCCTGGGGAGGAGAAGGATTGCACAAGTCAAAGTTCCTGTCAAAGTTCTTCTGGACAAAAGCTGTTGATTTGGTGCCTGAAAATTCAGCTTTGACAAAGTCTGGAACCAGGTTGTTGGTGCCACCTGGACTTTGCTGGGGACTGTGGCAAGAAAGGCTTCAAGAAACGGAAAACATTTAATTTCATTGAAGTGAAAACATTTCTCTGGAGCTGGGCACAACACTGCATTTTTAAATTTTATAGCTGCCAGAGTGAATAGTTGTAAATCTATATGTCCATGTCCCAACAGTGCCCTTTGATGGTGGCAAGCTGAAGCATTGGGGCCAATTTCCATCTTTGCAGGTTTTTGGACAAAACCATGACAGCTTCACAAGGTATCCTCACCCTGCTGGGATTTGTCAGTGGTAAAGCCACTGCTGGGACATTTGCAACCATTTCCCACCAATTTCATCAGCTGGGAATGAGCACCCTGAGCTCCTGGCCTACCTAGGAGGCATCATGGGGTGAACTCCAACATCTCTTTACTGCCATCCTTTACTGTCTCCCTGGGACAAGGGACCCAGGACCTCACAGCTCTGTTAGGGCTTTACCCTGGGATTCTCCCCCCAGCAGATAATTCACTGGTTAAAGAGCTGCTTGTTGTTCAGCAGCAGCTTTGTCCAGCTCTTTCCTCCCAGGAAAGTGCTGAGGCAACAAGGAAAACCAGCTGGGTGAGGAGAGACCTGTGGGGAGAGCTGAGAGGTCACATCAGCACTGAGAGGTCACATCAGCACTGACAGGGCTCTGCAAAGTCCTTATTAGAGCCCAACATCAGCTGTATGAATCTGGAAACAAACCTGCTGCTTTTTTAGCATCATTTGTTCCATCTGATCCTGGAACTTAAACCTTCCTCCCTGCCCCAAACTCGTGGAGCCCATTGTGGGACCACAGCTCTGGCTCTGCCCCATCTGGGGTAGAAAACAGAACAGTCAAACCACCAGCACTTGGGATGTGTCCATCCCAGGCACTGAGTGGAGACCTGGGGCAGCAGAGTGCTGGTGAAGGAATACCAAAGACTTGTGAATTCCTAGCAAGTAGTTCTGAAACAATAGATGAAATAGAGATGTTAGCAGTATTTGAAATAGATGCTGAAAATAGTTAAGGTTTGAGGCCTCTTCCTTTGTTTAGATAATACCAAATACCACACATGCCAAAAAACCAGCAGACATCCTGTCCCAAGCCTGGCAGGAAAGGTCTGAAGATAAGGGTTAAAGCCATAAAACATGGTAATTTAGTTGTTCCTATAGGTTGCATGCAAATATTAGGAAATTAGTATATTGTATTCGATTGGTTATTGTAAATTAGAATATTCATTATGGAAAAATACTTATTGTACTGCAAATGGAAAATCCTTCTCTTCTTCTTCCTCTCTTGCTTACTTCTTCTTGTCTCTTACCTCTCTCTAACCTCTCTCTAAGCTCTCACTCTTATACCCACGCCTTATAATAAAATCCAACCCTGAAGAACAGAAATTAATAAACTCCTGAGTCTGTCCAGCAGCATCCAGACACCCACCTCCCCATCAGAGGAGGGTGTGAGTACCTGGATGAGCTCCTCCTTGGAGCTGAACTCCGAGGCCATGACGTTCTGTCCGTCCAGCACGCGGGTCAGCGAGATGTGCAGCCGGCCCGAGGCCAGCAGGTAGGAATCCTCTGGCAGCATCCTCTGCAGCACTGCCCTGAGGCTGGACAGCAAGCTGCACCTGGGGGACAGGGGGCCCAGGATGGTTTTCCTGACTTCTGTTGCCAATGCAAAGAAGAATTCCTTCAGGTCATCTGAAACAGAAGCGAGGAAGGTGGAGAGAAAGTCAGTGTAGCTGCACTAATGGTTATGTTTTAAATCCTGGTTTTAGCACTCTCACAAATAAAGTTTCTTGCAGCTTCTCTGTGTTAGTCCAGGATGATGCTGCTGCTACAGTGGGGGATGTTGTGGCAGGGCAGAAGGGGGGCCATGACCCCCATAGTGTCCTCAAGGGACATCACATTTTGGGTGAAATGCCCACCTGCACCAGAGATGGTTCTCTGGATGTTCCTGTCAGGATTAGGGAAAGGCTCCAGAGAGCCCCAGAAAGGGAACACTGAGTTATCCATGACAATGTGACTTGCACAACACATTCTCCCTTCCACTCTGGTATTCCATGTGGGCAGCCCCAGGTTTTACAGGGAGCAGGGCTGACTCCCAGCTGAGGATGAGGAGCACCTCTTCTTCTGCAAGCTGGGTGTCCTGGCTCCACATGGCCTGGATTCCTGGCTCTGGGGAGGTGTTAATGACCATTACATGTCTGCACATCCCAGGAGCTGCATGGAAGGAGCAGAGCCCTGGACCCACAGCCCAGGGCTCAGGAGACTCCAGGTTTCAAAGGTTCCACAGGGATGGGGAGTGCAGCAAAGCCTGCGGGCAGCCTGGTCCCATGGAGGGAATCTGGTGCCTTTGCTGGCATGGGGAGCTCACCTGGGGGAATATCCCACCTGGGGGTTAAATGCTTGCAGTGAAAGCTTGTCCAGCACCTGTTGGAGTCAGTGGGTGAGGGGTCTCTGAATTCTTCAGAGAGAAATCAGAGTGCAGGGATTGAATTAAAGCCTCTGGATGGACTGAAGTATATTAAGCCACTCACACATAAAGTAGAAGTTTAATTATAAGTTTTAGTGTAAGTTTAAGTTTTAGGGTAAGTAAATAGTCAGTAAGTTTTAGTATGAGCTCTAATTCTTTTAGTAAGTGAAAAGTTTAGATAGCAGAGTAGAAGTGCAAGTTCTAGTGAAGGTTACAAACATTCTGATGTTTTCAGTAGAGGCTCCAGGACCACAGTTGTAGATGGTGCTTAGACATAATAGAGCTCTAGTAAGAATATTGCTGACATTTTTCTGATAGAACAAGATAGGTTGTATGCTGAGTCTATACATAACCTAGGGTATTAAACTGAAATTCTGGTGGGTTAAGGAGTGGTGGTCTGAGTTTGTGTCTTAGCTTGTTGGGAAGATCCTATATAGGAGTGTGCATTGGGAAGAGTTGGTGCTTTCTGCCATTGCTTTTCTGCTTTTCCTGCCATTGCTTTCCTTTTTTCTTTTGCTCACCATCATCATCAACACCCAAGAAGAAGAGAGGAGCTGCAGCACCAACATCAGCTTCTCAGGACTCTGACAAGAGCAGCTTCTACTTCTCTCTGGGACTTCATACCAAACTTAGCCTGGACTTGGATGTCTGTGATTGTGTCTTTTGAGACTGATGTGTTTCTGCAATAAATAACCTTTTACCAACTATCAGCTGCTTTGCTCATTTTAGAAGATAACCCAATGAAGTTGGTGCCCAGAACACCAGAGTTCATAATCTCACAAGCACCAAACTGCAAAGAGCTGTCCTTGCACTGGGGGGGCTCCCTGGGACCCTGCCCCAGCATGGGGCCAGGGACTGGCTCAGGGTCAGGTTCTTGGACAGTGTTTTAAAGTTTTAAAGCAATGTACCACTCACAGGGCACCAGATGTGAGGTTCTTGGGCCTCTGGTGCTCTCTGGCACCAGCTCTGGAGCTCTTAGCTCCTACTTTTCAGGTTATCTTCTAAATAATCAAAGCAGCTAATAGTTAAAAAGGTTATTTATTACAAAGCACATCAGTCTCAACAGGCAATAGCAAAAGCAATGGCAAAGCAGCTAGCAAAGCAATAAATGAATGGCTGGAAGCCCTGGCAAAGCCAATGGCTAAAAACAATGGCTAAAAGCCACAATAGCTAAAAGCAACAACTCTCCCCATACATACTCCTGTATAGTATTTTTCTAACAAGCTGAGATGCAAACTCAGACCACCTCTTCTTAACCTGTTAGAATCTTAATTTCTTAGCATGCTAAATTACGTGTAAACTACGCATACAATTTATCTTGTTCTATCTAAAAAATGTCAGCAATATTCTTACTATAACTCTATTATATCTAAGCACTGTCTACAACTGTGGGCTTGGAGCCTCTATTGAAGATAGCAGTGTGTTTCTACCTTCACTAGAACACTCTCTACTACTGTAGAATCCAAACTTTTTACTTACTAAAAGCACTAGAGCTCACACTAAAACTGACTGACTTACTTCTACTTAAATGTTCACTTTATGCATGAGTAGCTAAACATCCTTCAATCCATCCAAAGGCTTTAATTTAGTCCCTGCACTCTGAAGAATTCAGAGACCCCTGGCTCACTCCTGCAGCTCTGCAGGGACAGAGGTTTCCGTGCGGTCTCACGGGATTGTGGGGATGGACAGACGGATTAGGTGGAGTGTCCCCAAGGGAACTGGAGCAGCAGGGGCATTGGAGGGGCAGTGTGTGCTGGGGAGGAGGATGGGTGGGTGTGCAGGGAGGGGAGGCTGCAGGAGCCCGAGCTGCAGGTGGGGTGCGCGTGAATGCGGGAAAAGTGGGGGAAAACTGCGGGAAAACTGCCCGGGAAGGGCTGAGAGCTGATCCCAGCTTTGCAGGCTTAGGCTCTGGACAGGGCTTTGAGTGCAGGATGAGCCTGGCAGCAATGTGACTGTCCCTGCCTGCACCAGCCTGGGGACAAGCGTGTCCCCACGAGGTGGCTGCTGGGGTCACAGGGCAGCTCAGAGCTCCTCACCCAGCCCAGGACTGGGGATTGCAGCCACCCACGGGACACCAAACACACCTTTCACTTCTTTCTGCCCCTGTTGTCCCCAGTATGAATGTGACAAAGCTTGTGCCACATTCATTCTCCTTGTTAGAAACCTGAACAGAGCCATCACTGTCCAAAGTGTCTTTTCTTCCTCTGGGGAAGATATTTTGGGCACTAGATGATCTCAGCCCCTCTAAGGGGATGATGCCTTCCCCCTCCAGGGAAGCAGATGCCCAGTTCAGGACTGGTGCCCCCAGCAAGAGCAATTCCCAAATGTATTTTTACTGCTGGACAGCCCCAGGTGCATCCATTACATCAGCAGAAGGAATCAGTAATTTTGGGGCTCTTGCTTATTTGTGGAGGAGTTCATCCCCATGTGGGCAGAAATGTTCCTTTCTGCCTTGTCTAAACATATTTGCCAGTGTTTTGAATTATTTTTAGCTGCAGAAGAACAGTTCCAGCATCCACCAGAGGTTTCAGGAACTGTTTGTTCCCTCCCAGCTTCCTCCATCATTATTTGGTCCCTAAACCCTTCTGTTCTTCCTAAACATCCCCACAGCTTGAAGCACAACTTGGATCAGGCTTAAGAGCCTTAAATCTTGTGTACACTTGTTTACACATGGGCACTAATTGGAAATATGGGAGGATGTGATTATTAAAAGTGGATTAACTACTCTGAATTAATTCTACATATGGGTGATCTTGTTGCTAGAGGGGCCTATTTCTACCTAGTTGAAAGAGGGTCAGAGTAAAGCCCCTTTAGCAGCAATAAGAGAAATCCCTGGGCTGGAGCAGACTGCTGCTCCTGCAGGAATACCCTGCTGACAGGCCCTTGAGCTTTAGCACAGGGAAAGGTGCACCTGGATTTGGGAATCACACATCTCCCCTCGTTCTGGGAGGGCTGAGTGGGAGAAGTGACATGCAAACTAAGCTGCCAGCTCTATAGTGTGACAGTCACCTGTGTGACAGTCCCTTCATAGCCACACATCCCAGGAAACCTGATCCATGGGGAAAAGAGGGCTTTACATGGCAAATCCACCCTCAGACCTCAGAGCAAAGGGCAGGAGATCTGCTCCTCCAGCAGGAGAAGGAGCCAATGAATACAGGTCCATCCAGATTTGCCCCTGTAATTTCTGCCTGAGCTGAGCCAGGGAGTGCTCGGGCTGTAAGAACCAAACAGCTACACCTGCCAAAACTGCACCCACTGGCTGCCAGGTGTGCCAGCACCTGGGCTTTCTGTAATGCCTTGTGAGCGAGGGGAGTTCCACCACCATCCCAGCAACTCCACCATCCCAGCATCCTATCATCCTATCATCCCAGCATCCCACCAGCTCCACCAGATCCAGCATCCCAGCATCCCATCATCCCAACATCCCAGCATCCCACCATCCCAGCATCCTATCATCCTATCATCCTATCATCCCAGCATCCCACCAGCTCCACCAGATCCAGCGTCCCAGCATCCCATCATCCCAACATCCCAGCATCCCACCATCCCAGCATCCTATCATCCTATCATTCCAGCATCCCACCAGCTCCACCAGCTCCAGCATCCCAATATCCCATCATCCCACCAGCTCCAGCATTCCAGCATCCCAGCATCCCACCAGCTCCACTAGCTCCAGCATCCCAGCATCCCAGCATCCCAGCATGCCAGCATCTCACCATCCCACCAGCTCCACCAGCTCCATCATCCCAGCATCCCACCAGCTCCACCACCTCCATCATCCCACCATCCCAGCATCCCAACATTCCACCACCTCCATCATCCCAACATCCTATCATCCCATCATCCCAGCATCTCAGCATCCCATCATCCCAGCATCCCACCAGCTCCAGCATCCCACCACCCCACCACCCCACCATCCCCAAGGCATCCCCAGGCTCCTGGACCCAAGCAGCTCCCTGGGGGGCTCCAGGCTGTGTTTTCCTGCCCTGCTTTTCCTGCCCTGCTTTTCCTGCCCTGCTTTTCCCTCCCTTCCTTACCGAGGCCGACGCCGCAGACGACGGCGGCGGCGATGAGCGAGCCGGCCGAGGAGCCGTACACCTTGCAGGCAGACCTGAGGAGCTCGGGAGCCAGCTCCAGCAGGGACTGCACCACCCCAACCTGGTAGAGGGCCAGGAAGCCACTGCCCGAAAAGGAGAGCGAGAAAGGGGTGCTGGGAGCCCGGAGATCCTCCACAGCCATCCCGGGGTCAAAGCTGCAGATCTGGCTCTGGGTCTCGGCTTCTCCTTTTTCACCAGGTGAACCTCAGGCTCTCTTCTCCTGTGCGGTCTCCAGGCTCATGTCTGGCTGCAGAGGAATCCAGAAGAGGGATTTTCTGCCTCCTTTTATGACAGCTCTCCGAGGCGTTGAGATTCGCGAGCTATTTTAATTACTGCCTGTGCTAAAAACAGAAATTTTCCTCTGATCGAAACAGCTCTTATAATCCTCAACCACAGCAGCTCCAATGGGCTGGATCAGGGCTCTCCTCTCATGCCAGCAGGTCTGCAGTGCCCCAGGAGCCCTCCCAGAGAGGATCCCTGTGTGATTGTGCACGTCACACTTGGAAAGGTCTCTGCAAAAATTCCTCTTTGCTTCATGCTTTCTTCATCAAAGGGTGTTTTCCTAAATTGGATTCTCCATCAATCCCAGCTTAAGCACAGCTCAGTACTGAGTGAGTAAAGGCTTGTATAAGACACTTAAAGCCAGAGGGTGTTACACAAGGGGTGGATGCAGGGCGTTACATTGGGTTAGGTTTGGAAATATCCCTTATATTTCCTCCCTGTTGGAAGGGTTTTGCCCTTGCCTGACCCTTGGATATTGTCTGCACAGGGTAAAAATCAAAGACTTGGATTTGTTTTTCTCTCCCCTCTCTATAAGGCCCTACAGCAGCACCAGGTTACCCAAACCTGTGATTATTGAACCAGAATCAAACTGCCTCTGAACTGTCTGCATTGCCTGGGGAATAGTTATAAAACCAGGAGAAATGCCTTGTCCTGTCTTTTCATGATGATCCAATGCTTCTGCCAACATACAGAACAAAAATTGCCATTTTAACAGATGTATTTATTAAGTACTGGTAAATATTGTGTCATTTCTGTTGTCCAAATCCATAGAGGAAATCCTTCCACTGGGAGGAAACATTCTCTGGGTTGCAATTAGGGCTGTGTCTAAACACAACACGTGGGCAAGGAACAAGGTTCTCCTTCCCTGTGTCCATGCACCAGCCAGGCTGGGACAGTGCAGGGAGCCACAGCTGGGTCCCAGCACCCTGATACCACCTTTGCAGTGCTGCTTCACCCCAAATTTTCACACATTTTTCCCTGCCTTCTCCAGCCATGATTGTGTCCTCAAGACAGGAATTGGAGCAGAGTTCCCCACGTGGATGGGCAAAATGTCCCTGGGTTGTCACCATCAGCAGGTGGACATTGCCTGGAGCCCCCAGGTTACATCATGGCCAGGGCTGGTGTCTGGTGCTCCCTCTATGTCAGGACATTGACAGCTCCAAGATATATCTAATAATAAATGGGATTATGCTGGAGGTGAACAACTGCCTGAATTAGGGCTTTGAGATCCACAGCCTTGCTGGAGCCTCTAATTTTTTGTCTTTCCAGTGTCTGATGTTTCTCATGATCCCCTTGCTGGGTGAGTCTCCCACAGCCTCTCCACCAGCCCCTCCTGGAGATATCAAAGCTCTGATCTGTGTGATTCATGCCTCTGGCTTCTCCAGACCTTGGGAAAGCAAATCCTTCATTTAAAGGATTTTCTTCCAGCACTGGCAAGCTCATGGAGGAAAAAATTATCCTCTGTTACTGTGAGTGGTCCAGACCTGGCAGGGCACAGGGAGTGCAGAGGGTTTTGTGCTGGAATGAGCTGTTCCCACGTCCCCTGTGCATTCACTACTCCTGTTGTTTGCCTCAGCCCCAGGGACTCCAACAGGCTCTGCATAAAGAGGTGTAGGATGCTCCTGCTTCACTCAGCCCTTGCACCTCCTCAGCGTGCCCAGCCCTGCCTGCCAAGGTTTGGGGAAGGGTGTGAGGAGCCCGTGGGAGCTGTGGGAACACACACACACTCCTCTGTCCTGCACTCAGTCACGGGGGCTCCTCCAGGAGGGCCAAGGTGCCAAATTCCCCCTGCACCCTCCCCAGCTGCCAACACCAGGACAGCATCCAGGAGGCATCATCCTGCCTGGCTCAGTTCCACCTCCCGTGAGATGAAACCTTGTCATCATCCTCTTAGTGACAGCAAGTTTTGCATTAATTGGCTCATTAAGTGCCAGGCTGATTTTCTCAGCTGCCCTCCCCCCACCCCCAGCACTCCAAAGCAGGATTAGAGGGCACTGCCAACTTTGGGGATGCAGGATCCCTGAGCAGCCCGGGATGGTTTGGGGAGAGAGCCCTGGGCTCACACTGGGGGCGCTGGGGGCTGTGCAGGGCTGGGTTTGCCCTGGCTGTTGGCAGGGTCAGAGCCCAGATGGCTGCTGTCCATGACCCAGGGATTGCCTTCTCTGTGGGAAGCCACAGCAGGGTGTTTAGGGCAGGATGAAGGTAATGCCGAGAGCTGGAAACAGCTCAAACCCCCAGGACTTACAACTTGCCCTTCTTTAAAACCTTCTTAATATCTCCAGTGGCCACAGGCAACCAGGTCCCAATTTTATAACCAGGAGATTAATCCAAAGTGCTGGAATTGCTCATGGGAAGAGATCTGGGCTCCAAAAGCCACCAGCCCTGGGGTGCTGCACTAAGGCAGCTCCCGACTTCATCACACCATGCCCAGCTGGAGCAGCATCCCTGCACACTGGGTTGGGTTTTATGGGAGCAGGAGCCCCTTGTGCAAGGGGCTGGGCAGGTTTGGCTCCTTGTTCCCCCAGCAGGGCTGCCCTGATGGGTGGGAGAAGCCCCATGGGCAGAGGAGAGTGTTGGGTTCAGCTGTGGTATTGGAATTGCACAGGAGAAGGGAATGGGAGTTTTCCTTTGTGATGTTTCACCTGGCAGGTGCATCCCACGTGCTGATGGAGGATGATACCCTCTGGCACAGAGGATATTTGACTTTCCAGTGAGGAGACAGAGCCCCTTTCTGCTCCATGCAAATCCCAACCCATCCCTGGCACCGCACGAGCTCGGATGCAAAACAAATTGGGGCATCCTGTGACCCTGTAACCCCATCCCAGCACATCCCCACCAGCAGCCCTGCCCCAGCCCTGTCCCTGCCCTGTCCCAGCCCTGTCCCTGCCCTGTCCCAGCCCAGCACAGCCCAGCACAGCCCCCAGGGGCTCCGGGCAGGAACGGGAATGTCGGGACTGTTGCAAACAGACGAGGGTGGTTTCAGTCTCTCCCACAGTAAAATCTCCTGGGTTGGTTCCCAGGCAAAAGGAATCGTGGTGCTGATGCTGCACTGTTGTTGGCAGGACCCAGGAGTGGCATTTAACGTTTTCCACACTCCTAATTACCCCAGGTTTAATTAGATGGAGCCCTGCAAGGTGTCCCCCCTCCCTTGGCAGTGACTCAATCCTCTGTCTGTCAAACACAGCCCTGAAGCTCTGGGGATGAGGATCAGGGTGGGGAAGGGTTACTTCTACCCCTCAAGGGCTCTGTTTCCCCATTTTCATTTACTTTGGGTTTTACAAGGACCAGGAAGGTCAGATACTCCAGGAGAGGAGGTGCTGGGCTGTCACCATGGGGGATTGTCACCCCAAAGGTGGCAGTGACTCAGACCCACACGTTTTTTTTTGCCACCACTATCACCTTCAACCCACCAGAACATCCCTCCTGCACAATGCAAACCCCAAAACTTCATCTCCTTCACCCCAAGCCATGTCCAGCCTTGCAGAGGAGATGCTTCTGCTGGTGCCACCACACTGAGCCCTGGACACCCCCCCTGCCCAGCCCAGCCCCGAGCTGCCTTAATCCATGGCCCTGCTTAGGGTCTGGGTAAAGATTAGCTGGAAACATTCCCAGTGATTAGGGCTTAAATCACTTTGGCACTTCACATCTTCTTAGAGCTCAAAGGTGAGACCCTGGCAGCTGTAAATCCTCGAGGGTGTTACAGCTCCTGCACCGCTCGGGAATGAGCTTTACCCAGTTCTTGGTGTCACATCAAGCTGTTCTGGGTAGTAAATCTCCTTCTGTGCAAAGGGAAGGCCTATAAATTGTAAAAATGGCAGGACAAGACTGTGTATCTGCTCTCAGAGTCCCTTGGAATTTGGCTGGAAAGGAGCAGCCCACAGCAGCTGGAGCAAAGCAAACATTACTCCATCTATAACACAACTCCCAGCAGACAAGCCTGGCTGGCATTTAGGCACCAATTTATTTGAGTTCTAGATTTTTTTCCCCAAACTGGATTCTTGGCTGGTAGCAGAAACTACAAAAATTATGTTGTACATTCACAAATGCATTTAGAAAAGCAGATAAATAAATACATATGTACAAACAGCAACAACCCCTGAGGTCCAACACAAGCACTTGGCAGGATCTAAAATACAAATACAGGGTGAAATTTGGGCTCTGATTTACAGACTCTTCATCCCCACCCAGGTGAGGTTCAAGCATTTCACACTGCTGGCACTGTCCTGGGGGTTTTCCTTTGAAGATTTTAAATCCACAGCTCAGAAGTTCACCCCACATCCAGGTCACCATCAGGGATTGTCCTCCCACCATTAAATGTTCATCCTTGGGTTCCCAGGCACCACAGGCCCCTCTCAGCAGCTGCTGTCAGTCTGGGCTATCACAATGGTCTGTCCTGAGCTTTTCTCTCTTCTGCTGAGACAAAAAGAAACATTCTTAGTACCATGGAATATTTGGATTGGAATGGGACCTCCCATCCATGGGCAGGGACACCTTCCACTAAGCCCATTTTGCTCCATTTTGTGCAAGCTGTCCTGGAACAGTTGCACAGATGGGCAGCCACAGCTTCCTGAGGCACCTGCCCCAGCTTGCTGCTGCTGCTGGGAGCTGATCCCAGCCCCACCCTGCTCCTCACCTGCAGCATTTTGCCGTAGGGGGCAAAGGAATCGTCCAGGTAGCGGGAGCCGAAGCCCATGACCCTGTTCACTGCCTGGCTGCAGATCCCTGCCACCGTGGCTGTCAGGTGCACTGTGTAGGCAAACTGCATCTCCTGGGGGCTGGCGTGGGGCCCACTGGCCCTCAGCTCCCTCTGCACGTAGGCATCAGCCAGGCTCTTGAAGGAGCTGTAGGACATGTCCCTGAAGAAGAGCTGCAGCCGAGCGTCCTCCCTCACCTGTGGGACAGGAGAGCAGGGCTGAGGGAATGCTCCAGTGCCACCCTGCACAGCAGCACAGCTGGCAGAGGACACAGCCAGGCACAGGCACACTGCTGGAGTCTGTGAGGGGGTTCTCTGAATCCCTCCAGGGAGTGAATTGAAGCCTTTGGATGGACTGAAGTATATTAAGCCACTCACACATAAAGTAGGAGTAAGTCAGTAAGTTTTAGTAGGAGCTGTAGTGTTTTTAGTAATGCCACAGTAGAGAGTGTTCTAGTGAAGGTTGAAACACACTGATATCTCCAATAGAGGCTCCAGGCCCACAGTTGTAGACAGGACTTAGACATATAGAGTTATAGGAAGAACATTGCTGACATTTCTTAGATAGAACAAGACAGATTCTATGTGTAGTGTTATACATAACCTGGTGGGCTAAGAAACTAGAATTCTAATAGATTAAGGGGTGGTGGTCTGAGTTTGCATCTTATCTTGTTGGAAAAATGCTATATAATAGTATGTATTGGAGAGTTGTTGATTTTAGCCATTGTTGCTTTTAGCCATTCTGGCTTCTGGCCATTTGCTTATTGCTGCTGTTTTTGCCATTGCTTTTGTTATTGCTTGTTGAGACTGATGTGCTTTGTAATAAATAACCTTTTGAACTATTAGCAGCTTTGCTTATTTCAGATTACCCAACAAGTAGGGGCCCATAGAGCTCTGGAGTTTGGTGCCTATAGAGCATCCAGAAGGCAAAAGAACCCCACACCAGGCAAGGAATTAAAAGTTGCTATTTCTTTGATTTTCCTAAGTGTTTCCTGCCCCAAGGAAATCGAAGGGGTTGCTGTATTTATTTTACAATAGTGCAGAGTTTGGCCCCATCCAGCTGCCCCCAGCCCCATCCACCTGTCTCCAGCCCCATCCACCTTTCCCCCAGCCCCATCCAGTGCCCCCAGCCTCATCCAGCTGCCCCCAGCTCCATCCAGCTGCCCCCAGCCCCATCCACCTGCCCCCAGCCTCATCCAGCTGCCCCCAGCCCCATCCAGCTGCCCCCAGCCCCATCCACCTTTCCCCCAGCCCCATCCAGTGCCCCCAGCCCCATCCACCTGACCCAGCCCCATCCACCTGACCCAGCCCCATCCACCTGACCCAGCCCCATCCACCTGCCCCCAGCCCCATCCAGCTGCCCCCAGCCCCATCCACCTGCCCCCAGCCTCATCCACCTGCCCCCAGCCCCATCCACCTGCCCCCAGCCCCATCCACCTTTCCCCCAGCCCCATCCAGCTGCCCCCAGCCCCATCCACCTGCCCCCAGCTCCATCCACCTTTCCCCCAGCCCCATCCAGCTGCCCCCAGCCCCATCCAGCTGCCCCCAGCCCCATCCACCTTTCCCCCAGCCCCATCAACCTGTCCCCAGCCCCATCCAGCTGCCCCCAGCCCCATCCAGTGCCCCAGCTCTCTCACCTGCCTGTCCAGCTCATCTCCTGCACTCCTGAGCAGGGTAACGATTCTCTTGATGGCTTCATCTGAGAGAGAGACACCAGGTTATCTCCAGCCCTTTCTCCAAATGCTTTGTTTAGTGCCCAGGAAAAAATCCTTGAGCAATGTTTCTCCACTTCCATCCTTCCAAAACCCATTCCAGCCTATTGCCAAGTACCTTGTTACCCTCAGCCAGTAAAAATACTCTCTCACCTCTGAATTTTTGTCTTTTGTGTGGTCTAGTGGAAGGTGTCTCTGCCCATGGCAGAGGGGCTGGAATGAGGCATTCTCTAAAGCCCTTCCCAACCCACAACCCACTCTGGGATTCTGTGAATCTCCCAATCCCCCAGACAAACCCTGATGCTCTCCCACAAAGTCTCTGTCCTGCTCTGGGGGTCCCGAGAGCCCCGGGATCAGGGTTGGATCCCATGCAGGACCTGCAGTCCCGTTTGTTTCCAAGGTCAACACTCACCGACCCCGTCGCTGCCGGGGGGCTCCGGGGGCTCCCCGCGTCCTCCTGCCCGGGCCCCCCGACTCTCGCTGCCCTGCGGGATCTCCCCGGACACGGGCGCGTAGAACCCCTCGGGCTCCGCCTCTGCCGGGAACGAACACAGATCCAGATGTGAGGATTGGTTTGGGCAGAAGGGACAGAGACAAGGCAAAGCCACAGATCCAGATGTGAGGATTGGTTTGGGCAGAAGGGACAGAGACATGGCAAAGCCACAGATCCAGATGTGAGGATTGGGCAGAAGGGACAGAGAGGGCAAAGCCACAGATCCAGATGTGAGGATTGGTTTGGGCAGAAGGGACAGAGACAGGGCAAAGCCACAGATCCAGATGTGAGGATTGGTTTGGGCAGAAGGGACAGACAGGGCAAAGCCACAGATCCAGATGTGAGGATTGGGCAGAAGGGACAGAGACAGGGCAAAGCCACAGATCCAGATGTGAGGATTGGGCAGAAGGGACAGAGAGGGCAAAGCCACAGATCCAGATGTGAGGATTGGGCAGAAGGGACAGAGAGGGCAAAGCCACAGATCCAGATGTGAGGATTGGGCAGCAATGACAGAGGGGGCAAAGCCACAGATCCAGATGTGAGGATTGGTTTGGGCAGAAGGGACAGACAGGGCAAAGCCACAGATCCAGATGTGAGGATTGGTTTGGGCAGAAGGGACAGAGACAGGGCAAAGCCACAGATCCAGATGTGAGGATTGGTTTGGGCAGAAGGGACAGAGACAGGGCAAAGCCACAGATCCAGATGTGAGGATTGGTTTGGGCAGAAGGGACAGAGACAGGGCAAAGCCACAGATTCAGATGTGAGGATTGGGCAGAAGGGACAGAGAGGGCAAAGCCACAGATCCAGATGTGAGGATTGGTTTGGGCAGAAGGGACAGACAGGGCAAAGCCACAGATCCAGATGTGAGGATTGGTTTGGGCAGAAGGGACAGAGACAAGATAAAGCCACAGATCCAGATGTGAGGATTGGGCAGAAGGGACAGAGAGGGCAAAGCCACAGATCCAGATGTGAGGATTGGTTTGGGCAGAAGGGACAGAGACAGGGCAAAGCCACAGATCCAGATGTGAGGATTGGTTTGGGCAGAAGGGACAGAGACAAGATAAAGCCACAGATCCAGATGTGAGGATTGGTTTGGGCAGAAGGGACAGAGACAGGGCAAAGCCACAGATCCAGATGTGAGGATTGGTTTGGGCAGAAGGGACAGAGACAGGGCAAAGCCACAGATCCAGATGTGAGGATTGGTTTGGGCAGAGAAAGGACAGACAGGGCAAAGCCACAGATCCAGATGTGAGGATTGGTTTGGCAGCACTGACAGACAGGACACAGCCCTGGGGCTGGTGCCCAGCCCGGATCAGCACATTCCGAAGGGGGAGGAGGAGCAGAGCTGCTCTGAATGCCCTGAATGCCCCAAATCTACTCAGAACCCCCCGGGCAGAGCTGGGCTGGCACCGGGTGCCCCACCTGCCCCCCAGGTGAGGCTCCAGCAGCTTTAAATCAACCCTAGAATGGCTCAGGATCTAATCTCAGGTCTCAAATGCAGGTTTTAACTAAACCAGCCTCGTTTGTCACAGGTGGAAAGCTCAAGTTTGGGTGATAACATCCACAGCTGCCTTGGGGTGGCCGTGCCCAAAGCAGAGGCACAACGACCCTTCCTGGGGCAGCAGGGTGGGATTGGAGCCTCCAGAACCCACCCCAGCCCCTCAAAACCCTGGGAGGGGTTAGAAACCAGCACTAAACAGGGTGGCTTTCCCCAGGAAACCCAGCAGGGCTGGGGCAGGGCTGGGGCAAGGCTGGGGGTCCCACCTGGCAGGGCTGGGGCAGGATTTGGGGGTCCTGGGATGGGTCAGGATTAGGGGGTCCTGGGCTAGGTCAGGATTAGAGAGTCTCACTGTGTTTGGGCAGGATTAGGGGTTCCCACCTAGCTGGGACTAATTTTTACCCAAATTTTCCCCATTTTTTCCCCCAATTTTTTTCCAAATTTTCCCCAATTTCTCCCCAATTTTTCCCCAATTTCCCCCATATTTCCCCCGAATTTTCCCATTGTATTCCAAATTTTCCCCCAAATTTTTCCCAGTTTTTCCCTGGGTCAGGATTAGGGGGTCCCACCCAGGCTGGGTCAGGATTAGAGTGTCCTGTTCTGGGTCAGTATTTTGGGGTCCTGTACTGGGTCAGTATTTTGGCCCTGTTCGGGCAGTATTTTGGGTCCCACCTGGCTGGGTCAGGATTTGGGGCTCCTGTTCTGGGCAGTATTTTGGGGTCCTGTTCTGGGTCAGTATTTTGGGGTCCTGTTCTGGGTCAGTATTTTGGCCCCTGTTCTGGGCAGGATTTTGGGTCCCACCTGGCTGGGTCAGTATTTTGGGGTCCTGTTCTAGATCAGTATTTTGGGGTCCTGTTCTGGGCAAGATCTGGGGGTCCTGTTCTGGGTCAGGATTTGGGACTCCTGCTCTGGGCAGGATTTTGGGTCCCACCTGGCTGGGCAGTATTTTGGCCCCTGTTCGGTCAGTATTTTGGGGTCCTGTTCTGGGTCAGTATTTTGGGGTCCTGCTCTGGGCAGGATTTTGGCTCCTGTTCTGGGTCAGGATTAGGGGGTCCTGCTCTGGTCAGTATTTTGGGTCCCACCTGTCTGGGTCAGTATTTTGGCCCCTGTTCGGTCAGTATTTTGGGGTCCTGCTCTGGGCAGGATTTTGGCTCCTGTTCTGGGTCAGGATTAGGGGGTCCTGTTCTGGGTCAGTATTTTGGCCCCTGCTCTGGTCAGTATTTTGGGTCCCACCTGGCTGTGCCGGGGCCAGCACGTGCCGCAGGGGGAGGCAGCCCGGCCGTTTGCTCCTGCCCGCGGCTCCCGGCTCGCCCCGCTCCTCCTCCCCGTGTTTCTTCAGCGAGAAAACCTTCTTGAGGCTCGGCTTCTTCTTCAGGGCTCTGCCCAGCGCTGGGGACGTGCCCGACTCTCCTCTGTGCTTTTTGGTTCCTTCTGGTTTGGAGCCCTGAGGAGCTTTGACATCTTTCTCCTTTGCTTTTTCCCCTCTGTTTTCCTTCTGCTCCTCAGGGCTCTTCTTGAGGACGAGGTTTAAGAAACCTTTCAGCCAGTTTGGTTTTGAATACGAGTGCTGTGTTTTGCCCTGGGAAGAGTTTTTTGTGCTTTTCCTCTTGGCCTTCAGCCCCTCTTTAGGCCCCTCCTGGGGAGATTTGCTGTCATCACCCAAAGCCTCCTCCAGCTCTGGTGCTCTGAGTCTCTCCTCCAGGTCCTTCCTTAGGCTGGGTTTGGCACATGAGTAGGTGAGGACATCACTTTCTGACCGTGTTAGCCCATCCACTTTCCTCCCTCGGCCTCTGTCTTTCTCCAGAAAGGTTTTTTTGGCCATCAGTGAGTTTTCATGGCAGCTCAGTGAGCGCTTGACATAAATCTCCAGCACTTTCTTGGCCTCTCTCCTGTCCAGAGAGAGGATCTTGCCCAAGGGCTGCAGCCCCACATCCGACTCAGGCATCTCCTCAGCTGCAGCCCAGGTGTTGCTGTGGAGAAAAAACAACATCTTCAGTCTGGTTTTTGCCTTCCCCAGGCCACTGCACAGCTTGGTTGGGTCAGATGGCACCGTCCTCCCTGCTGGCACCCAGGGGTGCTGTGGGTGTCTGGGGTTGTTTGTGCTGCTGGTTAATGATCAGTCAGTTTTTTATGGTTCTTATCTCAGTGCTCCTCATGCCCACATGGGGTTTTACAACCACAGACTGGTGATAAAGGAACTGAAACTGTGGAGAGGGGGGAGGTGGGCTGGGCACATCCCAAAGGAGGAGCCTGATGGTCACTCAGGGGGTTTATCCAGCAAGGACAACAGCCAGACACTATCCCATTATCCCATGGCAATGTGTTCCCACACTGTGATGAAAAACAACCCCCCAGGAGCACCCAGTGAGCCACAGAACTGGGAATTTAGAGTGTTTCCCCTTAAAGTAAAACCATTGCAGCCCCTGGAGAAGCCAAGGCAAGGGGGCTCTGGCAAATGGCCTTGGTCACCTTGTGGTGACACAGCTCCTGTGTGAGCTGCCACCAGCACAGGGCTGGGAATGCAGCTCAGAGCACCAATCCCTGCCTTTCCCACCACCTTCTTCTCTACACTTACAAGAAAATTCACCCAAAGATGCTGCTATTGAAAAACCAGAGAGCCTTGATGGTGCCTCGTGCTGGTTTTACCTCCAAAACCAATTTCACCCTTCAAAGAACCAGACCCAAACCAGAATTCTCCACCCCTGAACAGCACACAGGGAACCAGCACTGAAATTTGGCATACTGGGCTGTACAAAGCACCCTGGAGTTGGGAATCAGCCTCTGCTCAGGCCCAAAGATCATCATCATCAAAACACACCCACCCCTCCTGTCCTCAACCCCCAACACCTCCTCAGGCTGCTTTTGGGATCAGAAAGTTCCCTTCATCCAAGCCAACACCAAAGCCCACCAAACACTCAATAAAAAAATCATTCCATTAAATTAAATCATGGCAAAGCCACAAACCCCATCCTACTTTGGTTGATTCCAATGCATTGACCTCAACGTTGGTTATTTGCTGGTTTGGTTTTTACCTTTCCATGGGTATTTCTGCTCCTTTGGACATAGCTCAGGATGAACTCCTGTGCCACAGGCGCTGAAGGATCTCAGCCTCCCCTGGGAGGTGCCTTTATACACCCAAGCTGGCTGAGTTAAGTCCTATTTTTAGCAGCCATTCAGGTAAGAGCAGCCAAGGCTTCCCCACTATCAGCAGCCTCGTGGTGGAGATCAATGGGTGTGAGTTTCACTGGAGGTGAAAACTATTTCCTTATGGCAAGCAGCAGCAAAACAACATGAAATCACCTGTCAGCTGCTGTAAGCACTGCCCTTTGAGACCTGCTATCTCAGGCAGCTGTTTGGCTTTGGGTCTGGTTTGTCACTTCTCACGGGGTGTGATGCCTGCAATGGGTTGTTTCTGTCACGGGGAGTCACTTTCTGGGGTGAGTGGGGTTTCAGTGCAGGGAGCACAGTGCCCTGTTCTCATCCCTGGAGCTCCTGTGGGACCAGAGACACTCTGGGATATGACACTAGCAGGTTCTTGCATCACAGCTGGGCTGAAACATCCCTGAAACCCACCCTGGGGTCCTTCACCCTAAACCAGCTCTTCCCCAAATCCTTCCCACTCCCGCTTTTCAGGGATGGCAAATCACCCTCCAGCAGCTCTGCCCTACCCATCCCCTACAGACCGCCTCAGGGATGTGGCACGGCTGTGACACGGCTGTGACACGGCTGTGACACCAAGCTGCCTTTGTCCCCAGGCTGCGGCATCCCCCGGCAGCGCGTCCCGCTGATCCCATCGCTGCTTTGCCATCTGATGGCAAAACCCCGCACTGCAGCTCGCTTTGGGAACCCTCCCTGGAAAACCCCTCGGGAGGATTTCCTCCCCCCCGAGCAGCTGCTTTGGGCTGCAATGATGTTCAAAGTGTCTCCTGGATAAAAATTTTCTTTTCCTGATAGGGAGCTCAGCTTGCAGTCAGAACATTTCAGGAGTGTTTTATTTCTCTTTCTGTAAACTCTCCATGCTGTAATTTCCTGTGAGTGGGAGAGTTCCAGACCACATTCCTCCGTTTCTCCTGAGCCCACACGGCTGAATTAGAGTCTGGTATTGATTAGGAATTACCTGGTTCAGTTTTTCAGCACCCCATCTATTGATAAATGTGTGAGGAGCTTCCAGGCTGCTTCCCAGCTCTTCTCCACATCCTTCCACAAGCAATTTGATCCCAGGGGGTGAGGAGGAGTTTCACAATCCATTTTGTTCCATAAAACAAAAAGTCACATCCACTCTGAACTCATGGGGGTCAGTTTGGCCATCTCCAGTTTGGGGATCTTTCCATTGGAGGTTACCCAAGGCTGAGTCCAAGCACTATCCCTGCTCATGACTCAGCTGTGAGTCAGCATTGGTGTATGGCCTCTTCCAGGCACAGCTCTGTGAATCTCACACTCTTTGGGAGGTTATTCCCTGTCAATAAACATACCAACTTTCTAACTTTCATAGCTGGGGAGTTGTTTCCGCTCATCACAGCCAGAAAATGGAAGAGCCAAAGTCCAGGAAAAATCTTCATCCGAAATGTGATTCAGGATCAAAATCTTTATCCAAGCTCAGATCCTTCCTGGGATTTAGAACATGTTGAAACCTAATAGGGGAGAGGCACAAGAAAAAGATGCAGGAGACTGAGATAAACCAAAATCCCATTACCAGAGTGGGGGCAAGAGATCTGGACCCAAAATTTTCATCCCCTTTTGTTATCAGTGCTGGGAGAGAATGAGGAAGCTGGCAGGAAATGCAGTCATGGGGGGAGCACCCAGTGCTGGGGTTGGCATCTTCAGGACAGTGATGCTGGGGAGAAAAGCAGAACTAAACCCATGGGAACACAGCAGGGCACAAACAGCTTCTGTGCCAGAAATTGCTTCAGACAGGAAAAAACCAAGGGGAGGCATTCCCCTTGGAACTGCAAGGTGCAGAGGGCAGCAACAGGTTCAGAAGGCAGGGGGGAAACACTTGGATTCCTGAGGAGGACACAGGCTGAGATTGGGCACCAGGAAAAGTCTCCTCTGCAGGACAATCCCAAATGGGTGTCCAGAGGGGTTGGGAATCACCCTCTTGTGCCAAAGGCACAGCCAGCCTGATCTGGTGGAGGAGGCCACTTGTTTTATGTCAACCACAAAGGTCCCTTGGAGCCACCAACCAGCCAGGAGCCATTGACCTGGGCAGCAGAACACAGCAGCTGCAGAGCTGATCCAGGGTGGGGATGTGAAGGAGAGAACTTGAACCATGGCAGGGTGTTGAGGGGAACACCTGGACCATGGTGGGGTGTGGAGGGGAACACCTGGACCATGGTAGGGTGATGAGGGGAACACCTGGACCATGGTGGGGTGATGAGGGAACACCTGGACCATTGTGGGGTGTTGAGGGGAACACCTGGACCATTGTGGGGTGATGAGGGGAACACCTGGATCATTGTGGGGTGATGAGGGGAACACCTGGACCATGGTGGGGTGATGAGGGAACACCTGGACCATTGTGGGGTGTTGAGGGCAGCCACTGCTCCCTGCCCCAGCTAACACATGGCCTCAATGGAAACCTCTCAGCCCAGCCCTGCAGCTCCTCTGGTCCCAGAGGGTGGTGGGCAGCAACCCCAAAGCAAATCCTCTTTTCCTCCAGCCCTGGGTGTGGCTTTAGCTGCCTCCCCCAGCAGATGAGCTGTGCAATACCCTGCCCCAAACACCAGCAGATGTGGGGCTGCTGCTGTTCTCCAGGGAATGAAGCATCTGGAAACCTCTGGGAAAGACCACAGGAGACACCTGGCTGTGTTCCACAGCCCCTTAACTCCAGCCATGCTAAAGCCACCATCAGCTGTGTGCTGTCCCTCCCCACACCCCCAGAGCAGACTCCCTGGCACAAGCAGCAGTTGCTGTGTTGTTTGCTGACAGGGATGGGTTCCTGTTCCAGGAAAGCTGCAGCTTTACAGCCCTCCTGCCTCTGTTTGTCACAGGTATTTCTCCAGGAGGTGCACAAAAACTTCCTAGGAGCATGGACAAAGCTCATCATTCCAACCCATCCTTGCAAAGCTTCCCTTGGATTGTCACCCCCAGGACCCCTCTGGAGATGCTCAGGGAGGTATGAGGGGGTTGAGGGCTTTTGGCAGCTTCCCAGCCAGGAAAGGAAATCCCCAGCCAAGCCCAGAGTGATCTTTAGTCATGACAGGTAAAAGAGCTGAGGAGTGTCACTCCCTGCAAGCACAGCACAAGAGCCAGGGCCACCAACTGTCACCTGCTCCAACAAAGCAAACACACAGGTGGGAGAAGTAGAGGGATCCTCAGGAACCATCAGGAAAGTGGAATGGAAAGAGAAGATCAGGAAAAATGCACCCATGGGTGAATATCCCAGGGCACAGATGTTACAGCTCCCAAGGACAAGATCTGCTGTCCCACTCAAAGGATTTCACCCTGAGAAAGATTTGGTTTGACTCTTCCCTGGGACAAAAACCATCCATTGTGGAGGGAAGGATGAGGTTTGGGTGCCTGAGTGCACCTTCCTGCTGGGGAGCATCCCCAGCTGCAGCTTGGTGGGTGCTGGGGACCCTTTAGCCCCCTCTCTGAGCTGGGATTGTGGCCTCCCTCCCCAGCCAGGAGCTGCCCCAGGCTGTGACCTCACACTCATTTTCCCCACTGGAGCTCCTCATTTCCTTCTCCTCCACCCCTGGAATTTTCAAGCACCTCTGTCCTGCCAGTGAGCTGGTGATTTTTTCTGGAAGTGAATCTCCTCATCCAGTTTTCCAGAGATGTTTTCCTGCTGAAGCTTTGCCCTCCAGCCACCCCCAGGACCAAGACCAGTTCCAGCCCAAGGGGCTGTGGTTCCAGCTTGGCAGTGAGCAGTTTTGGTGGAATCCTCATGGTGCACCCATGAGTTTGTGCTGTGCTCACCCATCAGCTGCTGAGCAGCTCAGACTTGTGACCTCTGGGGATGAGATCTGGATGCCCCCAGGAGCTGGTTTTAAATGAGGAAAGTCTGGATTTCCCAATTTCAGACCTTCAAACAGCAAGAAGTGAGATTTTCAACCTTACAGTCACAGCATTTTATTTCCTCTGTGGAAAGCAAAGTGAAAATAGTAGTGGGTACTTTCTGTTTTCACTCACACACACTCACACACAGACACTCTGTTCACTTCAGGCATTCCTGCTTCAAAATCAAAGCAAATAATCACATATCTGACCAGGGCTGGGGTCATATTTGCTACTAACTTTGTTTCTTTCACATTATTTAATCACAAAAGTAATTTTAAAAAAAAATACCTGGAGGGAAAGGAGTTAAAGTGAATACCAGCTATGGGCAACCATGGAGCTTGGAGCTTGTGCCAGCCTGAACCAGGCAGGTATTTCAGCTCACTCCTAACCTTAATCCCAGGAGCAAGCTCAGAGGAAACTGGGATTCCAGCATGCACCATATTTGCAGTTCCAGTCCGTGTTGAAGGTGGGGACATGGCTCAGGTTCAGAGCAGGGCTCACAGCTGAGGACAGCCCTGTCTGCCAAGGCAGAGCAGCAGCTGCTCAGCTCAGCCCAGCTCTGCTCATCTCACTGGAAGAATAGAGGGAACTTTTTAACAGATTTAGACCTTAAAGACAAGCATCAACATTCCAGAGCAAAAATGTCACATTCCCTCCCAAAGGGCAGGAGAGGAACCAGCAGAAGACCAGCCCAGAGCTCCACTGTGGTTTTGGGGCTGGGGACAGCTTCTGGGTCTGTTTTGTTAATAACAGCCCAGAGATGCCCCAGCTTTAGCTCACAGCAGGTTTGGAATCCAGGCCAGCTCTGTGGCCTTGTGTCCAGGAGAGGCAAGAGGCACCAGCACTGCTCAGCAAAGCACAAGGCTCTCTGCCATGCACTGAAGTGAATCCTCCAAAGATTTACTATGGTGAAACCTCCAGTGGGTCTTCCTTCAAATCCTCATGGTCCTCGTTCTCCAGCTGCTCCAGTCTGCTGGATTTCTCATGGACAGCCTCCCCAGGAGTCTTCAAAAACCTGAAATACATTTCTGTGATGACTTTAGGGGAACATCCAAACCCAGCCCCAAAGCAGGCTGTAAATGCTAGAGCCTTTGCCCAATCCCAAAGGGGATTTGCCATCCTTGGGCTTTGCTGAGGATCCCAGGAAGCCCTGGGGTCCCAGCAGGCACAGGACAGACACAAACCCACTGGGGTATGAGCAGGGGAGGATGTTGCTGGATGCAGCAGCTGCCAACATCTGGAGCTCATCACCTTTCCATGCCCCATCCATGCATGCTGATTTCTCTGCTCTGCTTCACCTCACCTGAACAGCAGCTTCTGGCCTGGCTCCTTTTTGATGATGTTGAGTTTGTAGTAGTGTCTGAGTGCTCTGGACATCTTCTCATAGGTCATGTTCACCCTATTCTGGAAGGAGAAAAGAGTTGTGGGGTTTTGAGCAAAAGTGAGGGTCTGTGTGCAGCAGGGCCACACATGGGACACATGGGACATTTCAGGTGGTTTGGGGTCCCTAACCCAGCCTGGCTTCATGCTCTGCTTTCCAAGGGATGAGAAAATCCCTCTTTAACCACCAGGCATCTCTCACTGACCCTGCACCCCCCGTGTCCCCCTCCCCAGCCCCTGGGCCAGCAGCTCTGGGGAACAGGGGGAAAAAGAGACATGCAGAAACCCAGGGATGACAAATCCACTCTCAGGAATGACAGATTCACTCTGAATTGCCCTTACCTTGTGGTTGCCCCAGAGCTGGGCCAGCCCATTGGGGTTGACCACACGGAACACTTTGGCTTCCCTGTCCTCCCACCTGATGTAGGGCTCGTAGCGTGGGTCAGACAGGAGCTGGAACACGTATTCCCAGAGCAGCCTGCAGTCTGAGCAGGGGAACTGGTGTCACACAGCTCCCCCTGTGCTCCAGCCAGGCTGCCTCTGCAGGATTGCATGATTAGCAGCGACAGTAAATGTGAGAGGAGCCCAGAGCTCGTGCATGGCACTTCTACTGTGAGATCTCAGAGCAATTACAATTTTTCAGGTGGGGAAATGGAGGTAGGAAAGCACAGAATAGGGGAAGGGAGACAGATGGGCAGGCAGGACAAAGCACCATCTCATTTCCCCAAGGAGCAAGGCTATAAATTCATAATTACCTGCAATTTTCCCATCCACTGGGGCTGACAGGGTAGCAGGAACAGAGCAGATGGCACCTGGCCTGCAGCTACTCTCTGAGCTGTGCTGGGAGAGGTTCAGTGGCTGCCTGTGCCCCTGGAACAGGGGCTGCTCTGCACAGCCCAGCCACGAGGAAACAGCTGGGGCAGTCTCAGCACTGCAGTCTGCACCTGCAAAAAACCCATAATAAGCACCCTGTGGATCACTAGGGCAGGTCCCAGACCTTGCAAAGCCCTGAAACAGGAGGGGAGGGACAGCCCAGGGTGGTGAGCAGCCTGGGACCAGCCCAGGCAGAGGAGGAAGGTGCTGAGGAAAGCCTGGGACTTTCCTAAGGCTGGAGCAGCAGAAAGTCTGGGGGGGGGTTAGAGGAAATGCCAGATAGGATAAGGGTCAGATACAGAAGAAAAATGGAATAGGAAAATAGGAAAATTTTTCTCCCATCCTACCTTCCTCTGTGCTCCTGGCTTTCCTGAAGGGTGAGTTCAGCAAGGGGCTGCACACCAGAGCTCTTCTCTGAGTCTTAATGAACTGGAATATTTCATAAAGCACATCCCCTGCAGGGAAGGAAACTCTGCTCAGAAGATTTTGCATAATGGTCCCTCTTAGGTAACGTTGCTGAGATTCTGAACTGCACACTGTGGGGTTATTCCCCATCCCAAAGGATTTGCAGTTCAGATGGACCAGAGAAAGGAGGAGTCATCCCCATCTCCAGCACAAGCCATGGAGCCTTGTGCTGGGATGATGCTCCCAAACCCTTGCCTGGTCTGACCTGAGCTGGGAGCTCTGTGTCTGAAGTCCTCCTTGGTGAGGATGCAGAGGGCTTTGCCGTTCATCTGGAAGCTGCTCTGCTCTGCAGGCTGCAGGGAATATTCCTCCTCAGCCCAGCGCAGCCAGTGGATCACATCATCCCTGCTCCACAGGGAGGGCTGGATTCCTGAAACCAGGAGCAGCCTCTGAAACATCTCTCCATCCTAAAACTGCTGAGTGGCAGGGTGGGGCTGCTTCTCCATCACCAAAGTTCCCCTCTCTATTAAGTGCTCACGGGTCAAAAACACCACAAAGAGAGGAGATGAGCCCTGGTGAAGCCTTGTCCCCCTCACCAGCAGGGAATGGTCCCTGGGTGGGACACCATGGCTGTGCCCCCCTGTCCCACCCCATGGGAATCCTTTTGGAGCAGCATTGACCTGTTTAACCTCTACTCACTCAGTCTCCCTGGAAGCCTGAAGATCTCCCCAGAGCTGATGGGTGAGGGTCTGGCCTGGGGTGGGGATGGTGATGGCACTGCCCCCACGGGGCTGGAAGAGCTGATGGCCACTTTGCCCTGGGGAAGAGATCAGACACATCAGTGGGGGGAAATTCCCAGCTCTGGTCCTGCCTTTGCTTTGGAGATGCCTCCACCAGTATATTTCCTAACTGGTTTCTCACAGCAGTGTGGTGTGATATGGTGTCTCCAGCTCTTCCTCACACTTTTCCTCATCCCAGCCTCAGGATGAGTCCCTGGCCGCCCAGGTCAGCATTCTCCCCTCTCTTTCTTCAGCTCTTTAGCAGAGGAACCTGCCCTCACTCAGGCTCTGGGTGGGGATTTTCCATCCCTATTCCCCATGGCTGCAGGGAAGGAGAAGATGGAGCTAAGACTGACATACCCTGCAGTGCCTGTGCTGACTCCCTGGTCTGCAGGATCCTCTGATACTCAGAGGATGCTCAAGGTTTTAGGAGAGCACTTCAGTTCTTCAGAGCTGTGAAAATAAAGCTGGCAATAGTGCTTTGATTTTGTCTTGAAAACACCAGATGGAGAGGGATCTCTCTATCCATCTGGACATAAGTGGAAATGGCCATCCCCTGGTTTAGGGAGATGTAAGTTCCTCTTGCTCACTGTCCATGGAGTTCTGGCCCCTCAAGAATTACTTTTCCCCCTCAGCCAGGGCATGTGAGCCAGAAGGGAGCTCAGATCCTGCTTCCAGCCACATCTAGATCTTGAAATATTACTGGCAGCCAAGCAGATAATGTTTCCCCTTAAAAACCTATTAATGTGAATCCCAGCCATTTCTCAGCTTCACTCACTGGAAAATTAACAATTTTGCTGTCAAATGGTATTTTCTGAAGCAGTTCCCAACTCTGAGCACTTCAGGCTCAGGCAGGCTTTTACAGGTGATTTAGAGCAGCCACCCCTTGACTGAGTGTGCCTCTGAAAATGAGGAGATGGGAGTTGAACACATCTTAAATTCAAAGCTGAAGCTCCCAAATTCAGGAGAACAGGAGACAGGAGCAGTACAATCCATCACTCCAGGGAAAAAAGCTTCCCTGGGAGTTACAGCAGGAAGAAAGCAGCAGGCTGGTGAGGGGTTTTTTTTCAGCAGAAGGACAATTTGGTGGTCACTGGCTGTCACTGGGCTGGATTTAGCAAAGCAGACAGCTACATGACACTGCATGAGGAGAACATGAAGCTCCTGAGCAGACTTGGCAGCAATGCAAACTGGCTTTCAGATTCACTCTAAGCAATAAGCTATGGGGAAAATAAAAGTGAAAGAAATTAACAGTGTATTTTGTCTAGAACTATCTAAAAGTTAATTTTAATTTTCTCCCATCAGTGTGACACAAATCAGAACAAATCTGGTATTTTTCTTGCTCCTAAAGATTTTTAGGCCTTGAGATACATCCTGATTTTTATTATGTTATACTAATTCTATGTTCTTGCTTTTCTCCCTGCTTTCAGACTTTCCTGAGATGGTTTTTCTTTGCTTCAAAAGGAAATACCGTCCTTGGTGGTGTTTGAGTGGGAATGTGAGAAAAAGGGGGGTGAGAAGGATAAGGAACCCCCAGATGTGTGAGAGCAGCTTTTTGCTGAGAACCAAACGAGGGGAGCAGAGGCTCCCGGCAGCTCCGGGCTCTGTGAGGCTGTTCGGAGGTGGGGTAGGGGGTCACCCCCAGGGCATGAATTTCCAGCCCTAAGAGAGGAGGAGAAATCCCGAGGGGGGCAGGAGAAGGGAGGTGATGGCCCGGCCGGGCGCTCCTACCTGCATGGAGCCGGAGCCCGGCGCTGCCCGTGTCCGCAGCGCTCCGCTCCCGTCCCCGATCCTCGCCAAAAACGAAATCGAAACGAGCCGGAGCCCCGGAGAGCGCCGGGGGCAGCGCCGGGGACGGACCGGGCTCCCCCCGCCCCTGCCGGGACCGGCACAGCGCCGGGAAACCTCCCGGGAAACCGGCACGGGGCCGGAGCCACCCCGGGACACGGCGGGAGCGGCTCCGGTACCGGGGCTCGTCCTTTTCCTCCGCCGGGGCAGCGGGGGAGCCGGGGGAAAGGGGAGAGGCTGCGGTCCCGGAGCGACGGGAGGTGGGAGCACAGCTGGAGGTGCCCATGGTGGGAGGTGGGAGCACAGCTGGAGATGCTCACACGGGAGGTGGGAGCACAGCTGGAGATGCCCATGGTGGGAGGTGGGAGCACAGCTGGAGGTGGGAGCACAGCTGGAGATGCCCATGGTGGGAGGTGGGAGCACAGCTGGAGATGGGAGCACAGCTGGAGATGCCCATGGTGGGAGGTGGGAGCACAGCTGGAGGTGGGAGCACAGCTGGAGGTGCCCACCTGACCCCGCACACCCGCTATGATGTGACACACACACGTTGTGGGGTTCTATCGGTAACCGGGAGGGGTTTGGATGGGACTGGGAAAGACAAAAGGTACACTTTTAGGAACAAAAGCGGCACTGGAAGGGGACTGGGAGTGACTGGGGGGGGTAATGGGATAGACTGGGATGAGATGGATTGACTGGAATAGACTTGGAGGGCACTGTGATAGACTGGGATGAGCTGGGAGTGACTGGGATGGGCTTGGAGGGGATTGAATGGGATTTGTGAGGAATTGAACAGGACAGGAAGGACTGTGAGGTAATTTTAGGGACTGAAAGGGCACCAGGAGTGAACTGTTAAGGCACTGGGATAGAATGGGAGGCGCTAGGACAGGGTTGGATGGGAGTGGGAGAGACAAGAAGAATACTTTAGGAACAAAAAGGGGCACTAGAAGTGCTCTGGGAACCATTCGAGGTAACTGCCATAGACTGGGATATACGGGGATGAACTGGGAGGGGACTGGGATAGGCTTGGAAGAGACTGGGCTGGACCGGAAGACACTATTAGTGTCTTCTATTAGGGACTATTAGGGACAAAAAGGGGATGCGAGAGGAGACTGGGCTGGACTGGGAGGAGATTGGACTGAACTGGGCTGGACTGGGATTGCACTGGGCTGGATTGGGAGTGGACTGGGCGGGACTGGGAGGGCACTGGGCTGGATTGGGCGGGACTGGGCTGGGCTGGGAGGGCACTGGGCTGGATTGGGAGTGGATTGAGCGGGACTGGGAGGGCACTGGGCTGGATTGGGAGTGGACTGAGCGGGACTGGGAGGGCACTGGGCTGGACTGGGAGTGGACTGAGCGGGACTGGGAGGGCACTGGGCTGGATTGGGAGTGGACTGAGCGGGACTGGGAGGGCACTGGGCGGGACTGGGAGGAGATTGGACTGGACTGGGCTGGACTGGGCTGGACTGGGCGGGCTCCGCTCCCCGCGCGCACATACCCCTCATGTCCCGCCCCCTCACGCTCTCTCTCTTTCTATTGGTCAACTGAAGATGGCAATCACAGATCTGGGCCAATCAGATTGTTGCATTTGCGGTGGGCGGGGCTAAGGCGCGGGGCCCCGCCCAGCGCCGCCTGAGGGAGCGGCCGCGGCGGGTGCGCGGTGAGTGCGGCCTCGGAGGGCGGGGGGGAACCCGGGACCCTGCGGGGCTTTGGGGGCTCCTTCCCGCTCTCCTCGGAGCCTCGGGGGTTCTTCTCCGTCCTCTCTATCCTTTGAGGGCTGTTACGGGCCTGGGGGCGCCCGCAGTGTCCGGAAAGGGGGGGTTGGGGGGGCTTTCCTGGCCCAGCGGGCGTAGAGGAGGGTGCAGGGCCCAGAGGGGCCTGGGGGTCACAGGAAACGTGGGGGAGGGGGCGGAGGGGCTCCTGGTGGTCACAGGGGGCTCCGTTGTTGTGAATGGACTTTGGAGGGGGCTTGGGGCGTGTCTGGGGGTCACAGATAAGGATCAGGGGGCTGGGGGCTGTCTGGGGGTCACAGATAAGGATCAGGGGGCTGGGGGGTATCTGGGGTCACAGAGGATGTGCTGCTGTGGGGCTGAGGGAGTCTGTGGGGTCCCAGGGCTCTGTTGTTGTGAATGCTCTTTGGGGGCTCCTCTGAGTGTGTTTGGGAGCAGCAGCTTGTGTGCATTGATGGGCAGCATCTGTGGAGGTGCTGCTGCCTCTTTAGTGTTTATTTGTAAAGGGGATCTTTGGGGTGTCTCCTGCACTGTTATCCCTGGGTTAGCACTGCATCCTTGTCCCTGACATGGTCACACCTTCCTGGGCTGTTTCACATTTCCCAGTGCCCTGTGGAGAGGCTGCTGCTGTGCCCACCACCCCCAGAATGGGGCCAGCCTCCCCATGGGGTGCTGCTTGGTCACACACCACCCTCCTACACCTCTCTGGGGCTGTAGGCTGGTGCAGTGTTAGTCTTAAACAGGTTTTTAGGCTTGAGTTAACCTTCCTTTTCTTCCCTCCTTTCTGGCCCCACCGTGCTTTGAAAGGAGCAGGAGTTTCTAAGGGGTTTTCCCCTAAATGGGTGGGTGAGTGAGACCTCTGCTCATAGGCATATTGTTGTGTCAGCTGTGATCCTGCCTGGCTGTACTGTCATCTCAGTGACCTGAGGCTCTTCAGGGAAGGGAGGATAATAACACAAACAGTCTTGGGTATGAGGTTTAATAAGAGCAAGGTC
This sequence comes from Erithacus rubecula, assembly GCF_903797595.1. Taxonomy (NCBI): domain Eukaryota; kingdom Metazoa; phylum Chordata; class Aves; order Passeriformes; family Muscicapidae; genus Erithacus; species Erithacus rubecula. The sequence continues at coordinate 2,133,253 of NC_136678.1, forward strand.
CAGGTGCTGCATCAGGGTCAATCCAGGCTGGGAGTGAAGAGCTGGAGAACAGCCCTGGGAGAAGGACTTGGCCATGAGTTGCTCTGGTCACGTGTGTTGGACTCAGAACCCCCAGAGCCCTGGGCTGAGGGAGGATTCTCCCCCTCTGCCCTGCTCAGGTGAGACCCCACCTGCAGAGCTGCCTGCAACCCTGGGGTCCAGCACAGGAGGGGCATGAAGTGCTGGAAGAGACCACCAAGATGATCAGAGGGATGGAGCAGCTCTGCTGTGAGGAAAGGCTGAGATTTGGCATAGCTCAGGATGAAAAAGAGAAGGTTTGGTGTGACTTTATTGTGGCCTTCCAGGAGCTGAAGGGAGCCTGCAGAAGGATGGAGGGAAGCTGTTTTCAAGACAAGAAAATAGAAGGGAGAAGGGCTTCACCCTGACAGTAGATTTGGGTGGGATATTAGGAAGAAGTTCTTTCCTGTGAGGGTGGGGAGGCCCTGGCACAGGGTGCCCAGAGCAGCTGTGGCTGCTCCATTGCTGCAAGTGTCCCAGGGCAGGTTGGACAGGGCTTGGAGCAGCCTGGGATAGTGGGAGGTGTCCCTGCCCATGGCAGGGGTGGAACAGCATCAGCTTTAAGGCCTCTTCCCACCCAAACCATCCTGTAAACCTGGGAGGTTGAGAACCTCTGTAAGGGAGAACATTTTGAATAGTTTTGCCAGGGGTGGTTCAACCCAAATCGTGTTGTAGCTGTAGATTGTGGCTTTAAGGCAGAAGGTTCCCCTGTGGTCCCTGTGAGAGCTCTGTCCTCACCTCTGCCCCAGTCCTTCCTGCTGCCATCAGCAGCAGTCACAAACAGCTCCTTGGAAGGAAGCTGTGTCTGGGAATCCAGGGGAAGGCTGAGCTTCCCCTGCTCACCTGTGTCCTTGTTTACCCTGAGCAGGGGCTGTGAGGCTGCACTGCTCACAGTCACCTGCCTTTGAGGGTTATAAATACCTCCCTGCTCACTTCTCAGAAGTGTTTTCAGTGATCTGAGCATCAAAACAGTGAATTACTGGGGTCAGGAACTGTGGGTTAGTGTGCAGCCAAAGCTGCTTGTGAGAGTTATTATCCTCCAGACTGAAATTCCATGTGCCTTTATTATTATTATTATTCTGTTTAGGAAAGCAGTCACCTTTTGCTAAAATAAATACACTGTTTATAGCATAACTCTGTATTTACATCACTAACAAATGCTCTTCTGCAAAGCAGCCTGTACAGCAGCTGTCTTTATTTTCCATAATAACATCCGTGTTCTGGGATTACAGCTGAAATGTAACAGTTTATGTAAACCAAATGAAGTGTTCAGACAATTGTGTCTAGACTAATTTCAGCTTATCTTAAAGCAGTTAAGGTCAGGTTCAAGTAAGTTCTGCTGTCATGAAAATAAGTGTGTGCTGATTTATTAGGGTTCATTTCAAGACAGACTAATTTGCAGCACGTGAAATGCTTTTTAATATCTTTTGATGCTGTCTTCTGCTGCCAGAATTAAAGGGGATGAGTTTTGTGTTTGATTTGGGCTTTAAAGGAGTGATCTTTCTAGTAAGAGTTCATTACATCGTCTTTTGGGGCAGCTTTCTGTTTTGTAGTTTCTCTGTATAAATGAGTGAAGTTCAATGAGCTCAGTCAAGCTGCAGGGGCAGCTGGAAGAAGCTGTAGATGAAAAAACAAACTGATTATTTCTATCCTTCTTAACAGTGGTGAGAATCAAGTAGCAAAATCGTTTGAGCTGTTTGATGTAAAATGCATGTACCTACAGGCAGACAAAGGGAATATGGGGTTGTTTATTTTCTGGGAAGGTTTTTGAGCCAGTTCTTGGAGTGGCAGATAAGATAGTAATTCCAGAATCTCATCACTGGTTGTGCTAATATGGATTTAAGGTCCATGGAAGGCTGTTGGATGTGTGTAGTATAAAATCAAAGTTACACTTTGTTTTCCTGTGCTCCAGAGGTGGCCTTAGCTGAGCTCTGCACACCAGTAATTGATATTTGCATCCCCAAAGTATTTTTAACCATCAGACTTGAGAAACTCTCTTCCTTCAACTGATTTGATCATAGATGTGATCTTACTCAGTCTCTTTGAAGTCCCTTCATGTTCTGGCATGCTCAGTCCTGCCTTCTCAGAATCCAGGAGGTTTCATAACCACTTGCTTGGAGTTTTCTATTCAGGACTTTGTAACATTTTGTGTATGGTGACAGTCTGTCTTTACAGGTCATGAGAAGTAAGAATCATCATCTCATTTTATTAGTTGATGTTTTCAGCCCTGAGTTTGGGCAATGGCAGGATGAGTTTGTCACTCACCTCATCTTGAACTTGTTCCATGTGCCCATGACAGGCAGCCAAGTGTTCAGTTCACAGTGTAGCAGTGCAGTCAGGAGAATCAAAGTATAATATTGTTTAAAAGTGTTGCTATTAATTCTACTTAAACACCTGAAAACCCATAAGCAGAAAACTTGGGTGTAGAGAAAAGTAAATAACATTTCACCCTGAGTAATGAATTTGCTGTAAGGCTCCAGTGCTGTGGTTAACAACACCTTTGTCCCTTTTTGCCAAAAGCTGTCATCACCATTGGCCAGGCAGTGGGACTGGATTCATAATTGCATCACAGAGCTGCAGAGTCTGTTTGGAAAGTCAGTGCAGGATGAGAGGCCAACCCATCCAAATAACTCCAAATAATCCAGAGCCTTGCAGCACTCCTGGAACACCTGTGTGCTCTTTCTTGGTGCCTGTGCTTGCCAAAGCCACTGCTGGGAACTCTCCCTCCTTCTAGAAACTCAAATCCTGCCTAATAAATGCAAATTGATTCTCCTGAAAGCTTCAGCTTGGGATGGACTCTGGAGCTGCTGTGTTCTGCTGGCAGATCCCAGAGGACTGTGTGGATAATGAGTTCTTTCTTGACAAGAAAAATGCTGAGTTGGTGCCTGCTGATAAAGGTCACTTGAGCTGTCTAAAGGATATCCTGATTTTTAAATGAGTTTCTAATAAAAAGTGAATTTAGCCAGAGGATCAGTGGCTAATTTACTGGCTAATTTAACTCACATCCAGACAAGCAGCACCATAAACACCTTTTCTGTGGGGGAAGATGTGAAAGGCTGGGAAGCCATCAGCATTTTTTTCTTCACTTTCTTCATAAATAGCATAACCAGAGCTAAGGTAAAATTTAGAAATTACCAATCTGGTGTCATTAACATTTTTGTAAAAACAGTTTGATTGCAGTATCTGGTTTTTGGCCAGGCTGCTGATGAAAGCCACTCTGATTTCAGGTGTCTGATCCCTGTGTCCCTCCAGTTCCACCATGACAGTTGGGTAGCTGCACCATCTTTGCCAAGGTTGGTACAATTTTGGGTGTCTGGCTTTTGGATGGCCTTGCCATGTGCATTGTTCACTGCACAGCCTCCCTGTTCTGAGCCATGTCACTGCAGAGCAGCTGGGACTGGTACTGCAGGTAGTGGGGAAGGGATGTTTTTGGGAGTGTTACAGGACAATAATTACAGGTACTGAAGTAGCTGAAATCCTGGGAGCTGCTGTCCCTGTGTTATTCCATCCATTTTCACAACCATTTCTCCTCCTGTGTCTTGCTCCAGTTCTAATTTGCAGTCACAATGTGTCCTCCAGCCTCAGCAGAGACTTCAGACTGGCCCCTGTGGGCTTTGGATTCACTTTTTGAAGTACAAAAGAGGAGTAAGGACTTTTGAAGGGCAGCTGGTCCAGCACAAGCCTGAAATTGAGAGGGAAAATCAATGTCTGTTAATCTCAGAAGCAGCATTGAACATGAACATTGAACATTCAGCCATTTCTTCTGCAACTCATGGTTGGTTTTTTGTTGCCCTCAGAACAACCTCAAATGTGTTATGTGCAGCTATTAAAAAGAGTGTTAATCCATGGATTGCTCCTGGGAGCAGGAATGTTCAGCCATTGCTTTGGTTTGCTACTGAACACACAAAATATAGAAATACCCTTGTGAACTATAAAATGTAACAGTCATATGTATCCCACTGTCAGAGTGACTGAGAATTACTCAGTTTTTTAACAAGCTGCCTGAAATTCAATACAGAAATAGCCAAAAGAAGCAATAAAAAAGAGGTGATGGAAAATGATCTAAAGATAGAGAAATGAGAGTACAGCTCTGTGTCAGGTCTGCCTCTGCAGTTGGTGGACAAACAGTCTAGATTAGGATGTATTAGTCAGTCTTGCTTTCAGTGTGTGTTCCAAGAACTGGGAAATGAATGCATTTCCCAACCAGCTCCCATAAAACTCTGCTACGTCCCTGACCTGTGTTGGGTGTCAGAGTTGAGTCCATTGAATCAGGAAATTTTCAGAAGGAAGCTTGGCAGCCATAAAAACAGGAGAAATGACCCTTGTGACAGCAGTGAGAAGTGCTGTGTAACAGTTAATGATTGCTGCTGCCACGTGGTTTGTATGCAAAGTTTGGCTACGTAGCTTTGCAAAACAGATGAGGAAGATGTAAATAACAAAGCCATGTTTCATAAAAGAGGGGTTTTCAATAAATGTAATTGCTGGAAAACAGCTGAGTTCCTTGGAGCCAGCCCTGGTGCTTGCCCTGCTGGGACAGCAGCTGGTCACGTTTCTTATGGGCCCACGTGATGCCTCTGGATGTTCTGGAAACTGGCAGGATTAAACATCTGCCCCAGTTGGAGTGATATGCTCAGTTTAATAACCATTCACATTATTGTTCTCCAAGTGGTGCCTGTTTTATAACTGAATGACTGCTCAGGTTATTGTGGTAAATTTGGATAAATTGGAGTGAGAGGTCCACAAGAGATGTGAGTAGGGAAAAGGCAGGAGAGGAACTGATGGCAGCAGCAGCAGAGTTTCTGGATGGGCTGGAGATGAGCAGGGTGGATTTCCCAAATCCCTCAGTTCATGTGCACAGTATCATCTGCTAGTTCAACATGACTGGATCAAACAACAGAGAAAAACAGAATAAGGAAGCTTTAACCTCTGTGAAAGTGAGCTCATTTCTTCTTCCTCTGGGCAAGTGGATTAAAAATCGTGGTGTTACATAATCTCTACCCACAGAAAAGCTTCCATCTGTCTGGAATGTTATCTGCTGTGGCAGTTGGTGTTTGTGAATGAGTTCCCTAATCCATTGACAGAAATGTTGCAGCAGGCACTTGCAGATTTCCCTGTAGACTAATGCTTGCTGAGAAGCCCTTGGTCAGTTGTCAGGGGCTGATACAGCCTCAGGAGATGGACATGTACATAGCAAAGGCCTTTAAATTGGTAAGGGTTTTGGCAAAAAATTACTGTGTTGGGAAAGGAATCCAAGTAAGAAAAGAAATAGAAATTATTAAAATATCAGGTTTTTACTTGCTGTTAAAATTTGATTTCTTAAATCCATGGAGTTTCTCTCATATATATGAGCACAACTTGGCCTTTTTCTGTAGGATCTAATTTTTCTTTTTCCTTTCAGACTGACCAAGTTACAAATATGAAAAATCATAAGATTATTCAGTCATATGCAAATCAGATGATTCAGGTACATTTGAGAAGTGGTTCAGCTTTAATGTAAAGCACATAAAGACCATAAGGTTTTGCTGAGATCCATCCTAAGCATGTGTAAACTAGCTAATGTTTGAGGCACTTGGGACAAGCAGGTTTTAGCTTTTATCTAAATGCTGCTGCTCTCTGGGCTCAGCTGTGCTGCCCTGTGATCCCAAAGCTCCCTTTGAGTGCAGTCAGAGGCATTGATTGGGATGCTGCACTAATGGAGAACAATATTGATCCTGAGCATTTCTTGGAGCTTTCTCATTGCCAGCACTCCCTGCTGTTCCACATCCACTCGTGGGGCTGGAGCATGAGTGGCCCTGAGCAGCTCAGGCTGGGGGTGAGATGTGCTGGCTGGGGGGGGCAGGGCCTGGGACAGCTCTGTCCTTCTCCCCATGTCCTGGGGGTCCCTCCCAGGGCTGAGCAAGGTGGCTCTCAGGGAGATCAGTGAGTGTGACTGATGCAAGGAGCTGTGCCCACGTGCAGCTTTGCTGTCAGGCCCTAGGGTGATAAACAGCTGGGTTACAGGAGGTCAGCTGGGAATGCTCTGCACAAGATACTGAAGTGAAACCAGTCTAAAGATTTCTGTTACCTGGTGCTGGCCAAGCAAGGGGAAATGAGGTTTGTTTATTGATAATTATAAAGCTGTGGGGAGCTTTGTGCATTAGCACTGTGCTATATTTAAATGGTGTCCTGTCTGTCACATGTCCCTATTACAAAATATTCTTTGCCAAGATCATGGGTCTCTCCTTTTTAATGATGGTTTGAAGATGAATTTTTTTCAGAAAATTGGTTAATATGCCATAGCTGTGGTAGTTCTATGTGTCTTGACTTTGTGCTGTTAAGTCATTCCAAGAGCATTTTAAAGGTGTTATGAACAGCTATGGGAAATGCCACTTCACCACTTGGAGAGTGGAATGATTGCATTTCTGAGAGATGAAACAATTCTTAATGCAGAAAATAGAGTGTTCTCCAGCCTCTCACCCTGTGTGCTGCAGACACTTACTTCTGTCTTTAATTAGAAGACTGTCACAGCTGAAGTAAAAATAACTCAAAACAAAACCTCCTGTGAACCAGGCTGAGAGCCATGAGCCTTAAAGGCTTTATCTCTGGAGCACTCCAGCCCCTCATGGCACACAGGGCTGAGAAAATGTTCCCTGCTGGGAGAGCTGCTCCAGGTTTAGCAGCAAGAGGTGATTGATGTCCTGTGTCTTCAGCCAGGCTGACAAAATCCACCTCATTTCATGCAGGCCATGCCATGAGTTCTAAAATGTCACAGGGTGATCACCTCTGGTCAGGGTGGAGTTGAAGTGCTCAGGTTGGTGGGAGCTGCTTTTGGGACATTTATAGACCCTTTAATCAGCAGGCTCTGCAGGAAAACCTGTCTTCTTGTTAAGGATTTATTCAAATCACACATAAGCTCTACTGCTGGAAGATGTTAATTATTTTGAGAATCTCTTGGATTATTCAGAAGAGTGAATATGCCTCACAAGGACAGGCTTTGAAGATCATTTCCTTGAAATAAGTAACTTTTTAAAAGTCCTGGTATTTCTTTTGCATGTTATCTTTGAGACAGACACAAAACCAGCTAGAGTTTTGGCTAGAATATTGCTGTGTTCTTGCTTGTCAGGGTAAAAACAAGCCAGAGAGGTCTGTTCTGGAGTGCACTTCAATTTTAGAACTTTCCCCTTTCAAGAGTGACCTTATCCAGTGCCCAAATGGAGCAGCATGAACACCTCATTATGTGTGTTGAAATAGCCATTTTCTCTGCTTTTTCAATTTTTTTTTTTTTTTGTGGTATTTTCCTTTTTTACTCCCTCAAAATCCAGTTCCAGTTCCTGACTAATTTTGCTGTAATGCAGCACTAGCCAAATATTTTTGTAGAAGAATTATTAGTCATAGAAGAAAGAATGTAATAGAATATTCTTAGAAAGTGTTATAACTATGCTTGACATGTAAAATATTTACCCAGGCATGTAAACAAAGAGAGGTGTCTTGCCAATGTCCCCTTGTAAACCTTGGCTGGTTTGAAATCATGAAGTGTTTTTCAGTTCTTGAAAATAAGGTATCAGGTTCTGTGCTGACATGAATTGCCAGAGTGCTAATGGTTGGCCTCACCTAGATGAAATTGTAGCCCCTGCTCTTGCCTTCCTCAAAATAAACCAGGAGGTGTTTTCCAAAGAGCTGGAATTGTGCTAAATAAAACTCCTGTGTTTATTTTGGTTTCAGATTACTCACTACTACTTACAGTTACTAATGCAGCTGCACCGTGGAAGGAGCCTTATGTTTGTTTTGCTTTTTGTTATTGTATCTTAATGAGCATTAAACCACGTGTCAGATTCTGAGAACTCTGGGACAACACTGTTAATGTTCCCTTTGTGCCCTTCCTTAGGCAAGTTCAGCTGTGGCTTTATCAGAAGAGGCTCCCAGCAGGTGTTGTGGTGAGATAGGGCAGTGCCCCTGGGGGTGGCAGATAGTGACCCCCTGAAGCATCCCAGACCTGGGCAGGATCCCCAGTGCTGCCTTTGCCTGCTTCTGCCCTTCCACCATGAAGAAGAAACCATGAAGAAGAAAGAAGATGAACCCTGACTGACAGAGAAACCACCCAAAATCCTCCATCTTGCCCGTACCTGTAATATAAAAACGTCACATTTAAAATCCTTCATCAGCTGAAAACACACACTTCTATTTAACTATCCATGATTTTCACCCCATCACTCAAATTTGGAAGCTTCTCCAAGGCCTCAGGTCAAATCATTGCTCTCCAAGAGGTCAGTGCCTGACAGCACAGAAAGCTCAAAAAACCCCAAATTTGTGGGATCCACACAAACTGCTGCAGGACCTGGAGGCTGAACCTCTTTCTCAACAGTTCCTTGCAGATTTACCTGCATGCCATTGCAGCTTTCTTGGGTTTGCTTGGAGTTTTGTCATTGTTATTCTTTTGAAACCTCCTGTAACTGCATCCAACTTTCAAAAAATGTGCCACCTATTGTTAGTTTGCCGAGCTGCTGCCTGTAATTGGTTAGAAATGAATGGCAGTTGGGCTTGTGGCAGATGAGCTGGGAATGAGTGAGCACTTCCCTGTTGGGATCCCCTCCAGGGAAGGAAGGTGGAGTTAGGAGCTGCTCACAGCCTTTCTAAAATAAGAGTCAGGTGCTTTTTGCCGTGGGTGGAATGTCAAGATAATTTTTTTGTAGCAAACCAAAAAGCTCTGTAAATGAGGAGAGGAATTTTTGGTTTAGGATGTTGTCTCTGCTGAATTTTTAATTTTTTACTTAATTGAAATTTATGTTGTTCAAAACACACTGGTAAAGCACCAGTGCTCATCTTGAGAGATCCACAGTGGACAGTGGCTGTGCTAAAAACAAATAGGGAAATGATAAAAGCTAATTTATAAATTATAGAAATTATGTAAATTGTGTATAAAAATATATACATATTTTTTCCCACTGGTGTGGGACAACATCTCTTGGTGATTAGAGATTCTTGCTGTTTGCATTCCCCCAGCCTCTTAACCAAGCCACAGGTGCTTTAATGCACCTGTATCTATACAGATGAGAGAATTGGAAATTAAAGAAATAAAATCTTGTCCCCCAAACCAAAAGTAATAGCAAGCTTTTGCACATAAAAGTTAGCAAATTAGTGACTTGTTTTGGGGTTTTTTTCTATGTTGTATTGCTTGTTTTGTTTGCAATGAGGAGCTGTCTTGCATTCAGACTTGTCAGGACATGTGCTTTATCACTGGCATGAGGAAAAGTTTCCTGCCTGTTTAGACTCTCTGCATTAAAAATTATGTATTATTGATGATATGTGATAGCTTTGATTCTGTTGTTTTGTGGAATTGTGTTTGGAGCAGTCTCTGAGCAATCCAGCTGTATCTTAAAGGAAAGCAGTACTAAATAGAATTGATTGATTTAATATTTGAGCTGACAGAGGGTAACATTTTCAGGAGATATAAACATGTATGGCACCAGAGCACTTGAGGGAAAGTGGTGGTTCTTATTGAGGCTCTTCAGCCATACACTGATAAAATAATTCATTTTATCCTCAATTACTGTGAATTTGTTTGGGCCCAAGTCCTGGGCTTAGGAATCCATGTCCACATTCTTTGTACATAACCAAAAATTCTGGTGGCTGATTCCTCTCTAAGGGATATGTGGCAGGAGGGTGTTTTACCAAATGGCATCTGGGGTAGAATAGAATAGAATAGAAAGTAGGAATAGAATAGAATAGAAATAGGAATAGAATAGAATAGAATAGAATAGAATAGAATAGAATAGAATAGAATAGAATAGAATAGAATAGAATAGAATAGAATAGAATAGAATAGAATAGAATAGAATAGAATAGAATAGAATAAGAATGCAATAGGAGTAGAATACAATAGAATAGAAATAGAATAGAATATGTAATAGAATATGTAATAGAATATTTAATAGAATTTTCTACCACACAATTCCTCAAAAACTGAATGAGGAATCTGGAGAGAGAGAGAAAAAGATATTAGGGAGGCTTTTACTGAAAAGACCCAAAGCTGTTAGAGCACAGATAATATTCCAACTTTCCATGAATTAGCTGCAGGGACTTTTAAGCTGAAATATTTCCATGAATCAGCTGCCTGGGCTTTGGGGGAGTGACCAGAGCTGCTACAAGGGTTTAAACTGCCGTTCTTGGCTGTGGCCTGGTGCCTCCCTGTGCTCCAGCAGGATTTGGGATCCTGGGATTTGGGAGCCCCAGCACGGATGAGCCGGCAGTAAGTGAGGGGTGCTTGGCAGAGGGTTCCACCAGAAATGTGGGTGAGCAATTCTGCTCTGAACTTCTTGCAGGTGGATCAGATTCTCTGTTAGAACTCCTACAGAAATCCTCCTGTCCTTATGCTGTTTGCTGCAGTTTATAATTGAAAAACTTCTTGTAATATAAATGCAGGAATTGAAATCCTGGCAATGTGGATCCAAGGTTGATTTAACTGCCTAAGAACCAAAGTTGAGAAATAAAAGTTTTTTGTTTTTTTTTTTGTTTTTAATCCAAAGGGATAAGGCGACTCTTGCTTTTGTGCTTTGCTGAAGTTTGTGGGATTTTCTGAAAGCTTTAGAAGTACTTTTGCAGCAAGTGGTTGAACAGAGAGTGCAGCCAAGCTGTTTTCTGCAGCACTTGCTCCTGATACAGGCTTTCACCTGAGGATTTGTAGCTTAATTTATCACAGGTGAAGAGAGTGTAACTCACAGGTGTCACCTGCCTTAAAACTTTATTTAGCTCAGTGTTGTTTATTTTAGCAGGGAACATTTGTTTTTCCTGTCTCTGCTTATATTTGCAACAGCTCATCTTTTGCCACATTTTTTCCCCTTTTTTTCTAATCAGATCTGAACACTCTAACCTTCTGCCAAGGAAGGAGGTGTGTGTTCTGTATGGGCATGGCCAGCTTTATTAAAAATGCTGAATTGAATCAGATAGCAGGGGCAAAGCTGCCATTGCCATAGTGGTAAGAAGCTCTTTATGAGGATCAAATACAGTTTTTCAGATGACTGTCTTTATTCCAGTATTGTGAGGAAACACCTTTACAGTTTGCTTGGGTTTGCTCTCTAACATTAATACCCTGGGCCTCAGAGGGAGGGAAATAAAAAAACAGGAGCTTGTTGCTGTGCTGAGGAATTTTGCTCCCATGGTGGAACATTGCTGGATGCATTTCATCTGTTCTGTTGATGAGGCTGCCACGGTGTGACCTTCCTATTTTGGGAAAGTCTGTGATAGGTTACATCCAGTTAATAAATCTCCATTATTTTTCTGCAGGTGTCAGTCTTGGTGACTGTAAGTTGGCAAAAGAAAAGCTGCTGTGAGTGTGGGGCACTGGTGAGGGGTCAGCTCAGAGCACAAACTGAGCACTGGTGGTGACAGAAGGACCTGGTGACCCCCAGGTCATAAATCAAGGTGTGCAAGTACAGTGTTAAACCCTTAAACCCATATTGCCAACTGTAGTTTTGAATTGCATTTGTAGAAACAGTAGATTTTTATTGAGCCTCAAGTAAATGAGTCAATAAACTTTGCTAACAGTGCAGCACTATGCACAGAATGGGAGAAACAATCAAGCATTTCATCAGCCTCCTTACTGCCTCTTGCCAACATTTTCAGGCTGTCCTGCATTGCATCAGGCCTGCTGGACATGATTTTCCATCTATCATTTGAAGCCAGATGGAAAATGAATCCTCTGTATATTGATAGAGTTATTTCATAACAAGGGGAAAGCTTTTTGTCATGTGCCTATGCTGGTCCAACCTATAAATCAGCTTTTATTGTCTGCTTGTGTTTGTGTTGGGAAAATGAAATGATCAGTAGGAGGTTTGTGAAGAGCTGCAGTTAGGTGTTTTCTCTCTGGTGCAGCCCAGGTAAATGCACTTCCATGTTGTTCTCAGTGCTCCAGGTTTATCTACAGGTGCCAGGGAGTGGCAACCCCACACCTGCCAAGTCTCACCTGGCCCTGAGCATCTCTGTTGGTTCAGGTGCACAGGGCAGTGCCTGGGGCTCAGCCTGGAAATGATTTCCCTGCTTGGGAGGGACATCAGGAGAGAACTCCAGGGACACCTTAGACCCCCTTACAGTGCCTAAAGGGACCCTGAGAGAGCTGGAGAGGGGCTTGGGATGAGAGCCTGAAGTGACAGGACATGGAGAGTGACTTCCCAGTGCTGGAGGGACAGATGGGATGTTGGGGAGGAATTGTTCCCTGGCAGGGTGGGCAGGGTTGGAGCACCCTGGGGTAGTGGAAGATCCCTGCCCATGGCAGGGGTGGGACTGGGGGGGCTTTAAGATCCTTCATAGTTACAGAATGAGCCATCAGGTCTGGTCTAATTTTTTAACAGAGAACATTTCACTTTTTGTCTTTTTACTGGATGAGTTCCTGTCACTGCACAGCCCTCTGGGATGCCTCCCTGCAGCTGGGAGGTTTTTAGTGCAGGTGAACTCAGCTGACAGGCAGAATCCTTGGGTTTTTGTCTTTTTCTCTCTCTCTGGGTAAGTCTTCATCTGATGATCAGAAGCAGAGTTATTATGAAAATTCTAAGTTGGATTGCTACCTACTGGCCAATATTATAATTTTTCATATCAAGTTTGATGGCTGTTTATTTACTTAACCAATACTACCCAGGGAGATTGTTATATCCATGCTGCATTCCCTGCTGTGGTTTAGACCTTACAGTGTTTCTTAGGTACAGGAAACACTTTTTATTTATCTTAATCCCATGAGATTGCCCTTTTTCTCTCCAAAGTAGAAAGCCAATCATTGCTAATTTGTTTCTCTGCTTTTGTGTTTAGAGAAACTTTTGGCATATTCTAAGGAGACCTTTTAAGAATTTATGCTGTATTTGGCTGATAGAAAGTTTGTTTTCTTCCTAGTAGCTTCTAGGGGGCTGTGGTTTGGATTTTAGCTGGAGAAAAGAGGTTGATAACACAGGGGTGGTTTAATTATTGCTGAGCAGAGCTCACACAGAGCCAGGTTTGTTTTTTACACAGGAGCTGGGGGGACACAGCCAGGCCAGCTGACCCAGGGAGGGATAATCCACCCCTTGTGGCATCATGATCAGCATACAGAGCAAGGGGGGATGTTAGAAATTATGGTGGTTTTCTTCCCAGGTGATGGAGCACTGCTCTCCTGGGCATGGCTGAACACATTCCTGCCCAAGGAAAGTGGGGAATTAATTCCTTTTTTTGCTTTACTTACATGTGCAGCTTTTACAGAGTTGTAGAATGCCAGACTGACTTAGGTTAGAAGGAACCTTAAAATCCATCATATTCCACCCTCTGCCATGGGCAGGGATAATTTCAACTCTCCCAGGCTGCTCCAAGCCCCATCTAACCTGGCCTGGGACACTTGCAGGGATCCAGGGGCAGCCACAGCTGCTCTGGGCACCCTGTGCCAGGCTCTGCCCACCCTTCCAGGAATAATTCCTCCCCAATATCCCATCCATCCCTGCCCTCTGCCAGTGGGAAACCATTCCCTGTGTCCTGTCACTCAGTTCATTGTGAGCAGCCCCTCTCTGGCTTCCTTAGATCCCCTTTATCTCCTAGAAGATGCTCTGAGCTCTCCACACAACCTTCTCCTTTCCTTTAGCTATTAAAATATCTGGATCTCAACCCACCAGTCACTCCCCCCATCCCACAGGGAGCAGTGAACAGTGGCTGTTTGGGGCTCAGTTGCCATCTGGGGTTAAAGCAGGACACAAATTAAAGCCAGGCTTTAGGCACAGTACAAGGACGTGCAGCTCCATTAGAAATCCATCTTGTTCCAGTGCAGGGCTGTGCAATTGGGTCAGGCACGCCCTGTGTGTTTCCTGCTTGCTCAGATTTCTGGGAATAATTGTACATGGCAATGTTTTTGTAGACTTAAAGGAGTGTTGTCACCTTAAAAAATGAGTTGTTGAGAGTTTTATTTCAGTCGTGATGGTTAGGCTGTGGTTTAGGGAGAGGGGAGGATTGTTCAGCAGCTGATTCACTCCCTGCTGCTCCTTCCTCACAAGAGGTGCAGTAAAGCCACTCATTTCTACTATTTTTACTCTCTTACACCTTTTCTCTGGCCATGCCTGATGACAGTGAGACCCTCTATGAGCTGTCAGGGTTTTACTCCTCAGTGGATTTTGGCAGCTAGGATTTTCATGGTTTTTCTTTGCAGTTTCTGTAAAGTTCTTCATACCTAAAATTCTCTATAATGACTCTTTAAAAAAATTCCAATGATAAGGAGTATATATATATAAATAAGATGAAATATTGTATTTATGTAATACAATAAATAAAAAGTAGAAACCAGCACGTTTGTATTGATGCTTTTGTTTTTTATCTTGCTTAATGAATGTGCTGGATCTAAATGAGTTTTCTCTGCTGGCCACGTTGGAGTATTTGAGTTTTTTTTCATGGCAGTGAAGCCATTCAGCTCCTGCAGGAATTAGGTGAGAGCTGTGTGCCTTGGGAAGTGGTTTTGGATGTGTTTTTGACTCCTCAGGGTGGGGAAGGATAATGTGCTGAAGATGTGACAGTCTCTTTGCATTCCAGAACATTTCCTTAAGGATTGCAAAGAACAGGGATCAGCCTCTTTATCTCTGCAAAGCATTTGCAGTATGAATTGTTTGTACCAATGGTGCATTGCAAAATTAAAGTGTTTCCACGTTGTGATTAAAAACAATTTAAATATGATTTCCATGGTTTTGCCTGAACAGAAAATAAGGCTCTAGATGAGTTCAAATAGAGATGATTTCAGTGGGGCCACCAGAACAGAGATGTTTGTGCAGTTCTTGTCATTGTTGTGTTCCAGAGGAAGGAGGAGCCCACATGTTCCAAGTATGGCAAAACCAGCGGCCAGAGCCAGATGGGAATTTTTATTTTTGATTCTAATATTGATTCCCTTTAGAAAATTTAAAATCCCAGCCTTTCTCTGATCTCTAGTGCTGAATGTAACATGGGGCTTTTGCTGCTCCTGAGCTCCCAGCTCCCATATTTCATCTCCTCTCTGGACTGCTCCTTACCTGATCCTTCAGGATCTGAGCACACCGAGTCACAAAAGTGAGGAAAGACATCAGGGTGCCTGCTCACTGCCCTGTTTTCTCTCATAAAACACTTCCCTGCAGTGCTACCCAGGGCTCTCAGGAGCAATGAGCAGTTAATATTTGTAAAAAGCTTTGAAGCTGAATGGTGCTAATTATTATTTATAGGCATTCATTCTCGCCACGGGCAGTTCTCCTTGATCCTGGGCATGAAAGGAAACCAGGACATTTGTAAGCTGGTCAGGCAGGAGTTTGGCCTTGAAGTCTTTATGTTCCTGTTTCCCCACTGGGTTCTGGGTGTGTTTGCAATATATTTGTCACGTTCAACGACTCATTTGGGGATTTATTGTACCAGCCAGATGTGCCAAAAGATCTTTTCTCATTTCCCTCAATTCTGCTGACACATGACATGCAGGATTTGGGCATGCCAAGAGGAGACAGGGAAATGCCATCAGCCTGAGCTGGGACAGATGATCAGGACTGGATGTTCCACTTCCAGGAAAGAGGAAAGTCATCTTATGTTTGGGAGAGCCACCACCTTGCAAAGAGCAGCTGTTTTTAGCAGGTTTTGCTGGTGCTTAATTTCATGTAACAGAAAAGGAGAAAGGTGTCAAACAGTTGGAGCATTTTCCTCTGACAATCCTGCTTGGCAGATTAAGCAGCAGAAGGGGGGGAATGACAAAGGAAAATTGGTGCATTTTAGTTCCTGCATAGCTGGTGATAGTTCTGGAAATAATTTCTGAGCTGCTGTAGTTAAGGACTCTGCTGAGGGGTGTGCAGGGTCTCTGCTTTTAATTCAGAGTTTGAGGTGATGAACTAAATTTTCAACATTCACCCAACCCAATTTGGTTATTGTGAAATTCAGTCTGTTTTTTGACATCACTTAAATGGGGCTTGTAAGGCAGAGCTCTGGGGAACTTATGGAGTCTAAGTGTCCCTGAATAAAGCTGCTCTTTGCCTTCATGTACTCTGCTTATTGATCTGATTTCCTGCCTAATTTCTCCTCTCTGCTGAGTAATGCATTAAATAATCAAGAGATTGTTCAAGCACTGCAAGGGGAGCTTGTTGGCAGAGCTGCAGCAATTGAGCACTCCTGGAAGAAAGGGGCCCAAGAATTTTATCTTGTTTCCTTAATGCAGTTCTTGTCAGCTCACAGAGCAAATTCTGTTCTCTGGTGGCATCAGCTTTGTCAGGGGTATTGTTTCAATATAGGAATGTTAATGTGGGGGGAAAAGAGTTCCTGAGTCACAGCCCAGTGGGGTGTGTGCTGCTCTGAGCAAGCTGAGTTTTGGTGGGAGGTGTCCCTTGAGGTGCTGCAAGGTCCCTCCAGCCTGGTTTGGGACTTCTCCTGACAGCCAGCAAGTCTCAAGGATGGCTCCCCTTAAGGGTTGGGGTTGTGATTATGTATCTGCTCAACCAGAGTATTCTTTTCCCCATCTCAAAATACTTTTCCCTAAGTAAATCAACCTGCATTTTAAAAAACAGGTTTTGGCTTTCAGTGCAGTTACCAAATTTTAGAGCATTTTGGTTCAGATTACAGGTTGCAGAATGTTCTGAGTTGAAAGGGACCCACAAGGATCATTAAATCCAACTCTGCAGTGAATGGCCCATGCAGGGATTGAATGTCCAATCTTGGTGTTATCAGCATCATGCTCCAGCCAACTGAGCTAATCTCAGGGTCAAAACATACAATGTAATAATTCAGTGAATGTGTTTGAAATCACAGTATTGGTTGTATAATTACTTTAACATTTGCAGTCTTGAAAAACTCCATTTCCTCACTATAATTACAGTGCTGTGAGACAGGGGAATAGTTGATTTTTTGTTCCACTGGACATATTGTCAATTCTGCAATTGATTTAAAGGCTTTGGGGGGGTTGGGCTTTGGCTTTTTTTCCCTCCAGGGTGTTTTAGAGTATGTGGGTTTTCATATTTAGATTTCCCTGCACACCCCTGTGTCCCACTGCCCAGCACTGCTGGACTTTCTACCACCCCTTTGCTGCTCTGACACACAAGAGAAGAGGGCAAGGATTGCTCAGGGTGTCCATACAGAGTTTGTTCAGGGAAAAATTAGTTCATGTGTGACCAGGTCCATCCCACTTGAGATGTTAGGAAAGGTTCTTCCCCCGGAGGGTGCTGGGCACTGCAGGCTCCCAGGGAATGGGCAGAGCCTGAGGCTGCTCCTGGGGCAGGGTGGGGTTGTTGGGCTGTCTGTGCAGGGCTCCATGATCCCTGTGGGGCCCTTCCAGCTCAGGGAGTCCATGGTTCTCCCTGGAGGATGGATGCTTGGCCACACAGCTCAGTTGTGGGTGCTCCCACAGGGAGCAGGGAGGTGGATTCACACCAATGTTCTCCAACTCCAGATATTCCATGAGCCTGTTCCCAGGTACAGGGCAGCATCCACAGGGCTTTGTGCTGGGACTGCTGGGGGGTCCAAGGTCCAGGCAGCCAGGACAGGAAAGCAGCCTGGAAGGAGTGGGGAGAGGGAGTTTCCCTACACTGGGTGTTCTGGTGAGAGGCAGTGCTCCAGGACCCTTGAGGGCTCCTTGTGTCACTTTGCTGCCAGCCAGAGCCTTTAAAAAAAGAAATGGTGTTCTTGCCAAAAATCTTCTTTGGATGACCATCACATGATGTGTAAGCAGCAGATTTTTTTTTTTAATATACAGATATAATAATGCTGGAAACTTAAAATTGGGTTTACAGAACAAAAGGAATGAATTGTTAGTACATTTTTTTAATTATAACTAAAAATAAAATGCTTAATTCAGACTGACAGTAACAATGGGCTTGAAACTCACCACTGAACTGCTCATTAGGGCCTTCCCCCTCAGCAGGTGCTGCCCAGGAAACTCAGCAGCTCTGACTTGGCATTTTTGCTGTTTTATTAGTGCTGTGTTTTATCTGCTTTGTCTCTGCCAGGCATCAGAGATGGCACCCACAGGCCCTGCAGTCTTCCCTCAGCCAAGGAAGGGCACAGGACAATTGTTCTGCAGGGGGGAAAGTGGAAAAATTCATTAATGAGGAAATTGGTGTTTTATGTTTGAGAGAGTGAAAGGAAAACACTTGAAGCCAAGAAAGGAGAGCTGGTTCTTGTCCAGGGCAAAACAAACACCAGAGAGAAGGAGGGAGAGCCACAGCAAAGAGATCTGATCTGTTAGGAGACACAAAGCAGTGAAGTGGATCTCAAAGACAGGAGGAGGAATTTTTCTTGGGAAGGAAGGAAGCTGTGTCTGTGCATGTGCTGGAAGAGCATTGCAGCTGTGAGTGGCAGTGGTTAAAGCATTGTGGGGCTGTACTGCACTGTGCAAGGGTTTCTTGTGAGACTGCAGTGGGCTAAATACTGGGGGGAGCATAAACCAAGAAGAAAAAACCAAAACCAAGCAATGAGTGGGAGCAGGGAACCTCCTGGTCAAACCTCAGAATGCCTGAGTTGTTAACTGGGAAAATCTGATATTTCAGGCTGTAACCTGTTCCAGAGCTCATTTGTCCAGGGCTGGGAGTCAAGAATATAAATATTTTTAAAGTTCTGTAGAGGTATAGAGAAGTTGCCAGGAAGGTATTTGAAGGAAGACACATCTGATCTAAAGACATCAGTGGCTTTAGACTTAGCTTTAGAAAAAGTGAAGATCTATAGATTAAATAGATTTAGTAGACCCCTGATTACTTTAAAATCTTTTTTCCCCTCTTTCCAGGTGAGAGTAACTAGCATAACTAGCACCATAAGCCTCTGAAACAGTTAAATCCCTGAAGAAATGTCTTTTGAGCCTGAGGGACCTTATTCGTGGCAGCAAATGGAGGGATTTGAACTTCATTGCTTGGGAGTTTCTTCCAAAACTAACAACCTGGGTTTTCTCTCCAGCTCTTCTCTTAGGAAACGCCACCAACTCCTCACAGCACGGAGGCCCAGCATGAATGGGAACTGTGCTGGGGGCACAGACTGGGTGAGGAATCTGGAGTCCAGTTGTCCTGTGGAAAACAGAAGTGTAGCAGCCCATGAGTCAGAAGAAAGTTCTGTGGTGTTAGGAGGTCACAGCCCTGCAGTTCCCAGGACTGAGGGTAAGGATAATGCCCTCA
Source organism: Erithacus rubecula (assembly GCF_903797595.1). Classification (NCBI taxonomy): domain Eukaryota; kingdom Metazoa; phylum Chordata; class Aves; order Passeriformes; family Muscicapidae; genus Erithacus; species Erithacus rubecula. Next base: position 2,152,377 of record NC_136678.1, read on the forward strand.
AGCTCATAATCTCTAAGGGATTTTATTTTTTGGGCTTTAAGGGGTGTTCTGTTTTGGAAAATGTTCCAGTGTCACAGGGCAGTGTGCACTGGGGAGTATGTGCCCTGCCTGTGCCAGGCTGCTCTAAAGGACAGGAGTTCACAGCAGAGTTCAGCATCTTGGCAAGCCCACCCCACAGCAATGCCCTGATCAGATCCACTGCAGCCATCTGGACAGTCCTGTGTGCCCACCAGGGCTGACACTGGGCACTGCTGCCTTTCACCACTCTGCTGAGGTGTGTGCTGCTGCTCAGCTTCCTGTGGGAGTCCTGCCAGCAGGCTGGCTCTGTGTTTATGGCCTTGCTTAATTCCTGTGCTCCTGCTCTTCAGATAGATCTGAATCTATCTTGCTTTGACAGGGAACATTAAGCCCCATGGCTCACCAAAACATCCAGCTGCTGGTTCAGTTCAATAACAGCTTAATTTTATGTCATATAACATCACCCTGACAGTTATGGCATCCTTAATTATTGCATGACTCAGTTTTCTCATTTCAGTAGGAAGTGTTACTATGAAATGATGTTTTTCAATTAATTCTCTCTTCCCCTTGCCATGTTTGTTTGTCCCTCAGGTTTGGATTCTGAATGCCGACACACCACCTGCCCAGTAAGTCCCCAGATCAGTGGCATGCTGTCTGCTCCTGAAGAACCTCACACCTGCCATATCCCAGAGGGAAATAAGAGGCAGCTGGAATATTTCAATAGCCAGGAACGCCATGGGTGCTGTGCATTGTCTTCAAGCAGCAATTCCCAGACAGTAGCTCCAGAGAAAGTGACCCTGGTGGTGGATGGCACCCGCTTTGCAGTGAACCCCCAGATCTTCACTGCTCACCCTGACACCATGCTGGGAAGGTGGGTCACTTCTGGTACCTTCAAGACAGTCTAACTTCTTTTTTTTAATGGAATAAACATGTAATGTTTGTATTGTGATGTCATCTGTACACACGGTGACCTCAGAATTTGGCTGTGAGTGAAGCCCAGAAGACCTGACCAGATAGAGAGTTGGTAGTTCTCTAGATAAGTCTTCCTTTGGTCCATGTCCATCAGAAAATGCACACTTTTAGCCAGAGGTGGTCTCCTTTTGCTTCCCCCCCAAGTGTTTGCCTGTTCTGTCAGCTGAGCATCTGTCCCCAGCTGATAACCTTGCTCCTGAATGGGGAATATGATAATGCTCCATCCCCTCCTGCTGCCACCTCTTGACACTCTCTCAAAAGAAAAGTTACTCAGCTCATGCTGAGAGGTTGGAGCCTGTTGCTGCACCAAGAAATCCTCGTGTGCTGTGTTTTCCAGCTCTTTCCCCCCTCTCTGACCAAAGGGCTCTGTTGTGTCACTGACCCTTGCATGGGTTATTGTGTAAAACAAGGCATGTAAAGCCATGTGGAGTTACCTGGTGTAGGTCAGTGCAAGGACTTTATTGAAGGGGGATTTTCTGCCCTAGGACTGATCTGTTCTTTTGGCTAGTTCTTTAGGGTGCAGTAGCCTTAGCAACAGAGGCCAGGCCTCCCTGAGCCAGCTCTTGTCCTTATTTCCTAAGGAAGAGATTGGAATGGAGGTTTAAGTTACTGTATCTCTGTGTCACTGCTGGGCTTCATCATAGAATCATGGAGTGGCCTCAGCTGCAAGGGACCTTAAAGCTCAAATCATTTCACCCCCTGCCATGATCAGAGACATTTTCCACTATCCCAGGTTACTCCAAACCCTGTCCAGCCTGGCCCTGGACACTGCCAGGGCTGCGGCACCCACATTCTCTCTGGGCATCTCTGCCAGGGCCTCCTCACCCTCACAGGCAAGAATATTTTTAACCCCAGTACATCAATTTGTCCCTGGAATAAATACATTCCAATGTCCTTATGCACTTACATGTTTCTTTACCTCTTCAGAATGTTTGGGCCAGGCAGGGAATACAATTTCACCCGGCCAAACGAGAAGGGCGAGTACGAGATCGCAGAAGGGATCAGCTCGGCCGTGTTCCGCACCGTGCTGGTAAGGGCAGCCTGCACCTGGCACAAAAGAGAGAAACTGGCACAGCTGAGTCATCTCCAGGCAGTGCACCCCCTGGCACACTCTGGTTTGATGGTTTGCATTGTGATTTCTGAAGAAAAAATATAGCAGGTTTTGGTAGAAGTCCGTGTTTCAGATATTCGCTCGTGTGGTGCTGTTGTAATTCCTGAGCTGTATCATGACCTTGTGGTTGCAGATAAATACATATTGCATAGGAGATGCATGGAAAAATTTTAACTGCAGCTCATCATTTATCAGACCCTGCAAAAGATGTAGATTCTTGACAAGAAGGGTTATTTTATTTTACTCAAAGCTATAAATAGTTTAAGTATCTCTCCAATATTAGTAAACAAAATAAAAAGCTAATTAAGATTTGTCATAGTCCAAGTTGTTCTTAATTTTTCTCTCCAAAAACTGTGCTTTTATTCACAGGATTATTACAAAACTGGAATCATTAACTGCCCTGATGGGATTTCCATCCCAGACCTTCGAGACACATGTGATTACCTCTGCATAAACTTTGATTTCAACACAATCAAATGTCAAGATTTAAGTAAGTATGGAGAGAAATCAACTCTTAGGAGATCATCTGCAGGGTGTTCAGCACTCTGATCCTGATTCAGTGCCATTCTTAATCTTGTGCTTTAGTTTAAGCATGAATATGTGGATTTCACTGGGGCTCAAGTTGCATTTAAACAGCTTATTTTTTGGCTGTTGCAATCCAAAGTGAAGTGACTGAAACCTTCAGAACACAGGCACTTTGCTCCAAAAGCAAATTATAAACATTTTAGTCTCTTTTTCTAACAGAGGCTGGGCAGAGCTTGCTGTTACTGCCAACAAAATGAAGGCTAAAAGCAGGATTAGAGCCCCTATCCAAAATGTACCAGAGAATCATGAATAATTTAAGCTAAAGGCTGATGGGCAGAGCAGGAGCCAAGGATACCAGATCTGGAGAGCAGTAGAATTCCTGGTTGTGAAGGGATTTGATTTGGAGCAGCTTTTTGGTGGGCATGCTGGCAAAAAAAAACACTTTTAACACTGGCAGGTCTGTGAAAGGCACTCTACTGAGAGGGGTGTGTGGTATCATAACACAGGCTGTGGGTGGAATTTCCTGCCCTGTTCTCTGAGTGATCATAGAGAAGGCAGCAAAATGCACTTTCAAGGGCAGAGGTTATTGCTGGAAATTCAAGTTAAGTATCATAATGAATTAATTATTCAGTCTGTTACTGTTTCACTGTATTGATTGGAGCGTGGTGGGTTTTTAATGGGAATGGAATGGTTCTGCAGTGAAATTTGCATCCCATTTGAAATGCAGCCTGCACTTCTGACTTTGCCAGTTCTGGATCTGGAGGCTGTCAGTGTGTCTGAACATATGTTGAGCGTTTTGTCTGAAGAGGAATTCTGGCTGTGCTCTGGAATCTGGGAAGTGCAGAGCTGAGATATTTTCATGCTGTGCTGTGTGTCCCCTCAGGTGCTCTGTTACACGAGCTCTCCAATGATGGGGCTCACAAGCAGTTTGACAGCTACCTGGAGGAGCTGATCCTGCCCATCATGGTGGACAGTGCCAGGAAAGGGGAGCGTGAGTGTCACATCGTGGTGCTGACCGACGAGGACACCGTGGACTGGGATGAGGATCACCCACCCCCCATGGGAGAGGAGTACTCACAGAGTAAGGGCTCTGCACCTGCTCCACACACATGAATGTCCTGGTTTGGAGGACAGGTGTCTGCCATCTTCAAAGCTTCTCTTTGAAATGGAGAATGTAAAACCCTCTCCCTCCAAATGATTATAATTCTGAAATTAAAGGCCTGACAGGCAAGATACGAGAATTAGGAATAACAGTTCTTTACTAGGAAAATTAAAATAGAAATGCAGTATTGCAAAGAACAATGCCAACCCTGCCAGAGTCAGAATCCAAGCTGACACCCATCAGTCAGTCAGGGTGGTGGCAGCAGTGCCATTCAATGGTGGCTGCATCCTCCTGCAGTGGCAGATGTGGTTCAGCTGGAGCAGTGCTCCTGGAGAAGGTGCAGTTTTCCTCTGAAGGTCCAGAGATGGTGTGGAAAAGTCTGGCTTGCTTCTGGAATCCAGTGGAAAGATGAATAACTTGCTGTCCAAAATCTCAGTTTTTATCTGGGTGGGAAAGGCTTGGCTCCTCCCCTGGCTGGAGCATCTCCCAGTGGGATGATGGAATTTTATCAGTCATGCACTGGGACTCACTGGCCATGAACAGGAGATATTTCCTGGAGGGAGGATGGGCTGTGGGAAAGATAAAGATGATTGCCCAGCTGGTTTAAAGGTGGCCCATTAGCAGATAATGTGTGCCAGGAGATCAGGGTCACTGCCCCACCCGGCTGCAACAGATGGGGACAGAATTCACATTTCTGGCCACATCAACCCAACACAAGTAATTATGTCCAGACCTACAGACTGGCATCCCCACCAGTGCTTTATTAGAAAACTTTTCATGCTTTCTTTCAATGGACTCCATTCAGGTATCTCTGACTCCTTCCCTCATAGGCAGCTTCACACAGCACTGACTCCTTTTCTTACAGGCAGCTCTGCACAGCTCTGACTCCTTCTCTCCTCTGCAAGTTTTCTTCTTCCTTGTGCGTGACTGGCTAACCCCAAGCTGTCCCTTACCTTAGCTAACCCTGTCTGTCCCTCACACAACATCCCCTTACCTTATCTGTTCCTTGCACAACCACGTGTCCCTTTCTCCTCACAGCACAGCCAGCAGACTCCACCTCAAACTGCATCAGACTCTCAGTCTTAAGCTCTAACTTGTGGCCAGCTGACCACTCTTTTATATCACCCAAACTCACTGGACAGGCACAGATGTTTTCACTCCTCAGTAATCAGAACAGCTATAATTCATCAGGAGAGATTACCTTCTGTACTGTCCTTTCAAGCTATCTTCCCACACCCAGCCATAAGAAAAGGACACATTCCCAAACTGGTTTCCTCCAGGAGGAGATGCTGGCATGTGGAACCCTGATTTGTGTGCTCTGGAGACAGAATGCCTGGCTAGTTAGAACTAATCCCAGCACTCACTGCACTTGTCCTTCTGTTTCTGCCTCCCCCTCAGCCTTTTCCTGGCTCCTTAGTGAGGGAATATTCTTTGCTTTACACTCCCATCACCACCCAGTCTATCAATACTGTGATGTGCATCTCTGCCCTCCCACAAGGAAGTGTAATTAGTACCAGTGAGAAAAACAGACACCTGAAGTAATTCCTGGAATCCACACCTGGCTTTTGGCACCAGCAGGGCATGTCAGAAGCAGAGAGAAGATTCCTCTTTGTAGATGCTAATCACCTCTTTTCTTTCTCAAGTCCTTTACAGTTCCAAGCTGTACAGATTCTTCAAGTACATCGAGAACCGGGACGTGGCCAAAGCTGTGCTGAAGGAGCGGGGCCTGAAGAACATTCGCATTGGCATTGAAGGTAAAGAGCTGCTCAGCAGGGGAAATGCACAGCCAGGTGCCTGAGCAGCCAGCACAGCCTGAGTTCTTCTGCTCTCCAGGCATTTCCTTGTTTACTCTGTGTTTTACATTTATCTTTGTGAAACCAGTTAAAACTTACGTGTTTTTCCTTTACCGTCTTCCACTGAAATTGGCCAGGGGGGTTAAAAGTTAAAGGAAAGTAGAAGGTACATGACATGTATGAGAAAGACTTGTCTCCTGAGGAATGAGTAAGCAGGAGTCAGATGCTTCCACCTGCTGGTCCAGGCATTCCCTTAGGGAGCTTGGAGAATGCTGGGCTCTGTCCTGGGAGAATTATTTTTATAGTTGCTGTGTTTGCTCACAGAATGGCTGGTGCTGTGCAGCACCTGCAGACTGACTGCACACACTGCTGCACCCTCTTGTCAGAGAATCATGGAATTAGTTAGGGTGGAAAAACACTCTGAGATGGTTGAGTCCAAGCATTAACCCAGCACTGCTAAACCCACCACATCCCCAAGTGCCACATTCACACATTTTTTAAATCCCTCCAGGGCTGGTGACTCCACCACCAGGGCTGGAAAAACCTGGGGGAGGAATTTTCCCTGATATCCAATCTAAACCTGTCCAGCAAAGTTTGAGGCTGTTTCTCTTGTCCTGTCCCTGTTCCCTGGGAGCAGAGCCTGACCCCCCCAAGCTGTCCCCTCCTGTCAAGGAATTGTGCAGATCCACAAGGTCCCTCTGAGCCTGCTTTTCTCCAGGCTGAGCCCCTTTCTCAGCTCCCTCAGCCACTCCTGGTGCTCCAGCCCCTTCCCCAGCTCTGCTCCCTTCCCTGGACACTCTCCAGCCCCTCAATGTCCTTCTTGCTATGAGGGGCCCAAAACTGAGCCCAGTACTCAAGGTGCCTCAGCAGTGC